>NC_141926.1:26597500-27222500 GCF_057802395.1 Ceratotherium simum simum
GATTTTGTTGTTAAGAGAAACCAAGAAATTGAAAATTGTTAAGTGGCTCTAATTTTTTTTTTTTCTTTTAAAACACTTGTAGGCTAAACAAAACTCGTGTGCAGTATGGGTCCAGACTTCAGGCTGTGGGTGTGCCGCCTCTACTTACAGAACATTTCCTCTATCCTTTTATCAGAAATGGGAATCTGATCCTCAAAAACAAAGAAGTAGCATCTCAATCCTTTTAGTCTTTCTTAGAACAACAGGTTTAGCTATCCTCCCATTTTTACAGTTAACGCTTGAAGAAGCATGTGATTACTGCTTAATATGGGCAGAACATAAACATGCAGGTCTTGTTCTCCCCTTCTTAGCAACCAAGATAAGATCATCATAAAAAGAAAAACACATCAACTCTTGGGAAATTCTTTAAGCTGGGCAAAATGTGAGCCTCCATAGGAAAGATTTTGAAGCAGTACCGTGTGAATTGTTGCACAAATGTTGGTCAGGGCTGAAGACAATATGTTTAAAATTTCTTCACAGCATGTTAACAACCTGGAACTTAAATCATAGCTACATTTTCTTGCCTAGCTACATTTTCTTGCCTTATTTAAATATTAAGAAAGAACACACTCAAACCTATCATTTGGAAAACCAATACTGCCAGTGTTCGAATTCTGGTTAGTAGTTTGAAAAAGTTGAAGTGCTTGATCTCTTAGAGCTTAAAATCTATTCCTGACATGATAACATGTGTATTAAAGCTTTACATCCAACTACTGGTTGTATTATATTTGCTCTACCTATGGAGCAAATTATATGAAGCCGTTCCTTTGACTGGGAAATGAAATATAATAATCAAATTCAAAATGAAGTGTAATTGACAGAGAGTAAACATGCATAAGGCAGTCAGATGATATGATTCAAGAATGTGTAAAATATACAACCATGTAGCATCCATGTAGTCAGCTGAGAGACAGTGCTTTTTGACAGGACCAGCTGGTGAGCCATCAGGAAAAGATTGCTTAGCTTACCTCATCACTACCAAATCATAAATAAGGTCTTCTTCGAGAGGTTAGGGGTAAAAGCTGAGGATGAGGGGACGTGGTAGAACTTGTTAAGTGTTTTGGGGTTTGTGGCTATTTTTAGTGCCATTTGGAGTATGTAATTAAGGAAAAAAACTGTATTACTGTGACAGGCTGATTAAATATAAGCATGGAAATATCCTTACTTTAAAAGGATAACAGTGGTAGGTAGACAAAAAGATCTACATTTGAGTGGCTTGTGCTCTTCTAGGGGTTTAACCATGTTTTCTTAAAGTAAATTGATTTTAAGAGGGACTTAAAGAATAGACATGAGGACAGCATGCCAGATGGGTCAGTGGGAGGGTTTCAGAGTGTGTGAGAATGATATAACAAAATCAGAGGTAAAAGTGGGAAAAGATAAAAAAGAAAGAAAACTATTGAATAGGAACAGCTTAACTTTTTACAATACCACTGTTCATACAGAAATATACTGCCTACATAAATTTCTAAATAGCCTCTATCCAGAAGAAATTACTATTTACAAAAATTTAGCAATTATGGTTGCTGCTTAAAGTCTTGGTTCTCTAATAATAATGACCTCATGACAAAAAAAGTTACATGGACATCTTCAAGGTATGTTTTAAAGAAGTTTTCATGATAGTTAGGATGTCAATTACATTGGCCTTCAAAGTTTTTATTAGAAAGAAAGTTGTGGTGCAATTTTTGTTGAACAGGTTTGGAAATGCCTTAAAATTCAGCTCCTCAAAAGTATCAGCTCATTTAATTGCATTTAGATTCATTTCCTTTCAAAAAAGCTGCTGAGGAAGCACATTAGTGCTCAGAGCTGTTTACACTTGTAAATGCAATTAAAATCGGAAAGTCAGTTGGAAAACTCACTGAGATCTCTGATAATAGCAATGGTTGTTTCTCTTATTAATTTGAACTGATGAGGTGGAAAAAACAAAATCACTTCGGGGGTTTATAAATGACATATATTGCTGATACAAATTAAGTGGGCTACTCCCATTCTTTTCTTGATTAAAAAGTAATTTATTCAAGTAGATGAAGTAGTCTATTATATTTTTCGAATTTTTTGTTTCTTCTGCTACTGCATGGGATATTTTAAACTGTGTTTATAAAACAAATATTTTCAAATTGAACTTTAAAACTCAGTCAAGTTTTAAATTTTCAGTGAGCTAAAGAAATTAGAGGTACAGATCTGGATGAATGAGCTGCAATTTACATAAAACCACCTTCTTGTATATTCACTGTATGTAAATTTCTGTTAAAAATATATAATTGAGTAGAAGTTCATGATTTTGCTTAGCAGATTGAATGATGCCACAGGAATACCATGTCTTTATTAGTGCCACTCATCAGTTCTTCAGACTAATGGCCCAGTAAACTAAATGTAGGAGTAACTTCAATGGAAGATGCCTTAATTAACCTCTGCAGCCTGGCAAAACTGCACATCCTGGTTCCCTTGCTAGGATGGGCACAACTTCATTGCAGTAGACCTTAAATCATAATTGGTAATAAGTCTGGGAGGTTTTTTTAATATAATTAATTTTTCTTCATTCATTTAACTACTTTTTCATGAGTACTCAGCATGTGCCAGGCAGTGTGACACTGAGCCTGCATGTGAAGCAGATATGGTCCCCTTTCTTGCAGACTTACCTTCTGGCAGGAGATGAAGGCCAGTGAAGAGGCAATCGTAAAATCTGGTGTGATAAACAATACACCTGAGTTACTTTAGTTTAGGAAAGCCTTCTGAGAGGAAGTGAGAATGAGACAGGAGATGATGATGACCCAGATAGTATAGTAGGAGTGGTAATGGAGTGAAGCAGGATTTGAGATGTTGTACTTAGATTTTGTGGGAAAAAAAGATGGACTATTAAGATGGACAGCAAAACATCTGGGATGGGTAGGGGGAGCTGTCATGGAGGACATCCGGGTTTCTTCCTTGAGCGCCTGGTGGTGCCAGACTCGGAAGAGGATCGGGTGTGGGGATTGAGGGGTGAGAATGGAGGAAGAGTTTCATTAGGCAGGGTGAGTTTGAGGAGCCCATGGGACATCTAAGTGGAAATGTCCGCTGTATTCAAAACTCTTCCTACCCATGACACTTTATTTCACGTCTTTTTTAGGGGATTTTTCTCCTGCAAGTCTGAAAGAATCTGAAATTTACTTTGCATTTATGTATTTTCACAGTAAATTGAGTATTATAGTTCTCTGATTTGCTGTTCATCTCAACAGATGACTTATATGCATGTAATCATGTGCTTATCTGGGTTCCTAGCATTCATTTGGGGATTTAAGTAAAAATTAAAAGAAAATTTATTTCTGGAGAACTTTATTATGTGAATTACTAAGAAGCAACATTGGATAAACAGATATTTAAAAACCCACATTATTCTTCAAATAGACATCTATTATATTGACCTGTTGTTGAAGCTCTGGGGTATGTGAGGAAATTCGTTGTTTCATACAAGTTTTTATCTTTTTTTAATACAATTTTTGAAGTCTCTAAATAAATACAAAAGAACACAAAATTTAACAGCAAAAATTAACTACTGTCTATAGCTTAGTTGAGAACTCTTTTTATATGCTAAAGAATTTCCTTTCATATAGACTGAAAGAGAAACTTATTACTATGTTTAGATTCAGCTAAATCATTGCCACACAGATTAGAGCTGTGGCCATGGTCTGAGAATGACACTGTTTGCTGTGTCGAGGGACTAGCTAGCCATCTGTTGGCAACGACACCTGAGAGAGTTTACAGAGAGTAAGGAAGCTCTTCAATAAATTTTCCAGAATAAGTAAAGTAAGCAGGTTTCAAGTCCTGTCTGCCTGCTCGCTGTTTACCCAGAGCGGTAGTATTAGAATCAGATAGCAGAAGGGAGCTGTTTGGTCTATAACTTGTACTACCTTTTTGTCTTATTTATGACCTAAAACATATTACAAAACTTTAAATATTTTTATTCTAATAAATAAGGTTTGTGAACTTCCTTTTTATGTTAATTTGCCTAGTTTTGAAGGTGTACATTGAGTTATCAAATAGAGCTTTGAGGTTTTGCATTTAAGTATTTCAATTTTGCTGGAAAGTTGATCTAATCAGACAATAACTGGTAAAAAAATATATATATACACACATACAGTTGCAGTACAGGTAGCAAAGTGGTAAATAAAATGTGTATGAAATTCCGTTTAAGTTCACTTTTGCGCTCAGTGGAAGAAACAAGGCTGAGGCTGAGATACTTGAGTTTACCTCGTGAGAGCAGTGGTTCACATATGCTTGTACTATTAGTGTTCAGGAGGGGTGCCCACATAGCTTACTTGTGAGGGAGCTGATAGAGAGCCCATTTACACTGGTTTTGACAATCTCAGCAGGTCCCACCACTGGCTGATGTTATATGGTTTTGGAACAAATTAATATTCGCAAGCACTTTTATTCCTGATTTAATACCACTAAAACGCAAATGCTTCATTATCTTACTATTAGCTAGAGTTTGGAGTTCAGTTAATAAAATTGTTACGACTTCAGTTTTTAAAACAAAGGATGAATACAGAAGGTAATTTTTTCTGATGAGTCAGCTAAAACTTTTTTGTTTTTTTTTTTAATTTTATTTATTTATTTTTTCCCCCAAAGCCCCAGTAGATAGTTGTATGTCATAGCTGCACATCCTTCTAGTTGCTGTATGTGGGACGCGGCCTCAGCATGGCTGGAGAAGCAGTGCGTCGGTGCACGCCCAGGATCGAACCTGGGCCGCCAGCAGCAGAGCGCGCACACTTAACCGCTAAGTCACGGGGCCGGCCCTAAAACTTTTTTTTTTTAACCTAGCACCTGAGTGGCTCTCCACTTACTCTGTTTTCAAAGCTAAGCAGATTTAGACTGGTTAGTTCTGGCAGGCATTAATTTTCAGCTCCACATCCCTATTCACCTTCAATGTAAAAGCACTGCTGTTTGACTTTAATACTATGTCTTGAATTTAGGAAAATATATGAATGTATTCTGTATTTTGAAATGTATTGCATATTTTAAAATGTATTCTATATTTTAAAAAACAATTGAGATAGCATACTTAAGCTCTATTAAAAATTGGGAGATAATAAAAGTGTAATAAGAATATTTCCATTATTTATTGTGTGTATTGAACATTTGTGAGTTGAGGAATTATACTGACTGTTGTATCTTGACAGATTGAATTTACTGCTATATGAAAAATAATTGTGTGTATTTCTTCCAGAGGATAAAATTATCTTGATAAAGCTTTAGTAAGTATAATACAGAAATGGGAAAACATTTCAGATGCTTTCGTTTTCTTAAAAAAATGAATCTGAACACTTCATTGACTTTTTTGTGTGTGTGTGTGAGGAAGATCGGCCCTGAGCTAACACCTGCCAATCCTCCTCTTTTTGCTGAGGAAGACTGGCCCTGGGCTAACATCCATGCCCATCTTCCTCTACTTTATATGGGATGCTGCCACAGCATGGCTTGACAAGCGGTGCATCGGTGCACGTCGGGGATCCGAAGTGGCGAACCCCAGGCCACCGCAGTGGAGTGCGCACTTAACCGCTTGCGTCACCCGGCCAGCCCTTCATTGACTTCTTGAGGCTTTTATTAACGTATATTTTTCTGGTTCTGGTTTGTCTTTCCCCAATAAAACATAAGTAATAATTTAAGAATATAATTTACTATGTTTTTGTTAGAAAAGAATTGTCAAGCATTTCTCTTATTGAGCCTTGTAATAGAAATTTTTGCAAGTGTGTACTTCAGGAGGATTAGTGAAGAAAGCACTATAATGTAAAGGCCAGGATTCTGTAAATGTAAATTGCTGGTTCAGTAGTATTTTTTATATTGTATGCTATAACATATCTCTGGACTAAGGTTAAAATTGAATCATTAAGTCTTTAGAAAGGCTTTGCTATTCATAAGAATTTAATATCACTGAATATATAGTTAAATTGAAGCAGAAATTATTAGACCATATTTTATATTATTAATACCAATATACTTTGGCATTTTTCCTCTAATTTATAAACTGTCAGTGACTGTATTTTACTAAGATTTGTGTATTCTTAAAGCAACTTTAAAAAACAAAATTTTCTCAAGTCTCTGTCTTCTCTTTTTTTTTCTGTAGGAGTACCAAAATCGAATCTCTTGCACACCAGATCATTAAGGGGCCATAAAGACTGCTTTGAAAAATTCCATTTGATTGCAAACCAGGATTGTCCTCGATCTAAGCTTTCAAAAAGTACCTATGAAGAAGTTAAAACCATTTTGAGTAAGAAGATAAACTGGATTGTACAGTATGCACAAAATAAGGATCTGGATTCAGATTCTGAATGTTCTAAAAATCCCCAGCATCACCTGTTTAATTTCAGGCATAAACCTGATAAAAAGTTACTCCCACAGTTTGACTCCCAAGTACCAAAGTATTCTGCAAAATGGCTAGATGGAACTACAGGTGGCCTCTCAAACTGTACACAAAGAATTTTGGAGCAGAGGGAAAATACAGACTTTGGGCTTGCTATGTTACAAGATTCGGGTGCCACTTTATGCCATAATAGTGTACTGTGGCCTCATAGTCACAGCCAGGCACAGAACAAAGAGGAGACAGTCTCTAATCCAGAAGCTAATGTCCAGACCCAGCATCCACATTACAGCAGAGAGGAGTGTAAGTAAAATGGGAGAGGTAAAGGCTGGAGTTTTGTTGTTTTTTATGTTTTTATATATGCATGATGTGTCAAGAATTTTGCTGTAGAATTATAGATTTGGTAAATACAGTATTTATTTATTTATTTATTTATTTTTGTGAGGAAGATCGGCCCTGAGCTAACATCCATGCCAATCCTCCTCTTTTTGTTGATGAAGACTGGCCCCGAGCTAACATCCGTGCCCATCTTCCTCCACTTTATGTGGGACGCCACCACAGCATAGCCTGACAAGCAGTGCGTCGGTGTGTGCCCGGGGTCAGAACCCGGACTGCCAGCAACGGAGCACGCGCAGTTAACCGCTACGCCATGGGGCCGACCCCTGATAAATACAATATTTAAATGGCATGTTCACCCTAGCAAAAATGAGATGTCTTAAAACTCCCCATCACTTCTGGAATACTTCTTAGTATGTCCTAAGCATTGGAATTCTGCGGTCCCATCATTTGTTTTGTCATTTTAAATTATTAAACTGAATAGAATCAACAAACTGTGAATTGGAAAATTCAGGGCTTATCTTGTTTAGAAGTACAGGCTCAACTATTGACTAACACACACTGTCACGTGCTAATCCCTACAAGACTAATTAACTGGGGGTGGCATTTTGAAAGCAAAACTCTCACATTTTACTAAAGGCCAAAGGTAATGTGTGCACTTATTGTAAAGTTGGAAAAGTGATTCAGTGTGCATCTGTTTTTACAAAAATGCACGGAAGCTGAGATAATTTTAATTGACTTAAAATCAAGTGATCTTAGAGCTAGAAGGGACTTTGGGTATATTTCTATACAACTTCTTCTACATATCAACTATCTAAGGTTATATAACTAGATAGACAAATTGATTTTTCAGACTATTTTAACAGTACTTTAAAGTAGTGTTTTTCAAAGTGAGGATCATGAACTATGTAGTGCATAAGCAAAATTACTTGATTGTGACTAGCACTTTTTAAAAACTGAAATAGAGTAAGAAATATCAGAATCCAGTGGACCTAATACTAAGTATTTTTTGGTGACACTTTTGTTTCAGGTGGAGGTGTACTGGGAGTGATATAAAACATGTTTCTTACTGTGGGTTGTGGTCAGAATTTGACAACTCCTCCTCCACACTGTGTAAGAGTTAATGAATGAATCCTAGGGTACTGCTGAATGCTATGTTGGCAGATAAGTGACAATATTTTTTTTAAATAGGATCTTGTGTTAGTGACGTAGGCAGCTTATTTTCCCAGGTTGTTGTGGTAATAATGACTATTTTCATGTTTCAGTGAATTCGATGACTCTTGGTGAGGTAAAGCAACTGAATGCAAAGCTCGGACAGCAGATACAGGGTAAAGAATCAGTGTCGATGATTTTTGCATGTGAAAATTTTGATACAGAAAATCCCCTATGACAGGTCACCGTTAGCTTCATCTGCGTTTAAATTTGGAAATGGGAGTAGAACCTGTTAGAGTTTCCAGAGCAAAAATAAGAAAAGAACTTCTTTATGAACTGCAGGAGAAAGAGGTTTCTCAAGTTGTTAAGTGAAAATGTAGATTACCACTTAGTCTCTACCTCTTAACATGTTATTGACCACCTACTCGTGTGCCAGGCACTGTGCGTTGTGCTCCCTAACAGTTCTTTAAGGCAGGTGGTATTAGCCTCGTTTTTTTTTGATTATGAACAATTTCAAGCACAACAGTAGTGAGAAAGTATTGTGAACCCTTTGACCCATCTTCAACAGCTTCAGCTAGTATCAGAAGCATAGCTAGGTTTCCTTCGTCTCTACTTCTACCCATTCCCCTCGCCCCACCCCTACTCCCAGCATGGATTATTTTGAAACAAATCCCAGACAACATATTGCTTTGTCCATAAATACTTTAGAATTTTCTCTAAAAGATGACTTTTTTCTTTTTTGTTTTGTGAGGAAGGTTAGCCCTCAGCTAACATCCGATGCCAATCCTCCTCTTTTTGCTGAGGAAGACTGGCCCTGGGCTAACATCTGTGCCCATCTTCCTCTACTTTATATGGCGCCGCCACAGCATGGGTTGACAAGTGGTGTGTCAGTGCGTGCCTGGGATCCGAACCCGTGAACCGTGTGCTGCTGAAGCACAGCGTGCACACTTAACCGCTCCACCACCGGGCCGGCCCCTAAAAGATAACTTTTTTTAAGGCAGTCATACCCTCATTATCGTACCTAAAAAAAAAAAAAAAAAACAGCTAGTAATTCTTTAGCATCATCAAATATGGTAAGAATAACGGTTAGTGTTCAAATTCCCCAGTTGTTTCTCTTCTCTTCTTTTTTTTTTTTAACACATGATTCCCATTTAGGTGAGGCACCTGCACTTCGGAGACATTAAGTTGCTTACAGAGATGATGTATTCAGTCCATAACAGATGAAGGATTCTAACCCCTGCCTTAACTCCAAAGCTAGTGGTCTTTCTCAACCACACAGCCTCTCAGAATAATAAAATAAAATAATAACAATAATAATAGTAATAGCAACTTATATTTATCAAGTACTTATTCTGTGGGAAGTACTTTACAAGTATGATCTCATTTAATGCTCACAGTAATGCTGTGTGGTGCTTACTGTCATTATTGAGGTTAGACGTAAGAGGAAGTTAAGACATAGTTTAAGTTACTTGCCTGAGACTCTTAAGAGTAGGAACAAGGATTCAAAAACCCTGATAGTCTGATTCCAAAGCCTCTTAGAGCGGTTTCCAGCCTGGTACTAGTGCTCCAAGTACTAATGAGCACTTCTGATCCATAAGTCTTATTAGATGTTGATTAAACCTATTGATATATTCAGATTGAGAAAAGTGTCACAGAGGTAGTTGTAAGTGCCATTTCTGCTGTGCATCTCTGTAGTCATTGCTTATGACTAAATTTTCACTTGACGGGGAAGAAGAATACAGTATTACAGTTGGCTGTGCAAAGTATACAGCTTCCTAGGATGATCAAAACACAGCTGTTTCCATAGTGTCAAGTCACTTTCATTGCGAACATTCGCCCAATGCATTCATTTCAGGTAGTGTATTTGAAATATAAATCGTAGGATTAGCTTTCTATGTACTAAAACGGAACTACCTTTTAAATCTTTACAGAAGTTTTTGAAGAGTTAACACACCAAGTACAAGAAAAAGATTCTTTAGCCTCACAGCTCCATGTCCGCCATGTTGCCATTGAACAGCTTCTCAAGAACTATTCCAAGTTACCATGTTTGCAAGTGGGGCGAACAGGAATGAAGTCACACCTACCCATCAACAACTGAACTACACTTACACTTATTTCTTAAGCCCTTATGCCCTACCATTTATTGATCTGCCAAGCATGCAGACTTTGAAGAAGCTGAAGAAAGTCATGGTCGGTTTTTTTATGGTTGTTAAATTTGTAAAGCTCAAGGCAATATTTAACATCTTTGTCAAATAAAGCAGATCATTATGCTCTATTCTTCTAGGGATAATCATTTTGGTTCATTTTGGGCATCTTTTTTCCCATAATTACTAAATGGCCCTCCCTAACTTTTACCACATGTGACTACTTAAATATACTGTTACAGTGTGTTTTTATTAAACATATTTTAATGTAATTCGCCTGTCAAAACAATAGAAGGTTAAACTCCTTAATTAGTCTAAACTACTAAAGATAACTTTTAAGAGGGAAATGGAATTCATAATATCACCTCTTATTTATTATGAGCAATATTTTAATATGAAAATTTTATATATAAAAATGCTATTTTAGGTACCTTTCCCATTCTCTTTATAAATGTGTATTTGAATGGCTCTGTATATTATATTTACACTTTCATGTGTGAATGTTCACCCATATTTCAGATCACTGCATTTTATTCTCTTAATATACTGTTTTTACAACTATTATTTTGTTTTTCAGAGATAAATGTATTTTGGAGTAGAAATCTATCTAGTTAAATTGTTTTGACTTCTGATAACTCTTATGAAAGAGGAATTAATAACTTTTTAAAGCAAGTATCCAAGAAAATAAAATACATTATTTTTTTCTAACAAAAGTAGTTCTGAGTTAGTTCAGGAAGAAAATGCTAATCTAGTTTTTGTATGTTAGCTTGTCTCCATAGAAGTAAGCCTCTTCTCCTTCATTATTACTTTCATTCTAATGACTTTGATGTGTTAAAATTCAGATACAGTAAGTCAGGCCTCACTTCCAAGTCAAATGTAATATCTGTCTTCAAATTGAGTGTGCTGTGAAATTGTTGTCCTATCTTTGAAAAAAACTGAAATTATTCGGTGTGCCACTTTGGATAAAGGTCCAAGAATCCTTAAACTGTCCAAATTCTGTTATCAACATCATTGAAATTAGTGCCCAAAGAAAGCATCGTGAGGTATTTTTCTAAACTTTAGAATCTAAAGGAAAAGAGAAGATTGCTTGACACAGAAAAACAAAACTCTAATGCAAAAATTAAGCCCATTTTGTAAAGGATATTCTTAAAAATTGACTGTGATGTTTCCAGAGAGTTCTGAACTAATAGGTTGTCTCAAACAGCTAGATAAGTTTTTTAATAACGTATTATAGTAAAAGCTATAACCAATGCAGAATCAAAATGGGCTCTAAATTCTGTTTTCAGTTGGTGCTTAGAATGTATTTATGAGGTGAGAGCCTTTGCTTGAAAGAATCTGCAGAATAGCCCATTAACTTGGCAGCTTCAGGCGTAAAGATACGAATGACTTCTCCCTTAAATTTGGCAGCGTGCCCTGGCTTGGGTCAGATTTTAGTCTTGAACACAAACAGTATTTGACTAAGGAAAGAAACGCCTCAATCTAGTAGAAAACAGCTTTTTGTAATGTTAAGATGTGTTAAATTTGCGTGAGAGTATTAATGGATATCTCACTGATTTTGTTCTGTTTTCTTTGAAGTATGACATAACTGCTTTTTGGAGGGAGCTTTTGAAAGATGCTTTCAATTACTCTCGATTCTTTGAGTCATCCAAAATGAATTTAAAATCCAGAGAGTGGGGATGCATTGCCTTAGTTTTGAGAAGCTTTGAATTGAATGTGTGCAATATCAAAATCTCCATAAATTTACAAGTTGAATAAAGACATTTCCTCATGATGCCAGTTAAGTGTCTTAGTGCTTAGTTGTTATGGTCACATTTTCAAATTTAACATTACTCTTTTTTGGCATAATTCATTAAGAATGTTACCAGCCAGTGTGCTTGCACACATTTGTGCTTCTATTTAGATCACTTAGGGACAGTCATAAAAGTTTGGGATGTGTTGCATTTGATATCAGTGGTAGCATATTTCCAGAATATGAGCCATATGGTGCAGTCCTGAAGACAACAGTGTTATCCAAAGAAAGTGTTTGCTTATTTCTTAAAGAGTTTCTGGCAAATACATAGCTTTACTAACGAGTCTGGAACTACTGGATGGGATTGTGCATGTACCAAGGTCTTAAAACCAGGGACTCTGATTTATTCCATTTAGATATTTCTACTTAAGCTCTTCAAAGGAAAGGTGCTCTTAAAAAATATCTGCGGTGCTGGTACTCACTAGTACTTTATTCATATGAATATTCTAGTAAAAAAAAATTGTTGTTGAATTATTTTGCATAGCAGTTTATCCAAATATTTGGTAAGCTTATTATATACTCCTATATATTCATGATTGAATATGCAGTTTATTGTGTATGTTAAAATAAGCATAAGGGACAGAGTTGATTCTAACTTGAGAGAACACAAGTATTTATGATAACAGAAATGTCGATTACCATACTTGGCTTTTATTCTCTACAATTGTTAGTATTTTTGAGGAAGTTTAGAAGAAAAGCTCATATATAGCTTTAGTTTCAAAAATGGCAAAAGAGAGACTGCCAACCAGCTATTACTAACATTTCCAGAGCTTCTATGATTAAGGGGGGTGAAATAAGACTAATATTTTTTCACTTAGATTTCATAATTAGACAAGTTGAATTGAGTTTAAAAAATCAGCTTCAAGTCAAGTGATTTTGACCACACAAGATTGTTCTCTTTAAAGATTAAAGTTTTAAAATCTGTTCAGCCTTTTAATTAAGCTAAAAATCAGTTGTTTTTACTTTGAGATTATCATCCTTTTTTCCTAGTATTTAATATCCAAATTATTCTTTTTTAAAAAAAAAAAAGGCATGCACTTAAGACATGAATAATAGATGATACAGGTAGCAGAACAGTGTTTTGTTCCATTATGTAGTTTCTTATGCACAATGTTGGAGCAAAGAAATGTTCTTAGTTTTTCAAATTATATATTCTTTTCACCACAAAGTGTCCATTTTTATATACATTTAACGATTATTTTTAAAATAACAAGTTCTTGTTGGAAAGTGATGTTGGAAATATAGTCAAAATATATTCTATTTTGTTGACATCTTGACAGGCATCTTGAGATTTCTTGGGATTTTCATTTTATCGTATTCTTTCTCATTGAAAATGGTTTAAAGTGCGTTCTTTTTTTTATGTATTTTTTTTTACCTTGGTGTTTACCTTGTCAGTCAATTTTTGCTAGTTTTTTTAAATACATTTTGGATCTCTTTGTGTGTGTTGATGTTTACCCATTTGGATTTTATTTTGTTGTTTTAGAAGAAATCTGCTTGTGTTATTAACGTTGTAAAATGTAATACAAGATGTATATGCTCTAAACTTAAGTAGGATATTTTTTAAAGAATAAATTATTTGTGTAGCTTAGTAGGAGGTTCAAGTTAGTGACCATAAAATTAGGTAATGTGACATGAAAACTTTTAAATGGTACAGTGTAAAAGTTCTTGTAGTGTTATTTTTTCTGATTTCCTGACAGGTGTTATTGCTCATGCTCAAGTAAGACATTTGAGTATTTTTAAGTACTTATTAAAAAGTGTAGTACTCTACAAAATTTTTAAAATGTATTTTGTTCAGATGTGGCTGTAAAGCAAAGGTAATTGATTGCATTTCAATGTTTAATTGTATTTTTAACTTTAGGTTGGTGAAAATTATTTGAGGAAATCTGTAGTGAAAAAAATCAGTAAGAGGTAAAACTCAATAGGTTTTTCTTGCCAAGTTAAGTTTTGTGGTAGAGGGGTGGGAGAGAGTTTATTTTCCAGAAAATTAAGGTAATAAGCCTCCAGCACAAGTAAAGGTAACTTGGCAGAGGGCTATAATTCTGTGTTTGGAGTCATGTGGTTCTGTCTTGCATCCCAGTGTTTTCATTCACTTGATCTTTTCATAATCACCCTTGTTATAATGTAGTCTAACTATTAAACAGCTTGGTCACCTTGCTGGGAACTATATCATAGCAAGTCTAGCATTAAGATTTTTTGTAGCACCTAGGTTGTAACATACTTTCCCTATTCTTTTTAGTTTGAGTCCAGATTACTAATGCATTTTAGTGATCTTGACTTAGTCCACAATTTTAAGCTTACCAAAGTGAAACGAAGAAAAAAATCATGGAGATGAGTATTGCCTCCACCCTCCCTCCAAAAAAGTGTTAGTTGAACTTCTCTCATCTGCACATAAAGCAACCAGAATTTTAGTAAATGTGTTTCTTCTTTCAAACATGTAGAATGTTTATTTCCATTCTACTACCTCCAAAAGAGGCAGTTTAGAAAGTGTTCAGTAGGGACCTGTTAAATGCCATTCCTGCTTTTACAGTTTGTGTGTGTTAACCTTGCTTTAAATCCAAGTAGGTTATACTGTGGTCATTGAACTTAATCTCTCTTTGGTTTAGAAATTTATTTTACAGAATTGTGCTAAGACCTTTGGAAAAAGAAAATGAAATTGCAGTAGTGAAAACCAAGTTGGTTTCAAAAAAGTTTATTTAGACATCACTTGGCTGTTATACTTTTCTTTTAAAACTGCAATAATTTATATATTTGTATTGCTCTGTGTTGGAACTGTAACTACATATGCTTGTCTACTATTTTTAATTTTTACAACAATAAAATAAATATTTTGTTACCTGTTAGCTTCAGTGGATATTTTTAAGTGTGCTTACATTTTTTTTTAATAGTGGACGCATATGAAGGATTTTGTTTTGTAGATTTAAGGAGTCTAACAATATTTATATAACAATTTCTTGTCCTAATAATTTCTTGTGAGAATCTTTGTTTGATACTTAATATTCTTTCTGTCCCAAGAGTCCAGAAGCAGGAAATAAGATTCCTGTGACTTAACTGGATGTCTATGCAACTTTTTAACTTGGAGTGTACTTTACATACAATAGATACACAGATTGTAAGTATGTTGTTTGAGTGTTAACAAATGTGTACACCTGGATAGCAGTCAGCCCTTGCTGCCCCTTCCCAGTCTCTTCCCTCTCCTTTTCTCTTCCATCCACGGCTCTGATCTCTGTCTCCGTGATTTGCATTTGCCTGCTTTAGAACTTTATGTAAGTATTAGGCAGGATGTACTCGTTTGCCTCTGGCTTTTTTCACTCTACTGGATGCTTTGAAGTTCATCCATATTAGCTCAAGGATCAGTAGTTCCGCTCCCTCCTTTTGTTGTTGACTGGTATTCTATTGTATGAATATATTATAATTTGTTTATCCATTCATCTGTTGATGGACATTTGACTTCTTCCCAGTTTGGGGCTAATGTGAATTAAAGCTGCTATGAATATTTTTAAATTGGCTTTTGAAAGAATATTAAACATAGAAATATGACAAAGTATTCAAGGTCACTTGTGGTTAGCATTATGAATCTGAAATATTTATTAAATTATCTTTTTTTCTGTGAATGATTTTTAAAGTAATTTTTATAATTTTGTGGTAATAAAAAATTTTAAACCAGGAAACAAAGACAGTTGTACAAAAGGTCTGCAGCAGATTACAAAATAAGGGATGTTGCAGAATTGGAACATTTAATGGCTTGCTAAGAGAATCTTAATCATCCTTGAAGGTCTCTTCAAAGTCTAACAGTCTAAGTCAGACCACTTTCTTTTCCAGAAGAGGCAATGAAGACCAGAAGAGTCTGGTTTGGAGACAGTATTGGAAAGAGCACCAGACCACAAATGAAGTTGTTCTGTTTAGCTGTAACTCCTGTGTGACGTTAAGGGAAGTCTGTCACTTCTCTAGGCCCGAATTCACTAAGCAGAGCTAACAGCTGGTAAAACGTAAGCCTGGTGCTGCTGCATCACCTTTGTTCCGGCCCAGTTTCCCAGCCTTCCTGGAATTTTCGAACTATTTGTAAAATGATTTGCTCTCGCCTATTTTTAAATGTCATTATAGGACCTGGAATTATTTGCAGGTGTCATAGAGCCTGGCAAGTAGGTACCAGTATATTGGATAGAACAGGAGGGAGAGCTGTAGACGGGACGACACCCTTCTTATATCATTTATATATTGGTTTTCTAAATTATTCATAAAAAGTTTTCAATAGGTTTTACTTTTGGAATCGGATCTAGATGATGTCCTAGATCCCTTCTATCTTAAATTCCACATGATGTGCAAGTTTACGTCAGTGGATTTCTTTTTTCTTTTCTCTTTTTTTTGTGTGCTCTAAATCTTTTTTTTTTTTGAGGACGATCACCCCTGAGCTAAAATCCATGCCAATCCTTCTCTTTTTGCTGAGGAAGACTGGCTCTGAGCTAACATCTATTGCCAATCCTTTTTTTCCCCAAAGCCCCAGCAGATAGTTGTATGTCATAGTTGCACATCCTTCTAGTTGCTGTACGTGGGACGTGGCCTCAGCATGGCCGGAGAAGCGGTGTGGCGGTGTGCGCCCGGGATCCGAACCCGGGCCGACAGTGGTGCTCTAAATCTTAATCACAATCCCACTCCAGTGTTTGAATGGCATAGACCACCTTTACCTCAAGAGGCAAAAATTTACAATCCCAGCCTCCCTTGTATCTGGGACACCTCACCCTGATTGGTGAAGCAAAGAAACTGGGTAGAGGAGGATCCATGTTGAGGGCAGCAGTCTCTAACGATCAATAGGGGAAACCCATCCAGTATCCCATATGTTGTGGGGGCAACAGGTAAGCTCCTGGCAACTGGTATTGAGCAGCCCTTGCTGTGTGTGAATTTGGCCATGAACCTAGCAGCTGATTAATTACCTTCATTCCTGCCTGGTTTCCAAGCCTTCTAGGCGATCTCTGCCCGCTGAATAAATTCCTTTCCAGCTTAAGTCAACTAGTTGCTTTCTCTAGGTTGCAACTGAGAACTCTACTTCATCCACTGGGTCTACGTCCAATGCTCTTGTGCTCTGAGATGTTACAAAATTGGTTTCTAAAAGTGAACTGAGAACCACTGCTTATCTAAACTATCCCTCAGGACCACATGGGCTGCCTGGTGGGTCAGCTGAAACAAATGGGCCAGATTCTGAAAAGAAACCTTTTGGTAATACAGATGTCAGTTTTCCAGTTAAAAGTGTTCATTGTTTACAGGTGGGGTGACTTTGGAGCCCTTCCCACTACCTGCCACTAACTGCTGAAAGTGCTCACAGTTGGTATCTACCAGGATCTTGGAGGAGGTGGTCTAATTGAAACAGGGATGGTCATAACTTAGCTCTGGGCTTGGTCTCTGTTCTCCCTAGTGATACTAAATGACCTCCAGCCCAGTAAGCATCTGTTGAATGAACGAAAAACTTCAGAAGCAGCACCAGGATTGCATGTCCTCTAAAAATAAATCAGTAGCTACCCAAAAATAATGGCTAAGGCCCTCTTCCAGTGACTGAATATTACACATTCTTTCCACACACCTCCATGATTCTATTTCAGGCCTTGGCTAACTCGCACTTGTTCTGTCTCCATTTCTCCTCCAAACCAGTGTTTCTCTAACTTTGAGTTTCATGAAACATACATCACTGGGCCGCACCTCCAGAGTTTCTGAAACCACAGGTCAGGGTGGGACCCAAGAATTTTCATCTAACAAATTCCCAAGTGATGCTGCTGTTGCTGGTCTACACGGCACTTTGCAAACCACTGCTCCAAACCATCCACTGCTGCCAAGTTTACTTCCCAAAAGGTGTGATAATACTACTTCTCTGCTCAAAGACTTTTCTAGATTACCATTGCCTAGAGAATGAAAATCAGTCCTCACAGCTCAGCATTAAAAGCCCTCACCATTTGGTGCCCACCAATTTTCCATTTCAATTTGTTCATCAAATTGAGAATTTGTTATGTGCCAGGAACTCTAACAAGCCCTGTAGGCTTTCAGTCCAAGGGATACAAAAGCCAACATGACTTTGTTGGTCAACTGAAAAGGATTCTCCCAAGAGATTAAATAAGGATTGAAAAATGTCCATTGGATTTAGCAACTAGGAATTCAAAGAGAACAGTCTTAATGGACCTATGAGAGCAAAAGTAGATCAGAATGAAGTGAAGTGTGGGTGGGGAGGTAGGGTAGTGGATTTGGGTGTGAGCTCTAGAAAGTTACCATAAAGTGAAGTTGAGGAAGTCAGGATGTGGGTCCAAGGTTGTTTTTTTTTTTTTTAATTGGGAAGTACTTGAACATGAATAAATACTGACAAGACAAATCTAGTGGAAAGACTAAAGATTGAGAGACAGCAATGATCAAAGGTGTAAAATACTGAAGAGGCGGAACAGGATAGCACAGCTAGAGTGATTTGTCTTTGAAGAGATCTAGGCAAGTCCCTACCAGGCTGCTTGCATTTTCCGTGAGAGAGAAGGAAAAGATGACGGGGTCAGAGGCTCGAGGGAAGTGGTGAAGTGCTAACTAGCTGCTTCCTGAGGAATGAGAGGGCGCCTGGCTACACTAGGAAGGGTTGCAAACTTCCATTTAGAAGAGGTGGAGATTGCGGTCCACGACTCACCGCTGATTGAATTTCTCTGAGTTTGCACTCAGATTTTGTTGCTAGAAATACATACAGACAAGGAGTATTTTTGCATTTGGAGTAAAACTAAACTGAGAGCACTACTGAAATAGAATCTGAAACTCAGATAAATTTGTGGCTCAAAAATTCATAGAAACCCTACCCAACAGGTAAAATTTCAAGTGTAGGAACAATGAGAAATTTGAAAAGCTACTGCAAATAACGTGTGGGGGGAAAATGAATTCTGTAGCTTTAACTTAAGCAATAATTTTCAAGCAGTTAGTTTCATTTGTCCTCTCAGTAATTGGTCCTACAGGTGACAGTGGACTAACACTGCCTTGAAGGCCAAGCGCTTATAGGTCAGTTGGTATCAAGCTTCAGCAGAGGGAAGTGAGGAAGCGTCTAACCTAGATAAAAGGAGGTTTGTAAGAGGATAGTCGGGACACAGAATGGGGAAGAAAGCCAAGGCATAGCTAAACACGGTTTTGGATCTGTATCTTCGGAGCAAAGAAAAGGCAATGTGAAAGGAGAGGGCTCTTCTAGGGGAAAGAGGCAACTGAACTGAAAGTGATGACGGCAGAAGAGGAAGTTATAATGAGCAAGGCGGTTGCTAAACGACATTAGGGAACTTGGGTTCTAATCCTCCCGTGCCGCTCCTGGGCACTGCTCTACCACTCTTAGCCTCTGTTTTCTCCTCTGTAAAACACAGAATTGAACTTACTGATCTTTAGGGGAACTTCCAGCTCTAACACTCTATAAGGATAATGAGTTGTAAGAAACCTGCAATGGAAAGTCTCCCCAGCCCCTGCATGAACAACAGAATTGAGCTGAAAGGATATAAAGGAAGTGTGGTTTCATTTAAGAAGAAACTTCGAGGTGCTTTTACAGCAAGCTATTTCTGTGATCATCTGTGACGAAAGAGAAAAGGCAGCGGAATCAACCTGGCTCATAAACAGCTATACAATTCTCTGTGTGTTGTTTAAGAGCAGCAAGAGAAAAGGACCATAAGTCTTGACACCTTATTACTCTCCCACATTCTCATATCAGGGAAAAATGTTTGGGGAGACTGTTTTCTTAGGATTAACGTGGGAAGGTTCTCCCACACAATCAGAAGTTGGGTCACCTTGGGGCCGGCCTGGTGGCGTAGCAGTTAAGTGCATGCACTCCGCTTCCGTGGCCTGGGGTTTGAGGGTTCGGATCCTGGGCGCACACCAACGCCCTGCTTGTCGAGCCATGCTGTGGCAGCATCCCATATAAAGTAGAGGAAGATGGGCACGGATGTTAGCTCAGGGCCAATCTTCCTAAGGAAAAAAAGAGGAGGACTGGCGTTGGATCTTAGCTCAGGGTTGATCTTTCTCACAAAAAAAAAAAAAAGAGGTTGGGTCACCTACATCACGGCTCCTAAAGACCAGCTCACACATTTCCCCCTGTGCATGGAAAATGAAAAATGTAATGGCACTGTGGTAAGCTGTTGAATAGGACATAATTTATTCAATCAATAGAGCTGTCCTTTACTCTGATAGTTCATCTTTCCTATTATGGGAGAAGAAAACTGTTCTTTCTTTCATGAAGTGATAACAACAGTAGATGGTAGACTTTCGTTTTTATTTCTTTGTTTAGTTTTGAGTCCTTACTTGGTAAAAAATAAAACCACAATCTCATGTTGGTGTATCACTCAGGGTTCTCCAGAAAAACAAAACCAATAGGATATTTGCATAGAGAGAGAGAGACAGAGACAGAGACAGAGACAGAGAGTGTTTTTTTAGGGCATTGGCTCACACAATTGTGGGGGCTGGCAAGTCCAAAATTTGCAGGGCAGGCTGGCAGGCTGGAAATTCCAGCAAGAGTTGATGGTGCAGTCTTGATTCTGAAAGCAGTCTGGAGGCAGAATCCCCTCCTCTTCAGGGGAACCTTAGTCTCTTCTCTTAAGACCTTCAACTGCTTGGATGAGGCCCCCCCACATTATGGAGAATAATCTGCTTTATTAAAAGTCTATTGATTTAAATGTTACTCACATCTAAGAACTACTTTCACAGCAACCTCTAGACTGATGTTTGACCAAACAACTGAGCACCATAGCCTAGCCCAGCTGACATACAAAATTAACCATTACAGTTGATCTCTATTTTTATTTTAATAATCCATGAATTTGGTAAGTCTGGAAACCGTGGATCTGGCATTACCTCATCCAGACAGCTGCCTCTAAGCAGCACTACCTGAAACCCCTCAGCTCAGGTCTTAATGATCTCCAGGGAAGGAAATGCACTCAAGAGGCTCTTACACAAGTCTGAATTTTTCCGTGTGTTCCTAGAGGTCTTAGAGGAGCAGCTTTTCATTATTTTTTTGAATAATCCTTTGTGTAACAAAGATAGTTATCTTTTTTCTCTTAATCAGGTGTTGGTCTTAAATTATTTGAAGACTGAGTTTTATATAAGAAGTAAAAGATATATAGCCCCTAGAAGATTCAGTACCCAATAATTTCAGATAAATTATGGAAGGTTTTAGAATACTGAATGTTCAGTTTGTTCTTCTCTTATTCTCCTTGCTCCCTCCTACTCCCACCCCACAAATAACTATCCGGAGAGTCATTTTGTATCAGAGAAAGACACCACTCTATCCCGACCACCACCAGCCCAAAGCACACGTTCTAGAAAACAAATTTACATAGTCCTGGGTGGCAGAAGAGGTCTGGGGCGCCCCACGGCTAACTGGGTAAATAACTAAATTGCCTTTATCACTGTGGGGAGTTTTGTTCCTTTTAGTCCTGATCAGATAGCTCTGAAATGAGAAAAGGCAGCATCCGGGCCCCCTTCGAAGCTTCTCTCAGCTGTTGCTGCCACACTGCTTCTCACAAAAGCACCAGCAAAATGTTAGCGCCCCGTGCACTGCTACTGCCCTACGGAGAGACTGAGGGAGATTCCCTCACTTCACAGAAAAGGAAATGCAGGGGAGTTGAGCTAGTGACATGCAAAACCACATTTTCTTTCCATCCTGCATCTCTCCTCACCTTCACACCTGTGTAAACAAAGTACCAGCCAATAGACGTTCACATTCTGCAGGGCGACACTGCTTCTCACCCAAGTGTGGATGGAATTTCTCTCCCAGATTGACACAGATTGATCTCACTTCAGAGAACAACTTGAACCAGCATATGAGATACATAAATATCATAGGAAACCACTAAATATGTGGTGCTAAAAGGGCCTTCAAGAGTCTCAGCTTTGATTTGATTTGATTTTGTTTTATTTTAGGAGAGCTCTTTCTTTAAAAAAAAAAAAAATCCTTCAAGAACAACGAAGGTGTAATATGTATGAAAATGGAGCTGCTGCTCTACAGGAAAGACCATGGAGATTACTGGAGCAATGTCCTCTTCACATCCTTCCAGTGACTATCCCCCCAGTACCCAGAGACTGCCACCCTGAGCCCCGAACCAGCTCTGAGTGACCTACAGGGCCCTGAGAATCTGCAAAGTGCCATTTAGAAACTGCTGATGTAGTCTCACCCCCTTAGATGGCCTAAATTGCTTAAGAAACTTCCAAACATTCTACAGACCTTATTAGCTGCAGAGGCAAGGACCAAATCCCAAATCTCCTGATTCCATTTTCAGAGCTCCCATGATAAGATACCACCTCCAACCAGCCTCCTAGTTTTTATTTCTGTCACACGAGATCTTCTGTCAAAGGGAACCGTGGGCTATTTCCCCACACTCTGATGGACCACAGAAACAGCCTGGAGAAGACAACACAGGAGAGAAAAGGCAAGTTTTCCCAGCTAAGTGAAGCCAGGTTTTGTCCGCCAGGACAGCTGTCGTGAATCCAGAGGGCGACTTAGATGTCCTCATTCTGGACGGCAACTAGGATAGGCGGTGAGAACAGATCCTATCATTAGAACCTGAATACAGCAAGTGCCTTCCTTATGTCAAAAAGCCAGTTTCTGCGAAATCCATTGCTAGGAAATGTCAAAGCTTGTAAATGCGCATCGCTATTACCTAGAAAAAAAGGAAAACACACCGCTCCCCCTGACTGGTTCTTCAAAGCAGAGGCGCTCAAGTCATATATTATTGTATTGTAGCCATATGTTTGAGGACTGTACACGGTGGAGGGGGGATTTCCTGTGTCAACAGAAGGAAATCACAACAGCGTGTACAAAGCCCCAAATGTCCCTTATTATATTAGTATCTCTTATGCAGAAATGACATATTTCTGTACCTCACCCTAGAACCAATGAGATAAAGGCTAAAGTAGCTGAAGCAGCAAGGAAGCTCATTAAGAAGCCGAATTCCAATCTCATACCTAAACAAATTTGAAGTGGAAAGCTAGTTAGAGACAAAGAAACTTTAGAACAAGATCTGAAACTGTTAGTTAAGTAACCCTCTGCTTAGTCATTACCACTCACGTAATGCTCATTAGAAGAAAAAGGAGGACCTATCCAATTACCCACGGCTTGGTTTCCTGTTGTGCTAATGGGCAGGAAGAAAAAGACGAGAGCCTGAAAGCACGAATTCGTGTCTGAGTGCAGCCTGCAGCGCGGCCACGTGCCTGGGTGTGCTGAGTTGTTCCGACCAGTCAACTTATGTAAAATCTCATTACTGGGGATGCCAGAAATAGCAGCAGCAAAATGTCCTAAGAGACCACAAAAAGTTTGTGTTGCCCCTTCCTCTTTCCTTCTAGATCAACTCAGTCCAAGAGCTATTAGGTGAAGTAAACAAGGTAGGTGTCCACAGGGGTGTAGGGGGGTGCGGCTGCTGGTTCAAGAGATAAGGAGGGCACCCATGGGGGCATCAGGGAGAGATGAGGGCCTGGATGTGGGGCATCAGAGCCTCAGTGGGCTGAAGAGGGCATCTGCAGGGGGAAAGGAGCAGGGAAGGCAATGGAAGATTGGTTACATACACAAAGATTGGTCAAATAAGTAAATATATCAATAATAATAGGGGGCTGGCCCTGTGGCTTAGCAGTTAAGCGTGCGCGCTCCGCTACTGGCGGCCCCGGGGTTCGGATCCCAGGCGTGCACCGACGCACCACTTGTTGGGTCATGCTGAGGCGGCCTCCCACATACAGCAACTAGAAGGATGTGCAACTACGACATACAACTATCTACTGGGGCTTTGGGGAGAAAAAGGGGAAAAAAAAAGGAGGAGGATTGGCAATAGATGTTAGCTCAGGGCTGGTCTTCCTCAGCAAAAAGAGGAAGATTGGCATGGGTGTTAGCTCAGGGCTGATCTTCCTCACAAAAAAAAAAAAAAAAGAACAATAGGAGCCTGGTTCCTCATTCTTGAAGGAGTTACAAATACGGAAAGAGAGAAAACTAGAATGAACCCTGTGGGTTTGACTGGAATTAAAGATAATGGGGTAAACTCATGATTTTCAAGATAGATAACATGGATAGAGAGATGATTAGATGGATGGACAGATAGATAGATAGATAGATAGACAGACAGACAGACAGACAAAGTATGGATGTATTCACATGTAAATGCACCCATGTGTGCTTGTCCACTGAGAGGGTCTGAGAGAGTGACCCCGGACAAAAGCAATGAGTATCACCTAGAACCTAAATCTTGGTTTCTACAAACTGTTCTCCACGGGGCCCCTTGGGGAAATGATTGACTTTAAGGCTGGGTCAGGGAAAGAACAAGATGAGTCTGGAACATCTTTTTGTTCCAGAATGTACAGAAGTGCTCAAAAAAATGATATGGACATGTCAAAAGAGCACAGAAGCCACACTGAGGGGGCTCCACTGGCGAAATGGGAAATAATTTAAGTATTAAAATAATTAGTGAATCAGTTGAATAAAATAGGAAAATATGTGTCTAGACCGATTAAAAAAATGAATAAACTGAGAATTTGTCATGAGAGATGGCAGAGTTACCTAAGCTGAAAATAGTTCCCCCTAAATTATTATTATTTACAAAAGGGAAAAGAATAACTTTAAGGCTCAACCTTAATCACGTAATCAAAGTGATACAGAGGGGTGAGGGTGAGGGTGGGGTGGGAAGAGGCACGGAACTGCTATTTTCCATATGAAAATACAATTTTATTTTTCTAATGATATAAATGTATACCTGTGATAAAAATATTAAGTTCGAAAAAATTTAATAAAAATTCTTGTATGTTATTCTTACGTCTTATTCACTGAAAGCTAGAAAATAAACAACAAATATTATCAATTAAGACTATTCAATAACACAGTGCTTGAAACAAAAAATAAATGAAAAGATTTTTACAAAGGAAAAAAGATCATATAATAGCTCTCAACACAAATCCTTGATCCTTAGAGTTTCAAATGCTACCAATTTGAAAAAGGCAATTTTATTTGTTCTAAAAGTTAGCAAATACCATCATTAGTTATTGTAGGTAGCACAATACTATTGAGCATTTGTAGAGTCTTACTGAAGGGCAAGCATTGTTTTTAGTGCTTTATACACAATATCACATTTAACTTTCACAATTTCTCTGTGAGGGAGGTCCAATTATTATCCCCATTCTGCAGATGAGGTAACTGAGGCACAGAGAATTTAAGAACCTAGCCCCGCATCACACAGTTAGAAGGATGAACACAAGTAGTTTAACCCTTGTGTCTGTATTTAACTACTACACTGACAGTTTTAATCCTTAACTCTAACCCTTAGTTCTATTCCTCCTCACCTTTATTCAGTATTCACTTGTCTCCCAAAACATCTCTAGGAGCCATCTCTGCCACCATGACTAACTACCTCAACCTTAATTCTAACCCTGCTATTTAGTGCCTTGGCTATTAAGGAGCCTCATAATTTCTCTTTGTCAGGCACTGAATGTTTGTGCCCTCCCAAAATTCAAATGTTGAAGCCCTAACAGCCCAAATGATGGTATTAGGAGATGGGGCCTTTGGGATGTAACTAGGTTTTGATCAAGTCCTGTGGGTGAGGCCCCATGATGGGATTAGTGTCCTTAAAGAAGAGAGAGGCCAGAGCTCGATCCCTCTCTCTACCTTGGGAGGACACAGCAAGAAGGCAGCCATCTGCAAGCCAGGAAGAGGGCTCTCTTGATCTTGGACTTTTCAGCCTCCAGAGCTGTGAGAAATAAAGCTGTCTGTTGTTTAAGCCACCCAGTTTGTGGTACTTTGTTATGGCAGCCCAAGCTGACTAATACACTCTCCCTGTGTCCAGACCCTCCCCACACTGATCCATACTCCAGGCTATCTCCCAAGTAAGCTTTCAAAGATGGATTTATCCATGTCACACTCCTACTTAAAAACGTGTGATGGTATGTCGCCTGCGGGTGTGGTTCATAGCCCTCAGGAGGATATTCAAAGGCCTGTACCACTGGACCCAATTACTTTTACTTACTTTATTTCTCACTACACTTTTCTATGAAATATTCCCTCCAGCCCATTCCCCAAACACATCCTATGCAGCCCCTTCTCTCTGCTTCTGTGTATGCTCTCTGGCTGTTTCTGGAATGCTCTGCCCACCTTCTCTCTCCAGAAATTCCTTTTTACCTTTTAAGACCCATTTTATTTGTCCAATCTTCTGAAAGGCTTTTCTCCAAATTTCTGTGCTCCCATAACACTTTGCTTATAGCTCTATTTTGGCAAGCATTTCTTTAGGGACAGACTCAATCACAGACTGAAAATGCCCTCAGGGCAAGGACACCATCTCGTTGTCTTTGTATCCTCGTCCCTTGCACAGGGACTGGTAGTAGATGCTCATTAAATTAATGTTGAGGGAATGAGTTGAATTCATGAATACACTCTTTCCAAATTTTGATAGCCATTAACTTTGGCTGGAGTAGTAGATAATTTTAACAAGTAGAGGTTTATTTTAGAGATAATTTCGCTTATCTAATTTCCTAACATTGTCACACTGCAGATTTCCTGCATTTCCACATCCAGTTCACTGATCAGCTATCAAACTGAGGGATAGCTTGTCATTTCATTACATCTACAGTGAGTCACTTGCCTGGGGAAAAGTACATGTCACACATTTACATTTTGGCCTCAAGGTAAAAGCACTTTTTTGTTTTCAGAACAGAGCAAGAGTCTTGAAAACTACAACAATAAATCCAATACCGATGTGGTCAGCGATGGAAACTTAGTATCACTCATAAAAGTGTACAGTTTCTGGAAGCATGTTCCTGGTCTTGGGCTGGTATTTGTGACCATTATTACTAGTGAGGAGTTGCTAACTCTGAAGTCCCACACAGACTACTTGTGCAAACAGAGCCTGTAAGAAGCTATCCAGCCAAGACATTTCTTTTTTTTTTTTATAACGAATTTATTTTATTTTTTTGTGTGTGAGGAAGATCGGCCCTGAGCTAACACCTGCCAGTCCTCCTCCTTTTGCTGAGGAAGACTGGCCCTGAGCTAACATCCGCCAATCCTCTTCCACTTTATGTGGGACGCCGCCACAGCATGGCCTGACACGTGGTTTGTCAGTGCGCATCCGGGATCCGAACCCAGGCCGCCAGCAGCGGAGCGCGCGCTCTTAACCACTACACCGTGGGGCCTGCCCCTCAGCCAAGACATTTCTTTAAGGTTTTCAGCCTTAACTATACAGGCATATCTCATTTTACTGCTCTTTGCTTTACCATGCTTCGAAGATACCGCAGTTTTTACAAATTGAAGGTCTGTGGCAACCCTGCATCAAGCAAGTCTATTGGCGCAATTTTTCCAACAGCATTTGCTCACTTCATGTCTCTGTGTCACGTTTTGGTAATTCTCACAGTATTTCAAGCTTTTTCATTATTGTATTTGTTATGGTGATCTGTGATCAGTGATCCTTAATGTTACTATTGGAACTGTTTTGGGGCACCACGAACATGCCCAAATAAGACAGTGAATTTAATCAATAAATGTTGTGTGTGTTCTGACTGCTTCACTGACTGGCCGTTCCCCCATCTCTCTCCCTCTCCTTGGGCCTCCCTATTCCCTGAGACACAATAATATTGAAATTAGGCCAATTAATAACCCTACAATGACCTCTAAGTGTTCAAGTGAAAGAAAGAGTTGCACATCTCTCACCTTAAATCAAAAGGTAGAAATGATTAAGTTTAGTGAGGAAGGCATGTTGAGAGCCATGACAGGCTGAAAGCTAGGCCTCTTGTGCCAGACAGCCAAGTTGTGAATGCAAAGGAAAAGTTCTTGAAGGAAATTAAAAGCACTAATCCAGTGAACACATGAATGATAAGAAAGTGAAACAGCCTTATTGCTGACATGGAGACAGTTTTAGTGGTCTGGATAGAAGATCAAACGAGACACAACATTCCCTTAAGCCAAAGCCTAATCCAGAAGCAAGGCCCTAACTCTCTTCAATTCAATGAAGGCTGAGAGAGGTAAGGAAGCTGTAGACGAAAAGTCTGAAGCCTGCAGAGGTTGGTTCATGAGGTTTAAGGAAAGAAGCCTTCCCTATAACATAAAAGTGCAAGGAGAATCAGCAAGTGCTGATGCAGAAGCTGCAGCAAGTTACCCAGAAGATCCAGCTAAGATAATTAGTGAAGGTGGCTACACTACAGAACAGATTTTCAACGCAGACAAAAACAGCCTTATATTGGAAGAATATGCCATCTAGGACTTTCATAGCTAAAGAGAAGAAAAGGCCTGGCTTCAAAGCTTCAAAGGACAGGCTGACTCTCCTGTTAGGGGCTAATGCAGCTGGTGACTTTAAGTCGAAGCCAATGCTCATTTACCATTCTGAAAACCCTAGGGCCCTTAAGAATTATGCTAAATCTACTCTGCTTGTGCCCTATAAATGCAACAACAAAGCCGATGACAGCACATCTGTTTACAACATGGTTTACTGAATATTTTAAGCCCACTGTTGAGACCCACTGCTCAGAAAAAAAGATTCCTTTCAAAATATTACTGCTTATTGACAATGCACCTGGTCATCCAAGAGCTCTGATGGAGATGGACAATGAGATCAATGTTGTTTTCACGCCTGCTAACACTACATCCATTCTGCAGCCCTTGGATCAAGGAGTAATTTTGACTTTCATGTCTTATTATTTAAGAAATACATTTCGTAATGCTATAGTTGCCATAGATAGTGATTCCTCTGATGGATTTGGGCAACGTAAATTGAAAACTTTCTGGAAAGGACTCATGATTCTAGACGCCATTGAGAATATTCATGATTCATGGGAAGAGGTCAAAATATCAACATTAACAGTTTGGGAGAAGTTGATTCCAACCCTCAAGGATGACTTTGAGGGGTTCAAGACTTCAGTGGAGGAAGTAACTGCAGATGTGGTGGAAATAGCAAGAGAACTGGAATTAGAAGTGGAGCCTGAAGAAGTGGTTGAATTGCTACGATCTCACGATAAAACTTTAATGGATGAAGAGTTGCTTCTTACAGATGAACAAAGAACGTTGTTTCTTGAGATGGAAACTACTCCTGGTGAAGATGCTGTGAAGGTTGTTGAAATGACAACAAAGGATTTAGAATGTGACATAAACTTTGTTGACAAAGCAGCAGTAGGGTTTGAAAGGATTGTCTCCAATTTTCAAAGCAGTTCTACTGTGGGTAAAATGCTGTCAAACAGCATCCCATGCTACAGAGAAATCACTTGTGAAAGGAAGAGTCAATCGATAAGGCAAATTTCATTGTCATCTTGTTTTGAGAAATTGCCACGGCCCCCCCACCTTCAGCAGCCACCACCCCATCAGTCAGCAGCCATAAACATCAAGGCAAGACCCTTCACCAGCAAAAACATTATGACTCGCTGAAGGCTCAGATGATGGTTAGCATTTTTTAGCAATAAAGTATTTTTAATTAAGGTATGTACACTGTTTTTTTAGACAATGTTACTGGACACTTAAAAGACAACAGTATAGTGTAAACATAACTTTCGTAAGATTGGGAAACCAAAAAATTTGTGTGAATCTCGTTATTGCAATATTTGCTTTCCTGTAGTGGTCTGGAACCAAACCCGCAATATCTCCAAGGTATGCCTGTATCATTGGTGATGTTAAAACTTCTGCTAGAAGAAGAGACCCAACATTTGTGTAGGGCAGAGCAGTGAGAATGATGGCTAAGGAGAGATCACTCAGGAGGCACCCATGATAGTTTAGGTGGCCTTCCTCAATGGAAGGAGACAGAGACATGTCTTTGAAATATCCTGATGTACCATTATTTGAAGCATAGACTGCCATATTTACAGATGTGCACATGCACACACACTTTCAGTTTCTGTGTTTACCAGCGTAATGTAGCACATTGAACACACAAATTAGATTATTTTTTTTCTTTTCTGGGGAGCAGTGGTATAAAGGAAAGAGCATTAGACTAAAAGTCAGGCTATCCGACCAGAGGAACTTGGAATAAATGATAATGGCAAATAATAATAACAAAAAGTTATACAACAATTACCATGTGCCATGAGTTGTTCTGATGATTTACGCGTATTAAATGAGTTAATCCTCTCAACAAACCTAAGAAGTGGGCACTATTACTTTACAGACGGGAATCTGAGGCACAAGAAGATTGAGTTGACAACGTCATGCAGTTGTAAGCGGGGGAGCTGGGATTTGAGACCAGGCATTCTGGCTAACAGGGTCTGGGCTCTTAGCCACCAGCTCTAACATTCAGTAATTCTAGTACCTATTTACATTTTTCCCATTTGTTTGGGTTTTTAAGCATCAGCAGATTTGCCTTGCAAACAGTCCTCATGCTAAAGAGTATCTGTACCAAAGGAGAAATTATACATTCAAATAGTCATATGATATTAACTGAATGGACCAGATCATAAACAATCTTTGTTTAAAAAGTAGGAGACAACTAATAAAAGATGCGATTTTTTCAGCCATCGTTCAAATGCCTATCCATAAGCCTATGTTTAGGTCATAAAAACTCCCATTTTGTAACAGGCACATAACAGACACCTCCTATAACTCAGTGCACCGCCTTCAACACCAATGAAGTGAAAAATGCTTCCCTTAAACAACAGAAAGTAAAAACCATGTTGAAATCACTGTAGTTTTAACCCCTCTGGTATCCAAGAGTGTCTTCTCTTTGGAAAAGCTCTAGAAGCACTATTCAACTCAATCATAACTCTTGCAATACTGCACCATTTGGTACTAACAATCAGTGCAAATAGAGGTTCAGAAATTAAACCAGGTGAGAGCAGGTGAGGGTGCGGAAAGAGACGGGCCCCCAGAAGGCGTGCAGTGCTTGAGTGTCGAGCAATGTGATCTCAGCAAAAATGTCCGGTAAACTCAATTTGCCTCAGAATTTCACAGCTCCACTTCCACCGAGATTAAACTTCGGATTTCATTTCTTTACCCCAAGCAGGAACATATCTGACTATAGCTATTTCTCAGTCTGCAAGTTTTATGGGGCAGTGAGCTAGAGTATATTGTGTTAAACCATAACCAGCAGTAAATTACAGGGAGGAAAACAAAGCAAATTCTGCTGAACAGGGTGATTTTTTTTTTGAAGTGAATGAGCAAATAGTGAAACATTTCTTAGGAATTTGTCATCATACTTCATCTTTATTTTGTCTTTAGTTAGTTTAGCAATAGAAGCAGTATTTGAAAGAAATACTTTCTTCACAAGGGAAGGTAAACTGAGGGAACACTGTGCCCTAGCCATTGTGACAGTCACCAGGTAAACCCTGTTTTGGTAACTCTTAGGATTTTACTTTTAAGTCTGTGGACAAACATGCTGCAGAGAGAATCTAACTTAAATATTTCAAACTTCTCAGCTTTCCTGAAACTGTTGAATGCCGGCAACAGCATCTTTTTGTCCAAGCAGTTCAAAGTTTTCTGGGGGAGGTGATGGGGAAAGGAGAAAGAGTGATGCATAAAATAGACAAAAACCAGTCTTTGCCCCAATAGTGTAGACTCTGGCGGCGGAGGAGGAACAACAGTAGTTCCCCGGAGGCTGAGAGTGTTGGCCTCCCATCCAACCTATTTCTATGTAGTTTTTTCAACCCACTCCCACTCCCAAAACTGGAGCAGAATTTGGGAGATGAAGGCCACAGCATCTTTGTACCAACTAGGGAAGCACAAAACTCAGTAGCTTCCCTGCCTCTTTCAATAATGACACAAGCAATCACCAAAAGATCCTTATTAAACACTCACGTGTGTCACACTATGAAAGCAAAAAGAAGAACCCATACATGAGATATTCCCCAACCATCCACCTCCCTCCCCATTATTCAAAATAACATTGAGGGAGTAAAATTGAAGCAATGCCATCATGCATCATGGGATAGGAATTAATGTTTTAATTTGGTAGATAGAGAACGTGAGGTTCTAAGAAGATGCTGTCCCTCTCAAGCCCACAAAGCTTCAAAGGCTCTGTTGTAGCAATTTTGAGAACATAGAAGAGCTGTTTAAAGTCAAGGCTGCCCACTGCAGGAACTCTGGATCTTTGGGATGCTTTTTAACAAGTTCTCAGACTCTAAAGAATTGGAAGGATTAAACTTTAGACCTTATTTAAAAAAAAAAAAATAAGGTCAAATTAAAATGCTTCCTAAATCTAATATAGTCTACATGGTTTCTTTAGAAACAGACTCCCTTCCACCCTCTGGAGAGAGTTAGGGAAGCTGTTTGCATTACAAATAACCATCAGCAAAAATTTTCATCAGGAGACAAGGGACTCTTACTAGAAATTCTAGAATCCAGAAATGTATAAAGGTCTATGTGTTTCAAAGATGATTCACGTTTAATTATGCTGAGAAAACGAGTTAGCTCTTGCTCAAGAGGGTTCTGTAAGACAAGGCTTTTTCAAGGATCTTCCAAAAAACGAAGAAATCAGTATATGGGGGTGGTGAGGACAGAAATTATGCTCCTTAATACAAATATCAAAGAGCAGTCTGCTCACCACAACACATACAACCATGTAGTCAAAACAGTTATGTCTTGGAATGGGAGATAATCGAGTGCCTGAGAGAAAAAATAACGGGGAAATAGAAACATGTGCTGCTCCCAAACATTTCTTAGGCCGTCTCTTAAATCTTAGGGTCTTAATATGCTAGCTCTGGAAGGAACTTCAGAGTCTTCCGTTCTGACTGATATACTTGGAAGAAGTTTGAAGTCATCTCCAGGGAGCCCATCCACCACTTCTGGAGACACTCCTCAGGTGTTATCTATCTTTGTGAAATCTGTCTCAACTTCCCAGGCAGAGAGAGGGGGCTCCTCTTCTAGGTTCAGAGAGCCCTACTTCCTACGCTATTTGGGCACATGTTACAACCACGTTATTTCTTCTTTAAATGTCCATAAGCACCAGTATGGTGCTTAAAGTAAGAACTATATACTTATGTCTATTTGTGTGTGTTAAAATCCTCTGTGCTTAGTAAAACCTGATTCAATGAGTGGGTGCTAACTGATTGTTCAAATAGAGTCATGTGCCGCATAACGACATTTCAGTCAAGGAGGGACCCCATATAGGACGGTGGTCCCATAAAATTGGTACAGTACAGTTGGCCCTCCTTATCCATGAGTTCCTTATCTGAGGATTCAGCCAAGCTGTGGATCGAAAGGCCTACCATGGTTGTGTCTGTACTGAACATGTACAGAGTTTTTCTTGTCGTTATTCCCTAAACAATACAGTATAACAACTATTTACACAGCATTTATATTGTATTAGGTATTATAAGTAGTTTAGAGATGATTTAAAGTATATGGAAAGATGTGTGTAGGTTATATGCAAATACTATGTCATTTTGTATATATAAGGGACTTGAGCATCTGCCGATTTTGGTATCTGAGAGGGGTCCTGGAAATAATACCCTGTGGATACCGAGAGATGACTGTAACGACAAATTAATGCATAAGGAAAATAAGGCCCAGATCTATTAATTGGCTACCCAGATCAGACAGTTACTTTGTGTCAAATTAAATCTCCTCGAAGGCCTTAAAAATTTTTTGGATATATATGCCAGCAAAGGGTTTTACTGTAACAACAAAAATTCCATAACAAAGCTGGCAAAACTTTTAACTCATAACCCAAAAGTTTGCCTCAAGTTAGCTACTGTCCTTTTTAATATTTAAACAATAACACTGTGCTGGACACTATGGAGAGAATTTGAAGCTTCAGAACAAATGCCAAAAACAATTATGTTCAATTTTTCAACATAACCGTACCTCACTTTGTCTGCAGGCCTAGTGCTATGCCAGGAACAAGGAGACCAGGATGAAGGAGACAAATCCCGGCTCCCCAAGAGCTTGCCATCTAGTAGGCATTTAATGGAGAACCTAAGGATTCCTTCATTTTTTAAGACAAAAATAATTTTTTCCAAGAAAAATTTTCTCCAGAGAAAAATAACATATGTCATTTTTAAAAAAAAGTTAACGGGGGCCGCCCCCGTGGCACAGTGGTTGAGTGCCCACACTGTGCTTTGGCAGCCCGGGGTTCTCGGGTTTGGCTCCCAGGTGCAGACCGACTTGTCCCACCATGCTGTGGCGGTGTCCCATGTAAAGTAGAGGAAGATGGGCAGGGATGTTGGCCCAGGGCCAATCTTCCTCAGCAGAAGGAGGAGGATTGGCATCGGATGTTAGCTCAGGGCTGATCTTCCTCACACACAAAAATAAATAAATAAATAATAAATAAATAAATAACATTTATAAAAAGTTAAAAGGAAGCATTTGAGGAAAAAGATGCACTAAGGGAGAACAGCATCAGCTCCAAATTCTGGTGAGCTCCCTTAGGTGGCCTGCATCCCAGCCAGCTTGGAGCTTCTCAGAGCTCTTCTCTGCTCTACAGGAGGTGGCAGGTTGGTAGTATCCTTGGCATTGTTTCTTAACCCATCATAGCTCATATATCCTGAGGAACACGCCAACCCTTAGCTGCTCTGTACTCCAAGAGAAAAAAGGGAGCCACATTCTAACAGCGTGGAGAGAAAGAAGGGCCAGGAAACTCAGCTCTAATACCAGCCTCCTGCCCCACCACCTACACATGCTTCACTCAACTCCAGCTGCCTCGTGCCCAGTCTCTGTCCCTGGCATCTGCTTTCTCTTCCAGAAAAGGCTGGAAGCTCTTGCATGGTCAAGGTCAGGACCAACTTCTTGGACATGCAACCTGAGCAGTCGCACATAGCCCTGCACTCAGGAGGGCCCCACACTTGCTAGCAAATATACGGCATCAATTATAATACATGTCCTCTGCCATTCAACCTACAGGAGGAAAGTTACACTTTTTCATTCATTCATTTACTTCATTCAAAATTGCTTTTATGCATATACTAAACACATTCATGTGTGTGTATGTGTGTGTGTGTGTTTAAGCCCCTCAAGTGAGTCAGCCACTGCAACAGATACAAGGATAACGGTTGTGCCATAAAAGGGCTTACGATCCAATGCAGGAGAAGAGGAGAGGCAAATTCATAAACATGAATAGTTTTGCCCAGAATGCCTGCCGGGAAGTATGAGAAAGTGCAGCATTCTTGGCCAAGGGAGAGATTACATAGAACTTGTTGGGCAGGGTTAGTGAAAACTTAATGAATGCACAGTGCGCTGGAATTTTGACATTTAGGAATGGAGAAGAGAACCCTCTAGGCACAGGAAAAGCATAAAGATATGAGGCAGAAGAGAGTGTGTTTCCAGATGAGCATCTAATTCCGTTGTGTTGGAGTGTAGATTCTGTGTAAAGGATTAATCTGAGAATAAGCCAGAATAATAGTGTGGGACTGACTTTTGCAGGGAGGACGCTAAGTGTGGAGGGAGGGCAGAGTTCTGGCTTCTCACGAGAGGGAGAACAGCATCCTGAGGCCCGTAATGGAGGCCAGTAGCACCTTCTCCTCAAGTTCCCGCTCAGTCCCGGCCACATCTCCACTGTGGGATCTCAGGGCAAAGCACTTAGGCTCTCGGAGACACTGTATTGACAAAGAGATAAGTATATTTGTCCTTCTATTTCACAGGTAAAATGAGATGGGCAGAAACAAGTTTAGAGCCATTTGGAGACAGAGTCACGGTGCTGGTGCACCCCCCGCCCCACCCCGAGAGACTAGATGTTTCTTCATGGTTCTTGCCAGCCAATGCAAAGGATGCTATTTGTAAATCGCCTTCTTATTCTTTCACATCAGAATCCTACATAGGGACTTTTTTCCTTTTTTTTTAAGTCAAGATTAATTGGTAGTTTGGAAAGTTTTCCCGAGCAAGGCTATGTTTAAGCTTCCACTTTTAGACACCCGACTTCCAGCTCATCTCTCCTCACCCTCATCTCCTGCATGGTGTCAGGGATGGACCAATTGGTAGCCACAGGCCTCTTTAAATCCAGAGGCAAGAGACATCCCTGACAACTTGCTGGGCCCTGACGCGAGGGAGGACTTTCATTTGTTAACTACTTTTCTAGCTGTTTCTGCCTGTTTCATTACACTCACTCTTCCTGACTTTTCTATGGTTAGGCAAAGAAATGTGGGCAAATAAATTACAAAAAGCAAAATGGCCCATTAAAAAATATATATTTGCCTGGGAAAAAAGTTTTATATCTTTTGAATGTTAGTTCTTGAGGGCAAAGACCATCTATGGTTAATTCTATACAGCACTCAAATGATATAAAGTCACTTGATAATTTGAGGGCCTCATTTAAGAAGCAATACAAAAATAGCTGGGGGATGTAAATAGACAGCGAGTTGGCAGTGCCCATCAAAACTGAAAATACATGGACAATATGGGGTAAAAGTCATGCTTCTAGGATTTTATCTTACAGATATACTCAAATAGGCAAATTGGCTCTGTACGAGGTTACCCAATAAAATATTGCTTGTATTAATAATTTTTTAAAAGGATCAGAAACAAGCAAAACAACCATGAATAGGGAACTGATTAAATAAATTAAAGTATAGACCTAGAATACCTGGTGATCACAGCAAAGAATGGGGAAGCACATATGTACTGATATGGAGAAAACTCTCCATATATAAATAACTACATAGTTACTATATATAACTATGTAGTTATACATATATATATATACTGTTATGTATACTGTTATATATACTGTTTTTCACAAACAGAAAAGGCAGCACAAATATTTTTTCCATTTGTCAAAAACAGTATACTCCCATATGCCATATACACATACATGTCAAAATCAGTATATTACCATAAAAAAACATAAAATATATATTCTTTTTGTTTGTTTATACCAAAAATATGGCTACAAAAGAAACATAACACTGGCAACTTCCAAGGAAAGAACTTGGGGGCCGGGACGGGGGTTGGGGGAGACTTTTCATTGCAGACGTTGTTGTTCCATTTGAGTTTAGAGATGCATGGATGTATTATCAATTTTAAAAAAGTAAATAAACTAAAATAAGAATTCTAAACTGGTTTAAAAAATAAATAACTAAATTATTAGCCTGAAAAATAAAAGACATTCTAATTTTTCGTAAAATAATTCTAAAAGACTGTCAGTTTTGAAGCTCTTTTTCCTAAAAGCTCAACAAAACTTCCCCACTCTAAAAAAATAAAAGACGGATTTTTTTTTTTTAATCCCGCTAAGGAAAACAGGATGAATCAGCTAGCCTTCTTTACCCTTACCCTCAAAGAGACAAGGCCAAAGAGATGAGCCAGGGAAGAAAACATCATTGGAATAGTGATGGTGAAGAAGATGGAGAAAATGAGAAAGTGTGAAAGGGGAAGCTACATTTAGCCAAGTTTTTATTTCAATGTCCTTCATTTCAGAAAAAGATGTCATTAGACTTAGTAAATTATATACCACACAAAAATGTAATGTCCATAAAAATAAGCCAATTGCTCAGTAAAAATTAACCAGTCACTCACTCAACGGAGGCACAGAGTTTTGTAATGAAACCAAAAAGAAAGTCATTGCATGTGACCTCATAAAGAAAACAGCATGCCATGGAATGAATAGTTGACCCAATAGTAGGCTTACATTAGTTACTATAAGTTGACATAGCTGTTATTTATAACATCTTTAAATGCAGGCAGAAGGGGCCGGCCCCGTGGCTTAGCAGTTAAGTGCGCGCGCTCTGCTGCTGGCGGCCTGGGTTCGGATCCCGGGCACGCACCAACGCACCGCTTCTCTGGCCATGCTGAGGCCACGTCCCACATACAGCAACTAGAAGGATGTGCAGCTATGACATACAACTATCTACTGGGGCTTTGGGGGGGAAAAATAAATAAATAAAAATCTTTAAAAAAAAAAAATAAATAAATAAATGCAGGCAGAAGTCATAATCACAAAGCATAATTGAGTAAAAGCCATTGCACAAGGGACCAAAACAACGGAACCTAGGTAAGCAGCCCCACCACAATCTAAGTTAAGGATGGATTTCACATCATCTGAGGAAGGGAAGGACTGCATATTTTTAGACTGTCCTCCATAAATATTACTCTTCTCAGCAGGCTTTTGCTGCATAGTGAGTGGTTGTGAATTTATTGTTATACTTCTTGACAAGTGCCTGGAGATATTCTCAGGTGCTGCCATAGGACAGCATGATGGGTTTTAATCATCTGCAAAGGTAACACTGAATTAACATCCTTTAACATAAGCTGAAGAGTGTTACCATCCCATGTGGAGGTAGAAGATCTAGCTACTTCTGCACAGAAGTGAGCTGATGTGGGGGTCAAGATTTCCCTTAAGAACATTTGAGGCCCATTCCAACATATTCATGAATGGAGGATTGACGTTCAAAATGTGACCAAAGTTTAATATTTTTGCCTCAAAAAGATAAAGTCATGTATTATCAAAAGTTCATCTTAGTCATTTTTTAAAGTCAGAAAAGCACCCAGAGAACATTTAAATTTGAGCAAATGGCTTCATGGTAAAAGACCAAAAATAAACTGGTTACAAAATGTATGTCTTGATAACTAAATCAGTTGACTTACATGGATGTAAGTAAAAAACCAGTTAAATGTTAGAGGAGGCTTAAATAAGAAAGCCAATTTGGCTATATTTTATCTGAAGTTATTCTCTCTGGCAGTGTATCAGTTAGAATAAGTTTCAGCTTCATTTAACATAAAAATCAAAATAACAGTGGCTGAAATAAGAGAATTTTATTTCTCTTTCACGTAATAGATAGGCAGTTCAGGGCTGGTACAGTGGCTCCAAAGTCATCAGGGACCAAATTTCCTCCTACCTTTTTCCTCAACATCTTAGCCACCTTAGGGTGGTTTTCATCTGCAAGGTCACCTGCCTGGTCCAAGATGGCGGCTACAGCTTCAGCCAACATGCTCCAATATGAAGAGGGAGGGGGAAAAGGGGCATAACTCCCAATTGAGTATTGGGGAAATATAATTAAAAACAAAATCTTCCCCCAATCCGGAAAGCCTCTCCACAAAGGTGGTAGAGAAAGAAAATATTTTTACTATTGAATAAGCATTAAACCAGAATGTAATGAATATCAGGGGCAATCTGGTAAGAGATTGCAAAGACGAAGAGAAATCTCACCTTTCACCCACATAGCCAGGGGGATACAACCCATTACATACATGTTCTCAACATAAACAATAACTAGTCCTTAAGTCAGAAGACTTGACAGCATCATTTTATTTCATATAGTTCATCCTAAATTTACCTGGCAATTGAGGTGCCCATCTGTGTTGGTTAATTGACTTTATAAAAAAGAAAAACAAACTTCTCATATCTTTGTAATAGGAAGTAGTTTTACAACGTGGAGCCAGGTCAGCTAAAGTAGGCTCCTATCATCCTGCTGAAACTTGGAGATAGGGCACTGTCTTCCTTGGATGTTTACATGGAAAGGAGATGGTTCCCAGGTCTTGAGAAAGGCACTCCTGGGTTGAAAAGCTGACAAAAGGCCTATCTAGTTTTCAAAAGAATTTATATACATGAGAAAGTACTTCCTGTTACAAGTTTCTAAAGTAAATGCTCTAAGAAACAAGAGAGGAGGGAAATTCTTCCCTTATTTTCAACAGGGAGAATTAAACCTCTAACTTTTAATTTGTATTTGCCCTCACACGTGTCAACAGCCTCTAAGGGATGGTCCCGTTTACAACAGCGACAAAAATTACAGAATACCTAGGAATTATTTTAGCAAGAAATGAACAAAAACTAAAGGTAGAAAATTTTAAAACTCTCTGAAGGACAAACAAGAAGAACTGATCAAAAGGAAAGGCATACTTGGTTTTAGTATAAGAAAAAACTCAGCATCATATAAATGTCAAGTACTCCTAAGCTTTTTTATCCTTCTAATATAATAAGTAATGACATTTTAAAAACTACATAATACTGAAGTTCATTTTAAAAATGTAAATAGGTAAAAACAGCCAGGAAAACTAACAGTGAAGAACAAAGCAGGAGGACTGGCTCTTCTAGATGCTGAGATACATTACAAAGCCTTAACTGTTATGGCAGTGTTGTCTGACCTGTGAATAAATAGACCAAGTCACAGAATAGAATGTCTAAAATGGACCAAAACACATAAGAGGACTAAAGACGGCAATTCAGATCAACAGGGAAAAGACAAGCTATTTAATATCAGCTGTTGGGACAACTGGGTAGCCATCGGGGAAAAAAATTAAAATAGAACTCGAATCTCACGATGAACACGAGAAAAAATTGTTAATCAAAAATTGAAGTAAAAAAAGACAGCCATAAATACTAGAAGAAAACAAGGAAAGACATTTCTTGCTATGATTCCAACATCCAGAAGACTTAAAAGACTGATAAATTCAACCACACAATCAAATCTTCTGTATGACAAAACAAAAGAAACCTGAGAATCAAAAACAAAAAACCTATAAGCAAAACAAAAAGACAAATGACAAATTGGTAAAGGTATTTGAAATTTATTGTAGAGAAAGACTTAATATCCCTAAAATATAAAGTATGTTTCAACAAATAGGAAAAAAAGCAATAAAAATGGATAAAGGATATGAATAGATAATTCACCAAAAAGGAAATATAAATGGTCTCAAATATATGAAAAAGATGTGCAATCTCCCCCATAATATAAGGAATACAAGTTAAAATACCTGTCACTTTTACCTGTCAGGTGGATAAAAAGCCAAAGGTTTGATAATACCCGGTGTTGATTAAACTGTGGAAAAATTGGCACTCTCATGAACTGCTGGTGAGGCTATAATTTGGCACAACCTGTAGAAGAATGTAATTGGACATCTACAAGAATAACAAATTCATAATATACTCTTGGAATTAGCAATTCCAATTCTAACATTTTATTCTACAGAAGTACTTGCCTATATGTAAAACAGTATATGTACACACTCACTGAAGCATTTTTTGTAATAGCATAAAATTGGAAACAATCCAACAAAATATTATGCAGCCATGAAAAGAATGAGGAAGCTATTTATGTACCATTATATAATTATCTCCAAAATATATTAATAAACACAAAAAAAGACATAGAACAATTTGTATAGTATGCTGCCTGCCATTTATGCAGAAAGGGCAGAAAAATAGCATTTATATTTGTTTACATACTAATAAAGGTAATTTCCATTTCTCTCCCTCTCCCTTGCCCCCTCTCCCCTTCCACCCTCCACCACCCCACATATATAGACATTAACAATCTCAAGATTAATGAAATAAATGTGGTTACCTTATTGGAAAGAGGGTACCAACCAGGACAACACAGGGCAAGGGTGGGAAAGAGACTTCTCATCTTACAGATTTTTCTAGGTGTTTTTGACCAAGCAGATCTGTTACTTTTTTTTTTTTTTTTTGGCGAGGAAGATCAGCCCTGAGCTAACATCTGCCAATCCTCCTCTTTTTGCTGAGGAAGACTGGCCCTGGGCTAACATCCGTGCCCATCTTCCTCTACTTTATATGGGATGGCAAGCATGGTTTGCCAAATTGTGCATCGGTGCACGCCCGGGATCTGAACCCCAGGCCGCCACAGTGGAGTGCGCGCACTTAACCGCTATGCCACCAGGCCGGCCCTATCTGTTACTATTTTTAAAGTAACAATTAAAATTTTTAAAAACAAGATCTCTATTGAGCACATGCAAATTAGGCCATAATTAAACCTGCTTTGAGTGAAAGCTGAAGAGAAGTCAATTAAAATCATAAACGCCATATTTTTCTAAAACATTCTTAAACCTAATTATTTAAATGGCCAGTAGTAGAAGCCCTAGGCCTAAAGCCTTTTTATTGAACGTCTGACTGGGAAGCTCAGACTTGCAGTGTATCAGGAAGAAAACAGGCAGATGATTCAGATGATATTTCCATTTAGGTAACATATTTCTAATTTAGTAAAAGGGTTGCCCTTTCACCAACTGTGAAAAATTACTTTCTCAATTCAATCAGATGGAATCACATTGATAAAACTGATTCTTTTTTTTTTTTTTTGTGAGGAAGATCAGTCCTGAGCTAACATCCGATGCCAATCCTCCTCTTTTTGCTGAGGAAGATTGGCCCTGGGCTAACATCCGTGCCCTCCTTCTCTACTTTACATGGGACGCCGCCACAGCATGGCCTGAAAAGCGGTGCGTCTGTGCGCACCCAGGATCCAAACCTGTGAACCCTGGGCGGCTGCAGCGGAGTGCACGCACTTAACTGCTACGCGACACTATGCTGGCCCCTAGTAAAACTGATTCTTAAAAAAATTTTTTTAACAGGCCAGGATTTAACCATTCCTATTTAGAGTCTTCCCAAGGTAACTTCTTTGAGATTTTCAAATTATGTATAAAATAGGAGGTAGCATAAATGAAACCCTGTTGGAAAGCAGTTCGGCATCTACAAAGTTTTGACAATTGACATAATTATTATATTTGGTAAAAAAAGAGCCTTCTAAGAACTGACCATCCACAGCCTCACTCACATAATTTATAATTTAGGTAACTATTTCACAGAGTTTGCCCGGATTACTAGATCTCATCACCTTTCCATGTAAATTTTTTTATACCTGAGGTTTTGTTTTTTAAGTCAATGCAAAGTTTCATACGAAAAATATGAACATAATAGAGAAGGTGCCAGTGCAGGGAGCAAACAGGATGCTTGATACGGTTTAAAAATAAATCAGAATATGGCATCCGAAAGCAAATCGTCTCTGTTTTTAGGAGGTGTTTCAGAGTCTTCCTTAGTTAAGCAACTGTGGGGAATAAGAGGAACAGGCCCACGTGGGGTAGGTGATGGGCTCTAGAGGGTGAAAAAGAAGCTTTTGTTTTTCCAGCTAGGTTTTATTGTTCAAGGAAACAGCAGGTGGCAAAGCTGTCACCTGGGAGGAAATGAGTGTTTTTACATAAAGAATCCAGAGCCTTCTTGAGAGAGAAGGTACCAATAGCCTAACTCTGCTCCTAGAGCCTTGAAGTTAGGAAAACTCTTTCTGGGTCAACCAGGGCAGCTCTCAAGACAGTTACCTGGAAAGGAGGGTCAGTCTGACTGAGGACTGGGGGTTTGTGAAGGAACTGGAAGTAGTTGTTGGAGGAGGAGGAAGTGCTGGTTAGAGCACAGTGTGCAGCTGATGAACCTGGCCTCTGCAGTTGTGTTTGGAAAACAAGCGTTTAAGCCTGTGAGTAGACACCAAGAGAACTTTGTAAACCAACTGTGTCATCAGTCTCTGATGGTGTGTGGAAATTCTGGTGTTTGCAAATACGACCGATGTGGCTGGAGTCCTTAAACAATGGGATGAGTCCTTAAGAAGGAGGTTCTAGACTTCCTATTAAGGGGTCAGTTGGGTACTGGAGATACTAATTGAACAAATAAGAGAACGCAGCCATCTGTCCCTAGTTTTGAGGCAGCCATGCAAATCTGAAAACATCATGTGTGAATTTCTGAAATTTTGTTTTTTACATCAGCTCACTAACAACACTCACTCAGCTGACTGTGGTTCTTTGTTTCCCAGGTCGTGAGAAAGAGTCAAACAACTCAAATGCCTTCAGGTGTGAGGCTGGTAAAACAATTGTGTCATATAATTGGCAAACTGAAGGGTGCATCTCTCTCCCAAGGGAATCCAAATTCAATGCTATTTAAAAATCTGAGCTAAGACAAAGAAAAAAATAGCATAAATCTGTAGGCTGAATTCAGCATCTCAGCTACCACTTTGATACTCTACAACTTCAGTATAGCTAGAACTTGTTTTAATTTATTCAGTCCTGTTTTCTGCTCCCCCAAGGTCACTAAGGAAGAATTTTAACAGATGCTGTAAAGAAGAGTCAACACTTTATTGCCCCACAACTCAGCTCCAAGCTCCAGGTCCTAAAGACCTAGAGATGAGTCAGCCTGTTCCTCAAGAAGCTCCTAGACACAGTTTGATGTTGTCAACACCATTCGTTGAGTTTCTTGTCTCCTGTCCCCTCCAATGATCAGGAATACTTCTCTGTAACTTGGTCGGATAAATCCACTTTTACCTTCTTTAAAGGCAGGTTTTTGTGTAACATTTATAAGACTCATTTCTTTCATTGCAAGTATTAGAAACCCATTCACGCCTTCACCAGCTCCTGCTTACCCCCACCTCACCCTCTTTGTTCCTCCAGCCACTGAAGCCCCTGGACACCCACAAATTCTGGCTTATGTCCCTGACTGTGCCTTCTGCGCTGTGCACCCAGCAGAGCTCCTGGCACACGGTGTGCTTTTTGTGTGCTGAAGGATTTCAATAAGTTCTGTTGGCTTGGAATCCTGGTTAACGTTCCTGATCCTTCTCTTTGTGAGTCTCTTGATATGGACCTGAATCTTTGGACATTAAACTCATTAAATCCAGACCTAGTTTCCTAGGCTCTGAACCTGGCCTTCTCTCTAGTTTGACCTGACATTCTGACTTTGATTTTCCCTCCTGGAAGCTGGGCAGCCTTGACCCCCTTCCCTCCCCCATGAACAGATGTTTCTGCAGGAAGATGCAATTCCTTTTCTGCACGCTCAGCTCCTCAAGCTCGTAGTTTGTCCCACCCTCTTGTTACTCATAACTCCCCTGATACTTTTGAAGATATTTTTCTGTAAAGCTGCTTTTAGAAAGGCGAGAAATTAAGAGTGGAAAAGTAGAATAGTAAAAGACTTAAGTCATGTGCTAGAGATCTCATCTTTAGAGAAAACTTAATCTCCACACTCCAGTAAAAAGGGTAAAGCATTAATAGCAAGATTTTTGCTGCAGAATAAAAGTTCTCCCTATATCTAGCTTACTCACCCCACTCTGGTCTCCTATTTTTAGTCCTCAAATTATGTTTTTCTTTCATCAAAGACGATATCCATATGATTATATGTTTATGTGATAGACCATTTTTGGCCATTTAATCACTCAATTATTAGCTAAGAAGCTCCTCTCTATTTATTTCTTCTAAAGATTTATTTGCTGTGTGATTTCTACTCCGAGTTTTCATTTTTATTAATGAAATCCATTCTCATTTTCGCAGCCACAGGTCCTTTCTAACCACCTGTACATTTGGTTTCACCAATACAGTCACTTCTCCTCTTTCTCACCCACTTATTTCTCACTAAATTCCCAAAGGGCACAGTGATTAAGTCTTAATAGACAACATTTCCTTTAGGAATAATTTTTTAAAAACGTAAATAACCTAATAAATCTTATACTTCTAAATCTGCTTTCCAAATATACATTACATTTTAGGGGTGCAAGTAGTGAAAAAGAAAAGTCAAACTCAAAATTACTCCCAGTCACCTTGATTTCACAGATTTCACATAGTCATCCTTTGGTGAAATTCTAGAATTACAACACTTTGTGAATATGGGATGAAGGCCACCCTCAGAGGTCATCTACTGAGCCTTGTCATTCACTTTTGACTTAATTGCTATACTATGCCGACAGTAATAGTCTATTTTAATTGTTTCAAAACTGATCTATTTCTTAAAATCACAATTCATTTTGTTACTAAGTGAAAATAAATAGTATATGAATATGAATAGTGCTGGAAGCCCAGGCATTTTCAATTTCCCCAAATCACCACCCCTGCCAAGTCAGTTTCACATACTTTCCACACAACCATTATTATGTGATGATTTGATTCCAAGGCAGGGGGGAAAACCTACTCAACCCTTCGTGGAGGAGTTCTACCATGTGAATTCCTAAAGGGAAACACATTTAAAATTCCAGTTTGGACTGTACCAAGTATGTCTACATCCCCAGAGTGATAAAGCTCAACTCTGCTCTGGCATCAAGAAGAGGGGAGTGGCAAGACAGGTTAGTGCTGGCAGTATGGCTAGGAAAGGGGGAGGTGGCAGGCATGTGAAGGACTGGACATGAGCAACCAAAGGATTTGATCAGCTAGACCAATAGAATAAGGAAGTTCCTGACGTCAGGGAGAAAAGGGAACTCCAGCCACAAAACAGGAAGTGCACATAAAGCATGTGTACAGAATGCATGCTCATAAGCAAGAGAATGTATTTCTAGCTGACCTTAAATCCTTGTTACGAAATATTTGGGGATTTTTCCAGGAAGAAAATTGCAATCGCTTACTATTGCCGGAAACTGCCTTGTAGCCTGGCATGGTGGGAATTTGCCTGGTTTTTGTGGCTGCCACATAAAACTGGTAACGACTAAGTCCAAGTTAAATATAAGCTAAAATTAAATTACTTTCCTTCCTTGTTTATGTATTTCTGCAGAATGAGGACATTTTAGCAATATTATATTCATTAGGAGGATGGAATGTACAGCAAGTCAATCATAGTCATAATGAAAACACCGAGACAGTCTAGTATGTTTTTACACAATCTAGTATGTTCAATTGGAATAAAATAAAATAAAATTCAGGATCTCTAGTGACATAACACTATAAACAGATGTAACAGCACTTCATCTCCCAATGTGAACAGATATGACAGAAATTTGTGAGTTGTGTTCAACAGCTTCCAAAGAACATCTAAATTTCTAGCTACAAAAGCTCGTTTTTCAGGATTAAACTTAACGCTGTTTTTTATAACTGAAAACTATTCCTCTAGAAATAACCAAGGAAAAATACAGTGTTTTCAAAGGGAAGAGAATCATGACCAAACATATCAACATTCACAAAAATGGAGGGTGGAGGAGGATGTTGAGTGTGGCCATGTTAGAAGCTTGAACACAGGAATGTTTAGAAGAGAAGAAATAGATCAGTGATTCTGAATCTTTTTGGAATTGCTACCTAAAATCCACAATTACAGTCGTGTGTTGCTTAACGACAGGGATACATTCTGAGAAATGCAATTTCATTGTTGTGTGGACATCACAGAGTGTATTCACACAAACCTGGATGGTATAGCCTACTACACACTTAGGCTATACGGTGCTAATCTTGTGGGACCGTTATCATATATGTGGTCCATCATTGACCAAAATGTTGTTACATGGCACATCACTGTATACATTTGCTTCACGGTATATTCTATCCTTTGGAAGCAGGCAACCCTTCCCACAGTTGTTACAGTTAACTGTATTTGGATATCAGTTTAAGAATATAACTGTGTTTGCAGGCATGTAACAAAACCAAAGTTATTATCAGATACAGCCAGAGATTTTCTGTGAGCAATCCCAGGCATGCTTAACTCTCTACATAAGAATCAAAAGATGTTCAACTATACCACCCAGTTCCTCCTACTATGGGCTCTCACCTAGGAAAAGAAAAGAGGGTAGAGAAAACTAAATTCTGAGCATACCATCAAGAAGAAATTTTCCCATAGGTTGTAGCTATATTAGAATGCAATGTAGGGGCCGGCCCCGTGGCTTAGCGGTTAAGTGCGCGCGCTCTGCTGCTGGCGGCCCGGGTTCGGATCCCGGGCGCGCACCGACGCACCGCTTCTCTGGCCATGCTGGGGCCGCGTCCCACATGCAGCAACTGGAAGGATGTGCAGCTATGACATACGGCAATCTGCTGGGGCTTTGGGGGGAAAAATAAATTAAAAAAAAAAAAAAAAAGAATGCAATGTAGAACAGTTATCAATAATATCGTACAGTAAAAGAAAACTTTTGCACTAAGAAGAAACACCAGGTATTAGACTCTTCTACCATGTACTTGCCACATTTTTACAAATTGGGTGACTCCTCTATTCCTCTGTAATGTGGTCCATGAGGGGTTCTAGGCTCCACACTTCTTTGAAATAGTTAAGAAATTTATTCATTTACAAAATATTTAACAAGCAGTTACAATACAAACAAGCCCACAAACAATGACAAAAGAGGACGGTTTATTAAAGGGGAAGTTGATGGTTCTTTAGACACATAGTAGGGACACCCAACTTAAACTAGTAGAAGAGGAGGGTCAGGGCGATTTTCCTGAGGGTTGAATGGAGGAATCTTGAAGGATAAGAGAGGAGGGATCTGGAGAGGGTTGAGTGAAGGCCCCAGGAAGAGAACAAGTGCAGCGCATCTTTTAGAGACTGAAAGAAATGGTTGCAGTGTTAGTGGTGGAAAGAGAGATGGGAAGGACAAGAAGGAAAAGCAGGAGGAAAGATGATGAATAAGCAGGAGGAGAGGGGCCGGTCCAGTGGCGTAGTGGTTAAGTTCATGCACTCCACTTCAGCGGCCCAGGGTTCATGGGTTCGGATCCCGGGTGTGGACCTATACACCACTCATCAAGTCATGCTGTGGCGGCGTCCCACATACGAAATAGAGAAAGACTGGCACAGATGTTAGCTCAGGGCCAATCTTCCTCACCAATAAATAAATAAATAAGCAGGAAGAGAGATGGAGGGGAGAAGGTGGAAATGAGTAGACAAGACTGGCTGGGGAAATGAGTACACAAGATCTAGCAGGGGTAGATCTATTATCAGTGTTTTTCAAGAATTTTGATTTTTTTCCTCAGGAGAAAAAAATGAAGCCACTTAAAAGCTTAAAGCACATGGAACTGATACAAAGAGAACTATGTCTCAGAAATATAACTCCAGCTACATTAGAGATTATGAATTAGCCCAGGAGAAAAGTACTAGTGACTTGGATCAGACCCTGATAGCGAAGATAGAAAGAAATGGATGGAGGGGCTGGCCCGGTGGTGTAGTGGTTAAGTGCGCGCGCTCTGCTGCTGGCGGTCCGGGTTTGGATCCCGGGCGTGCACCGACGCACTGCTTGTCAGGCCATGCTGTGGCGGCCTCCCACATAAAGTGGAGGAATATCGGCACAGATGTTAGCTCAGGGCCAGTCTTCCTCAGGAAAAAGAGGAGGATTGCCACGGATGTGAGCTCAGGGCTGACCTTCCTCACAAAAACAAAAAAAGAAAGAAAGAAGGAAATGGATGGAATTGAGATGCATTTAAGAAGCAGACTCAACAGAACATGGTAAAGACTGAATTGTGAGATTGAACGAAGAGAGAATTACAGAGGGGAGGAAATGAGGGAAGCCAGGTATAGAGAGACAAAGGGGCGTGTTGACAAAGACTATGTTTAAATATATTGAGGATTCTCTGAGATGTTGCCTTTATGGGCCCAGACAAGATTTCCAGAGATGGACCTTAGAAGAAATATAACACCAGAAAGCTATCCATGGGTTGGATTTGATCATTAAGCTGAAAGAGCTCTTAAAAGAATGAACCCTGGAATTTAATCAAAATTAGGCCCTTTCCAGTCATAGTTTTCTCTATTTGGATTTTTTTGTTTTTTTTTTTAGTATAGCTGTGTGTGTGTGTGTGTGTGTGTGTGTGCACGCGCATGCGCACGCGTGTGTATGTGTGCTTGTGTGTGTTCTGATGGGAATTTTGCATAATCAAGACTTTGTATAGCCAGAAAAGAAATTACATAGTAAATTTTTTGGGTAATTCTAATGCCATTCAAGACACATACCTTTACTTGAAATATTAAAAACAATGATGCCTAGCAGCCTTTGTCCAGGACTTGCTCAACTTGAAAAGTAAATACAAAAAGAAATATGTAGGTTAATTCCTGTCTCAATCAAAATATTGCTTTCCCCTTGTTGCGCCTGGGGAGTCAAACTACAGATCAGCATCCAAGGAAAGATTTGACTTCCCTGTTCATTCAGACGTTTCCTCAAGATCCTAAATTCACCAAATATTATCTTTTTTCTTACCTAGAACTGTCATTTGTCCTTTGTGATATTCTTCTCTCCCTCGCTTCCTTCCTCCTTCCCTCTGTCTCTCAAAAAAAAGCCTTCTTCATAGCTGAGGGTTTGCCCAGCAGTTCACTGTGGCATGGAGCTGTCAATGATCAGTTTGTGTAAAATAGACTATTTACTGATCAACTAGACTGGATGTCCACCCCACTGGACACTGGCCTGTCTGCCATCAAGTTCCAGACTCATAACCTAGGCTCTTTAGACATCTTTCCAGGCTGAATGGAAGAGATAGCAAAAATTCAACTTGGGCCTGAGCAGAGATACAAAGAGAGAGAAAGGAGGCTGAATAGCACTACCTCCCCTGGTTCCTTGAGGCCTGTAGATGGTAACAGGTGACCTGCAAGTACCCCATGTCATTGCCCGTTAGATTTTTATTGTAGCTGTAAGAAATTTCCAAAAGCTTGGTGGCTTGAAAAAACACAAAATTTACTATCTTACAATTCTGGAGGACAAAAGTCCCAAATCAGACTCACTAGGCTAAATTCACGGTGTCAGCAGGGCTGGTTCCTTCTGGAGTCTCCTTTGGACTTTCCAGCATCTGGATGCCACGTACATTCCTTGACTTGTGGGCCCTTCCTGCATCTTCGAGTCCAGCCACCCAGCACCTTCCCTCCTCTCTGATCTCTGCTTCCTTCCCCACATCTCCCTCTATGTCCCTGCTGCCTCCCTCTTTCACTTACGAGGTCCCTTGTCATTACATTTGGGCCACATGGATACCCCAGGAAACTCTCCACATCCCAAGATCCTCACCTTAATCACACCTGCAAAGTCCATGTAAAGTAACATACTCAGAGGCTCTGGGTTTTAAAAGGTGGACATCTTTGAGGGCCGTTATTCTGTCTTCCACACCACACCTTATGCATTGCAATTCTCCTACACTCACACCTTTGTGAATAGTCTTCTTTGTATAAACTTTCCTCCAAGTGACTTATCTCCAGCATTATCTATTTCCCTGACTCTGTGCACCATATACAGCACTTTTGTCAAAACTAGATTGAGAAGATAAACTCACTTCGCATTTCAAAAACATCTTTCCAAGATAATGAATAGATTATAGTGGTCTACTGACTTAGAGGCAACTTGTGGAAATATAAAAAGTACAAACGGGTATCTTGGTGATTTCTACAAACTAAAGCTTTCTGGTAGGACAATAAAATGAAGACATCATCTATATAAAGTTTACCTACTTTTGACTAACTCTGTTAAGGTTTTTGTATAATTCAGTTTTCCTTATTGAGAGACCAAACCTGTTTTCTTCATTCAAGAATCATATTTCAGTCAACTGAGAACCTCCCAGGATATAGGGGCTTGTGCTCGGCTATGCAACCAACATGCCTTGTTGCTAATTTAATGCAGATTGCTTGTGTGAGGCAGAATACTGCCCTCCACACTGCCCTCCAGATGGCCGTGTCCTAATCCCTGAGACCTGTGTATATGTGGTAATACATGCCAAAAGAGACTGCAGATGTAATGAAGGTTATGAACTTTACGAGATTTCCCCAGATTATCCAGGTGGACCCCATCTACGCACGTGAGCCCTTACAAGTAGAGAACTTTCCCAGGCTGGAAGCAGAGGAGAGATGCAGCAGGTGGACAGTCAGGGAGATTCCAGAACGAGAAGGAGTCGCCCTGACCTTCCCGTCTCTGAGATGCAGGCAGTGAGCGCAAGGACCAGAGAGAGGCCTCTAGAAGCTCAGGGCGGCCCCCAGCTGACAGCCACGAGGAAACTGTCTCTATAGTTTGTCTTTTCCGGAATGTCCCATTGTTGGAATCATACATGTGTAGTCTTTTCAGATTAGCTTGTCTCACTTAGGAATATGCAGTTAAATTTCCTCCGTGTCTCTTTTTAATTTTTGAGAAGATCTTATTTGGAAGCTTATAAAAAATCAGTATGTCACATCATTTTTAATATATTTATTTTATTTATGTTATGACAATGATATAAAGAAAACAAACGTTTTCACTAAGCCCTATACAGTTGCCCCCAAACCCGCCTTGACTTAGCCCACCGTGCTGTAAAAATATCACCATCTCTACGGACGCCATGTGGTGGAAAGGGGTTGAGAAGCACTGCTCTAAACTGTCGATCAGCATTCATAACTTCAGGCCTGTTGATGGGCTTCAGTGGGTGTGTCAAATGTGCAAGGGCATCTTTCTGGAGAGATGGTCCATAGTTTTCATCTGGCTCTTCCATGTCTTTTCGGAATTTAGTAGCTCATTTCTTTTTAGCACTAAATAATACTCCATTGTGTGGGTCCAACACACTGTCAGAATGCAGCTTAGCTCAAGTTACTAGAAATTTTGATGTTGGCTGCAGATCTGTAGTAAAAGCATTGAAGGTGAAGGATGCATTTTAGGTATTGGGGCAAAAATTAATTTGTGCAGACAAAGCCCTTAAGGATGATACTGCCCTCAAAGATTTTAATTATGAAGAGAAAAAGTTTGCAATAGTTATAGGGACAAGTCCCACAGCGGTGATGACACCAGCCCCAGCTACAGCCCAGAGATCAAATCCTGCCACCACTGCCACAGTTGGCTCCCCCACAGCAGCAACTGTGGCTCAAGCCCCACCTCTGCCCCTGCTTTGGCTCCGCCTCCTGCACCTGCGCCCACCGCTCCAGCATCAAGGACGGCGTCTTCGGAACCTGCACCTCCTGGAGCAACTGAACAAGAGAAACCTGCACAAAAGACAGCGGGGGCACCAGTGACCACTAGCCCAATACCAACGGACGACACAGGAGGAGATTCTTCTCCGCAAAACCTTTCGGAGGATGCAACAAGAGCACTTGTGACAGGGTGATGTTACGAGAATATCGTCACGAGATCACGCCACTGAGCTGGTTTCAACAACCCGGGCAGAGCCATATCTTTTTTCCTTTCACTTTAACAGCTAGTCAAAGAAAACTGTATTCGTAACAGACTCTTTACTTTTAGGGTGGTATTAGGTTTACAAAACAACTGAGCAGAGAGTACAGAGAGTTCCCATAAGCCCCCACCTCTTTCTCCCTATTATTACCATCTTGCATTGGTGTGGTCCATTTCTTACAATGTATGAACCAATATTGATGCATTCATTATTATTACCTAAAGTCCTTAGTTTACCTTAGCGTTCACTCTTTGCGTCGAACCCTTCTGTGGGACTCAATACCACATCCTGGACCTCTTTATGAGGATAGTTGTAAGCCCATTTCACTCTCTTTAGACCTGGCTTGGTATGTGGGAAAATACTGTCATTTTTTGGACCCCCATTTGATTCTTTTATGATGACCAACTACTTGCATTAGCAGAGCTGGCTCCTGCTGCACTGAAAGGAGTCTGACTTCCTCTGGGAGGGGCCACTACCCTCAAGCCCACTCTGTGTCCCATGGGGCTCTTGAGCCCTGGCACCCTTCAACACCCGCAAACACGACTCAGATGACTATTCTCTCATCTCCCTTTGGCTAAAGAGACTAGGGAACAGCCACTCATCGCAGAATCCCACGGATGGACGAGAAGGCCTGAGCCTGGGCCTGCCAGACACTCGAGGACAGCAGTGTGGTTTCTTGAAATAAAGGGTGGCAAGAGAGCCTGAAGAGGACCCGCGCCCTCCCCACAGGCCCACTTCTGAAGATGACGTGGTGGAAGGACCCTCCCCACGGCCACCTTGGGAGGCCTGTGCTGAAGATGGCAGGGCCACACGAGGGAAGGAGCCCAGGTCACTGTGTCACCCCAAGAGAGTCACTCCCACACAGGAACACCTGGATTGAACAGGGACATGCTGGCTCCACCCAAATCCATGAAATGTTAAGACCGCCAGTCCCTATTGATGACTCTTGACTTGTTAGGATTGGAATCACGGTCTCTTACTTAATACCTTTAGGGACACCCTTCAGCCCTAGGCCCTTGCTTGTCCCCAGTGACCAAACACAAGGAGAGAGGGAGCCTCAGAGGAGGAAGATCCTGGGAGCCTTGTGGGCAGTCCCAGGCATCCCTGCAGAGAAGGAAACTTTAAAACACGAGAAGGCCCCCACCACTCTGCCCTGACTTGCTCCCGTGCACAGAAAGGGACATCGCCTGGCCCTGCCTTGACCCCCTAGACGTGCTGTGGGGCCAGGTGGGCCTAGAGCAATAGGCTGCCATCAGCCCTTTCCACCTCCCTCAGTGCCTGGAGAAGCGAGATCACTTCCTACTTTCAGAGTTCAGTTAGGGGTCTGTTTCCTAGAACCTGGCTGGCCTCCCCCCCCAACCAAGCGATCAGCCTGGTTGCCGGGCACCTGATTACTTTTGAGGTAGGACAACCCTCAGGGTTCTGTGGGGTCAGTTGTGGCCCACACGACACTGGCACTGGAGGCAGAGCTGCAGAGCCCTCCCCAGCCATGGAGGGCCTGCTGCCTGCCGTCGGATCCACTTTCCAGCTGATCCTGGAGCACCTGTGGGGTGCTCTGCTGGTGATTTCTGAAAGCCTGCGACAAGTGCCAGCTCTCCCTGCATTTCCCTGGGAGATCCTGGTACGTACTGTGGTGGCGGTGCTGGTGGTTTTGATAGTAAAGAGAGGACAGACTTTAAGAAGTGGGACGGCACTAGATGAAAGGTGTTCTGCCCACGATGAAGTCGGTGGAAAACGTGGTGACAATATTGGACCCGTGAGCCAAGACGCTGAAGCCCTTGAGGTGCCTGGGGGGGAGGCCAGTCCTCTCCTGTTACAAACCTTGTGCTTGTCAGCAATAAATACAAACCTGAGCAGGTTCTCACTTCAGGACACTGTTGACTTTCTGGAAAAGGCACGGAAGAGCCAGCCTCTTAAAACTTCCCAAGCAACTGATGCAAAACCCATCTTAAAAGCACCAGAGAAGGACGGAGAACAACTCCAGAAGACCACAACGAATGATTTGAACGGAAACACTCATTCTCCAGCAAGTCCACTCGTGCTCTGCCAAGATGTGTCGAGATGGAAGGAGAGAGCACAGGAAAAGGAGAAGGAGAAGGAAAGGCTGGAGCAGTCGAACACACGAATGCAGCAGATCCTGAAAGATAAAGTCAGCCAAACCCTATCAGTGGTTGCAGACCTGCTGCAGACCATCCCTTTGCCTGACCTCCTTGGCGACCAAGTGGATGACAGGAATGGTGAAGTCCAGCAAAAGAGGGAAGCAGGAAAGGGCGAGCACCCCGCCCATGGGTCAGAGGGTGATCGGAAGGTCGGCAGCGAGGATGCGGGCCTCGGTGGGCCCCTTCAAAGTCCCGAAGAGGAACATCCGAAAGAGCCGACAATCGTGGGAAGAAAAGCAAATGGACGAAGAGCTTGGACAAATACTCTCTCCAAACTGAGGCAGCCTCTTTACAGCACGAAAACTCAAAGCTTGAAAGTGAGATTCAGCAGCTGAAGAAGAAACTTCAAGTTCTGCCTGATCTACAGGACGATCACATCATGCAACTTCACAGAAAACTGTTCGCGGAGGAAAGGGTCTGCTCAGAGCTGGACAAGGAACTCCTCAGCGTGTGTAGAGACCTGAACTCCACGTGTCAGCTTCGCAACCTCTACAAGAAGATGGCTGAAGACGTGGCCGAAGAAGTGGCGAGATGCACTTCCTACTATCACAAGGAGAAGCTCTTCCAGAAGAAAAGAGCGGAAGAAAGCTGGGGGGCGGCCGTGCTGGCTGAGAGAAAGCTCAAGGAGCTCAGAAGAGAAAATGAGCACAACCGGCAGAGGCTGGCCGTGTACGAGGCCAGGTTCAAAGGGCCTCTCCGGGGAGGCCCTTTGGCTCCAGCTGCTCCCCCCGCAGCCCCCCGAGGCCCGGAAGTGTGGGGGATCCCCTGGGCCAGCTGGCCCCCCCAGGAAGGAGGAGGGTCCTGCCCCGAGGCCGCGGGGACCGGGGCTCCTGCAGGTGTGACTCAGCCTCCACAGCAGCTGGGCCTCAGGCCCCACCCGCTGCAGAGCCTCTGCACCTGTGCGCCTTGCAAAGAAATTTTGATTTTTGTCTTTTTAGTTTAGCTACTATGACTTAATTGATTATTCTGATTCAAGTAGATAAACCACTGAATTTGTAAGATATTTTTTCAAATAAAGTTTCATTTAACGCAATTTTATCAATAATTGCTTTCTATGTCCTCGGACCTCTAGAATAAGACAGTATAAGGATTGTATTCAGATAAAATGACAGGTCACTACTACTAAAGCTATCACTGAAGTTGCACACAGAGATGTAGAAAACAATCAAGACCATTTCTGTGTGCTCTGAGCTGCTATTAGAAATCTGTCAAGTAACTTAACATTTGCCTGGATAAATTAGATTGGTATTAAAACCAGTGGGGGCAAAAAGAGAAAAAACTTCAACACACCACCACCACCCATACTTCATAATATTTGTATTTACTCCTAAATTCATACATTAATTTAGAGGATAAGTTGCTGTCATTGATTTTGTTTTGTAGCTTTTTGCTAACGTATGTTGTATTGTTTAAGATAGTGTTTGTTGTTGAAAGATTTCTCCATTTTATGCAGTCAAAATAAAAGTTTTCCCTTGGTGCCAACCACACGCACACACACACGAAGCACAGTGCAGATATAGAACACTTTGTTATTTCAGTACTTAAGGAAAATGGAAAATTAAGAGATTCAATTTTGAAAAATTATTTTAAATAGATTAAAGAAAAAGATCATGCAAATCCACCGCTATGTACACAAAAGAATCCTAAATACATACACAGAAAAGGAGATGTCTGATGTATCTGACAAAATTCCAACTAGAAACACTTCACCCAAATGGTGCAGACGAAGAGACGGAGATGCAGCAGTTTCTGGAGCTGAGACGGGGAGAAGGGACGGACCAAGGATGGGGGGCTCCCAGGTGCCAGCAAGAGGGAAGTTGTTCCCAGCCCTGGGCTGGAGGGAGGAGCGGGAGGTGGTGTCCTCTGGGCCCAGGAGGGGCTGTCATGGGAACAGGGAAAACTGCCCCCACCCTCTGTCCTCCTGGCCTCCCATTCCCTGCTGGACCATGAGGCAGCCCCCAGAGGCCTGGCTAGTGCAGGCAGGGGAGTCAGCCCTGGGCACACAGCAGGCCGGAAAAGGGCCCAGAAGCATCTGGAGAAGGACCAGCACACTTGATTCTGATCCACAGTGTGTGGGTTTCTTTGCCTTCATCGACATCCATTCACATAGCACATGTGGAGCTTTGGCAAGGTCTTCGGCACTGTGCCAGGTGTCTGGGAAGCAGCGATGGACAACACAGCCCGATGAGGACTGTGGACCCCAGAGCTTACATCCTGGTGAGGGGCGAGGTCAGGTAATAAAGAAAAGGAGACGAAGGATGGAAATACGTGCTCTACAGACAGTCCCAGTGTGGGGAGGGGTAAGGCGGGATGACGGGTAACACCCAGTAGGTGACATTCATGCTGAGATGAAAGGTAAGAGGAGTTAGCCTGGCAGGTCAGGGGCAGAATGTTCCAGGCAGAGAGAACAGGAGGTGGAGAGGCCTGAGAGGTGGGCTTCTGGGGCAGGGGAAATGGGACTAAGATGACGGGGAGGGGGAGGGGGCCAGTGAACAGGGCCCACTGCACAGAGGTCTCTCTAGTGCAGTGTAGTGACACCAGGGGACGGTGCAGATCTGGAGGGGAGAGGGTGGGTGGCTGGGGACACAGTGTGGTGTGTAGTCTACACGATCTCCCTATGTGGCGAGTGGAATGTGGGGTGGGGGTAGGAGGCAGGATTTTGATGAGGGGTCTCACAGGGATCTGCATGGAGCACTGGGGTGGCTGGCAGGAGATGGAGGAAGAGGACAGATGGGGCTGCGTTTGGGCTGTTGGGGGGTCAGAAAAGAGGAATGACGAACGACTCAGAACTTCTCTGATAACCTGTGTACTGTCTGCACTACATTAAGTAAGTCTTAGGAAAGTCTCTGCAGGGGAACCCGAACAAGGGTCAGCAGGGCGCAGGTGTAGTCCGCCCAGTGAAAAGCCTGGTTTTCTAAGGAGTGGAGCGTGGAGTAGGCGTGTCCACTGGGACTTCCACGTGGCTCCTACCATCCCCGAAGGCCCTGGGGATCAGACGGTCTGACCTCTCAGGAGCTCCCACCACAGGGACTCCAAGGGCAGGTCCAGGAGGGGCTCCAGGGCAGCGGGAGGATTCCCCAGGGTCATGCATTCACTCCCTGAGTTGAGCCGATAACGATGCCACTTGTGAAGACACCAAGACGAATGCTAAGTTGACTCCAGCAGAGTGCGCGGCCAGTGGAAGAGAAAGACTCACCGACTAGAAGTGCTCATGAAGGTGGTGCATGCACTCATTGCTGGCACTGTGTCCAGCTCTCTAATTGTCCCTGCAGGAGGCTGGGGGGTGACGTGTGGTCAAGGGGGGCCCCCTGGAGGAGGTGGCCCCTGAGCTGTATACTGAAGGGTAAGTAGGAGTTATCTACAGTGCTTTACAGACTCTGAGGGGCATATGAGTCACTTGGAGATCTTGTTACAAAGCAGATTCTAATTCATCACGTCTTGTGAGGGCCTGAATCCCCGCACTGCTCCCAGGTGACGTCCACGCTGGGACTGGACAGAGAATAGCAAGGGTCTTGAGATGATTACGGGGAAAAGCGTGGGAAAGATAAAGGGGCCAGGGGTCTTTCTGGCCAAGGTCCACCCAGGCACAGACACGAAGGTACAGACAGCCTGGCAGAGCTGATGTGGCACTTGTGCAGGCGACCTGCTCCCAATTATCCTCTCGAACGCTCCTGTCTACCATGGCTGGATCCTGTCCCAAGTACGCGTCCTGTTTCAGAGGAGCATGATGAACCACAGACTCGGGGTCGCTCTTGGGGAGTCCAGCCGTGGGGGACCCACTTTAGCTCCAGAATGCCCTAGTCAGTCGATGGCCCCACGCCTCGCTTGCTCAGCCCACACCCCTGGGGACCCTCCTGACCCGCCTGCTCCTCACCCTCTGCATCCAGTGCATCAGGCGGTCTATAGATTCTTCCTTCAAACTCCCACTGTTCTCTTCACTCCATCTCTGCCTCCACCCTCCAGGGCAAACCTCCCCTCTCTCTCTCCTGGGTGACTGTCACTCTGGTGACCGTCCTGCCTACTGGACCCACGTCACCATGCTTCCTCCCATCGACCTCCTCTCAGCAGCCAGAGCAGACTCTTTAACCCATGACCTGGGCGTGGCCAGAACGAAGCCAGGTTGGACACGTGTGTGATGAAGGTCCAGCCGACCCCGGCCCTCAGCCCCCTGTCTCCTGGCTCTGGGTCACGGACGGCGAGGGTGAGCACACACCCCAGTGCAGCCTGGACAGCTCAGGGGCTGCCTGGTTTGTGCCTGACGTACTATGGATAGCCCCTTTTCACTCATAAAACGGCTCCAGTCATGACAAGAAATTAGATGGTCACAAAATTAATGACTTGCTTGGATTCAAACTTTCCAAATAGAAGTGCAACATTTTTAAAACATATAAGCTCATGAGAAAAAGCTCATGAGAAACACAGACAACGTGATTTCCGTCTAAATCTAAATGCAGCCTTGGACAGTTGAAGAAACACCACTATTTTGCCAATTTAATCAGAGTGGGGACATGACATTTTTGGTTAAGATGATTCCACATTCCTTCTTGCAGGACAAACATGAGCCACCTCTGTTTTGAGAAGGTCCCAACAAGAACTGAATGACATGCTGGCGCACATAACACTGAATATGTCGGATTCAAGTCAAGGCCTTTCCAACTTCTCATGGAACCAGAAGGGACTGTTCTTGGAAATCTTTTCACAAGAGTCCAACTAAGGTAAACTTCAGGGACTGAAATCATCTTGTGAGTTATAGACAGGTGATTCCTATGTTTGACTCTGATACAGGCACATTTTGTGGGGAAGTAAGACATTGAGTCTCAAGCTATAATGTAAAGACATGAAGTTGCCACGCCCAGAACAGGGCTCCTAGAAAGACAACACAAGGGGGAAGACAGGGCAGTGGAAAACTCTTCCTTCTGGGCCCCTCCCTGCCAGGCTCTGATTCAGGTGCTCTGGGGTGGGGCCTGGACATCTGCATTTTTTCCACATTCCTCTCATGATTCTGATGCACAGCCGAGATGGGAACCGCGGCTGTGCACCATCAACTCCAGACTATGTTGAAAGCACCCGTGCCCTCCTCTCACCCAGCACTTGGGTCCCTCACCTCGCACAGCTCATGACCCCTGGTCTAAGACGTCATCAGTCTGTCCTCTCATGTCCCCTCTCTGTCCTTCTCCACCTGCTGTCTGCTGCTGATCTGCAGGGTGTCGGCCACAAACAGATTCGTGTCCCTCCAGCTCCCTTTGGAGTCACCAATGGGGAAGCCCAGGAGGAGGCTGGAGGGAGGTAGGAGTGTGAGCACTGAACCTCCTGGCTCCTTCCTGACGCAGGTGGCCTTGCACTGGCTCTGTCTGTGGCTGGAGCCCAGCTCCTGTTAAGGGCTGACTCTGCGTGGCTCTCTTCCTCGGGGTTCCCTTACCTCTTCTCCTGGTTCCTTGAGGCCTATGGGTGATGACAACCGGACTGTAATGACCCCATATTATTGCCTGTTGGTTTTCATTGCTGCTCTAAGAAACTTCCACAGCCTTGGTGGCTTGAAAACAANCAATTTACTATCTTACAATTCTGGAGGACAAAAGTCCCAAATCAGACTCACTAGGCTAAATTCACGGTGTCAGCAGGGCTGGTTCCTTCTGGAGTCTCCTTTGGACTTTCCAGCATCTGGATGCCACGGACATTCCTTGACTTGTGGGCCCTTCCTGCATCTTCGAGTCCAGCCACCCAGCACCTTCCCTCCTCTCTGATCTCTGCTTCCTTCCCCACATCTCCCTCTATGTCCCTGCTGCCTCCCTCTTTCACTTACGAGGTCCCTTGTCATTACATTTGGGCCACATGGATACCCCAGGAAACTCTCCACATCCCAAGATCCTCACCTTAATCACACCTGCAAAGTCCATGTAAAGTAACATACTCAGAGGCTCTGGGTTTTAAAAGGTGGACATCTTTGAGGGCCGTTATTCTGTCTTCCACACCACACCTTATGCATTGCAATTCTCCTACACTCACACCTTTGTGAATAGTCTTCTTTGTATAAACTTTCCTCCAAGTGACTTATCTCCAGCATTATCTATTTCCCTGACTCTGTGCACCATATACAGCACTTTTGTCAAAACTAGATTGAGAAGATAAACTCACTTCGTGATTTCAAAAACATCTTTCCAAGATAATGAATAGATTATAGTGGTCTACTGACTTAGAGGTAACTTGTGGAAATATAAAAAGTACAAACGGGTATCTTGGTGATTTCTACAAACTAAAGCTTTCTGGTAGGACAATAAAATGAAGACATCATCTATATAAAGTTTACCTACTTTTGACTAACTCTGTTAAGGTTTTTGTATAATTCAGTTTTCCTTATTGAGAGACCAAACCTGTTTTCTTCATTCAAGAATCATATTTCAGTCAACTGAGAACCTCCCAGGATATAGGGGCTTGTGCTCGGCTATGCAACCAACATGCCTTGTTGCTAATTTAATGCAGATTGCTTGTGTGAGGCAGAATACTGCCCTCCACACTGCCCTCCAGATGGCCGTGTCCTAATCCCTGAGACCTGTGTATATGTGGTAATACATGCCAAAAGAGACTGCAGATGTAATGAAGGTTATGAACTTTACGAGATTTCCCAGATTATCCAGGTGGACCCCATCTACGCAAGTGAGCCCATACAAGTAGACAACATACCCAGGCTGGAGGCAGAGGAGAGATGCAGCAGGTGGACAGTCAGGGAGATTCCAGAACGAGAAGGAGTCGCCCTGCCCTTCCCGTCTCTGAGATGCAGGCAGTGAGCGCAAGGACCAGAGAGAGGCCTCTAGAAGCTCAGGGCGGCCCCCAGCTGACAGCCACGAGGAAACTGTCTCTATAGTTTGTCTTTTCCGGAATGTCCCATTGTTGGAATCATACATGTGTAGTCTTTTTCAGATTAGCTTGTCTCACTTAGGAATATGCAGTTAAATTTCCTCCGTGTCTCTTTTAATTTTTGAGAAGATCTTATTTGGAAGCTTATAAAAAATCAGTATGTCACATCATTTTTAATATATTTATTTTATTTATGTTATGACAATGATATAAAGAAAACAAACGTTTTCACTAAGCCCTATACAGTTGCCCCCAAACCCGCCTTTGACTTAGCCCACCGTGCTGTAAAAATATCACCATCTCTACGGACGCCATGTGGTGGAAAGGGGTTGAGAAGCACTGCTCTAAACTGTCGATCAGCATTCATAACTTCAGGCCTGTTGATGGGCTTCAGTGGGTGTGTCAAATGTGCAAGGGCATCTTTCTGGAGAGATGGTCCATAGTTTTCATCTGGCTCTTCCATGTCTTTTCGGAATTTAGTAGCTCATTTCTTTTAGCACTAAATAATACTCCATTGTGTGGGTCCAACACACTGTCAGAATGCAGCTTAGCTCAAGTTACTAGAAATTTTGATGTTGGCTGCAGATCTGTAGTAAAAGCATTGAAGGTGAAGGATGCATTTTAGGTATTGGGGCAAAAATTAATTTGTGCAGACAAAGCCCTTAAGGATGATACTGCCACAAAAGTTTTTAATTATGAAGAGAAAAAGTTTGCAATAGTTATAGGGACAAGTCCCACAGCGGTGATGACACCAGCCCCAGCTACAGCCCAGAGATCAAATCCTGCCACCACTGCCACAGTTGGCTCCCCCACAGCAGCAACTGTGGCTCAAGCCCCACCTCTGCCCCTGCTTTGGCTCCGCCTCCTGCACCTGCGCCCACCGCTCCAGCATCAAGGACGGCGCCTTCGGAACCTGCACCTCCTGGAGCAACTGAACAAGAGAAACCTGCACAAAAGCCAGCGGGGGCACCAGTGACCACTAGCCCAATACCAACGGACGACACAGGAGGAGATTCTTCTCCGCAAAACCTTTCGGAGGATGCAACAAGAGCACTTGTGACAGCGTGAGGGTACGAGAATATCGCCACGAGATCACCCCAAGGAGCTGGTTTCAACAACCCCGGCAGAGCCATATCTTTTTCCTTTCACTTTAACAGCTAGTCAAAGAAAACTGTATTCAGAACAGACTCTTTACTTTTAGGGTGGTATTAGGTTTACAAAACAACTGAGCAGAGAGTACAGAGAGTTCCCATAAGCCCCCACCTCTTTCTCCCTATTATTACCATCTTGCATTGGTGTGGTCCATTTCTTACAATGTATGAACCAATATTGATGCATTCATTATTATTACCTAAAGTCCTTAGTTTACCTTAGCTGCTCACTCTTGCGTCGAACCCTTCTGTGGGACTCAATACCACATCCTGGACCTCTTTATGAGGATAGTTGTAAGCCCATTTCACTCTCTTTAGACCTGGCTTGGTATGTTGGAAAATACTGTCATTTTTTGGGCCCCCAGTTGATTTCTTTTTATGATGACCAACTACTTGCATTAGCAGAGCTGGCTCCTGCTGCACTGAAAGGAGTCTGACTTCCTCTGGGAGGGGCCACTACCCTCAAGCCCACTCTGTGTCCCATGGGGCTCTTGAGCCCTGGCACCCTTCAACACCCGCAAACACGACTCAGATGACTATTCTCTCATCTCCCTTTGGCTAAAGAGACTAGGGAACAGCCACTCATCGCAGAATCCCACGGATGGACGAGAAGGCCTGAGCCTGGGCCTGCCAGACACTCGAGGACAGCAGTGTGGTTTCTTGAAATAAAGGGTGGCAAGAGAGCCTGAAGAGGACCCGCGCCCTCCCCACAGGCCCACTTCTGAAGATGACGTGGTGGAAGGACCCTCCCCACGGCCACCTTGGGAGGCCTGTGCTGAAGATGGCAGGGCCACACGAGGGAAGGAGCCCAGGTCACTGTGTCACCCCAAGAGAGTCACTCCCACACAGGAACACCTGGATTGAACAGGGACATGCTGGCTCCACCCAAATCCATGAAATGTTAAGACCGCCAGTCCCTATTGATGACTCTTGACTTGTTAGGATTGGAATCACGGTCTCTTACTTAATACCTTTAGGGACACCCTTCAGCCCTAGGCCCTTGCTTGTCCCCAGTGACCAAACACAAGGAGAGAGGGAGCCTCAGAGGAGGAAGATCCTGGGAGCCTTGTGGGCAGTCCCAGGCATCCCTGCAGAGAAGGAAACTTTACAACACGAGAAGGGGCCTCACCCACGGATGGCCCCCACCACTCTGCCCTGACTTGCTCCCGTGCACAGAAAGGGACATCGCCTGGCCCTGCCTTGACCCCCTAGACGTGCTGTGGGGCCAGGTGGGCCTAGAGCAATAGGCTGCCATCAGCCCTTTCCACCTCCCTCAGTGCCTGGAGAAGCGAGATCACTTCCTACTTTCAGAGTTCAGTTAGGGGTCTGTTTCCTAGAACCTGGCTGGCCTCCCCTCCCCCAACCAAGCGATCAGCCTGGGTGCCGGGCACCTGTTTACTTTTGAGCTAGGACAACCCTCAGGTTCTGAGCGGTCAGTTGTGGCCCACAGGACACTGGCACTGGAGGCAGAGCTGCAGAGCCCTCCCCAGCCATGGAGGGCCTGCTGCCTGCCGTCGGATCCACTTTCCAGCTGATCCTGGAGCACCTGTGGGGTGCTCTGCTGGTGATTTCTGAAAGCCTGCGACAAGTGCCAGCTCTCCCTGCATTTCCCTGGGAGATCCTGGTACGTACTGTGGTGGCGGTGCTGGTGGTTTTGATAGTAAAGAGAGGACAGACTTTAAGAAGTGGGACGGCACTAGATGAAAGGTGTTCTGCCCACGATGAAGTCGGTGGAAAACGTGGTGACAATATTGGACCCGTGAGCCAAGACGCTGAAGCCCTTGAGGTGCCTGGGGGGGAGGCCAGTCCTCTCCTGTTACAAACCTTGTGCTTGTCAGCAATAAATACAAACCTGAGCAGGTTCTCACTTCAGGACACTGTTGACTTTCTGGAAAAGGCACGGAAGAGCCAGCCTCTTAAAACTTCCCAAGCAACTGATGCAAAACCCATCTTAAAAGCACCAGAGAAGGACGGAGAACAACTCCAGAAGACCACAACGAATGATTTGAACGGAAACACTCATTCTCCAGCAAGTCCACTCGTGCTCTGCCAAGATGTGTCGAGATGGAAGGAGAGAGCACAGGAAAAGGAGAAGGAGAAGGAAAGGCTGGAGCAGTCGAACACACGAATGCAGCAGATCCTGAAAGATAAAGTCAGCCAAACCCTATCAGTGGTTGCAGACCTGCTGCAGACCATCCCTTTGCCTGACCTCCTTGGCGACCAAGTGGATGACAGGAATGGTGAAGTCCAGCAAAAGAGGGAAGCAGGAAAGGGCGAGCACCCCGTCCATGGGTCAGAGGTTGATCGGAAGGGCGTCAGCGATGATGCTGACCTCGGTGTGCCCCTTCAAAGTCCCGAAGAGGAACATCCGAAAGAGCCGGACAATCGTGGGAAGAAAAGCAAATGGACGAAGAGCTTGGACAAATACTCTCTCTCCAAACTGAGGCAGCCTCTTTACAGCACGAAAACTCAAAGCTTGAAAGTGAGATTCAGCAGCTGAAGAAGAAACTTCAAGTTCTGCCTGATCTACAGGACGATCACATCATGCAACTTCACAGAAAACTGTGCGTGGAGGAAAGGGTCTGCTCAGAGCTGGACAAGGAACTCCTCAGCGTGTGTAGAGACCTGAACTCCACGTGTCAGCTTCGCAACCTCTACAAGAAGATGGCTGAAGACGTGGCCGAAGAAGTGGCGAGATGCACTTCCTACTATCACAAGGAGAAGCTCTTCCAGAAGAAAAGAGCGGAAGAAAGCTGGGGGGCGGCCGTGCTGGCTGAGAGAAAGCTCAAGGAGCTCAGAAGAGAAAATGAGCACAACCGGCAGAGGCTGGCCGTGTACGAGGCCAGGTTCAAAGGGCCTCTCCCGGGAGGCCCTTTGGCTCCAGCTGCTCCCCCCGCAGCCCCCCGAGGCCCGGAAGTGTGGGGGATCCCCTGGGCCAGCTGGCCCCCCCAGGAAGGAGGAGGGTCCTGCCCCGAGGCCTCGGGGACCGGGCTCCTGCAGGTGTGACTCAGCCTCCACAGCAGCTGGGCCTCAGGCCCCACCCGCTGCAGAGCCTCTGCACCTGTGCGCTTTTGCAAAGAAATTTTGATTTTTGTCTTTAGTTTAGCTACTATGACTTAATTGATTATTCTGATTCAAGTAGATAAACCACTCGAATTTGTAAGATATTTTTTCAAATAAAGTTTCATTTAACGCAATTCTTATCAATAATTGCTTTCTATGTCCTCGGACCCTCTAGAATAAGACAGTATAAGGATTGTATTCAGATAAAATGACAGGTCACTATTACTAAAGCTATCACTGAAGTTGCACACAGAGATGTAGAAAACAATCAAGACCATTTCTGTGTGCTCTGAGCTGCTATTAGAAATCTGTCAAGTAACTTAACATTTGCCTGGATAAATTAGATTGGTATTAAAAACCAGTGGGGGCAAAAAACAGAAATAAAACTTCAACACACCCCCCCCCATCCTTCATAATATTTGTATTTACTCCTAAATTCATACATTAATTTAGAGGATAATTTGCAGTCATTGATTTTGTTTTGTAGCTTTTTGCTAACGTATGTTGTATTGTTTAAGATAGTGTTTGTTGTTGAAAGATTTCTCCATTTTATGCAGTCAAAATAAAAGTTTTCCCTTGGTGCCAACCACACGCACACACACACACGAAGCACAGTGCAGATATAGAACACTTTGTTATTTCAGTACTTAAGGAAAATGGAAAATTAAGAGATTCAATTTTGAAAAATTATTTTAAATAGATTAAAGAAAAAGATCATGCAAATCCACCGCTATGTACACAAAAGAATCCTAAATACATACACAGAAAAGGAGATGTCTGATGTATCTGACAAAATTCCAACTAGAAACACTTCACCCAAATGGTGCAGACGAAGAGACGGAGATGCAGCAGTTTCTGGAGCTGAGACGGGGAGAAGGGACGGACCAAGGATGGGGGGCTCCCAGGTGCCAGCAAGAGGGAAGTTGTTCCCAGCCCTGGGCTGGAGGGAGGAGCGGGAGGTGGTGTCCTCTGGGCCCAGGAGGGGCTGTCATGGGAACAGGGAAAACTGCCCCCACCCTCTGTCCTCCTGGCCTCCCATTCCCTGCTGGACCATGAGGCAGCCCCCCAGAGGCCTGGCTAGTGCAGGCAGGGGAGTCAGCCCTGGGCACACAGCAGGCCGGAAAAGGGCCCAGAAGCATCTGGAGAAGGACCAGCACACTTGATTCTGATCCACAGTGTGTGGGTTTCTTTGCCTTCATCGACATCCATTCACATAGCACATGTGGAGCTTTGGCAAGGTCTTCGGCACTGTGCCAGGTGTCTGGGAAGCAGCGATGGACAACACAGCCCGATGAGGACTGTGGACCCCAGAGCTTACATCCTGGTGAGGGGCGAGGTCAGGTAATAAAGAAAAGGAGACGAAGGATGGAAATACGTGCTCTACAGACAGTCCCAGTGTGGGGAGGGGTAAGGCGGGATGACGGGTAACACCCAGTAGGTGACATTCATGCTGAGATGAAAGGTAAGAGGAGTTAGCCTGGCAGGTCAGGGGCAGAATGTTCCAGGCAGAGAGAACAGGAGGTGGAGAGGCCTGAGAGGTGGGCTTCTGGGGCAGGGGAAATGGGACTAAGATGACGGGGAGGGGGAGGGGGCCAGTGAACAGGGCCCACTGCACAGAGGTCTCTCTAGTGCAGTGTAGTGACACCAGGGGACGGTGCAGATCTGGAGGGGAGAGGGTGGGTGGCTGGGGACACAGTGTGGTGTGTAGTCTACACGATCTCCCTATGTGGCGAGTGGAATGTGGGGTGGGGGTAGGAGGCAGGATTTTGATGAGGGGTCTCACAGGGATCTGCATGGAGCACTGGGGTGGCTGTCAGGGAGATGGAGGAAGAGGACAGATGGGGGCTGCGTTTGGGCTGTTGGGGGGTCAGAAAAGAGGAATGACGAACGACTCAGAACTTCTCTGATAACCTGTGTACTGTCTGCACTACATTAAGTAAGTCTTAGGAAAGTCTCTGCAGGGGAACCCGAACAAGGGTCAGCAGGGCGCAGGTGTAGTCCGCCCAGTGAAAAGCCTGGTTTTCTAAGGAGTGGAGCGTGGAGTAGGCGTGTCCACTGGGACTTCCACGTGGCTCCTACCATCCCCGAAGGCCCTGGGGATCAGACGGTCTGACCTCTCAGGAGCTCCCACCACAGGGACTCCAAGGGCAGGTCCAGGAGGGGCTCCAGGGCAGCGGGAGGATTCCCCAGGGTCATGCATTCACTCCCTGAGTTGAGCCGATAACGATGCCACTTGTGAAGACACCAAGACGAATGCTAAGTTGACTCCAGCAGAGTGCGCGGCCAGTGGAAGAGAAAGACTCACCGACTAGAAGTGCTCATGAAGGTGGTGCATGCACTCATTGCTGGCACTGTGTCCAGCTCTCTAATTGTCCCTGCAGGAGGCTGGGGGGTGACGTGTGGTCAAGGGGGGCTCCCTGGAGGAGGTGGCCCCTGAGCTGTATACTGAAGGGTAAGTAGGAGTTATCTACAGTGCTTTACAGACTCTGAGGGGCATATGAGTCACTTGGAGATCTTGTTACAAAGCAGATTCTAATTCATCACGTCTTGTGAGGGCCTGAATCCCCGCACTGCTCCCAGGTGACGTCCACGCTGGGACTGGACAGAGAATAGCAAGGGTCTTGAGATGATTACGGGGAAAAGCGTGGGAAAGATAAAGGGGCCAGGGGTCTTTCTGGCCAAGGTCCACCCAGGCACAGACACGAAGGTACAGACAGCCTGGCAGAGCTGATGTGGCACTTGTGCAGGCGACCTGCTCCCAATTATCCTCTCGAACGCTCCTGTCTACCATGGCTGGATCCTGTCCCAAGTACGCGTCCTGTTTCAGAGGAGCATGATGAACCACAGACTCGGGGTCGCTCTTGGGGAGTCCAGCCGTGGGGGACCCACTTTAGCTCCAGAATGCCCTAGTCAGTCGATGGCCCCACGCCCCCTCGCTTGCTCAGCCCACACCCCTGGGGACCCTCCTGACCCGCCCTCGGTCCTCACCCTCTGCATCCAGTGCATCAGGCGGTCTATAGATTCTTCCTTCAAACTCCCACTGTTCTCTTCACTCCATCTCTGCCTCCACCCTCCAGGGCAAACCTCCCCTCTCTCTCTCCTGGGTGACTGTCACTCTGGTGACCGTCCTGCCTACTGGACCCACGTCACCATGCTTCCTCCCATCGACCTCCTCTCAGCAGCCAGAGCAGACTCTTTAACCCATGACCTGGGCGTGGCCAGAACGAAGCCAGGTTGGACACGTGTGTGATGAAGGTCCAGCCGACCCCGGCCCTCAGCCCCCTGTCTCCTGGCTCTGGGTCACGGACGGCGAGGGTGAGCACACACCCCAGTGCAGCCTGGACAGCTCAGGGGCTGCCTGGTTTGTGCCTGACGTACTATGGATAGCTCCCCTTTTCACTCATAAAACGGCTCCAGTCATGACAAGAAATTAGATGGTCACAAAATTAATGACTTGCTTGGATTCAAACTTTCCAAATAGAAGTGCAACATTTTTAAAACATATAAGCTCATGAGAAAAAGCTCATGAGAAACACAGACAACGTGATTTCCGTCTAAATCTAAATGCAGCCTTGGACAGTTGAAGAAACACCACTATTTTGCCAATTTAATCAGAGTGGGGACATGACATTTTTGGTTAAGATGATTCCACATTCCTTCTTGCAGGACAAACATGAGCCACCTCTGTTTTGAGAAGGTCCCAACAAGAACTGAATGACATGCGGGGTCACATAACACTGAATATGTCGGATTCAAGTCAAGGCCTTTCCAACTTCTCATGGAACCAGAAGGGACTGTTCTTGGAAATCTTTTCACAAGAGTCCAACTAAGGTAAACTTCAGGGACTGAAATCATCTTGTGAGTTATAGACAGGTGATTCCTATGTTTGACTCTGATACAGGCACATTTTGTGGGGAAGTAAGACATTGAGTCTCAAGCTATAATGTAAAGACATGAAGTTGCCACGCCCAGAACAGGGCTCCTAGAAAGACAACACAAGGGGGAAGACAGGGCAGTGGAAAACTCTTCCTTCTGGGCCCCTCCCTGCCAGGCTCTGATTCAGGTGCTCTGGGGTGGGGCCTGGACATCTGCATTTTTTCCACATTCCTCTCATGATTCTGATGCACAGCCGAGATGGGAACCGCGGCTGTGCACCATCAACTCCAGACTATGTTGAAAGCACCCGTGCCCTCCTCTCACCCAGCACTTGGGTCCCTCACCTCGCACAGCTCATGACCCCCTGGTCTAAGACGTCATCAGTCTGTCCTCTCATGTCCCCTCTCTGTCCTTCTCCACCTGCTGTCTGCTGCTGATCTGCAGGGTGTCGGCCACAAACAGATTCGTGTCCCTCCAGCTCCCTTTGGAGTCACCAATGGGGAAGCCCAGGAGGAGGCTGGAGGGAGGTAGGAGTGTGAGCACTGAACCTCCTGGCTCCTTCCTGACGAGGTGGCCTTGCACTGGCTCTGTCTGTGGCTGGAGCCCAGCTCCTGTTAAGGGCTGACTCTGCGTGGCTCTCTTCCTCGGGGTTCCCTTACCTCTTCTCCTGGTTCCTTGAGGCCTATGGGTGATGACAACCGGACTGTAATGACCCCATATTATTGCCTGTTGGTTTTCATTGCTGCTCTAAGAAACTTCCACAGCCTTGGTGGCTTGAAAAAACACAATTTACTATCTTACAATTCTGGAGGACAAAAGTCCCAAATCAGACTCACTAGGCTAAATTCACGGTGTCAGCAGGGCTGGTTCCTTCTGGAGTCTCCTTTGGACTTTCCAGCATCTGGATGCCACGTACATTCCTTGACTTGTGGGCCCTTCCTGCATCTTCGAGTCCAGCCACCCAGCACCTTCCCTCCTCTCTGATCTCTGCTTCCTTCCCCACATCTCCCTCTATGTCCCTGCTGCCTCCCTCTTTCACTTACGAGGTCCCTTGTCATTACATTTGGGCCACATGGATACCCCAGGAAACTCTCCACATCCCAAGATCCTCACCTTAATCACACCTGCAAAGTCCATGTAAAGTAACATACTCAGAGGCTCTGGGTTTTAAAAGGTGGACATCTTTGAGGGCCAAGTTATTCTGTCTTCCACACCACACCTTATGCATTGCAATTCTCCTACACTCACACCTTTGTGAATAGTCTTCTTTGTATAAACTTTCCTCCAAGTGACTTATCTCCAGCATTATCTATTTCCTGACTCTGTGCACCATATACAGCACTTTTGTCAAAACTAGATTGAGAAGATAAACTCACTGCATTTCAAAAACATCTTTCCAAGATAATGAATAGATTATAGTGGTCTACTGACTTAGAGGTAACTTGTGGAAATATAAAAAGTACAAACGGGTATCTTGGTGATTTCTACAAACTAAAGCTTTCTGGTAGGACAATAAAATGAAGACATCATCTATATAAAGTTTACCTACTTTTGACTAACTCTGTTAAGGTTTTTGTATAATTCAGTTTTCCTTATTGAGAGACCAAACCTGTTTTCTTCATTCAAGAATCATATTTCAGTCAACTGAGAACCTCCCAGGATATAGGGGCTTGTGCTCGGCTATGCAACCAACATGCCTTGTTGCTAATTTAATGCAGATTGCTTGTGTGAGGCAGAATACTGCCCTCCACACTGCCCTCCAGATGGCCGTGTCCTAATCCCTGAGACCTGTGTATATGTGGTAATACATGCCAAAAGAGACTGCAGATGTAATGAAGGTTATGAACTTTACGAGATTTCCCCAGATTATCCAGGTGGACCCCATCTACGCACGTGAGCCCTTACAAGTAGAGAACTTTCCCAGGCTGGAAGCAGAGGAGAGATGCAGCAGGTGGACAGTCAGGAGANTCCAGACAGAGAAGGGNTTGTCCTGACCTTCCCGCCTCTGAGATGCAGGAAGTGACCGCAAGGATCAGAGAGACGCCTCTAGAAGCTCAGGGCGGCCCCCAGCTGACAGCCACGAGGAAACTGTCTCTATAGTTTGTCTTTTTCCGAATGTCCCATTGTTGGAATCATACATGTGTAGTCTTTTTCAGATTAGCTTGTCTCACTTAGGAATATGCAGTTAAATTTCCTCCGTGTCTCTTTTAATTTTTGAGAAGATCTTATTTGGAAGCTTATAAAAAATCAGTATGTCACATCATTTTTAATATATTTATTTTATTTATGTTATGACAATGATATAAAGAAAACAAACGTTTTCACTAAGCCCTATACAGTTGCCCCCAAACCCGCCTTGACTTAGCCCACCGTGCTGTAAAAATATCACCATCTCTACGGACGCCATGTGGTGGAAAGGGGTTGAGAAGCACTGCTCTAAACTGTCGATCAGCATTCATAACTTCAGGCCTGTTGATGGGCTTCAGTGGGTGTGTCAAATGTGCAAGGGCATCTTTCTGGAGAGATGGTCCATAGTTTTCATCTGGCTCTTCCATGTCTTTTCGGAATTTAGTAGCTCATTTCTTTTTAGCACTAAATAATACTCCATTGTGTGGGTCCAACACACTGTCAGAATGCAGCTTAGCTCAAGTTACTAGAAATTTTGATGTTGGCTGCAGATCTGTAGTAAAAGCATTGAAGGTGAAGGATGCATTTTAGGTATTGGGGCAAAAATTAATTTGTGCAGACAAAGCCCTTAAGGATGATACTGCCCTCAAAGATTTTAATTATGAAGAGAAAAAGTTTGCAATAGTTATAGGGACAAGTCCCACAGCGGTGATGACACCAGCCCCAGCTACAGCCCAGAGATCAAATCCTGCCACCACTGCCACAGTTGGCTCCCCCACAGCAGCAACTGTGGCTCAAGCCCCACCTCTGCCCCTGCTTTGGCTCCGCCTCCTGCACCTGCGCCCACCGCTCCAGCATCAAGGACGGCGCTTCGAACCTGCACCTCCTGGAGCAACTGAACCAGACAAACCTGCACAAAAGGCAGGGGGGGCACCAGTGACCACTAGCCCAATACCAAGGGACGACACAGGAGGAGATTCTTCTCCGCAAAACCTTTCGGAGGATGCAACAAGAGCACTTGTGACAGGGTGATGTTACGAGAATATCGCCACGAGATCACGCCAATGAGCTGGTTTCAACAACCCGGCAGAGCCATATCTTTTTCCTTTCACTTTAACAGCTAGTCAAAGAAAACTGTATTCGTGAACAGACTCTTTACTTTTAGGGTGGTATTAGGTTTACAAAACAACTGAGCAGAGAGTACAGAGAGTTCCCATAAGCCCCCACCTCTTTCTCCCTATTATTACCATCTTGCATTGGTGTGGTCCATTTCTTACAATGTATGAACCAATATTGATGCATTCATTATTATTACCTAAAGTCCTTAGTTTACCTTAGCTGCTCACTCTTTGCGCCGCCCCCTTTTGTGGGACTCAATACCACATCCTGGACCTCTTTATGAGGATAGTTGTAAGCCCATTTCACTCTCTTTAGACCTGGCTTGGTATGTGGGAAAATACTGTCATTTTTTGGACCCCATTTGATTCTTTTATGATGACCAACTACTTGCATTAGCAGAGCTGGCTCCTGCTGCACTGAAAGGAGTCTGACTTCCTCTGGGAGGGGCCACTACCCTCAAGCCCACTCTGTGTCCCATGGGGCTCTTGAGCCCTGGCACCCTTCAACACCCGCAAACACGACTCAGATGACTATTCTCTCATCTCCCTTTGGCTAAAGAGACTAGGGAACAGCCACTCATCGCAGAATCCCACGGATGGACGAGAAGGCCTGAGCCTGGGCCTGCCAGACACTCGAGGACAGCAGTGTGGTTTCTTGAAATAAAGGGTGGCAAGAGAGCCTGAAGAGGACCCGCGCCCTCCCCACAGGCCCACTTCTGAAGATGACGTGGTGGAAGGACCCTCCCCACGGCCACCTTGGGAGGCCTGTGCTGAAGATGGCAGGGCCACACGAGGGAAGGAGCCCAGGTCACTGTGTCACCCCAAGAGAGTCACTCCCACACAGGAACACCTGGATTGAACAGGGACATGCTGGCTCCACCCAAATCCATGAAATGTTAAGACCGCCAGTCCCTATTGATGACTCTTGACTTGTTAGGATTGGAATCACGGTCTCTTACTTAATACCTTTAGGGACACCCTTCAGCCCTAGGCCCTTGCTTGTCCCCAGTGACCAAACACAAGGAGAGAGGGAGCCTCAGAGGAGGAAGATCCTGGGAGCCTTGTGGGCAGTCCCAGGCATCCCTGCAGAGAAGGAAACTTTAAAACACGAGAAGGCCCCCACCACTCTGCCCTGACTTGCTCCCGTGCACAGAAAGGGACATCGCCTGGCCCTGCCTTGACCCCCTAGACGTGCTGTGGGGCCAGGTGGGCCTAGAGCAATAGGCTGCCATCAGCCCTTTCCACCTCCCTCAGTGCCTGGAGAAGCGAGATCACTTCCTACTTTCAGAGTTCAGTTAGGGGTCTGTTTCCTAGAACCTGGCTGGCCTCCCCTCCCCCAACCAAGCGATCAGCCTGGTTGCCGGGCACCTGTTTACTTTTGAGCTAGGACAACCCTCAGGGTTCTGAGCGGTCAGTTGTGGCCCACAGGACACTGGCACTCGGAGGCAGAGCTGCAGAGCCCTCCCCAGCCATGGAGGGCCTGCTGCCTGCCGTCGGATCCACTTTCCAGCTGATCCTGGAGCACCTGTGGGGTGCTCTGCTGGTGATTTCTGAAAGCCTGCGACAAGTGCCAGCTCTCCCTGCATTTCCCTGGGAGATCCTGGTACGTACTGTGGTGGCGGTGCTGGTGGTTTTGATAGTAAAGAGAGGACAGACTTTAAGAAGTGGGACGGCACTAGATGAAAGGTGTTCTGCCCACGATGAAGTCGGTGGAAAACGTGGTGACAATATTGGACCCGTGAGCCAAGACGCTGAAGCCCTTGAGGTGCCTGGGGGGGAGGCCAGTCCTCTCCTGTTACAAACCTTGTGCTTGTCAGCAATAAATACAAACCTGAGCAGGTTCTCACTTCAGGACACTGTTGACTTTCTGGAAAAGGCACGGAAGAGCCAGCCTCTTAAAACTTCCCAAGCAACTGATGCAAAACCCATCTTAAAAGCACCAGAGAAGGACGGAGAACAACTCCAGAAGACCACAACGAATGATTTGAACGGAAACACTCATTCTCCAGCAAGTCCACTCGTGCTCTGCCAAGATGTGTCGAGATGGAAGGAGAGAGCACAGGAAAAGGAGAAGGAGAAGGAAAGGCTGGAGCAGTCGAACACACGAATGCAGCAGATCCTGAAAGATAAAGTCAGCCAAACCCTATCAGTGGTTGCAGACCTGCTGCAGACCATCCCTTTGCCTGACCTCCTTGGCGACCAAGTGGATGACAGGAATGGTGAAGTCCAGCAAAAGAGGGAAGCAGGAAAGGGCGAGCACCCCGTCCATGGGTCAGAGGTTGATCGGAAGGGCGTCAGCGATGATGCTGACCTCGGTGTGCCCCTTCAAAGTCCCGAAGAGGAACATCCGGAAAGAGCCGGACAATCGTGGGAAGAAAAGCAAATGGACGAAGAGCTTCTTGGACAAATACTCTCTCTCCAAACTGAGGCAGCCTCTTTACAGCACGAAAACTCAAAGCTTGAAAGTGAGATTCAGCAGCTGAAGAAGAAACTTCAAGTTCTGCCTGATCTACAGGACGATCACATCATGCAACTTCACAGAAAACTGTTCGCGGAGGAAAGGGTCTGCTCAGAGCTGGACAAGGAACTCCTCAGCGTGTGTAGAGACCTGAACTCCACGTGTCAGCTTCGCAACCTCTACAAGAAGATGGCTGAAGACGTGGGCGAAGAAGTGGCGAGATGCACTTCCTACTATCACAAGGAGAAGCTCTTCCAGAAGAAAAGAGCGGAAGAAAGCTGGGGGGCGGCCGTGCTGGCTGAGAGAAAGCTCAAGGAGCTCAGAAGAGAAAATGAGCACAACCGCAGAGGCTGGCCGTGTACGAGGCCAGGTTCAAAGGGCCTCTCCGGGAGGCCCTTTGGCTCCAGCTGCTCCCCCGCAGCCCCCGAGGCCCGGAAGTGTGGGGATCCCTGGGCCAGCTGGCCCCCAGGAAGGAGGAGGGTCCTGCCTCGAGGCCGCGGGGACCGGGCTCCTCTGCAGGTGTGACTCAGCCTCCACAGCAGCTGGGCCTCAGGCCCCACCCGCGGCAGAGCCTCTGCACCTGTGCGCCTTTGCAAAGAAATTTTGATTTTTGTCTTTTTAGTTTAGCTACTATGACTTAATTGATTATTCTGATTCAAGTAGATAAACCACTCGAATTTGTAAGATATTTTTTCAAATAAAGTTTCATTTAACGCAATTCTTATCAATAATTGCTTTCTATGTCCTCGGACCCTCTAGAATAAGACAGTATAAGGATTGTATTCAGATAAAATGACAGGTCACTACTACTAAAGCTATCACTGAAGTTGCACACAGAGATGTAGAAAACAATCAAGACCATTTCTGTGTGCTCTGAGCTGCTATTAGAAATCTGTCAAGTAACTTAACATTTGCCTGGATAAATTAGATTGGTATTAAAAACCAGTGGGGGCAAAAAAGAGAAAAAAAACTTCAACACACCACCACCACCCATACTTCATAATATTTGTATTTACTCCTAAATTCATACATTAATTTAGAGGATAATTTGCAGTCATTGATTTTGTTTTGTAGCTTTTTGCTAACGTATGTTGTATTGTTTAAGATAGTGTTTGTTGTTGAAAGATTTCTCCATTTTATGCAGTCAAAATAAAAGTTTTCCCTTGGTGCCAACCACACGCACACACACACACGAAGCACAGTGCAGATATAGAACACTTTGTTATTTCAGTACTTAAGGAAAATGGAAAATTAAGAGATTCAATTTTGAAAAATTATTTTAAATAGATTAAAGAAAAAGATCATGCAAATCCACCGCTATGTACACAAAAGAATCCTAAATACATACACAGAAAAGGAGATGTCTGATGTATCTGACAAAATTCCAACTAGAAACACTTCACCCAAATGGTGCAGACGAAGAGACGGAGATGCAGCAGTTTCTGGAGCTGAGACGGGGAGAAGGGACGGACCAAGGATGGGGGGCTCCCAGGTGCCAGCAAGAGGGAAGTTGTTCCCAGCCCTGGGCTGGAGGGAGGAGCGGGAGGTGGTGTCCTCTGGGCCCAGGAGGGGCTGTCATGGGAACAGGGAAAACTGCCCCCACCCTCTGTCCTCCTGGCCTCCCATTCCCTGCTGGACCATGAGGCAGCCCCCCAGAGGCCTGGCTAGTGCAGGCAGGGGAGTCAGCCCTGGGCACACAGCAGGCCGGAAAAGGGCCCAGAAGCATCTGGAGAAGGACCAGCACACTTGATTCTGATCCACAGTGTGTGGGTTTCTTTGCCTTCATCGACATCCATTCACATAGCACATGTGGAGCTTTGGCAAGGTCTTCGGCACTGTGCCAGGTGTCTGGGAAGCAGCGATGGACAACACAGCCCGATGAGGACTGTGGACCCCAGAGCTTACATCCTGGTGAGGGGCGAGGTCAGGTAATAAAGAAAAGGAGACGAAGGATGGAAATACGTGCTCTACAGACAGTCCCAGTGTGGGGAGGGGTAAGGCGGGATGACGGGTAACACCCAGTAGGTGACATTCATGCTGAGATGAAAGGTAAGAGGAGTTAGCCTGGCAGGTCAGGGGCAGAATGTTCCAGGCAGAGAGAACAGGAGGTGGAGAGGCCTGAGAGGTGGGCTTCTGGGGCAGGGGAAATGGGACTAAGATGACGGGGAGGGGGAGGGGGCCAGTGAACAGGGCCCACTGCACAGAGGTCTCTCTAGTGCAGTGTAGTGACACCAGGGGACGGTGCAGATCTGGAGGGGAGAGGGTGGGTGGCTGGGGACACAGTGTGGTGTGTAGTCTACACGATCTCCCTATGTGGCGAGTGGAATGTGGGGTGGGGGTAGGAGGCAGGATTTTGATGAGGGGTCTCACAGGGATCTGCATGGAGCACTGGGGTGGCTGTCAGGGAGATGGAGGAAGAGGACAGATGGGGGCTGCGTTTGGGCTGTTGGGGGGTCAGAAAAGAGGAATGACGAACGACTCAGAACTTCTCTGATAACCTGTGTACTGTCTGCACTACATTAAGTAAGTCTTAGGAAAGTCTCTGCAGGGGAACCCGAACAAGGGTCAGCAGGGCGCAGGTGTAGTCCGCCCAGTGAAAAGCCTGGTTTTCTAAGGAGTGGAGCGTGGAGTAGGCGTGTCCACTGGGACTTCCACGTGGCTCCTACCATCCCCGAAGGCCCTGGGGATCAGACGGTCTGACCTCTCAGGAGCTCCCACCACAGGGACTCCAAGGGCAGGTCCAGGAGGGGCTCCAGGGCAGCGGGAGGATTCCCCAGGGTCATGCATTCACTCCCTGAGTTGAGCCGATAACGATGCCACTTGTGAAGACACCAAGACGAATGCTAAGTTGACTCCAGCAGAGTGCGCGGCCAGTGGAAGAGAAAGACTCACCGACTAGAAGTGCTCATGAAGGTGGTGCATGCACTCATTGCTGGCACTGTGTCCAGCTCTCTAATTGTCCCTGCAGGAGGCTGGGGGGTGACGTGTGGTCAAGGGGGGCTCCCTGGAGGAGGTGGCCCCTGAGCTGTATACTGAAGGGTAAGTAGGAGTTATCTACAGTGCTTTACAGACTCTGAGGGGCATATGAGTCACTTGGAGATCTTGTTACAAAGCAGATTCTAATTCATCACGTCTTGTGAGGGCCTGAATCCCCGCACTGCTCCCAGGTGACGTCCACGCTGGGACTGGACAGAGAATAGCAAGGGTCTTGAGATGATTACGGGGAAAAGCGTGGGAAAGATAAAGGGGCCAGGGGTCTTTCTGGCCAAGGTCCACCCAGGCACAGACACGAAGGTACAGACAGCCTGGCAGAGCTGATGTGGCACTTGTGCAGGCGACCTGCTCCCAATTATCCTCTCGAACGCTCCTGTCTACCATGGCTGGATCCTGTCCCAAGTACGCGTCCTGTTTCAGAGGAGCATGATGAACCACAGACTCGGGGTCGCTCTTGGGGAGTCCAGCCGTGGGGACCCACTTTAGCTCCAGAATGCCCTAGTCAGTCGATGGCCCCACGCCCCCTCGCTTGCTCAGCCCACACCCCTGGGGACCCTCCTGACCCGCCCTCGTTCCTCACCCTCTGCATCCAGTGCATCAGGCGGTCTATAGATTCTTCCTTCAAACTCCCACTGTTCTCTTCACTCCATCTCTGCCTCCACCCTCCAGGGCAAACCTCCCCTCTCTCTCTCCTGGGTGACTGTCACTCTGGTGACCGTCCTGCCTACTGGACCCACGTCACCATGCTTCCTCCCATCGACCTCCTCTCAGCAGCCAGAGCAGACTCTTTAACCCATGACCTGGGCGTGGCCAGAACGAAGCCAGGTTGGACACGTGTGTGATGAAGGTCCAGCCGACCCCGGCCCTCAGCCCCCTGTCTCCTGGCTCTGGGTCACGGACGGCGAGGGTGAGCACACACCCCAGTGCAGCCTGGACAGCTCAGGGGCTGCCTGGTTTGTGCCTGACGTACTATGGATAGCTCCCCTTTTCACTCATAAAACGGCTCCAGTCATGACAAGAAATTAGATGGTCACAAAATTAATGACTTGCTTGGATTCAAACTTTCCAAATAGAAGTGCAACATTTTTAAAACATATAAGCTCATGAGAAAAAGCTCATGAGAAACACAGACAACGTGATTTCCGTCTAAATCTAAATGCAGCCTTGGACAGTTGAAGAAACACCACTATTTTGCCAATTTAATCAGAGTGGGGACATGACATTTTTGGTTAAGATGATTCCACATTCCTTCTTGCAGGACAAACATGAGCCACCTCTGTTTTGAGAAGGTCCCAACAAGAACTGAATGACATGCGGGGTCACATAACACTGAATATGTCGGATTCAAGTCAAGGCCTTTCCAACTTCTCATGGAACCAGAAGGGACTGTTCTTGGAAATCTTTTCACAAGAGTCCAACTAAGGTAAACTTCAGGGACTGAAATCATCTTGTGAGTTATAGACAGGTGATTCCTATGTTTGACTCTGATACAGGCACATTTTGTGGGGAAGTAAGACATTGAGTCTCAAGCTATAATGTAAAGACATGAAGTTGCCACGCCCAGAACAGGGCTCCTAGAAAGACAACACAAGGGGGAAGACAGGGCAGTGGAAAACTCTTCCTTCTGGGCCCCTCCCTGCCAGGCTCTGATTCAGGTGCTCTGGGGTGGGGCCTGGACATCTGCATTTTTTCCACATTCCTCTCATGATTCTGATGCACAGCCGAGATGGGAACCGCGGCTGTGCACCATCAACTCCAGACTATGTTGAAAGCACCCGTGCCCTCCTCTCACCCAGCACTTGGGTCCCTCACCTCGCACAGCTCATGACCCCCTGGTCTAAGACGTCATCAGTCTGTCCTCTCATGTCCCCTCTCTGTCCTTCTCCACCTGCTGTCTGCTGCTGATCTGCAGGGTGTCGGCCACAAACAGATTCGTGTCCCTCCAGCTCCCTTTGGAGTCACCAATGGGGAAGCCCAGGAGGAGGCTGGAGGGAGGTAGGAGTGTGAGCACTGAACCTCCTGGCTCCTTCCTGACGAGGTGGCCTTGCACTGGCTCTGTCTGTGGCTGGAGCCCAGCTCCTGTTAAGGGCTGACTCTGCGTGGCTCTCTTCCTCGGGGTTCCCTTACCTCTTCTCCTGGTTCCTTGAGGCCTATGGGTGATGACAACCGGACTGTAATGACCCCATATTATTGCCTGTTGGTTTTCATTGCTGCTCTAAGAAACTTCCACAGCCTTGGTGGCTTGAAAAAACACAATTTACTATCTTACAATTCTGGAGGACAAAAGTCCCAAATCAGACTCACTAGGCTAAATTCACGGTGTCAGCAGGGCTGGTTCCTTCTGGAGTCTCCTTTGGACTTTCCAGCATCTGGATGCCACGTACATTCCTTGCCTTGTGGGCCCTTCCTGCATCTTCGAGTCCAGCCACCCAGCACCTTCCCTCCTCTCTGATCTCTGCTTCCTTCCCCACATCTCCCTCTATGTCCCTGCTGCCTCCCTCTTTCACTTACGAGGTCCCTTGTCATTACATTTGGGCCACATGGATACCCCAGGAAACTCTCCACATCCCAAGATCCTCACCTTAATCACACCTGCAAAGTCCATGTAAAGTAACATACTCAGAGGCTCTGGGTTTTAAAAGGTGGACATCTTTGAGGGCCGTTATTCTGTCTTCCACACCACACCTTATGCATTGCAATTCTCCTACACTCACACCTTTGTGAATAGTCTTCTTTGTATAAACTTTCCTCCAAGTGACTTATCTCCAGCATTATCTATTTCCCTGACTCTGTGCACCATATACAGCACTTTTGTCAAAACTAGATTGAGAAGATAAACTCACTTCGCATTTCAAAAACATCTTTCCAAGATAATGAATAGATTATAGTGGTCTACTGACTTAGAGGTAACTTGTGGAAATATAAAAAGTACAAACGGGTATCTTGGTGATTTCTACAAACTAAAGCTTTCTGGTAGGACAATAAAATGAAGACATCATCTATATAAAGTTTACCTACTTTTGACTAACTCTGTTAAGGTTTTTGTATAATTCAGTTTTCCTTATTGAGAGACCAAACCTGTTTTCTTCATTCAAGAATCATATTTCAGTCAACTGAGAACCTCCCAGGATATAGGGGCTTGTGCTCGGCTATGCAACCAACATGCCTTGTTGCTAATTTAATGCAGATTGCTTGTGTGAGGCAGAATACTGCCCTCCACACTGCCCTCCAGATGGCCGTGTCCTAATCCCTGAGACCTGTGTATATGTGGTAATACATGCCAAAAGAGACTGCAGATGTAATGAAGGTTATGAACTTTACGAGATTTCCCCAGATTATCCAGGTGGACCCCATCTACGCACGTGAGCCCTTACAAGTAGAGAACTTTCCCAGGCTGGAAGCAGAGGAGAGATGCAGCAGGTGGACAGTCAGGGAGATTCCAGAACGAGAAGGAGTCGTCCTGACCTTCCCGTCTCTGAGATGCAGGCAGTGAGCGCAAGGACCAGAGAGAGGCCTCTAGAAGCTCAGGGCGGCCCCCAGCTGACAGCCACGAGGAAACTGTCTCTATAGTTTGTCTTTTCCGGAATGTCCCATTGTTGGAATCATACATGTGTAGTCTTTTCAGATTAGCTTGTCTCACTTAGGAATATGCAGTTAAATTTCCTCCGTGTCTCTTTTTAATTTTTGAGAAGATCTTATTTGGAAGCTTATAAAAAATCAGTATGTCACATCATTTTTAATATATTTATTTTATTTATGTTATGACAATGATATAAAGAAAACAAACGTTTTCACTAAGCCCTATACAGTTGCCCCCAAACCCGCCTTGACTTAGCCCACCGTGCTGTAAAAATATCACCATCTCTACGGACGCCATGTGGTGGAAAGGGGTTGAGAAGCACTGCTCTAAACTGTCGATCAGCATTCATAACTTCAGGCCTGTTGATGGGCTTCAGTGGGTGTGTCAAATGTGCAAGGGCATCTTTCTGGAGAGATGGTCCATAGTTTTCATCTGGCTCTTCCATGTCTTTTCGGAATTTAGTAGCTCATTTCTTTTTAGCACTAAATAATACTCCATTGTGTGGGTCCAACACACTGTCAGAATGCAGCTTAGCTCAAGTTACTAGAAATTTTGATGTTGGCTGCAGATCTGTAGTAAAAGCATTGAAGGTGAAGGATGCATTTTAGGTATTGGGGCAAAAATTAATTTGTGCAGACAAAGCCCTTAAGGATGATACTGCCCTCAAAGATTTTAATTATGAAGAGAAAAAGTTTGCAATAGTTATAGGGACAAGTCCCACAGCGGTGATGACACCAGCCCCAGCTACAGCCCAGAGATCAAATCCTGCCACCACTGCCACAGTTGGCTCCCCCACAGCAGCAACTGTGGCTCAAGCCCCACCTCTGCCCCTGCTTTGGCTCCGCCTCCTGCACCTGCGCCCACCGCTCCAGCATCAAGGACGGCGTCTTCGGAACCTGCACCTCCTGGAGCAACTGAACAAGAGAAACCTGCACAAAAGCCAGCGGGGGCACCAGTGACCACTAGCCCAATACCAACGGACGACACAGGAGGAGATTCTTCTCCGCAAAACCTTTCGGAGGATGCAACAAGAGCACTTGTGACAGGGTGATGTTACGAGAATATCGTCACGAGATCACGTCAATGAGCTGGTTTCAACAACCCGGGCAGAGCCATATCTTTTTTCCTTTCACTTTAACAGCTAGTCAAAGAAAACTGTATTCGTAACAGACTCTTTACTTTTAGGGTGGTATTAGGTTTACAAAACAACTGAGCAGAGAGTACAGAGAGTTCCCATAAGCCCCCACCTCTTTCTCCCTATTATTACCATCTTGCATTGGTGTGGTCCATTTCTTACAATGTATGAACCAATATTGATGCATTCATTATTATTACCTAAAGTCCTTAGTTTACCTTAGCGTTCACTCTTTGCGTCGAACCCTTCTGTGGGACTCAATACCACATCCTGGACCTCTTTATGAGGATAGTTGTAAGCCCATTTCACTCTCTTTAGACCTGGCTTGGTATGTGGGAAAATACTGTCATTTTTTGGACCCCCATTTGATTCTTTTATGATGACCAACTACTTGCATTAGCAGAGCTGGCTCCTGCTGCACTGAAAGGAGTCTGACTTCCTCTGGGAGGGGCCACTACCCTCAAGCCCACTCTGTGTCCCATGGGGCTCTTGAGCCCTGGCACCCTTCAACACCCGCAAACACGACTCAGATGACTATTCTCTCATCTCCCTTTGGCTAAAGAGACTAGGGAACAGCCACTCATCGCAGAATCCCACGGATGGACGAGAAGGCCTGAGCCTGGGCCTGCCAGACACTCGAGGACAGCAGTGTGGTTTCTTGAAATAAAGGGTGGCAAGAGAGCCTGAAGAGGACCCGCGCCCTCCCCACAGGCCCACTTCTGAAGATGACGTGGTGGAAGGACCCTCCCCACGGCCACCTTGGGAGGCCTGTGCTGAAGATGGCAGGGCCACACGAGGGAAGGAGCCCAGGTCACTGTGTCACCCCAAGAGAGTCACTCCCACACAGGAACACCTGGATTGAACAGGGACATGCTGGCTCCACCCAAATCCATGAAATGTTAAGACCGCCAGTCCCTATTGATGACTCTTGACTTGTTAGGATTGGAATCACGGTCTCTTACTTAATACCTTTAGGGACACCCTTCAGCCCTAGGCCCTTGCTTGTCCCCAGTGACCAAACACAAGGAGAGAGGGAGCCTCAGAGGAGGAAGATCCTGGGAGCCTTGTGGGCAGTCCCAGGCATCCCTGCAGAGAAGGAAACTTTAAAACACGAGAAGGGGCCTCACCCAGGGATGGCCCCCACCACTCTGCCCTGACTTGCTCCCGTGCACAGAAAGGGACATCGCCTGGCCCTGCCTTGACCCCCTAGACGTGCTGTGGGGCCAGGTGGGCCTAGAGCAATAGGCTGCCATCAGCCCTTTCCACCTCCCTCAGTGCCTGGAGAAGCGAGATCACTTCCTACTTTCAGAGTTCAGTTAGGGGTCTGTTTCCTAGAACCTGGCTGGCCTCCCCTCCCCCAACCAAGCGATCAGCCTGGTTGCCGGGCACCTGTTTACTTTTGAGCTAGGACAACCCTCAGGGTTCTGAGCGGTCAGTTGTGGCCCACAGGACACTGGCACTCGGAGGCAGAGCTGCAGAGCCCTCCCCAGCCATGGAGGGCCTGCTGCCTGCCGTCGGATCCACTTTCCAGCTGATCCTGGAGCACCTGTGGGGTGCTCTGCTGGTGATTTCTGAAAGCCTGCGACAAGTGCCAGCTCTCCCTGCATTTCCCTGGGAGATCCTGGTACGTACTGTGGTGGCGGTGCTGGTGGTTTTGATAGTAAAGAGAGGACAGACTTTAAGAAGTGGGACGGCACTAGATGAAAGGTGTTCTGCCCACGATGAAGTCGGTGGAAAGCGTGGTGACAATATTGGACCCGTGAGCCAAGACGCTGAAGCCCTTGAGGTGCCTGGGGGGGAGGCCAGTCCTCTCCTGTTACAAACCTTGTGCTTGTCAGCAATAAATACAAACCTGAGCAGGTTCTCACTTCAGGACACTGTTGACTTTCTGGAAAAGGCACGGAAGAGCCAGCCTCTTAAAACTTCCCAAGCAACTGATGCAAAACCCATCTTAAAAGCACCAGAGAAGGACGGAGAACAACTCCAGAAGACCACAACGAATGATTTGAACGGAAACACTCATTCTCCAGCAAGTCCACTCGTGCTCTGCCAAGATGTGTCGAGATGGAAGGAGAGAGCACAGGAAAAGGAGAAGGAGAAGGAAAGGCTGGAGCAGTCGAACACACGAATGCAGCAGATCCTGAAAGATAAAGTCAGCCAAACCCTATCAGTGGTTGCAGACCTGCTGCAGACCATCCCTTTGCCTGACCTCCTTGGCGACCAAGTGGATGACAGGAATGGTGAAGTCCAGCAAAAGAGGGAAGCAGGAAAGGGCGAGCACCCCGTCCATGGGTCAGAGGTTGATCGGAAGGGCGTCAGCGATGATGCTGACCTCGGTGTGCCCCTTCAAAGTCCCGAAGAGGAACATCCGGAAAGAGCCGGACAATCGTGGGAAGAAAAGCAAATGGACGAAGAGCTTCTTGGACAAATACTCTCTCTCCAAACTGAGGCAGCCTCTTTACAGCACGAAAACTCAAAGCTTGAAAGTGAGATTCAGCAGCTGAAGAAGAAACTTCAAGTTCTGCCTGATCTACAGGACGATCACATCATGCAACTTCACAGAAAACTGTTCGCGGAGGAAAGGGTCTGCTCAGAGCTGGACAAGGAACTCCTCAGCGTGTGTAGAGACCTGAACTCCACGTGTCAGCTTCGCAACCTCTACAAGAAGATGGCTGAAGACGTGGCCGAAGAAGTGGCGAGATGCACTTCCTACTATCACAAGGAGAAGCTCTTCCAGAAGAAAAGAGCGGAAGAAAGCTGGGGGGCGGCCGTGCTGGCTGAGAGAAAGCTCAAGGAGCTCAGAAGAGAAAATGAGCACAACCGGCAGAGGCTGGCCGTGTACGAGGCCAGGTTCAAAGGGCCTCTCCCGGGAGGCCCTTTGGCTCCAGCTGCTCCCCCCGCAGCCCCCCGAGGCCCGGAAGTGTGGGGGATCCCCTGGGCCAGCTGGCCCCCCCAGGAAGGAGGAGGGTCCTGCCCCGAGGCCGCGGGGACCGGGGCTCCCCTGCAGGTGTGACTCAGCCTCCACAGCAGCTGGGCCTCAGGCCCCACCCGCGGCAGAGCCTCTGCACCTGTGCGCTCTTTGCAAAGAAATTTTGATTTTTGTCTTTTTAGTTTAGCTACTATGACTTAATTGATTATTCTGATTCAAGTAGATAAACCACTCGAATTTGTAAGATATTTTTTCAAATAAAGTTTCATTTAACGCAATTCTTATCAATAATTGCTTTCTATGTCCTCGGACCCTCTAGAATAAGACAGTATAAGGATTGTATTCAGATAAAATGACAGGTCACTACTACTAAAGCTATCACTGAAGTTGCACACAGAGATGTAGAAAACAATCAAGACCATTTCTGTGTGCTCTGAGCTGCTATTAGAAATCTGTCAAGTAACTTAACATTTGCCTGGATAAATTAGATTGGTATTAAAAACCAGTGGGGGCAAAAAAGAGAAAAAACTTCAACACACCACCACCACCCATACTTCATAATATTTGTATTTACTCCTAAATTCATACATTAATTTAGAGGATAATTTGCAGTCATTGATTTTGTTTTGTAGCTTTTTGCTAACGTATGTTGTATTGTTTAAGATAGTGTTTGTTGTTGAAAGATTTCTCCATTTTATGCAGTCAAAATAAAAGTTTTCCCTTGGTGCCAACCACACGCACACACACACACGAAGCACAGTGCAGATATAGAACACTTTGTTATTTCAGTACTTAAGGAAAATGGAAAATTAAGAGATTCAATTTTGAAAAATTATTTTAAATAGATTAAAGAAAAAGATCATGCAAATCCACCGCTATGTACACAAAAGAATCCTAAATACATACACAGAAAAGGAGATGTCTGATGTATCTGACAAAATTCCAACTAGAAACACTTCACCCAAATGGTGCAGACGAAGAGACGGAGATGCAGCAGTTTCTGGAGCTGAGGCGGGGAGAAGGGACGGACCAAGGATGGGGGGCTCCCAGGTGCCAGCAAGAGGGAAGTTGTTCCCAGCCCTGGGCTGGAGGGAGGAGCGGGAGGTGGTGTCCTCTGGGCCCAGGAGGGGCTGTCATGGGAACAGGGAAAACTGCCCCCACCCTCTGTCCTCCTGGCCTCCCATTCCCTGCTGGACCATGAGGCAGCCCCCCAGAGGCCTGGCTAGTGCAGGCAGCGCGGACAGCCCTGGGCACACAGCAGGCCGGAAAAGGGCCCAGAAGCATCTGGAGAAGGACCAGCACACTTGATTCTGATCCACAGTGTGTGGGTTTCTTTGCCTTCATCGACATCCATTCACATAGCACATGTGGAGCTTTGGCAAGGTCTTCGGCACTGTGCCAGGTGTCTGGGAAGCAGCGATGGACAACACAGCCCGATGAGGACTGTGGACCCCAGAGCTTACATCCTGGTGAGGCGAGGTCAGGTAATAAAGAAAAGGAGGCGAAGGATGGAAATCGTGCTCTACAGACAGTCCCAGTGTGGGGAGGGGTAAGGCGGGATGACGGGTAACACCCAGTAGGTGACATTCATGCTGAGATGAAAGGTAAGAGGAGTTAGCCTGGCAGGTCAGGGGCAGAATGTTCCAGGCAGAGAGAACAGGAGGTGGAGAGGCCTGAGAGGTGGGCTTCTGGGGCAGGAAATGGGACTAAGATGACGGGGAGGGGGAGGGGGCCAGTGAACAGGGCCCACTGCACAGAGGTCTCTCTAGTGCAGTGTAGTGACACCAGGGGACGGTGCAGATCTGGAGGGGAGAGGGTGGGTGGCTGGGGACACAGTGTGGTGTGTAGTCTACACGATCTCCCTATGTGGCGAGTGGAATGTGGGGTGGGGGTAGGAGGCAGGATTTTGATGAGGGGTCTCACAGGGATCTGCATGGAGCACTGGGGTGGCTGTCAGGGAGATGGAGGAAGAGGACAGATGGGGGCTGCGTTTGGGCTGTTGGGGGGTCAGAAAAGAGGAATGACGAACGACTCAGAACTTCTCTGATAACCTGTGTACTGTCTGCACTACATTAAGTAAGTCTTAGGAAAGTCTCTGCAGGGAACCCGAACAAGGGTCAGCAGAGGCGCAGGTGTAGTCCGCCCAGTGAAAAGCCTGGTTTTCTAAGGAGTGGGCGTGGAGTAGGCGTGTCCACTGGGACTTCCACGTGGCTCCTACCATCCCGAAGGCCCTGGGGATCAGGCGGTCTGACCTCTCAGGAGCTCCCACCACAGGGACTCCAAGGGCAGGTCAGGAGGGGCTCCAGGGCAGCGGGAGGATTCCCCAGGGTCATGCATTCACTCCCTGAGTTGAGCCGATAACGATGCCACTTGTGAAGACACCAAGACGAATGCTAAGTTGACTCCAGCAGAGTGCGCGGCCAGTGGAAGAGAAAGACTCACCGACTAGAAGTGCTCATGAAGGTGGTGCATGCACTCATTGCTGGCACTGTGTCCAGCTCTCTAATTGTCCCTGCAGGAGGCTGGGGGGTGACGTGTGGTCAAGGGGGGCTCCCTGGAGGAGGTGGCCCCTGAGCTGTATACTGAAGGGTAAGTAGGAGTTATCTACAGTGCTTTACAGACTCTGAGGGGCATATGAGTCACTTGGAGATCTTGTTACAAAGCAGATTCTAATTCATCACGTCTTGTGAGGGCCTGAATCCCCGCACTGCTCCCAGGTGACGTCCACGCTGGGACTGGACAGAGAATAGCAAGGGTCTTGAGATGATTACGGGGAAAAGCGTGGGAAAGATAAAGGGGCCAGGGGTCTTTCTGGCCAAGGTCCACCCAGGCACAGACACGAAGGTACAGACAGCCTGGCAGAGCTGATGTGGCACTTGTGCAGGCGACCTGCTCCCAATTATCCTCTCGAACGCTCCTGTCTACCATGGCTGGATCCTGTCCCAGAAATGCAGCGTCCTGTTTCAGAGGAGCATGATGAACCACAGACTCGGGGTCGCTCTTGGGGAGTCCAGCCGTGGGGGACCCACTTTAGCTCCAGAATGCCCTAGTCAGTCGATGGCCCCACGCCCCCTCGCTTGCTCAGCCCACACCCCTGGGGACCCTCCTGACCCGCCCTCGTTCCTCACCCTCTGCATCCAGTGCATCAGGCGGTCTATAGATTCTTCCTTCAAACTCCCACTGTTCTCTTCACTCCATCTCTGCCTCCACCCTCCAGGGCAAACCTCCCCTCTCTCTCTCCTGGGTGACTGTCACTCTGGTGACCGTCCTGCCTACTGGACCCACGTCACCATGCTTCCTCCCATCGACCTCCTCTCAGCAGCCAGAGCAGACTCTTTAACCCATGACCTGGGCGTGGCCAGAACGAAGCCAGGTTGGACACGTGTGTGATGAAGGTCCAGCCGACCCCGGCCCTCAGCCCCCTGTCTCCTGGCTCTGGGTCACGGACGGCGAGGGTGAGCACACACCCCAGTGCAGCCTGGACAGCTCAGGGGCTGCCTGGTTTGTGCCTGACGTACTATGGATAGCTCCCCTTTTCACTCATAAAACGGCTCCAGTCATGACAAGAAATTAGATGGTCACAAAATTAATGACTTGCTTGGATTCAAACTTTCCAAATAGAAGTGCAACATTTTTAAAACATATAAGCTCATGAGAAAAAGCTCATGAGAAACACAGACAACGTGATTTCCGTCTAAATCTAAATGCAGCCTTGGACAGTTGAAGAAACACCACTATTTTGCCAATTTAATCAGAGTGGGGACATGACATTTTTGGTTAAGATGATTCCACATTCCTTCTTGCAGGACAAACATGAGCCACCTCTGTTTTGAGAAGGTCCCAACAAGAACTGAATGACATGCGGGGTCACATAACACTGAATATGTCGGATTCAAGTCAAGGCCTTTCCAACTTCTCATGGAACCAGAAGGGACTGTTCTTGGAAATCTTTTCACAAGAGTCCAACTAAGGTAAACTTCAGGGACTGAAATCATCTTGTGAGTTATAGACAGGTGATTCCTATGTTTGACTCTGATACAGGCACATTTTGTGGGGAAGTAAGACATTGAGTCTCAAGCTATAATGTAAAGACATGAAGTTGCCACGCCCAGAACAGGGCTCCTAGAAAGACAACACAAGGGGAAGACAGGGCAGTGGAAAACTCTTCCTTCTGGGCCCCTCCCTGCCAGGCTCTGATTCAGGTGCTCTGGGGTGGGGCCTGGACATCTGCATTTTCCACATTCCTCTCATGATTCTGATGCACAGCCGAGATGGGAACCGCGGCTGTGCACCATCAACTCCAGACTATGTTGAAAGCACCCGTGCCCTCCTCTCACCCAGCACTTGGGTCCCTCACCTCGCACAGCTCATGACCCCCTGGTCTAAGACGTCATCAGTCTGTCCTCTCATGTCCCCTCTCTGTCCTTCTCCACCTGCTGTCTGCTGCTGATCTGCAGGGTGTCGGCCACAAACAGATTCGTGTCCCTCCAGCTCCCTTTGGAGTCACCAATGGGGAAGCCCAGGAGGAGGCTGGAGGGAGGTAGGAGTGTGAGCACTGAACCTCCTGGCTCCTTCCTGACGAGGTGGCCTTGCACTGGCTCTGTCTGTGGCTGGAGCCCAGCTCCTGTTAAGGGCTGACTCTGCGTGGCTCTCTTCCTCGGGGTTCCCTTACCTCTTCTCCTGGTTCCTTGAGGCCTATGGGTGATGACAACCGGACTGTAATGACCCCATATTATTGCCTGTTGGTTTTCATTGCTGCTCTAAGAAACTTCCACAGCCTTGGTGGCTTGAAAAAACACAATTTACTATCTTACAATTCTGGAGGACAAAAGTCCCAAATCAGACTCACTAGGCTAAATTCACGGTGTCAGCAGGGCTGGTTCCTTCTGGAGTCTCCTTTGGACTTTCCAGCATCTGGATGCCACGTACATTCCTTGACTTGTGGGCCCTTCCTGCATCTTCGAGTCCAGCCACCCAGCACCTTCCCTCCTCTCTGATCTCTGCTTCCTTCCCCACATCTCCCTCTATGTCCCTGCTGCCTCCCTCTTTCACTTACGAGGTCCCTTGTCATTACATTTGGGCCACATGGATACCCCAGGAAACTCTCCACATCCCAAGATCCTCACCTTAATCACACCTGCAAAGTCCATGTAAAGTAACATACTCAGAGGCTCTGGGTTTTAAAGGTGGACATCTTTGAGGGCCGTTATTCTGTCTTCCACACCACACCTTATGCATTGCAATTCTCCTACACTCACACCTTTGTGAATAGTCTTCTTTGTATAAACTTTCCTCCAAGTGACTTATCTCCAGCATTATCTATTTCCCTGACTCTGTGCACCATATACAGCACTTTTGTCAAAACTAGATTGAGAAGATAAACTCACTTCGCATTTCAAAAACATCTTTCCAAGATAATGAATAGATTATAGTGGTCTACTGACTTAGAGGTAACTTGTGGAAATATAAAAAGTACAATCGGGTATCTTGGTGATTTCTACAAACTAAAGCTTTCTGGTAGGACAATAAAATGAAGACATCATCTATATAAAGTTTACCTACTTTTGACTAACTCTGTTAAGGTTTTTGTATAATTCAGTTTTCCTTATTGAGAGACCAAACCTGTTTTCTTCATTCAAGAATCATATTTCAGTCAACTGAGAACCTCCCAGGATATAGGGGCTTGTGCTCGGCTATGCAACCAACATGCCTTGTTGCTAATTTAATGCAGATTGCTTGTGTGAGGCAGAATACTGCCCTCCACACTGCCCTCAGATGGCCGTGTCCTAATCCCTGAGACCTGTGTATATGTGGTAATACATGCCACAAGAGACTGCGGATGTAATGAACGTCATCAACTCTCCGAGATTTCCCCAGATTATCCAGGTGGACCCCATCTACGCACGTGAGCCCTTACAAGTAGAGAACTTTCCCAGGCTGGAAGCAGAGGAGAGATGCAGCAGGTGGACAGTCAGGGAGATTCCAGAACGAGAAGGAGTCGTCCTGACCTTCCCGTCTCTGAGATGCAGGCAGTGAGCGCAAGGACCAGAGAGAGGCCTCTAGAAGCTCAGGGCGGGCCCCAGCTGACAGCCACGAGGAAACTGTCTCTATAGTTTGTCTTTTCCGGAATGTCCCATTGTTGGAATCATACATGTGTAGTCTTTTCAGATTAGCTTGTCTCACTTAGGAATATGCAGTTAAATTTCCTCCGTGTCTCTTTTTAATTTTTGAGAAGATCTTATTTGGAAGCTTATAAAAAATCAGTATGTCACATCATTTTTAATATATTTATTTTATTTATGTTATGACAATGATATAAAGAAAACAAACGTTTTCACTAAGCCCTATACAGTTGCCCCCAAACCCGCCTTGACTTAGCCCACCGTGCTGTAAAAATATCACCATCTCTACGGACGCCATGTGGTGGAAAGGGGTTGAGAAGCACTGCTCTAAACTGTCGATCAGCATTCATAACTTCAGGCCTGTTGATGGGCTTCAGTGGGTGTGTCAAATGTGCAAGGGCATCTTTCTGGAGAGATGGTCCATAGTTTTCATCTGGCTCTTCCATGTCTTTTCGGAATTTAGTAGCTCATTTCTTTTTAGCACTAAATAATACTCCATTGTGTGGGTCCAACACACTGTCAGAATGCAGCTTAGCTCAAGTTACTAGAAATTTTGATGTTGGCTGCAGATCTGTAGTAAAAGCATTGAAGGTGAAGGATGCATTTTAGGTATTGGGGCAAAAATTAATTTGTGCAGACAAAGCCCTTAAGGATGATACTGCCCTCAAAGATTTTAATTATGAAGAGAAAAAGTTTGCAATAGTTATAGGGACAAGTCCCACAGCGGTGATGACACCAGCCCCAGCTACAGCCCAGAGATCAAATCCTGCCACCACTGCCACAGTTGGCTCCCCCACAGCAGCAACTGTGGCTCAAGCCCCACCTCTGCCCCTGCTTTGGCTCCGCCTCCTGCACCTCGCCCACCGCTCCAGCATCAGGGCGGCGTCTTGAACCTGCACCTCCTGGAGCAACTGAACAAGAGAAACCTGCACAAAAGCCAGCGGGGCACCAGTGACCACTAGCCCAATACCAGCGGACTGACACAGGAGGAGATTCTTCTCCATAAAACCTTTCGGAGGATGCAACAAGAGCACTTGTGACAGGGTGATGTTCACGAGAATATCGTCACGAGATCACGTCAATGAGCTGGTTTCAACAACCGGGCAGAGCCATATCTTTTTTCCTTTCACTTTAACAGCTAGTCAAAGAAAACTGTATTCGTAACAGACTCTTTACTTTTAGGGTGGTATTAGGTTTACAAAACAACTGAGCAGAGAGTACAGAGAGTTCCCATAAGCCCCCACCTCTTTCTCCCTATTATTACCATCTTGCATTGGTGTGGTCCATTTCTTACAATGTATGAACCAATATTGATGCATTCATTATTATTACCTAAAGTCCTTAGTTTACCTTAGCGTTCACTCTTTGCGTCGAACCCTTCTGTGGGACTCAATACCACATCCTGGACCTCTTTATGAGGATAGTTGTAAGCCCATTTCACTCTCTTTAGACCTGGCTTGGTATGTGGGAAAATACTGTCATTTTTTGGACCCCATTTGATTCTTTTATGATGACCAACTACTTGCATTAGCAGAGCTGGCTCCTGCTGCACTGAAAGGAGTCTGACTTCCTCTGGGAGGGGCCACTACCCTCAAGCCCACTCTGTGTCCCATGGGGCTCTTGAGCCCTGGCACCCTTCAACACCATAAACACGACTCAGATGACTATTCTCTCATCTCCCTTTGGCTAAAGAGACTAGGGAACAGCCACTCATCGCAGAATCACGGATGGGCGAGAAGGCCTGAGCCTGGGCCTGCCAGACACTCGAGGACAGCAGTGTGGTTTCTTGAAATAAAGGGTGGCAAGAGAGCCTGAAGAGGACCCGCGCCCTCCCCACAGGCCCACTTCTGAAGATGACGTGGTGGAAGGACCCTCCCCACGGCCACCTTGGGAGGCCTGTGCTGAAGATGGCAGGGCCACACGAGGGAAGGAGCCCAGGTCACTGTGTCACCCCAAGAGAGTCACTCCCACACAGGAACACCTGGATTGAACAGGGACATGCTGGCTCCACCCAAATCCATGAAATGTTAAGACCGCCAGTCCCTATTGATGACTCTTGACTTGTTAGGATTGGAATCACGGTCTCTTACTTAATACCTTTAGGGACACCCTTCAGCCCTAGGCCCTTGCTTGTCCCCAGTGACCAAACACAAGGAGAGGGAGCCTCAGAGGAGGAAGATCCTGGGAGCCTTGTGGGCAGTCCCAGGCATCCCTGCAGAGAAGGAAACTTTAAAACACGAGAAGGGGCCTCACCCAGGGATGGCCCCCACCACTCTGCCCTGACTTGCTCCCGTGCACAGAAAGGGACATCGCCTGGCCCTGCCTTGACCCCCTAGACGTGCTGTGGGGCCAGGTGGGCCTAGAGCAATAGGCTGCCATCAGCCCTTTCCACCTCCCTCAGTGCCTGGAGAAGCGAGATCACTTCCTACTTTCAGAGTTCAGTTAGGGGTCTGTTTCCTAGAACCTGGCTGGCCTCCCCTCCCCCAACCAAGCGATCAGCCTGGTTGCCGGGCACCTGTTTACTTTTGAGCTAGGACAACCCTCAGGGTTCTGAGCGGTCAGTTGTGGCCCACAGGACACTGGCACTCGGAGGCAGAGCTGCAGAGCCCTCCCCAGCCATGGAGGGCCTGCTGCCTGCCGTCGGATCCACTTTCCAGCTGATCCTGGAGCACCTGTGGGGTGCTCTGCTGGTGATTTCTGAAAGCCTGCGACAAGTGCCAGCTCTCCCTGCATTTCCCTGGGAGATCCTGGTACGTACTGTGGTGGCGGTGCTGGTGGTTTTGATAGTAAAGAGAGGACAGACTTTAAGAAGTGGGACGGCACTAGATGAAAGGTGTTCTGCCCACGATGAAGTCGGTGGAAAACGTGGTGACAATATTGGCCCCGTGAGCCAAGACGCTGAAGCCCTTGAGGTGCCTGGGGGGGAGGCCAGTCCTCTCCTGTTACAAACCTTGTGCTTGTCAGCAATAAATACAAACCTGAGCAGGTTCTCACTTCAGGACACTGTTGACTTTCTGGAAAAGGCACGGAAGAGCCAGCCTCTTAAAACTTCCCAAGCAACTGATGCAAAACCCATCTTAAAAGCACCAGAGAAGGGCGGAGAACAACTCCAGAAGACCACAACGAATGATTTGACCGGAAACACTCATTCTCCAGCAAGTCCACTCGTGCTCTGCCAAGATGTGTCGAGATGGAAGGAGAGAGCACAGGAAAAGGAGAAGGAGAAGGAAAGGCTGGAGCAGTCGAACACACGAATGCAGCAGATCCTGAAAGATAAAGTCAGCCAAACCCTATCAGTGGTTGCAGACCTGCTGCAGACCATCCCTTTGCCTGACCTCCTTGGCGACCAAGTGGATGACAGGAATGGTGAAGTCCAGCAAAGAGGGAAGCAGGAAAGGGCGAGCACCCGTCCAGGTGTCAGAGGTTGATCGGAAGGGCGTCAGCGATGATGCTGACCTCGGTGTGCCCCTTCAAAGTCCCGAAGACGAACATCCGGAAAGAGCCGGACAATCGTGGGGAGAAAACCAAATGGACGAAGAGCCTCTTGGTCAAATACTCTCTCTCCCACCTGAGGCAGCGTCTTTACAGCACGAAATCTCAAAGCTTGAAAGTGAGATTCAGCAGCTGAAGAAGAGACTTCAAGTTCTGCCTGATCTACAGGGCGATCACATCATGCAACTTCACAGAAAACTGTTCGCGGAGGAAAGGGTCTGCTCAGAGCTGGACAAGGAACTCCTCAGCGTGTGGAGAGACCTGAACTCCACGTGTCAACCGCAACCTCTACAAGAAGATGGCTGAAGGCGTGGCGAAGAAGTGGCGAGATGCACTTCCTACTATCACAAGGAGAAGCTCTTCCAGAAGAAAAGAGCGGAAGAAAGCTGGGGGGCGGCCGTGCTGGCTGAGAGAAAGCTCAAGGAGCTCAGAAGAGAAAATGAGCACAACCGGCAGAGGCTGGCCGTGTACGAGGCCAGGGTCAGAGGGCCTCTCCCGGGAGGCCCTTTGGCTCCAGCTGCTCCCCCCGCAGCCCCCCGAGGCCCGGAAGTGTGGGGGATCCCCTGGGCCAGCTGGCCCCCCCAGGAAGGAGGAGGGTCCTGCCCCGAGGCCGCGGGGACCGGGGCTCCCCTGCAGGTGTGACTCAGCCTCCACAGCAGCTGGGCCTCAGGCCCCACCCGCGGCAGAGCCTCTGCACCTGTGCGCTCTTTGCAAAGAAATTTTGATTTTTGTCTTTTTAGTTTAGCTACTATGACTTAATTGATTATTCTGATTCAAGTAGATAAACCACTCGAATTTGTAAGATATTTTTTCAAATAAAGTTTCATTTAACGCAATTCTTATCAATAATTGCTTTCTATGTCCTCGGACCCTCTAGAATAAGACAGTATAAGGATTGTATTCAGATAAAATGACAGGTCACTACTACTAAAGCTATCACTGAAGTTGCACACAGAGATGTAGAAAACAATCAAGACCATTTCTGTGTGCTCTGAGCTGCTATTAGAAATCTGTCAAGTAACTTAACATTTGCCTGGATAAATTAGATTGGTATTAAAAACCAGTGGGGGCAAAAAAGAGAAAAAAAACTTCAACACACCACCACCACCCATACTTCATAATATTTGTATTTACTCCTAAATTCATACATTAATTTAGAGGATAATTTGCAGTCATTGATTTTGTTTTGTAGCTTTTTGCTAACGTATGTTGTATTGTTTAAGATAGTGTTTGTTGTTGAAAGATTTCTCCATTTTATGCAGTCAAAATAAAAGTTTTCCCTTGGTGCCAACCACACGCACACACACACACGAAGCACAGTGCAGATATAGAACACTTTGTTATTTCAGTACTTAAGGAAAATGGAAAATTAAGAGATTCAATTTTGAAAAATTATTTTAAATAGATTAAAGAAAAAGATCATGCAAATCCACCGCTATGTACACAAAGAATCCTAAATACATACACAGAAAAGGAGATGTCTGATGTATCTGACAAAATTCCAACTAGAAACACTTCACCCAAATGGTGCAGGCGAAGAGGCGGAGATGCAGCAGTTTCTGGAGCTGAGGCGGGAGAAGGGACGGACCAAGGATGGGGGCTCCCAGGTGCCAGCAAGAGGGAAGTTGTTCCCAGCCCTGGGCTGGAGGGAGGAGCGGGAGGTGGTGTCCTCTGGGCCCAGGAGGGGCTGTCATGGGAACAGGGAAAACTGCCCCCACCCTCTGTCCTCCTGGCCTCCCATTCCCTGCTGGACCATGAGGCAGCCCCCCAGAGGCCTGGCTAGTGCAGGCAGGGAGTCAGCCCTGGGCACACAGCAGGCCGGAAAAGGGCCCAGAAGCATCTGGAGAAGGACCAGCACACTTGATTCTGATCCACAGTGTGTGGGTTTCTTTGCCTTCATCGACATCCATTCACATAGCACATGTGGAGCTTTGGCAAGGTCTTCGGCACTGTGCCAGGTGTCTGGGAAGCAGCGATGGACAACACAGCCCGATGAGGACTGTGGACCCCAGAGCTTACATCCTGGTGAGGCGAGGTCAGGTAATAAAGAAAAGGAGGCGAAGGATGGAAATCGTGCTCTACAGACAGTCCCAGTGTGGGGAGGGGTAAGGCGGGATGACGGGTAACACCCAGTAGGTGACATTCATGCTGAGATGAAAGGTAAGAGGAGTTAGCCTGGCAGGTCAGGGGCAGAATGTTCCAGGCAGAGAGAACAGGAGGTGGAGAGGCCTGAGAGGTGGGCTTCTGGGGCAGGAAATGGGACTAAGATGACGGGGAGGGGAGGGCCAGTGAACAGGGCCCACTGCACAGAGGTCTCTCTAGTGCAGTGGAGTGACACCAGGGGACGGTGCAGAGCTGGAGGGNGGAGGGTGGGTGGCTGGGGACACAGTGTGGTGTGTAGTCTACGATCTCCCTATGTGGCGAGTGGAATGTGGGGTGGGGGTAGGAGGCAGGATTTTGATGAGGGGTCTCACAGGGATCTGCATGGAGCACTGGGGTGGCTGTCAGGGAGATGGAGGAAGAGGACAGATGGGGGCTGCGTTTGGGCTGTTGGGGGGTCAGAAAAGAGGAATGACGAACGACTCAGAACTTCTCTGATAACCTGTGTACTGTCTGCACTACATTAAGTAAGTCTTAGGAAAGTCTCTGCAGGGGAACCCGAACAAGGGTCAGCAGGGCGCAGGTGTAGTCCGCCCAGTGAAAAGCCTGGTTTTCTAAGGAGTGGGCGTGGAGTAGGCGTGTCCACTGGGACTTCCACGTGGCTCCTACCATCCCGAAGGCCCTGGGGATCAGCCGGTCTGACCTCTCAGGAGCTCCCACCACAGGGACTCCAAGGGCAGGTCCAGGAGGGGCTCCAGGGCAGCGGGAGGATTCCCCAGGGTCATGCATTCACTCCCTGAGTTGAGCCGATAACGATGCCACTTGTGAAGACACCAAGGCGAATGCTAAGTTGACTCCAGCAGAGTCTTGGCGGCCAGTGGAAGAGAAAGACTCACCCGACTAGAAGTGCTCATGAAGGTGGTGCATGCACTCATTGCTGGCACTGTGTCCAGCTCTCTCATTGTCCCTGCAGGAGGCTGGGGGGTGACGTGTGGTCAAGGGGGGCCCCCTGGAGGAGGTGGCCCCTGGGCTGTATACTGAAGGGTAAGTAGGAGTTATCTACAGTGCTTTACAGACTCTGAGGGCATATGAGTCACTTGGAGATCTTGTTACAAAGCAGATTCTAATTCATCACGTCTTGTGAGGGCCTGAATCCCGCACTGCTCCCAGGTGGCGTCCACGCTGGGACTGGACAGAGAATAGCAAGGGTCTTGAGATGATTCACGGGAAAAGCGTGGGAAAGATAAAGGGGCCAGGGGTCTTTCTGGCCAAGGTCCACCAGGCACAGACACGAAGGTACAGACAGCCTGGCAGAGCTGATGTGGCACTTGTGCAGGCGACCTGCTCCCAATTATCCTCTCGAACGCTCCTGTCTACCATGGCTGGATCCTGTCCCAAGTACGCGTCCTGTTTCAGAGGAGCATGATGAACCACAGACTCGGGGTCGCTCTTGGGGAGTCCAGCCGTGGGGGACCCACTTTAGCTCCAGAATGCCCTAGTCAGTCGATGGCCCCACGCCCCCTCGCTTGCTCAGCCCACACCCCTGGGGACCCTCCTGACCCGCCCTCGTTCCTCACCCTCTGCATCCAGTGCATCAGGCGGTCTATAGATTCTTCCTTCAAACTCCCACTGTTCTCTTCACTCCATCTCTGCCTCCACCCTCCAGGGCAAACCTCCCCTCTCTCTCTCCTGGGTGACTGTCACTCTGGTGACCGTCCTGCCTACTGGACCCACGTCACCATGCTTCCTCCCATCGACCTCCTCTCAGCAGCCAGAGCAGACTCTTTAACCCATGACCTGGGCGTGGCCAGAACGAAGCCAGGTTGGACACGTGTGTGATGAAGGTCCAGCCGACCCCGGCCCTCAGCCCCCTGTCTCCTGGCTCTGGGTCACGGACGGCGAGGGTGAGCACACACCCCAGTGCAGCCTGGACAGCTCAGGGGCTGCCTGGTTTGTGCCTGACGTACTATGGATAGCTCCCCTTTTCACTCATAAAACGGCTCCAGTCATGACAAGAAATTAGATGGTCACAAAATTAATGACTTGCTTGGATTCAAACTTTCCAAATAGAAGTGCAACATTTTTAAAACATATAAGCTCATGAGAAAAAGCTCATGAGAAACACAGACAACGTGATTTCCGTCTAAATCTAAATGCAGCCTTGGACAGTTGAAGAAACACCACTATTTTGCCAATTTAATCAGAGTGGGGACATGACATTTTTGGTTAAGATGATTCCACATTCCTTCTTGCAGGACAAACATGAGCCACCTCTGTTTTGAGAAGGTCCCAACAAGAACTGAATGACATGCGGGGTCACATAACACTGAATATGTCGGATTCAAGTCAAGGCCTTTCCAACTTCTCATGGAACCAGAAGGGACTGTTCTTGGAAATCTTTTCACAAGAGTCCAACTAAGGTAAACTTCAGGGACTGAAATCATCTTGTGAGTTATAGACAGGTGATTCCTATGTTTGACTCTGATACAGGCACATTTTGTGGGGAAGTAAGACATTGAGTCTCAAGCTATAATGTAAAGACATGAAGTTGCCACGCCCAGAACAGGGCTCCTAGAAAGACAACACAAGGGGGAAGACAGGGCAGTGGAAAACTCTTCCTTCTGGGCCCCTCCCTGCCAGGCTCTGATTCAGGTGCTCTGGGGTGGGGCCTGGACATCTGCATTTTTTCCACATTCCTCTCATGATTCTGATGCACAGCCGAGATGGGAACCGCGGCTGTGCACCATCAACTCCAGACTATGTTGAAAGCACCCGTGCCCTCCTCTCACCCAGCACTTGGGTCCCTCACCTCGCACAGCTCATGACCCCCTGGTCTAAGACGTCATCAGTCTGTCCTCTCATGTCCCCTCTCTGTCCTTCTCCACCTGCTGTCTGCTGCTGATCTGCAGGGTGTCGGCCTAAACAGATTCGTGTCCCTCCAGCTCCCTTTGGAGTCACCAATGGGGAAGCCCAGGAGGAGGCTGGAGGGAGGTAGGAGTGTGAGCACTGAACCTCCTGGCTCCTTCCTGACGAGGTGGCCTTGCACTGGCTCTGTCTGTGGCTGGAGCCCAGCTCCTGTTAAGGGCTGACTCTGCGTGGCTCTCTTCCTCGGGGTTCCCTTACCTCTTCTCCTGGTTCCTTGAGGCCTATGGGTGATGACAACCGGACTGTAATGACCCCATATTATTGCCTGTTGGTTTTCATTGCTGCTCTAAGAAACTTCCACAGCCTTGGTGGCTTGAAAAAACACAATTTACTATCTTACAATTCTGGAGGACAAAAGTCCCAAATCAGACTCACTAGGCTAAATTCACGGTGTCAGCAGGGCTGGTTCCTTCTGGAGTCTCCTTTGGACTTTCCAGCATCTGGATGCCACGTACATTCCTTGACTTGTGGGCCCTTCCTGCATCTTCGAGTCCAGCCACCCAGCACCTTCCCTCCTCTCTGATCTCTGCTTCCTTCCCCACATCTCCCTCTATGTCCCTGCTGCCTCCCTCTTTCACTTACGAGGTCCCTTGTCATTACATTTGGGCCACATGGATACCCCAGGAAACTCTCCACATCCCAAGATCCTCACCTTAATCACACCTGCAAAGTCCATGTAAAGTAACATACTCAGAGGCTCTGGGTTTTAAAAGGTGGACATCTTTGAGGGCCGTTATTCTGTCTTCCACACCACACCTTATGCATTGCAATTCTCCTACACTCACACCTTTGTGAATAGTCTTCTTTGTATAAACTTTCCTCCAAGTGACTTATCTCCAGCATTATCTATTTCCCTGACTCTGTGCACCATATACAGCACTTTTGTCAAAACTAGATTGAGAAGATAAACTCACTTCGCATTTCAAAAACATCTTTCCAAGATAATGAATAGATTATAGTGGTCTACTGACTTAGAGGTAACTTGTGGAAATATAAAAGTACAAACGGGTATCTTGGTGATTTCTACAAACTAAAGCTTTCTGGTAGGACAATAAAATGAAGACATCATCTATATAAAGTTTACCTACTTTTGACTAACTCTGTTAAGGTTTTTGTATAATTCAGTTTTCCTTATTGAGAGACCAAACCTGTTTTCTTCATTCAAGAATCATATTTCAGTCAACTGAGAACCTCCCAGGATATAGGGGCTTGTGCTCGGCTATGCAACCAACATGCCTTGTTGCTAATTTAATGCAGATTGCTTGTGTGAGGCAGAATACTGCCCTCCACACTGCCCTCAGATGGCCGTGTCCTAATCCCTGAGACCTGTGTATATGTGGTAATACATGCCAAAGAGACTGCAGATGTAATGAAGGTTATGAACTTTCTGAGATTTCCCCAGATTATCCAGGTGGACCCCATCTACATACGTGAGCCCTTACAAGTAGAGAACTTTCCCAGGCTGGAAGCAGAGGAGAGATGCAGCAGGTGGACAGTCAGGAGATTCCAGAGCGAGAAGGAGTCGTCCTGACCTTCCCGTCTCTGAGATGCAGGCAGTGAGCGCAAGGACCAGAGAGAGGCCTCTAGAAGCTCAGGGCGGCCCCCAGCTGACAGCCACGAGGAAACTGTCTCTATAGTTTGTCTTTTCCGGAATGTCCCATTGTTGGAATCATACATGTGTAGTCTTTTCAGATTAGCTTGTCTCACTTAGGAATATGCAGTTAAATTTCCTCCGTGTCTCTTTTTAATTTTTGAGAAGATCTTATTTGGAAGCTTATAAAAAATCAGTATGTCACATCATTTTTAATATATTTATTTTATTTATGTTATGACAATGATATAAAGAAAACAAACGTTTTCACTAAGCCCTATACAGTTGCCCCCAAACCCGCCTTGACTTAGCCCACCGTGCTGTAAAAATATCACCATCTCTACGGACGCCATGTGGGTGGAAGGGGTTGAGAAGCACTGCTCTAAACTGTCGATCAGCATTCATAACTTCAGGCCTGTTGATGGGCTTCAGTGGGTGTGTCAAATGTGCAAGGGCATCTTTCTGGAGAGATGGTCCATAGTTTTCATCTGGCTCTTCCATGTCTTTTCGGAATTTAGTAGCTCATTTCTTTTTAGCACTAAATAATACTCCATTGTGTGGGTCCAACACACTGTCAGAATGCAGCTTAGCTCAAGTTACTAGAAATTTTGATGTTGGCTGCAGATCTGTAGTAAAAGCATTGAAGGTGAAGGATGCATTTTAGGTATTGGGGCAAAAATTAATTTGTGCAGACAAAGCCCTTAAGGATGATACTGCCCTCAAAGATTTTAATTATGAAGAGAAAAAGTTTGCAATAGTTATAGGGACAAGTCCCACAGCGGTGATGACACCAGCCCCAGCTACAGCCCAGAGATCAAATCCTGCCACCACTGCCACAGTTGGCTCCCCCACAGCAGCAACTGTGGCTCAAGCCCCACCTCTGCCCCTGCTTTGGCTCCGCCTCCTGCACCTCGCCCACCGCTCCAGCATCAGGGCGGCGTCTTGAACCTGCACCTCCTGGAGCAACTGAACAAGAGAAACCTGCACAAAAGCCAGCGGGGCACCAGTGACCACTAGCCCAATACCAGCGGACTGACACAGGAGGAGATTCTTCTCCATAAAACCTTTCGGAGGATGCAACAAGAGCACTTGTGACAGGGTGATGTTCACGAGAATATCGTCACGAGATCACGTCAATGAGCTGGTTTCAACAACCCGGGCAGAGCCATATCTTTTTTCCTTTCACTTTAACAGCTAGTCAAAGAAAACTGTATTCGTAACAGACTCTTTACTTTTAGGGTGGTATTAGGTTTACAAAACAACTGAGCAGAGAGTACAGAGAGTTCCCATAAGCCCCCACCTCTTTCTCCCTATTATTACCATCTTGCATTGGTGTGGTCCATTTCTTACAATGTATGAACCAATATTGATGCATTCATTATTATTACCTAAAGTCCTTAGTTTACCTTAGCGTTCACTCTTTGCGTCGAACCCTTCTGTGGGACTCAATACCACATCCTGGACCTCTTTATGAGGATAGTTGTAAGCCCATTTCACTCTCTTTAGACCTGGCTTGGTATGTGGGAAAATACTGTCATTTTTTGGACCCCCATTTGATTCTTTTATGATGACCAACTACTTGCATTAGCAGAGCTGGCTCCTGCTGCACTGAAAGGAGTCTGACTTCCTCTGGGAGGGGCCACTACCCTCAAGCCCACTCTGTGTCCCATGGGGCTCTTGAGCCCTGGCACCCTTCAACACCCACAAACACGACTCAGATGACTATTCTCTCATCTCCCTTTGGCTACAGAGACTAGGGAACAGCCACTCATCGCAGAATCACGGATGGCCGAGAAGGCCTGAGCCTGGGCCTGCCAGACACTCGAGGACAGCAGTGTGGTTTCTTGAAATAAAGGGTGGCAAGAGAGCCTGAAGAGGACCCGCGCCCTCCCCACAGGCCCACTTCTGAAGATGACGTGGTGGAAGGACCCTCCCCACGGCCACCTTGGGAGGCCTGTGCTGAAGATGGCAGGGCCACACGAGGGAAGGAGCCCAGGTCACTGTGTCACCCCAAGAGAGTCACTCCCACACAGGAACACCTGGATTGAACAGGGACATGCTGGCTCCACCCAAATCCATGAAATGTTAAGACCGCCAGTCCCTATTGATGACTCTTGACTTGTTAGGATTGGAATCACGGTCTCTTACTTAATACCTTTAGGGACACCCTTCAGCCCTAGGCCCTTGCTTGTCCCCAGTGACCAAACACAAGGAGAGAGGGAGCCTCAGAGGAGGAAGATCCTGGGAGCCTTGTGGGCAGTCCCAGGCATCCCTGCAGAGAAGGAAACTTTACAACACGAGAAGGGGCCTCACCCAGGGATGGCCCCCACCACTCTGCCCTGACTTGCTCCCGTGCACAGAAAGGGACATCGCCTGGCCCTGCCTTGACCCCCTAGACGTGCTGTGGGGCCAGGTGGGCCTAGAGCAATAGGCTGCCATCAGCCCTTTCCACCTCCCTCAGTGCCTGGAGAAGCGAGATCACTTCCTACTTTCAGAGTTCAGTTAGGGGTCTGTTTCCTAGAACCTGGCTGGCCTCCCCTCCCCCAACCAAGCGATCAGCCTGGTTGCCGGGCACCTGTTTACTTTTGAGCTAGGACAACCCTCAGGGTTCTGAGCGGTCAGTTGTGGCCCACAGGACACTGGCACTCGGAGGCAGAGCTGCAGAGCCCTCCCCAGCCATGGAGGGCCTGCTGCCTGCCGTCGGATCCACTTTCCAGCTGATCCTGGAGCACCTGTGGGGTGCTCTGCTGGTGATTTCTGAAAGCCTGCGACAAGTGCCAGCTCTCCCTGCATTTCCCTGGGAGATCCTGGTACGTACTGTGGTGGCGGTGCTGGTGGTTTTGATAGTAAAGAGAGGACAGACTTTAAGAAGTGGGGCGCCACTAGATGAAAGGTGTTCTGCCCACGATGAAGTCGGTGGAAACCGTGGTGACAATATTGGACCCGTGAGCCAAGACGCTGAAGCCCTTGAGGTGCCTGGGGGGGAGGCCAGTCCTCTCCTGTTACAAACCTTGTGCTTGTCAGCAATAAATACAAACCTGAGCAGGTTCTCACTTCAGGACACTGTTGACTTTCTGGAAAAGGCACGGAAGAGCCAGCCTCTTAAAACTTCCCAAGCAACTGATGCAAAACCCATCTTAAAAGCACCAGAGAAGGGCGGAGAACAACTCCAGAAGACCACAGCGAATGATTTGACCGGAAACACTCATTCTCCAGCAAGTCCACTCGTGCTCTGCCAAGATGTGTCGAGATGGAAGGAGAGAGCACAGGAAAAGGAGAAGGAGAAGGAAAGGCTGGAGCAGTCGAACACACGAATGCAGCAGATCCTGAAAGATAAAGTCAGCCAAACCCTATCAGTGGTTGCAGACCTGCTGCAGACCATCCCTTTGCCTGACCTCCTTGGCGACCAAGTGGATGACAGGAATGGTGAAGTCCAGCAAAGAGGGAAGCAGGAAAGGCGAGCACCCGTCCATGGGTCAGAGGTTGATCGGAAGGGCGTCAGCGATGATGCTGACCTCGGTGTGCCCCTTCAAAGTCGAAGAGGAACATCCGGAAAGAGCCGGACAATCGTGGGAAGAAAAGCAAATGGACGAAGAGCTTCTTGGACAAATACTCTCTCTCCAAACTGAGGCAGCCTCTTTACAGCACGAAAACTCAAAGCTTGAAAGTGAGATTCAGCAGCTGAAGAAGAAACTTCAAGTTCTGCCTGATCTACAGGGCGATCACATCATGCAACTTCACAGAAAACTGTTCGCGGAGGAAAGGGTCTGCTCAGAGCTGGACAAGGAACTCCTCAGCGTGTGTAGACACCTGACCTCCACGTGTCAGAGCAACCTCTACAAGAAGATGGCTGAAGACGTGGCCGAAGAAGTGGCGAGATGCACTTCCTACTATCACAAGGAGAAGCTCTTCCAGAAGAAAAGAGCGGAAGAAAGCTGGGGGGCGGCCGTGCTGGCTGAGAGAAAGCTCAAGGAGCTCAGAAGAGAAAATGAGCACAACCGGCAGAGGCTGGCCGTGTGCGAGGCCAGGTTCAAGGGCCTCTCCCGGGAGGCCCTTTGGCTCCAGCTGCTCCCCCGCAGCCCCGAGGCCCGGAAGTGTGGGGATCCCTGGGCCAGCTGGCCCCCAGGAAGGAGGAGGGTCCTGCCCGAGGCCGCGGGGACCGGGCTCCCCTGCAGGTGTGACTCAGCCTCCCACAGCAGCTGGGCCCCAGGCCCCACCCGCGGCCGAGCCTCTGCACCTGTGCGCTCTTTGCAAAGAAATTTTGATTTTTGTCTTTTTAGTTTAGCTACTATGACTTAATTGATTATTCTGATTCAAGTAGATAAACCACTTTCGAATTTGTAAGATATTTTTTCAAATAAAGTTTCATTTAACGCAATTCTTATCAATAATTGCTTTCTATGTCCTCGGACCCTCTAGAATAAGACAGTATAAGGATTGTATTCAGATAAAATGACAGGTCACTACTACTAAAGCTATCACTGAAGTTGCACACAGAGATGTAGAAAACAATCAAGACCATTTCTGTGTGCTCTGAGCTGCTATTAGAAATCTGTCAAGTAACTTAACATTTGCCTGGATAAATTAGATTGGTATTAAAAACCAGTGGGGGCAAAAAGAGAAAAAAAACTTCAACACACCACCACCACCCATACTTCATAATATTTGTATTTACTCCTAAATTCATACATTAATTTAGAGGATAATTTGCAGTCATTGATTTTGTTTTGTAGCTTTTTGCTAACGTATGTTGTATTGTTTAAGATAGTGTTTGTTGTTGAAAGATTTCTCCATTTTATGCAGTCAAAATAAAAGTTTTCCCTTGGTGCCAACCACACGCACACACACACACGAAGCACAGTGCAGATATAGAACACTTTGTTATTTCAGTACTTAAGGAAAATGGAAAATTAAGAGATTCAATTTTGAAAAATTATTTTAAATAGATTAAAGAAAAAGATCATGCAAATCCACCGCTATGTACACAAAGAATCCTAAATACATACACAGAAAAGGAGATGTCTGATGTATCTGACAAAATTCCAACTAGAAACACTTCACCCAAATGGTGCAGGCGAAGAGGCGGAGATGCAGCAGTTTCTGGAGCTGAGGCGGGGAGAAGGGACGGACCAAGGATGGGGGCTCCCAGGTGCCAGCAAGAGGAAGTTGTTCCCAGCCCTGGGCTGGAGGGAGGAGCGGGAGGTGGTGTCCTCTGGGCCCAGGAGGGGCTGTCATGGGAACAGGAAAACTGCCCCCACCCTCTGTCCTCCTGGCCTCCCATTCCCTGCTGGACCATGAGGCAGCCCCCAGAGGCCTGGCTAGTGCAGGCAGGGAGTCAGCCCTGGGCACACAGCAGGCCGGAAAAGGGCCCAGAAGCATCTGGAGAAGGACCAGCACACTTGATTCTGATCCACAGTGTGTGGGTTTCTTTGACTTCATCCACATCCATTCACATAGCACATGTGGAGCTTTGGCAAGGTCTTGACACTGTGCCAGGTGTCTGGGAAGCAGCGATGGACAACACAGCCCGATGAGGACTGTGGACCCCAGAGCTTACATCCTGGTGAGGCGAGGTCAGGTAATAAAGAAAAGGAGGCGAAGGATGGAAATCGTGCTCTACAGACAGTCCCAGTGTGGGGAGGGGTAAGGCGGGATGACGGGTAACACCCAGTAGGTGACATTCATGCTGAGATGAAAGGTAAGAGGAGTTAGCCTGGCAGGTCAGGGGCAGAATGTTCCAGGCAGAGAGAACAGGAGGTGGAGAGGCCTGAGAGGTGGGCTTCTGGGGCAGGGGAAATGGGACTAAGATGACGGGGAGGGGGAGGGGCCAGTGAACAGGGCCCACTGCACAGAGGTCTCTCTAGTGCAGTGTAGTGACACCAGGGACGGTGCAGATCTGGAGGAGAGGGTGGGTGGCTGGGGACACAGTGTGGTGTGTAGTCTACACGATCTCCCTATGTGGCGAGTGGAATGTGGGGTGGGGGTAGGAGGCAGGATTTTGATGAGGGGTCTCACAGGGATCTGCATGGAGCACTGGGGTGGCTGTCAGGGAGATGGAGGAAGAGGACAGATGGGGGCTGCGTTTGGGCTGTTGGGGGGTCAGAAAAGAGGAATGACGAACGACTCAGAACTTCTCTGATAACCTGTGTACTGTCTGCACTACATTAAGTAAGTCTTAGGAAAGTCTCTGCAGGGAACCCGAACAAGGGTCAGCAGAGGCGCAGGTGTAGTCCGCCCAGTGAAAAGCCTGGTTTTCTAAGGAGTGGGCGTGGAGTAGGCGTGTCCACTGGGACTTCCACGTGGCTCCTACCATCCCGAAGGCCCTGGGGATCAGGCGGTCTGACCTCTCAGGAGCTCCCACCACAGGGACTCCAAGGGCAGGTCAGGAGGGCTCCAGGGCAGCGGGAGGATTCCCCAGGGTCATGCATTCACTCCCTGAGTTGAGCCGATAACGATGCCACTTGTGAAGACACCAAGGCGAATGCTAAGTTGACTCCAGCAGAGTCTTGCGGCCAGTGGAAGAGAAAGACTCACCGACTAGAAGTGCTCATGAAGGTGGTGCATGCACTCATTGCTGGCACTGTGTCCAGCTCTCTAATTGTCCCTGCAGGAGGCTGGGGGGTGACGTGTGGTCAAGGGGGGCTCCCTGGAGGAGGTGGCCCCTGAGCTGTATACTGAAGGGTAAGTAGGAGTTATCTACAGTGCTTTACAGACTCTGAGGGGCATATGAGTCACTTGGAGATCTTGTTACAAAGCAGATTCTAATTCATCACGTCTTGTGAGGGCCTGAATCCCCGCACTGCTCCCAGGTGACGTCCACGCTGGGACTGGACAGAGAATAGCAAGGGTCTTGAGATGATTACGGGGAAAAGCGTGGGAAAGATAAAGGGGCCAGGGGTCTTTCTGGCCAAGGTCCACCCAGGCACAGACACGAAGGTACAGACAGCCTGGCAGAGCTGATGTGGCACTTGTGCAGGCGACCTGCTCCCAATTATCCTCTCGAACGCTCCTGTCTACCATGGCTGGATCCTGTCCCAAGTACGCGTCCTGTTTCAGAGGAGCATGATGAACCACAGACTCGGGGTCGCTCTTGGGGAGTCCAGCCGTGGGGGACCCACTTTAGCTCCAGAATGCCCTAGTCAGTCGATGGCCCCACGCCCCCTCGCTTGCTCAGCCCACACCCCTGGGGACCCTCCTGACCCGCCCTCGTTCCTCACCCTCTGCATCCAGTGCATCAGGCGGTCTATAGATTCTTCCTTCAAACTCCCACTGTTCTCTTCACTCCATCTCTGCCTCCACCCTCCAGGGCAAACCTCCCCTCTCTCTCTCCTGGGTGACTGTCACTCTGGTGACCGTCCTGCCTACTGGACCCACGTCACCATGCTTCCTCCCATCGACCTCCTCTCAGCAGCCAGAGCAGACTCTTTAACCCATGACCTGGGCGTGGCCAGAACGAAGCCAGGTTGGACACGTGTGTGATGAAGGTCCAGCCGACCCCGGCCCTCAGCCCCCTGTCTCCTGGCTCTGGGTCACGGACGGCGAGGGTGAGCACACACCCCAGTGCAGCCTGGACAGCTCAGGGGCTGCCTGGTTTGTGCCTGACGTACTATGGATAGCTCCCCTTTTCACTCATAAAACGGCTCCAGTCATGACAAGAAATTAGATGGTCACAAAATTAATGACTTGCTTGGATTCAAACTTTCCAAATAGAAGTGCAACATTTTTAAAACATATAAGCTCATGAGAAAAAGCTCATGAGAAACACAGACAACGTGATTTCCGTCTAAATCTAAATGCAGCCTTGGACAGTTGAAGAAACACCACTATTTTGCCAATTTAATCAGAGTGGGGACATGACATTTTTGGTTAAGATGATTCCACATTCCTTCTTGCAGGACAAACATGAGCCACCTCTGTTTTGAGAAGGTCCCAACAAGAACTGAATGACATGCGGGGTCACATAACACTGAATATGTCGGATTCAAGTCAAGGCCTTTCCAACTTCTCATGGAACCAGAAGGGACTGTTCTTGGAAATCTTTTCACAAGAGTCCAACTAAGGTAAACTTCAGGGACTGAAATCATCTTGTGAGTTATAGACAGGTGATTCCTATGTTTGACTCTGATACAGGCACATTTTGTGGGGAAGTAAGACATTGAGTCTCAAGCTATAATGTAAAGACATGAAGTTGCCACGCCCAGAACAGGGCTCCTAGAAAGACAACACAAGGGGGAAGACAGGGCAGTGGAAAACTCTTCCTTCTGGGCCCCTCCCTGCCAGGCTCTGATTCAGGTGCTCTGGGGTGGGGCCTGGACATCTGCATTTTTTCCACATTCCTCTCATGATTCTGATGCACAGCCGAGATGGGAACCGCGGCTGTGCACCATCAACTCCAGACTATGTTGAAAGCACCCGTGCCCTCCTCTCACCCAGCACTTGGGTCCCTCACCTCGCACAGCTCATGACCCCCTGGTCTAAGACGTCATCAGTCTGTCCTCTCATGTCCCCTCTCTGTCCTTCTCCACCTGCTGTCTGCTGCTGATCTGCAGGGTGTCGGCCACAAACAGATTCGTGTCCCTCCAGCTCCCTTTGGAGTCACCAATGGGGAAGCCCAGGAGGAGGCTGGAGGGAGGTAGGAGTGTGAGCACTGAACCTCCTGGCTCCTTCCTGACGAGGTGGCCTTGCACTGGCTCTGTCTGTGGCTGGAGCCCAGCTCCTGTTAAGGGCTGACTCTGCGTGGCTCTCTTCCTCGGGGTTCCCTTACCTCTTCTCCTGGTTCCTTGAGGCCTATGGGTGATGACAACCGGACTGTAATGACCCCATATTATTGCCTGTTGGTTTTCATTGCTGCTCTAAGAAACTTCCACAGCCTTGGTGGCTTGAAAAAACACAATTTACTATCTTACAATTCTGGAGGACAAAAGTCCCAAATCAGACTCACTAGGCTAAATTCACGGTGTCAGCAGGGCTGGTTCCTTCTGGAGTCTCCTTTGGACTTTCCAGCATCTGGATGCCACGTACATTCCTTGACTTGTGGGCCCTTCCTGCATCTTCGAGTCCAGCCACCCAGCACCTTCCCTCCTCTCTGATCTCTGCTTCCTTCCCCACATCTCCCTCTATGTCCCTGCTGCCTCCCTCTTTCACTTACGAGGTCCCTTGTCATTACATTTGGGCCACATGGATACCCCAGGAAACTCTCCACATCCCAAGATCCTCACCTTAATCACACCTGCAAAGTCCATGTAAAGTAACATACTCAGAGGCTCTGGGTTTTAAAAGGTGGACATCTTTGAGGGCCGTTATTCTGTCTTCCACACCACACCTTATGCATTGCAATTCTCCTACACTCACACCTTTGTGAATAGTCTTCTTTGTATAAACTTTCCTCCAAGTGACTTATCTCCAGCATTATCTATTTCCCTGACTCTGTGCACCATATACAGCACTTTTGTCAAAACTAGATTGAGAAGATAAACTCACTTCGCATTTCAAAAACATCTTTCCAAGATAATGAATAGATTATAGTGGTCTACTGACTTAGAGGTAACTTGTGGAAATATAAAAAGTACAAACGGGTATCTTGGTGATTTCTACAAACTAAAGCTTTCTGGTAGGACAATAAAATGAAGACATCATCTATATAAAGTTTACCTACTTTTGACTAACTCTGTTAAGGTTTTTGTATAATTCAGTTTTCCTTATTGAGAGACCAAACCTGTTTTCTTCATTCAAGAATCATATTTCAGTCAACTGAGAACCTCCCAGGATATAGGGGCTTGTGCTCGGCTATGCAACCAACATGCCTTGTTGCTAATTTAATGCAGATTGCTTGTGTGAGGCAGAATACTGCCCTCCACACTGCCCTCCAGATGGCCGTGTCCTAATCCCTGAGACCTGTGTATATGTGGTAATACATGCCAAAAGAGACTGCAGATGTAATGAAGGTTATGAACTTTACGAGATGGCCCCAGATTATCTAGGTGGACCCCATCTACTCACGTGAGTCTCCTTTTGACCCTCCAGCATCTGGATGCCACCTCCATTCCTTTACTTGTGGTCCCTTCCTGATTCTTCAAGTCCAGCCACTGGAATCGAGACACTCAGCACATTCTAGCCTCTCTGATCTCTGCTTCCTTCACCACATCTCCCTCCATGTCCCTGCCACCTCCCTCTGTCACTTACGAGGTCCCTTGTAATTCCATTGGGGCCACATCGATATCCCAGGAAAATGTCCATGTCACAAGACCCTTACCTTAATCACACCTGCAATGTCATTTTTGCTATATAAGGTAACATACTCACAGGTTCTGGGGATTAGACGGTGGACATCGTACCACACCCTACGCATTGCCATTCTCCTACACCTACACCTTTGTAAATAGTCCTTTTGTACATAAACGTTCGTCCAAGTAACCTATTTCTAGCCTCATCTAATTCCCCAATTCTGTGCACTATCCATGGCACTTTTTTCAAAAGTGACTGAGAAGACAAACTCACTTATCATTTAAAAAACATCTTTCCAAGGTAATGAATAGATTATCGTGGTCTACTGACAACTGAGAGGTAACTAGTATAAATATCAAAAGTGCTAACAGGTATCCAAGTGGTTTCTATGCACTGAAGCTTTCTGATAGGACAATAAAATGAAGATAATATCTACATCAGTTTATCTTATTTGGCCTATTATTGTTAAGGTTTTCGTATGATTCAGTTTTCCTTATTGTGCGAGCAAACCAAACTAATTTTTTCACTCACGAATTATATTCTAGGGGTAAAAGGACCCGGGTGGATGGTGACGGGAGGCAATTAGACTTTGGGTGGTGAACACGATGTAGTCTTCACAGAAATCAAAATATAATGATGTACACCTGAAACTCATAAAATGTCATAAATCAATGTGACCTCAATAAAAATATCAATCAATCCATCAATAATACAACACCATCAGTAAAAGGTTAAACTTGGTGATTAACGTTAATTTCCATATTTTTGTGGGCAATAAAAATCTTCTCTATCTACCTTTAGGGAAAGAGGCTGTAATCTTTACTCTAAATTTGCAGTAACCTTAGCTTACTAAAGTTACAGGCTTCTACAACATGAAAAAAAACCAATATTTAAATAGCACCAATTTTCCTTTGTCCCTCAGTAGAAAAAACACATTATTTGTGATTTTAATACTTTTAGTTGTGACATTCATTGAAGGAAGCTTATCCTTACTGATTGGAGAAGTGTAATATGGAAGATCTGGAAACATTAACAAGGAAGCAAGAGAAGGGAAGCATGGAAATTTACGGTTATTATTAGTCAACATTAAAATTTTCTAATAACAGACGTAATGATTTAAACATGCGTTTTATGCTTTTTTCACATGATTCTTTTTTCTGTGGCTCTATTATCACAGTATTCAGGGATTAGAAAACCAGAATTTAACATAACGAATGCTCTGGAAATGTTTCTACAAAACCTGAAAACAAACTCTGAAAAGAGTGAATGTGACTTCTGTGTCTGTTATCTCACTAAAATATCCACATCTAGAAAGAGTGGCTATTGGGGCCGGCCCTGTGGCTTGGTGGTTAAGTGCGCGCGCTGCGATGCTGGTGGCCCAGGTTCGGATCCCGGGTGCGCATCGAGGCACCACTTCTCCGTCCATCCTGAGGCCGAGTCCCACATACAGCAACTAGAAGGATGTGCAGCTACGACACACAACTATCCACTGGGGCTTTGGGGGGAAAAATAAAATAAATAAAATCTTTAGAAAGAGTGGCTATAACAGAACCTGCATTATAAAGAAAAGAAGATATGCCTTCTTTTCCTTGTGAATATTTGCAAAATAAGCTACTAATGATATTGTATTAAATGGCTTTTTCAGGGAAAAATGAGGTTAAGAATTTGGTATAATTCAGTTTTCCTTACTGCGAGAGCGAACCTAACTAATTTTTTCTCTCAAGAATCCTGAGAACCTCCCAGGGTGCAGGGGCTTCTGCTTGCCTGTGCAACCACCTTGCCTTGTTGCTAATTTAATACACGTTGCATGAGTGAGGCAGAATAATGCCCGCACGCTGCCCTAAAAATGGCCACGTCCTAATCCTTGGGGCCTGTGCGCATGTTCTGTTAAATGGTGAAAAAGATCGCAGATATAATGAACGTTATGCCCCTGAAGACAGAGAGATTATACTGGATTATCTAGTTGGGCCCCCTCTAATCATGATAGCCCTTAAAAGTAGAGAACTTTCCACTGGACTGTACAAGACGGCGGCGTAGGTAGACTCTGAACTCACCTCCTCCCGCGCACACAGCCAATTTACAACTACTCGTGGAAAAATTACCCTGAGACAGAACTGAAAGCTGGATAAGAGGAACTCCTGCAACAAAGGACAATCATAATTCAGGTGGAAGAGGCAGAAACTCCCTTCTGGAGAGGAAAAATGCTGCCTTCACAAGCGGCCAGAGTCACGGCGGCCCAGGAGCAGCCCACAGGCACGCAGCCTCCCCGGAGGCACGGGGCCCTGAGAGGGGAGCGCCCCCACTGTAGGCACTTTGTGGACCCAGCACAATCGAGGCGAGTAACACAATATCTGACTTTGCCTGCTACTAAAACACTGGGGAGACCCCCAGAAAAGCTGGTTCACAAAGACATTAAAACTGGCTCTTAGAGGGCCCACACGCAAACTCACCCGTTTCAGAAAGCAACCGAAAATCAGCAGAAAGAAAGGTGCACAGTGCTTTGGTGAAAAGAGACTCACCTGATAGGCCCAGAGTGCATCTCGGCCTAGAGGTGAGACCTCTCCAGGGACTGGGACATTGGCGGCGGCCACTGTTGTGGCCTGGTGTGGGCGTGCTGACACAGACGCCATTGGAGTTCTCCCTGAGGCCTGCTAGCCCAGGGTCTGCCTCACCCACTAGAGCACCAATTTAATCCAGCTCTGCCAGGGCGGGTAGCCCACCCTAGAGACCGGCCCCACCCAACAACAAGCCCTCAGGCAACTTGTGGGCCTGCATAGATTGGTGACTGGGTTCTCTGCAGCCTGGCGACTGAGCCAACTTCAGTGGGGCAGGGCGTGCACAAGGAGCGAGTGGAGAGTGTGGGGCGGTGGTGGAGTGTGTGGGGCTCCCACCATGGAGAGACTGGGTCCACTTCAGGAGGTCGGGGTATACACACAGCGCAGGACTGTGTTGAGTGTGTGTGTGGACCTGTGGGTGGCAGAGCTTGTCAGCTGTGGAAGACTTGTGCTTCTCAAGGACCCACATAGGGGGTTTGCCCCACCTTCCAAAGCCTGAAACAACTGGGTGCTCCTGTGCCAGAGGCCAGCCCCACCCAGCTGCAATCCTCAGAGAGCTGACAAGAGACCTAAAAGCTGGAGGCTTATAGCAATTATAAGGCCTTGAGCCTAACAACCTGCCACACTGGGGGCCTACTCACTTAAAAGAAATACTGCAACACAAATGAGCTATTAGAACTTGCAGCCAACTGTGCTGGGGCTCCCCACACCTGATAAAGAGACTGAAGGGCCCACAACAACTACAAGCAGCTGAGCATTACAACAGCTGGCCAGGAGCATAACTCGGCCTCCCTGGGCAAACAGGCCACAAGAGAAGGGCACACGTAGCCCACATAGGGGTCACTCCTGGAACATGGAGAACTGAGGGAAGCACACTAAAGGCCTCCTAAGGCATCACTTATATAAGGTCACCTATCCAACAGCAGGAGATATAACTGACCTACCTAATATGTAGACACAAACTCAGGAAAAGAGGCAAAGGAGGCAAAGGAATACATTCCGGGGCCGGCCCCGTGGCTTAGCGGTTAAGTGCGCGCGCTCTGCTGCTGGTGGCCCGGGTTGGGATCCCGGGCACGCGCCAAGGCACCGCTTCTCTGCCCATGCTGAGGCCATGTCCCACATATAGCAACTAGAAGGATATGCAGCTATGACATACAACTATCTACTGGGGCATTGGGGGAAAAAATAAATAAATAAAAAATTAAAAAAAAAAAAAAGGAATACATTTCAAGTAAGGGAACAGGACAAAACCCCAGAAAAGGAACTAAGTGAAACAGAAATGAGCAACCTACTCGACAGAGAGTTCAAACAAAGAGTGTTAGGGATGCTCACTGATCTGGGGAGAAGAATAGATGAACTCAGTGAGAATGTCAACAAAGAAATGGAAGATATAAAAAAGAACCAATCAGAAATGAAGAATACAATACTGGAAATGAAAAATTCACTAGAGGGACTCAAAAGCAGAGTAGAAGATACAGAAAAACGGATCTGCAAGCTGGACAAAAGACTAGAAGAAATTACCCAAGTGGAACAGGTAAAAGAGAAAAGAATTAAAAAGAGTGAGGACAGTCTAAAGGACCTCTGAGACAACATCAAGTGCACTAACATCCGTGTTATAGGTGTCCCAGAAGGAGAAGAGCAAGACAAAGGGGCAGAGAATCTATTTCAAGAAATAATAGATGAAAACTTCCCTAACCTAAGGAAGGAAACAGACATCCAGGTGCAGGAAGCACAGAGAGCCCCAAACAAGATAAACCCAAAGAGGCCCACACCAAGACACATAATAATCAAAATGTCCAGAATTAAAGATACAGAGAGAATCCTAAAAGCCGCAAGAGAAAGACAAGTTAGATATAAAGGAAACCTCATAAGGCTATCAGCTGACTTCTCAGTGGAAAACTTACAGGCTAGAAGAGAGTGGCACAATATATTTAAAGTGCTAAAAGGAAAAAACTTACAGCCAAGAATACTCTACCCAGCAAGGTTATCATTCAAAATGGAAGGAGAGATCAAAAATTTCCCAGACAAGCAGAAATTAAAGGAGTTTGTCAACAAGAAACAAGTGCTACCAGAAATGTTAAAGGGACTGATTTAAGAGGAAAAGAGAAGACTGCAAATAGGAAAAATTATCTATTTCCATGATAAGAGGGTAATGGATACAAGTGCACAAAAAGAGGTTAGATATGATATCAAAAACATAAAATGAGGGAGGAGGAGAGTTAAACAGTAGAGCTTTCAGACAGAGGTCAAATTAAAGAGACCATCAATTCTGTATAGAAGGAGAAAGGAACAGAGAAGGACTATTAAAACACTGAGAAAAAAAAAGTTAAAAAATGGCAGTAAGTACATACTTATCAATAGCTACGTTAAACGTCAATGGACTAAATGCTTCAATTGAAAGGCACAGGGTGGCTGATTGGATAAAACAATAAGATCATATATATGCTGAATACAAGAGACACACTTAAGACCTAAAGACACTCACAAACTGAAAGTGAAGGTACGGAAAAAGACACTCCACACAAATGGCAATGAAAATAAAGCTGGGGTAGCAATACTCATATCAGACAAAATAGATTTTAAAACAAAAAATGTAAAAAGAGACAAAGAAAGGCATTACATAATGATCAAGGGAACAATCCAACAAGAGGATATAATACTTGTAAATATCTACGCACCCAATGTAGGTGCACCTAAATATAAAAAGCAATTATTAACAGACATAAAAAGAGAAATAGATAGTAACACAATAATAGTAGGGGACTTGAACACTCCACTTACACCAATGGATAGATCATCCAAACAGAAGATCAATAAGGAAACATTGGCCTTAAATGACACACTGGAACAGATGGACCTAGTAGATATATACAGAGCATTCCAACCAAAAACCGAAGAATATTGGTTCTTTTCAAACACACATGGAACATTCTCCAGGATTGACCACATATTAGGCCACAAAACAGGTCTCCATAAATATTAGAAGACTGAAATAATACCAAGCATCTTTTCTGACCACAACAGTATGAAACTAGAAATCAACTATAGGAAGAAAATCAGAAAAGCCACAAATACATGGAAATTAAACAAAATGCTACTCAACAACGACTGGGTCAATGAAGAAATCAAAAAATACTTGGAGACAAATGAAAATATGACATGCCAGAATTTATGGGATACAGCAAAAGCGGTTCTAAGAGGGAAGTTTATAGCAATACAGGCCTATCTCAACAAGCAAGAAAAATCTCAAATAAACAATCTAACAATGCACCTAAAGGAACTGGAAAAAGGAGAACAAACAAAGCCCAAAATCAGTAGAAGAAGGGAAATAATAAAGATCAGAGCAGAAATAAATGAAATAGAGACTAAAAAAACAATAGAAAAAATTAATAAAACCAAGAGCTGGTTCTTTGAAAAGATCAACAAAATTGACAAACCTTTAGTTAGACTCACCAAGAAAAAAAGAGAGAAGGCACAAATAAGTAAAATCAGAAATAAAAGAGGAGAGCACCCCTGTGTTCATTGCAGCGTTATTCACAATAGCCAAGACTTGGAAGTAACCTAAGTGCCCATCAAGGGACGAATGGATAAAGAAGCTGTGGTATATATACACAATGGAATACTACTCAGCCATAAGAAATGATGAAATCCAGCCATTTGTGACAATGTGGATGGACATTGAGGGTATAATGCAAAGTGAAATAAGTCAGAGGGAGAAGGTCAAATACCGTATGATTTCCTTCATTAAGCAGTAGATAATAACAACAATAAACAAACACATAGGGACAGAGATTGGATTGGTGGTTACCAGAGGGGAAGGGGGGAGGGAGGAGGGTGAAAGGGATAATTGGGTACATGTGTGTGGTGATGGGTTGTAATTAGTATTTTGGTGGTGAACATGATGTAATCTATGCAGAAATAGAAGTACAATGATGTACACCTGAAATTTTTACAATGTTATAAACCAATGTTACTGCAATAAAAAATTAAAAAAAAAAAGAAAGAAATGAAAGAGGAGAAATTACAACAGACACCTCAGAAATACAAAAGATTATAAGAGAATACTATGAAAAGCTATATGCCAACAAATTCGACAATCTGGAAGAAATGGATAAATTCTTAGAATCATACAACCTTCCAAAACTGGATCAAGAAGAAATAGAGAATTTCAATAGACCAATCACCAGTAAGGAGATCGAAACAGTAATCAAAAAACTCCCCAAAAATAAAAGTCCAGGACCAGACAGCTTCCCTGGTGAATTTTACCAAACATTCAAAGAAGACTTAATACCTATCCTTCTCAAACTCTTCCAAAAATTGAGGAGTGGGGGGAAGCTCCCTAACTCATTCTACAAAGCCGACAATACTCTGATACCAAAACCAGACAAGGACAACCCAAAAAAAAAGAAAATTACAGGCCAATATCACTGATGAACATGGATGCAAAAATCCTCAACAAAATACTAGCAAATCGCATACAACAATACGTTACAAAGATTATACACCATGATCGAGTGGGATTTATTCCAGGTATGCAGGGATGGTTTAACATTTGCAAATCAGTCAACGTAATACACCACATTAATAAAATGAAGAATAAATCACATGATCATCTCAATAGATGCAGAGAAAGCATTTGACAAGATACAGCATCCATTTATGATAAAAACTCTGAATAAAATGGGTATAGAAGGAAAGTACCTGAACATAATAAAGGCCGTATATGACAAACCCACAGCTAATATCACCCTCAATGGTGAAAGACTGAAAGCTATCCCTCTAAGAACAGGAACCAGACAAGGATGCCCACTGTCACCACTCCTATTTAACATAGTACTGGAAGTCCTAGCCAGAGCAATCAGGCAAGAGAAAGAAATAAAAGGGATCCAAATTGGAAAGGAAGAAGTGAAACTGTCACTATTTGCAGATGACATGATTTTATATATAGAAAACCCTAAAGAATCCACCAGAAAACTTTTAGAAGTAACAAATGAATACGGTAAAGTTGCAGGATACAAAATCAACATACAAAAATCAGCGGCATTTCTGTACACTAACAACGAAGTAGCAGAAAGAGAAATTAAGAATACCATCTCATTTACAATTGCAACAAAAAGAATAAAATACCTAGGAATAAACTTAACCAAAGAGGTGAAAGATCTGTACACTGAAAACTATAAAACATTGCTGAAAGAAATTGAAGAAGACACAAAGAAATGGAAAGATATTCCGTGCTCTTGGATTGGAAGAATTAACATAGTTAATATGTCCATACTTCCTAAAGCAATCTATAGATTCAATGCAATCCCTATCAAAGTTCCAACAACATTTTTCACAGAAATAGAACAAAGAATCCTAAAATAAAATATAAAATTTATATGGAACAACAAAAGACCCCGAATAGCTAAAGGAATCCTGACAAAAAAGAACAAAGCTGGAGGTATCGCACTCCCTGATTTCAAAATATACTACAAAGATATAGTAACCAAAACAGCATGGTACTGGCACAAAAACAGACACACAGATCAATGGAATAGAATCGAAAGCCCAGAAATAAACCCACACATCTATGGACAGCTAATCTTCAACAAAGGAGCCAAGAACATACAATGGAGAAAAGAAAGTCTCTTCAACAAATGGTGTTGGGAAAACTGGATAGCCACATGCAAACAAATGAAAGTAGACCCTTACCTTACACCATACACAAAAATTAACTCCAAATGGATTAAAGACTTGAATGTAAGACCTGAAACTATGAAACTTCTAGACGAAAACATAGGCAGTACGCTCTTCGACATCGGTCTCAGCAACATCTTTTCAAGCACCATGTCTGACCGGGGAAGAGAAACAATAGAAAAAATAAACAAATGGGACTACATCAAACTAAAAAGCTTCTGCACAGCAAAGGAAACCATCAACAAAACGAAAAGACAACCTAACAATTGGGAGAACATATTTGCAAACCATACATCTGATAAGGGCTTAATCTCCAAAATATATAAAGAACTCATGCATCTCAACAACAAAAAAACTACCAACCCAATTAAAAAATGGCAAAAGACCTGAACAGACATTTCTCCAAAGAAGATATACAGATAGTCAACAGACATATGAAAAGATGTTCAAAATCATTAACTATCAGGGAAATGCAAATCAAAACTACAATGAGATATCACCTCACGCCCGTCAGAATGGCTATAATTAACAAGACAGGAAACAACATGCGTTGGAGAGAAGGGAACTCTCATACACTGCTGGTGGGAGTGCAAACTGGTGCAGCCACTACGGAAAACAGTATGGAGATTCCTTAAAAAATCAAGGATAGAACTACCATATGATCCAGCTATTCCACTGCTGGGTTTTTATCCAAAGAACTTGAAAACACCAATGCATAAAGATACATGCACCCCTGTGTTCATTGCAGCGTTATTCACAATAGCCAAGACTTGGAAGCAACCTAAGTGCCCATCAAGGGACGAATGGATAAAGAAGCTGTGGTATATATACACAATGGAATACTACTCAGCCATAAGAAACGATGAAATCCAGCCATTTGTGACAACATGGATGGACATTGAGGGTATTATGCAAAGTGAAATAAGTCAGAGGGAGAAGGTCAAATACCGTATGATTTCCTTCATTAAGTAGTAGATAATAACAACAATAAACAAACACATAGGGACAGAGATTGGATTGGTGGTTACCAGAGGGGAAGGGGGGAGGGAGGAGGGTGAAAGGGATAATTCAGCACAAGTGTGTGGTGATGGGTTGTAGTTAGTATTTGCGTGGTGAACATGATGTAATCTATGCAGAAATAGAAGTACAATGATGTACACCTGAAACTTATACAATGTTATAAAACAATGTTACTGCAATAAACAAAAAATTAAAAAAAAAAAAAGTAGAGAACTTTTCCAGGCTGGACGCAGAGGAGAGAGGCAGCAGATGGACAGTCAGGGAGATGCCAGAATGAGAAGGAGTTGTCCTGACTTTCCTGTCTCTCAGATGCAGGCAGTGAGTGCAAGGACCAGAGAGAGGCCTCTAGAAGCTCAGGGCAGCCCCAGCTGACAGCCACAAGGAAACTGAGGCCTCAGCCCTACAACCACAGGGAACTGGGTTCTGCCAACAACTTGAATGAACTTGGAAGGGGCTTCTTCCTCGAGCCTCCCAATGAAAGCCCAGCTATTGGACATCTTTCAACCTTGTGAACCCAAAGCAGAGAAACCAGTTGAGCCAACCCAGAATTCTGACCAACAGACCCGGGAGATATTAAATGAGTATTGGTTTAAGCCCCTAACTTTAGCCAAATGAGCCATCTTAGTTTTGAGAAGGTCTTAATAAAAAAATGTTCATAAACATAACACCGAGCATGCGATTTTAAATATATTTTATTTACATGATGTTTCACATATTATGGCTAATAACTAACTAGGTCCCTGCACATGGGCACATTCCCGGTGTTCTCCTGGCAGGTCTGGATAAGGCTCTCAATCGGTGCCAAGTAACTGGGTCATGGGACAGGTACCCATTTTACAAGCGCAGAAGTTGAGGCACCAAGAGGTAGAGTAGCTAACTGGTTAGTGACAGAGCCTGGACTCGAATGCAGGTTTCCATTCTCCAGTTCCTTATCCCACGCTCATTCTAATACCCTGGAGTCTCCCCATGTAATGAATAAACTGGATGGGGGTGGGTAAAGCAGGCCTCCTACTTCTGCTCAGTCTGCTACAGAGAGATGGATTCTGTCTCTCTCTCATCCTGGAGCCACCCACAACAAAGCAAAACGTTCCCTAAGCCTTGTTGTGCTGACTGGAGAGAAACCCCTTTCTCTGGAGACCCAGGCCCATCCAGTTTGTCTTCTGACTCAAATGACTGTCTAAGCAGCCCCACGCTGAAATAACTCCACCCCAAGTCCCCCGACATCCGACTCCTTATCCTTGGTCCATTCACCTGCCAGCAACTAGGCTGTTCTCAGCTTTCTCTGGCCCACCCGCCTCATTCCATCAGCAAATATTTACTGGACTTCTCCTGAGCAGGGGCCAGGATATAATGTTGAATGAAAAGAGACAGGATTCCTGCTCCCAGGTGTCTGGCTTTATGGGACAGACACAATTTATCACATTAGAGGACGTGTCCTTACATACTGACGGAAAGGGCTACGTTCACATGGAAACAGAGGACACAGCAAGCTGACCGAGACATGGGGTCATGGAAGGCTTTCTGAGGACATGAGGCTTGAGCAGAGAAGCGAGGGCATGAACGAAATGGGCATGAACAAGGCAGAGGCAGAGCAGGTACAAAGGCCCTGTGGCAGCAGACAGCTTGGCCTCTTGAGGGTCTGGAGGGACCTGACCAGGTGGCTGGGGCACAGAAAGTGACAGGGAGTGCAGTGCAAAAGGAGCTGGAGGGGTAGACAGTTGTGGGGGCTGGACAATAAGCACAAATGGTACAGATAGAGGACATTGTTTGCATTTTCAAAATATCACTCAGGTTTCAGTGAGGCAACTGAACTGCAAGAGGCCCATGGAGGTGAGGGGAGACCAGCTATTGTGGGAGACCCTCCAAGAGACCATGGTAGCTAGGATGGGAGGGAATTATGTGGCCAATTAACCAAATCTGCCACGATCGCCAGGCCCCATAGAAGTGGAACAGGGACTTTAATCAAGGTTTTCTGATTTCAAGTTTGGCACTGTTCCTAACGCCTACTGAATATACATTCGTACTCTCTATTCATCTCTATGTATAAGGAAAACAAATAATAAATTCAGTTAATTTTTTGTTTTACCTTTTAATATCTTTTTTAATAACTAAATGTACCACTTAAATAAATAAAATAAAATCATTGACTTATTAGTCATTTCCTTCCGGGTCACATCCTTCTGATGTTTAGCTATTTTGTGACATCAATTTAAATGTGTGTGTGCTTTCTGGAACATGTCCAGAGCAGTACTGTCTTTCACTTTTCTCTTAAAGCCAGAGAAAGACTGAAGTACTAGACAGGCGGCTGAAGAGAACTCAGCTGTTCTGTGCTGTTTGGCCTCTTTCACCAATTGCCATGTGATCTTAGAAAAACTATCCATCTGACTTTTATCTCCATCATCAAATCCAGGTTTTGCGAAACTTAAAGATTCTATGTGATTTAAAGACCCTCTTTAAGAAAAATACACGATTACTAATCCAAAATTAAGTATGAAAGTGACTACATATTTATAGTGAGAAATGAAATCATAACAAAAAAAATCTTAAAAGCTGACAAATTCAGCAAATATCACAAAATCCTGAATAATAAGATATTTTTATGCTGCCTCGAATACCTCTATAATACTTTTCCCCCTACATCTTTGTCTGCATACTCTTTGATAATCTTTTCATATGATGACAATTTTGTAATATTTTCTAAAGGGAACAAAAAGAAAAAAATTTTCTTCCTAGCATGATTAATTCAAATTTGTTTCTCTCTTATTGACAGTTGAGATACATAAAAAAAGCAACCTCACACTCAGTTGTCCTTCCTGTTTGTATTGTTTTTGCCTTACCAACACAGCTATTATAATAAATTCTATTTGTGGGATTCCCATCAAAAAGGAAGAAAGGGGCCAGCCGGCCCTGTGGCTTAGTGGTTAAGCGTGCGTGCTCCGCTACTGGGGCCTGGGTTTGGATCCCGGGCACACACCGACGCACCGCTTCTCCAGCCATGCTGAGGCCGCGTCCCACATACAGCAACTAGAAGGATGTGCAACTATGACATACAACTATCTACTGGGGCTTTGGGGAAAAAAAGGAGGAGGATTGGCAGTGGATGTTAGCTCAGAGCTGGTCTTCCTCAGCAAAAAAAGAGGAGGATTAGCATGGATGTTAGCTCAGGGCTGATCTTCCTCACAAAAAAAAAAAAAAGGAAGAAAAATGGTGTGCTTATAATTATATGTGCTACATTAGCAAGTATATTCTTGACTGTAGGAATCTCCACTTTGCCTAGGCTTCAAAAACAACTGAATCCTCTGTGTTTGCAATTTTTTTTTTTGCAATTTTTGTATTTTTCTTGCGTTTCATCAATTTTTTAAGACCTCTTTTTAGAGCAGTTTTAGGTTTACAACAACATTGAGAGGAAGGGACAGAGATTTCCCATATACTTCATGCATGCATAGCCTCCCTGATTACCAAACTCACTCACCAGAACACTATATTCTTCATCAAGGATGAACCTATATTGACACATCACAATCACCCAAAGTCCATAGTTTACTTTAGGGTTCACCCTTGGTGGTGAATATTCTGCGGGTTTGGATAAATGTATAGTGACATGTATCCACCATTATAGTATCATACAGAGTATTTTCACTGCCCTAAAAATCCTCTGTGCTCTCTAACTAATCACTCCCCCTCCTTCTCCCCACCCCTGGCAACCACTAGTCTTTTTATTGTCTCTATTTTTGCTTTTTCCAGAATGTCATACAGTTGGAATCATATAGTCTGTAGCTTTTTCAGATTGGCTTCTTTCACTTAGTAATATGCATTTAAGTCTTTTCCACGTCTTTTCATGGTCTGCTCACAATTTTACACATCAGATGGCTGTAAAAATTTCCTCCAAACTACCTTCTAACACCCTTCATTTCAAGCTTTCTTTCTTCTCTACTGTCCACAGAGCCAGGCGCCACAGGAATTGGAGATTGAGTCAGGGGAGAGGGGCACCATGTCTGGAAAGCTACTCTAGCCCGGAACAGCTAGCAATAACTTAACCATACACGGAAGTGACCTAGACCCCCTAAGTATATCCCACTACACCCCATCTAAACGCAGTCTCACCTAAACTTCCCTCGGCCAGGTGCCAAAAAATGCCCCAGTGTCGCCCAACATGAGGTGAAGCATGATGGAAGAGAAGTCAGGAGAAGTCAGAAAGGAAAGAGACAGCAGTAATCTGAAGATGTGGTTCCTTTTTAAAGTTTACAGAAATATGTGACAATGTAATCACATTGTTAGGGCCCGTCCCAGAGCCTTGGAATGAGCCTGTGTTAGTGAAATGCCCTGAAACTTAAGCTTTATTTGCTTCACAATAAATCTGCCTCCTTTTGCTCACAGGTAAAATAGAGATAATATTGGACTAGCTTGTTGAAAGGATTGAGTGGGGAGTATATATGTGAACACGGTGAAAACGAAGGCTCCTGGGAAAGTAGATACAGTGCACTTGACACAGGGAGCTTTGTGGAGGATCCAAACCTATCACCTCAGTGAATGTGAAAATGAGTATCTTTCTGATTTATTTCCATTTGTTTTCTTTTTTTTCTTTTATCCTCACTTTTACATATAATTCGGGTGTCTCCTCCCCCCACCTTGCTTATATTTTTTCTTTTTCCAATGTTTTATTTCTCGTTTGTTCTATTCCCTCTTTTTTCCCTCCCTCCAGTCCCTCTCCTCCCACTCAACGCCCAGTTCCTGTGGTTTGTGTCCACTTTTGGAGCCAGAAAGTTGGCTTTTTTAAAGTTGGCAGAAAGAGCCTTAGCTTTTTCTAAGCTGCCTTCCATATCTTGAAAACCAACGGATGCTGGGATAGCCATCAATCTAGGAGAGGCAGGCAGCCTCCCTATGATGCCTCCCTCTCCAGATGGGGTTTCAGGGTGACCCTGTCTGATCATCAGGTTCGACTTATAAAATACAGCCACTGATGAAATTCATGGCAGGCAAACTCCCTGCACGATGTGGGGCAACAGCATGATGGATGGGCCAGTGATGATGGATAGCTCCTCTCTTATTCTTAGCCCATGAATTTTGGTTCTGAGTTTCCTCCAGCAGGGATTGAGGTGTCTCAGAGATAAGATAACAATGCTCATGGGCTCTGGGCTTATTGCCTGTTTAGGGATATCACCCTCATTATTCAGGAAAGCAAATTATTACTGACAATGTAAGGTTTCAGTCCATTTCAGTGGTTTTTAAATTAAACAGACGGTCTGGCATATGGATCAAGATTCCTAGCACAGTAAAAAATTCTCTTCTAAAGTATGGACAAAACATGGAATTAAAGTAAAAGGGAAGATTTATATATAGAAGCTTAATAATTCCCCTTGTCGTTTGTTCCTTTTGGGAAATAACTAATACAGCTTCCCATAATCTTAATCCTGCATGGTTGCTTTTTATTTTTTTTTAAATAGATGACCCTTTTTTAGTATTAGGAAATGAATCAGAAATCTGAATACAAAAAAACTGGGTGACTTTAATATGCCTGCTAACATTATCTCATTAATCCTCATAGTGCTTCTGAAAGATGCATGCAATGTATTTTTATCACCATTTTACAGAATGTGAAACTAAGATATCCCAAAGCTCTTTAACATACTTAAGATCACACAGTGGCTCAGTAATATAGACAGAAATAAAGGCAGCTCTTCTAACAAGAGAGGCTCTGACAATTAATCAGAAGCACAGCAAGTCTGCTCTTTGATGACTAGAAATTTCATCGGAAGCCGCATGCTGATTTGAGCAGGAATAAAGTCATCACAGTTGGTGATTTTATATCTTTAGGAGATTCACAGTCCAAAAACCTGTAATATAACATGCAGCCCCAGCTTAGATCTGGTACATCACAGCAAAGATATGTAACAAGAAAAATTCTTATAAAGAAAGTCTTATTCTCCCTCGCTTATCTCATTTATAAAATTCAGAAGCCATTCCTATGGAAAACAGAATCCATAAACCCTAGTCAAAAAAGAAGTTGCAATGCAGAGTTCAAGATTTTGTAAGAAGCCAGTTGAGCATCTTGGAAATTGGATTCAGTTACTTCCTTGGGCTTCTGGTTCCTGGTCCTGGAACTGACACTGCCAGGTATAAATAATATAACAGCCACATCTACACGGAATAGATGTAGCAAAAATCACCCCCACACCCCAGTACTTGGCTTAGCCTGATGAGCAGGTATTTAATATGTAATTATTGACTACGAAGGGGGAGGATATGCGAATAATCAGTGATATTCAAATTTGCTATCACTCTGCCCCAAAATGTTTCCACCTGCAGATGAAGTTCCTGGAGTATTTCAAGTTCTTTCTACTACCTAACAGCTTTTCCACCCAAGAGATCTCTTCCATCTACCGTCAACAAAAAGAATCTCCCATCTCTATGAATTCCAAGGTTTTACATTTGTAACTGCCATCATGTCACTTTAATTGAACAGATAACCACTAATTCAGTGGTTTTCCACCTTTACTGAACATAATAATCACGGGGTGCATGTTAAACGTAGATTCTCAGACCTCCAGCAATTTTGATTCAGATGGGAGGGCAGGACTCAGCACTTAAACAAGAATTCCAGAGGATTTTGATACAGGCATTCCAAGGACCACTCTTAGAGGGGGGAAAAAAAACACAAACTTCTTTATAATGACCCTAACCCACAGGTAAAGAAATGGAAGTTCAGAAAAGTTTCTCACCCAAGGCAACTCATTCATTTCATCATTCAGTCATTTGACAAACACTTATTGTGAGTATAGATGCTCAGGCACTACCGGTTTGTGCAGAATTGGAGCCTGGTCTAGTTCCCAATCCATTGTTATTTCTACTCTGCCTGCTGCCAGATGTTATGAAAGTTCCAAACAATATATGAGACTGGCTGGGGATGGACTCAGGAAAGACTTCATGAAGCAGGCAGAATTAGGATAGAACTCCAGCTGTCAAGTTGAAGAGAGGGGAACTGGACCAGCAAAGATAGTGATAATGGTACCATGGCTGTGTCCAGAACCACAGGTTGCAACAAGAGGACCAGATGAGTGAGACAGAGAAGGCACAAGGGTAATATAGCTCAGGGACCCCCGTCAGCATATTTCAGGAGACCTCAAAAGCTTGTCTTCTGGGCAGTTCTCATTGCCACATTCAAGTTTGTTGGGATTCCCATTGGGGACAGGAGAATCTTGCCATCAGTGGTGTGAGCCCTCCCTACCCAGGTACCCTCAAGTTTCCAGTGTCAGAAGCCTTGTTCTGAACACCTCTCTTCCCCCAGGCTTTCCTCCTCACTAACACCTTATTTATGCAGAAGGATGGGGAATGAGATGGAAAGGGCTGCATACAAAAACCAGACAAGAAGTGTAAATATGACCTAGGATACGTCCTCAGGATGCTGGGGCCTCATGAGGGAGAAGAGAAACACTAATCAAGATGTGCAAGCATGCAGTGATTCCTGAGGGCACTTTGGTTCTCAGCCTGGGCTGCATATCAGAACCACCTAAGGAGCTTGTAAAAAAATACTGATGCCTTGGTGCCCACGGATCAATGTAATCAGGAGCTCTAGGGTGGAGTTCAGGCATCAGTACCTTTTAAAAGCTCATTGGGTGGTTCTAATGTGCATCCTGGGTTGCGAACCACTGATCTAAAAAGGCAGAGCTTAAAGATAACAAATGCAACGTAAATGCGCTAGAGCCAATGAGTTGAGATGCACGTGGACTCGAACAGAGTAATTTCAACCTGTGACTTGGAGTGGAATGCCCTTGGAGTGGCATCTTCTGAGCAAGGTCAGACTTCTGAAGCTCTCTGTCCTTGAGGAGAGATACATCCCCCAAGTGGTAAATGACCTGTGTCATCCACTCCATTCTGAAGGAGGGAAGGCGACCCCAAACACCACTGCTTTTAACCTTCTATTTCCCAGCCTCTTCATATTCCTTTCTACAGGGTATGGCTTAGACGGAAAGGACTATAATCCAAGAGAAAGAGAAAAAAGGAAGAAAACGTAGAGAAAGGTATGGCACTTTCCATACCTACTCATCTAAGGGAAAAAATCCTTGAATTCCAAATATACATCCCGATGCATGTCTAGGAAGATAACAGAAAGAGGTCTTAGACACTTAATTTCTTAATGAAATTTGAATAACATTTAATTGTTAACACTTTTTGGAACATTCAGTTGTAGCATTTATGAAACAACTATGAAGAAAATATCACTGTCCTGGTCAGAGACTGAGAATGCCATACACTTGATGATCTCGTGATTTAATGCCATGTAATAGATCAACCCAAACCGTAGCAGCTCAAAGCAATACTCATTTTATAATATCTTAAGATCTTGTATATCAGGAATTCAGGCAGGGCTCAGCTGGGTGATTCCTCTGCTCCCTGTGGCACTGGTTGAGGTTGCTCAGGGTATTCAGCTGGTGGATGGGCTGAACAGAGGGTCTAACACGGCTTCATGCACGCCTGGCACCTGGGCAGGGATGACTGGCAGGCTGGGCTCAGCTGGGGCCACTGACCAGAGCGCCTATGCTGGACTCTTCACACGATGCTCTCAGCTAGTTGGACTTCTTACATAACTCAGTGCTCCTGGAAAAAGTTTTCCAGGAACGAGGAGATGGAACCTGCCAGTTTCTTAAGGGCTGTGCCAGGCAACCTGTACAATATCATTTCTGCCATTTTCTACTGGTCAAAGCAATCACTGAGTCACACAGTTTCAAGGCAAAGGGACGTAGACACTCCTCTCTCCCCTACAACCTCTTGATGGGAGGAGAGTCAAAGAACTCGTAGCCATCTTTAATGTGCCACATCTGGCAAGGCTCCCCCAATGTAGTACTTCTTGGGGCACCCATATCTGCAAATTGGGCAGGTCAACATAGGCTGTTGAGACCCACAGAAAGGTACAAGAGGTCTGCCAGGGGCCAGCACTGGCAGTGGTTGTGGTTAAGTTAGGTGCGCTCTGCTTCAGTGGCCTGGGGTTCTCAGGTTCACAGGTTCGGATCCCAGGTGCAGACCTAGACCACTCATCAAGCCGTGCTGTGGCGGCGTCCCATATACAAAACAGAAGAAGATGGGCACAGATGTTAGCTCAGGGACCATCTTCCTCACCAAAAAATAAATAAATAAATAAAATAAAAATCTTCACTTTATATAAAAAAAAAAAAAAAAAAAAAACAGAGGTCTGCCAGACAAAGAGGGGTGGGAAACATTGAAACCAATGCCAGGGGCCGGCCCCGTGGCTTAGCGGTTAAGTGCGCGTGCTTCGCTGCTGGCGGCCCAGGTTCGGATCCCGGGCGCGCACCAACACACCGCTTCTCCGGCCATGCTGAGGCCGCGTCCCACATACAGCAACTAGAAGGATGTGCAGCTATGACATACAACTATCTACTGGGGCTTTGGGGGAAAAATAAATAAATAAGTAAATAAAATCTTTAAAAAAAAAAAAAAAAAAGAAACCAATGCCAGGAAGGAGATGTACGAACGTGAAGAGAAAGAGGCTGCAGCCGAATACGTAATCATTGGTTTATAACACTCATGTTGGTGACAGGAACCCCCTCTGAGAAGAAAGGACAAGCAGAGGTGGGCAGAGGTGATCAAGAGAGGTAAGTGTGATACTATGAAATGTCAATTATACTGTCTTCTGATCCTGCTGGTGAGGAAACCGGGGATTGCAATTCTTTTCAGGAAATGAGGGCTCTGAAAAATGGAAAGATTGTATGAAGTAAGAGTAATAACCTTTAAAGATTTGTTAAAAATGATGAAAGCTTTCCTACTTGGGAACTTAATCAAGTAACTTTAACATGCTCTAGGGAAATTTTAACCCTTTTTACATACTTTTTTCCCTTCTACACGTACTGGATGTGTGTGAGCCACCCCGACTGCCCTTTAAGACAAGGTACTCATCCTTCCATCTGCTGAGAGTGTTGGCGGCCGATCCATGGTTCTCAGCTGGGCTCTTCCCTGGGAATCACTCTGCTCTGAAAAGAGCCACCTCGGCCAGTGAGCAATGCCCATCTAATTGCTTGTCTTTTTCACGGGATCAGCTGATACCTTTTTGATGAATACACTGCAGTTCCATTCCTCCCTGTGTGCAATCTTACCTTCTTCTCTCCTCCATAAGAGGTGAACTCAAGCACACTCCTCAAAACGTTTTTGCACACAAATCTCCATCTCAGTGGTTTGTTTCCCACAAAACTAAACCAAAAATATAAGTATAGCAGCAACTGAGGCAGCAACAATAATGAAAGGAGCCTGCGTCTACTTTGAAAGCCCTGGGAGTGACCTGTCGAGACTGAATCAGCCACGCAGGGCACTTGCCAGCTACACTGCCCCCATCAGGGAAGCCTCAGAATGGCAACCACACCACCAAGAGAAACGGCTCTGAACGCTTCCTGAGGATGAGCCTTGTTCTCTATTCCATGCAGCTGTGTGCTGGCAAACTGGCTCTGTGGGAAAAAAGAGCCCTGATTTGTAGCCTTTGCCAATTTCCATAGTGTAAATACTCCTACCTGGGCTGATTTCAGGCTATCAACTCTTTAACAACTGGGTTCATCAAATTTCTAAATATTTCACTATCAGCTCTGGCGGACCAGTAGGAGCCACCTCCAGCACACCACTGCATGCGAGCATACTGTCCTGCTCAGACCTGCTTGGACCAGCATGAGCACCAAACTCACAGGAAGCAAATCCAGTACAGGCCTGTCAGGGGCCTAGGCTTGTTGTGACATGAGAATCAGAAAAAGATAATAGTGATTAAGCAAAGCAATCAAATCCTCTCTGGGTGAATATGAAGGCAAAGTATACAGAGAATGAGAGCAACAGACACCAGGGAATAAAAGCCAAGAAGGCAGATGCAGCGATACCACAGGGAAAGGAAATGGTGGAAACTATGAGCAAGCAGCTGGTAGTGAAAGGTAACCAAGTGGTGGCAAGAACAGAAACTGAAAGATACTCCAAGCGATACAAAGCCAGGAAGAGTAGCTGAGCTGTCTTAGTGGTGGGGCCACACAGTACAGAGCAATCAACCCACACTATTGACACAGCGACAAGGGCTGGCTGCATTTAACCCCAGACAGCAGTGCAGAGCTCTGCTGTCTGAGTGGACTGCCTATCCGGCTGAGATCCCCATCTTCCTTATTTTCACATATAGCCTTACAAGTTATTTTAAGTAATCAGAGAGAATCTCTGTTGTTTGCAAAAATGCGAGTTTATTAACCCCAGGTCACCATCTGAGCTGAACAGCCACAAGGCAGAAACAAACTCAGAGTGTGTGTACAAAGGTTGTTGACATCATCGGGGGCAATCCAAAATAGAAGCAGCAGGATTCCTGTGACAACAAGGGAAAGACAAAGCCATTTTCTTCTGAGTGTCTAAACATCCACTGGGGCAGCATAATTAAGTCACTCCTTTACTCTGCTAGTGAAGGGAAAGAATGCTAGGGACTTGGGTATCACTCGTTCATTCATCCAACAAATATTTAATGAGTGTCTATTCTGAGAGCCTCACGCTGTGCTGGGCTCTGGGGATACAACGGTAATCAGAAACAGACACAGACTCTTCCTTGTGGAGCCTATAGTCTAGTGGGGGAGATAAATATTTGATCACAACAATGTCCACAGAAAACACAGAACTTGACTGTGCTAAGTGCTAAAGAGAGGCATCTGGTTCCATGAGACTTCACAGTGGGGTTGAGGGGATCTGGCTTAGCTGGGGAGATCAGAGAATTCCCTGAGAAGCGATACTGAATTGAGATCTGAACAATGTGTTCAAGTGAAGAGAGGAGGAAAGAGTATTGAGGAAAACCAGGGACAGCTTGTGCAAAAGCATCTGCAAAGGGGTCATGGGGACTGATAGACCTTTGGATTCAAAGCAGAGCCCTGGACCAGAAGCATCGAATCACCTGGGAGCTGGTTAGAAATGCAGAATCTCAGGCCCCATCCCAGATCAAATTAATTGGAATCTGCATTTTAACAAGATTCCCAGGTGATCTGTACACATTTTAAAATTTGAGAGATTGAAAGAAGACCAATGTGGCTACACCTAAGAAAGCGAGGGGTAGGGCACAGTAAGAGCCGTGGCTGGGAGGGCAGGGAGAGCCCAACACCCAGAGCTTCACTGACCAGGATTAGGAGTTTGGTTTTATTCTGAAAGTATTGGGAAGTCATAAGTGTTTTAAGTGTACGTTTGTGGAGGGGAGGTAGGAGGGAATCTAGTCGCAATGTGGAAACTTATTAGACAGGAGTAGAATCAAATGTGATTTGCAATCAGAAGGCAATTACAATGGTCCAAGCAAGAGAATGTAAGAGTTTGGGCTCCAGAGTTGGAGGTGGAGTTGGAAAGAAGTGAATGGATCTGAAAAATATTCAAGAAATAAAGTCAACAAGACACGATGATGGTTTGGATTTGGGAGGAGGGTGATAAAATAGAGGATGCTTTCAGACTTATATAAATGATTTTCATGGTCTTTGCTGATGTTTACTATCATATTCACAGCGCCAACAGTTATGCTGAGCAGGTGCCCAATATTTGTTGCATAAATGAATGATTGAACTGAATAGAAAGTCTGAGGTATAGTTTTAGGGAAGATCACGATTTTGGCTTTAGAATTGTAGCCGAGGATTGTTGTGTGTTGAATTGTGTCCCCCAAAAAGATATGTTAAAGTCCTAACTCCCAGTACCTGTGAATGTGCCTTATTCAAAAATAGTGTCTTTGCCGATGCAATCAAGTTAAGATGAGGTCATATTTGATTAGCGTGGGCCCTAAATCTAATGACTGGTGTCCTTATAAGGAGAGAGAGATTTGGAGAAACACAGACACACGCATAGACGGAAGACAGCCACGTGAAGATGGAAGCAGAAATTGAAATGATGTATCTACGAGCCAGGAATGCTGATTGCCAACAACCACCAGAAGCTAGAAGAGAGGGGCATGGAACAGATTCTCCCTCAGAGCTTCCAGAAGGAACCAACCCTGCTGACTCCTGGATTCCAGACTTCTAGCCTCCAGAACTGAGAGAATAAATTTCTGTTGCCTTAAGCCTCTCAGTTTGTGATATTTTGTTACGGCAATCATAGAAAACTAATACAGGAATGCCTTTCTGATATTCAAGAAGAAATGTTTATAAGTGGTTTGAAATTTGGATCTAAAACTGAGCAATTACCCAGTGAAAGCACTTAGCTAGAACCTCCTATTATTAAGACAAATACCCTTGCTTATATCCCTTTTAACACTGTGCCCACCTTTGTTGTAAAGAACAGTCTATGAGATCTCAAGTACGCCTTTGGAAATCTGAGAGTTGAGAAAAGAAAGACATAAAAGAAAAGGAAACGTTACAAAGAAAACAAGATGTGGTAGAGAGCATTGAGAAAGCTGTTCTACAGGAGGGCTCCAGCTTCTGTTTCAAGGGACAGAGGATACTTTTATGATGTTTGAGACTGGTGTGTTATCTAATTACCTGGCTCAGTAGCTGCCCAGAAGTCTCTCAAAGATTTTCTCTAGTTCAATCATCACTTTTTAAGAAGGGCTGGGAGATAACCTTTCTGGGCCTTTCATGGGATATAAACATCATTATCAATTCCCTATAACAGTCTAAAGGTCATCTTCATTTATCATGCACCAGTCTTCTTCGCAGGTATCAGAGATCAAATTGTTCTAACAGGCTCATCATCAGTGTTGTTCTATATACAGCACAGCCTCTAGAATAACTGGGCCTTGAGCCCAAAGACTGACTGACTGGGAGCTTGAACTACTTGGGAATCTCATTGTTCATCCTGCCTGGGTTTCTCTCGGTTTCTGTGCACAGCAGGTGGCCCAATCCTTCTCCAGAGCTGGCCAAGAGAAATCACCCTAGGCTGGTCCTAAAGGGTGTTTGACTTTGAGCAGAATTATGAATTAATGTGAGCCACCAGAGGGCAAGGAACAACAAAGACATTTCACATACAGGTAGTTTCAAATGATTCATGCTCCAAGAGTTCACATCTAGTTCTGTCGTCCAGGACTTGAAACCGGGGGTTCCAAGTTAGTCCACCTAATGTAGCCAAACTCACTGAATGAGGCTAACCTGAAAAATGATTACTGTATGAAACTCTACCCAGAGCTCCCTTTTAGAATTCCTGGAACAAACGGACCTAACGGCCAAATCAAAGAGTCCTCTCCCTTCTTCCTTGATCCTATGCCTACCCACCTGCTGCGCAATCAGAAGTAAATATTTCCACAACTCTAAGCCAAATCAAACAAAAATCCTCTAAGCAATACACAGAGATGGGCTTGTGCAGTAGGCAACTCCAGGTGGTCAGGAAGAAATGGTCAAGGGGGTTCTGGCCAGACCTCTCTCTCCTGCTGAATTCTTACCTCTCTCCCGGGCTCTTCTTACTGCCAACTGCTTAACTAAACTTTTGTGCTACACGGATCCTCTCTGCAGGCCTAGCCATGAACCAAAACCTTGTTTTCCCCCTTCCCCTCATCAAAGCAAGGGCAGATAAATATTTCTAAAAGATAACTTTAACAACAACAGAAACTAAAATAAAAGAAAGTGCAAAAGCATGAGTAAATGTTCAGTTTACATGTCACCACCCAAGTGGCCCATGGATTAGGGAACAGACTGATATTAATACCTAGGAAGTAACTGTCACTCGTGTGGCTAGCATACAGCACAGGAAGTGTTCCTGCCCTCCTCTTTCCTCAGCCGGGGAGGGTGAAACTGGCCTCCCTACCCCTACTTCTTGCTACTGAATCCATGCCAGCGATGAGCTAGCTCATCAGGCTCACTAAAGCAAGACTGTCACATGGACTGGAGCAGACAGAAGAGAGGAGTAAATCATTCAAGACTTTGATCTCTGCTCTGATCAGAAGTGTTTAGTGTCAATAAGCCAATTAAGGGGGTAGTGAGAATTTTGGAAGTTGAGAGCTAACCCTGGCAATGGGCTGCACTTCTGCTTTCCTTCTTGTCCTCTTTATGGGTGGCTGGGGCTGAGCAGCCAGTCCTCCTGTCTCTCCAGATCTGGACTTCAAGGGGAAAGGGAAGGAGAATCTGAAGCAGGCTCACACTTGCTCAGCAGGCAGTGAGAGCATGGCTCCCAGCCTTTGAGACAACCTAAGCCATTTCTTGGAGAAGTGACCAGAGATTCTTTAGCCTGGAGCAGTGGTGCTGTCTTTGAAAACTCTGCCTGGTTGCAGCTCCTCAGCTCAATTGATCTGTACTGGGAAAGGGATGTGAACTGTGGGGAACTAAGAGAACAAAGATAACACGAGTGTAGCAAAGATAAGCAGTCTTCACTACTCCCCACCTATTTCCTGTACACAGTGTCCATGAAGGTTTAAGTGGAACAATACCAGCAGAGGGAGAGAACTGAGGGGGAGGAGAGAGAAAAGAAGGAGGAGGAGGAGAAAGAAAGAAGAGGAGGGAGGCAGAAGATGGTGAGGTGATTGAAGAGGAAAATAATGAGGCTTCCAGAGCTAACCCCTCCCTGGCTTCCCCAGCGCAGATCTCCTGCTCCCTGCAGCCCAGGTCTCTGATGATTATCTGCCACTGCAAGCTCTTGCCTGACCCTATTCCACAGTCAGAAAAATGAGGTTACTTACCCATAGCCTCCCTGTGATATGTCTCCGAATTAACTCAACTCCTAGGACAGGGCCTGATGACCAAGTAAGAGGAGCTGTACTCCACAGCTGCCAGCTGGCTAAGATGTTTTTTGCTACTAAACAAACCCTAAACTTGGTATCATTTGTTTTCCTACCAAATATTTTATCCAGCTGTGGGCTTCTGCCTGACTCTCCTTGTTTCTGACTGTTTTCCTAATACTCCATGTTCATGACAGCACTATTCACAGCAGCCAAGACATGGAAGCAACCTAAATGTCCCCTGATGAATGAATGAATAAAGAAAATGTGATTTTATATATATATATATAACTATTATTCAGCCTTAAAAAAGAAGGAAATTCTGTCATACACTACAACATGGATGAACCTTGAGGACATTATGCTTAGTCAAGCCAGTTACAAAAGGAAAAATACTGCATGATTCCACTTATATGAGATATCTAAAGTAGTAAAACTCATAGAAACAGAAAATAGAATATAATCACCAGGGGCTGGAGGGAGGGGAAAATGAGAAATTGTTGTTCAATGAGTAGAATTTCAGTTTTGCGAGATGAAAAAGTTCTAGAGATCTGTGGCACAACAATATGCATATAGTTAACACTACTGTATTACACTCTTAAAAATGGTTAAGATAGTAAATTTTATGGTATGTGTTTTTTACCACAATTTTAAAAAATGGGAAACAATCCAAGTGTCCATCAACAGATGAATGGATAAACAAATTATGATATACACATATAAGGGAATCTTACTCAGCCGTAAATAGGAATGGAGTACTGATACATGCTACAGCCTGGATGAACCTTGAAACCACTATGCTAAGTGAAAGAAGCCAGACCATAAAGGTCATATATTGTATGATCCCATTTATAGGAAATATCCAAAATAGACTAATCCACAGAGACAGAAATCAGATTAATGTTTGCTAGGGGAGCGGGGAAGTGGAGAACGGAGAGTAACTGCTTAGTGGATATGGGGTTTCATTTTGGGGTGATGAAAATATTTTAGAACTAGATACAGGTGGTGGTTGCGATGCCAACCCTGGTATCAGTTTCCCTACATTAAACCCAGCATATATGGGGTTAAAACCAAAAGCACTCATCCCCTTTCTCTGCTTGTCTAAGTTACATTCATATGTAAATACAAGTTTTTTTTAAACCTCTGTATCCCTAAACTTCACAGGGCAAATAGAAGTTACAAATTGTTAAAAGCCCAGCTGGCCTCATTAGTTTGGGCTAATTACTGGTTCTTGAGGTTTGTTACAGGGAAACTGATATCCAGAGAATATCAAGAAGCTGAAGCTCCCCAGACCCCAACTCCTTGGCTTCCTGGCACCAGGATCCGCCACTCATCACGGAGGCAAACAACCAAGGACACCCACCTGCGGATTCCCTTATCTCGCCACCCCCTCCCTGCAAGCAGCTTCACAAGGCCAAACTCAGGCTGGTGGGAAAGCGCCAACCAGCAAGGCCACAGGCACCCCCTCCCTACAAGCAGCTGCATTCTTGGCAACCTTTAAAACCCCCTGCCTCCTGTCTTTTGGGGAGACGAGACAAATTTGAGAGCTTACTCTCGTCTCCTGGCCCACGTCACCTGAAATAAAAACCCTTTCCTTGCCATGAGCCTGGTGTTCCAGTTTTTACTTGGCCCCTCCTGTGTGGTGAGTAAAGAACCCGTGTTTGTATCCAGTAACAGTTGCGCAACATTGTGAATGTACTAAATGCCACTGAATTGTCCACTTTAAAATAGTTAATTTTTAAAAATCTTTTTCTTCTTTTTTTTTTGCAGGCGAAGATTCTCCCTAAGATAACATCTGTTGCCAATCTTCCTCGTTTTTTCTTCTTTTGTCCCCCACAAAGCCCCAGTACATAGTTGTGTATAGTTGTAAGTTCTTCTGGTTCTTCTATGTGAGCCGCTGCCACAAGCTGGCTACTGACAGATGAATTATGTTCCGCACCCGGGAACCGAACCCAGGCTACCAAAGCGGAGTGCATGGAACTTTAACTGCTAGGCCATCAAGGCTGGCTCTAAAATAGTTAATTTTATGTTATGTAAATTTCACCACAATAAAAAAAAATAAAACATTTTAAAAAGCAAAAATATATATTTAAACAGAGCTCTTGGGCCAACAACTTCCTACTATCTAACTAGATTAAATAAGACGATTGGGACCATCCACTATAAATCCCTTCAGGTTTTTTTGTGTGTGTGTGTGAGGAAGATCAGTCCTGAGCTAACATCCATGCCAGTTCTCTTTTTGCTGAGGAAGACTGGCCCTGAGCTAATATCCGTGCCAATCTTCCTCCACTTTATGTGGGACGCTGCCACAGCATGGCCTGACAAGTGGTGCGCGCCTGGGATCTGAACCCCAGGCTGCCAGCAGCGGAGCGCATGCACTTAACCGCTACGCCACAGGGCCAGCCCCCCTTCAGTTTTAAACACTTACCACCTTGCACGCAAATATGTGGACATCCACACTTCTACTACCTCATTTCATGCTAAGAGAATGAGGTGTCCTTCCCATTTAAAGATAACTCCTCCAAATACCTCCAGTCTTTCTTCCAAGCTCTCATTCTTCTAAATTTCCCTTTTCTCTTAAATATTCAGTCTCTTCCTTTCTACTCTTTTCTTCCCACCCTAAAAAAATATTCCACTAACCCTGTACTCTTCCCTACAATTTGTCTCCTTCCATTCTCTGCTAAGTTTCTCAAAGAGCAGTCAACGTTCACTTTCTGCTTCAATTTACCTCCCCAAGGTCACCAATGACTCCATACTATCAACTCTAATGAACATATTTAAGTCTTTATTACAAAAACAATTCCCTTGATTTCTTTCCGTGTTTCTTATGTTGATACTGTTATCTCCATCCACTTTAAAAATATTCTTGTTCCCAAGGGCTCATTCTTAGCCCACTCATGCTGCATACTTTCTGTGTAATTTCAGCCACTCCTGTGGTTTTAGCAACCATCTACATGATGATGATGAGTCTCTAATCTGTATCTCTGATTGAGACTTCTCCTCAAAGCTTCAGACACATATACCCAATTTCTTATGCAACATTTCCACCTGGATGCCCCATGGGACCCTCAGATTCGGCATGTCTAAAAGAACACATCAACTCTCATACAAAGCTTTCTCCTTCTGTAGCACCCCACATCCACCCAATTAGCTAAGTCAATAACCTGACTCACCTTTGAATCTTTGTACTTCCTCACTATACTCTCTCCTTTTAAAGTATTTTAGAAATCACCTAATTTTGCTAATTATACCTCCTAATTTCTCAGAATTATAGATCAAATGATGAGATTATGTCACTCCCTGCTTAGAACTCTCCAATGGCTTTCTTTGTTTTTTTTTTTTGTGAGGAACATCAGCCCTGAGCTAACATCTGATGCCAATCCTCCTCTTTTTTTCTGAGGAAGCTTGGCCCTGAGCTAACATCCATGCCCATCTTCCTCCACTTTATGTGGGACACTGCCACAGCATGGCTTGCCGAGCAGCGCGTTGGTGCGCGCCCGGGATCCGAACTTGCGAACCCCGGGCCACCACAGCAGAGCGCGCGCACTTAACTGCTTGCGCCACCGGGCCGACCCCTCCAAGGGTTTTCCATTCGACTTGGCATAAAATGAAAATTCCTCCCACACCCAGATTCCCACCCAGGTACTGAAGACCTATCTGCCCCAGGCCCCCCAGCAGCCTTCCACAGAAGGAGGGGATGGCAAGACCAGCCCAGCCAAAGCCATACTGGTGGTTCCTGGCCTGAGCCCCAGTGCCCACGAAACAACCCCTACTTCTAGTGGCAACGCAGCAGCCCCGCGGACCCAGGCAGCCCACAGCCCCGCAGACCTCAGGCCCCATCAACAGTGGGGACCCCACCACCACCACACTGGAGCGATTCCAACTCAAAGGACAACCAGAGCTGCCAGTTTTCCAACTGACCCAGCACCCCTCCCTGTCCCATAATTCATAACATCAAAACACCAGCTTTTCCTCCTCCTTTTCCTTGAGACTCAGGAGGGCCAAAGCAACAGTCTTTTGCTGTTTTTCCTCTCTCCCCTACCAAGTGTTAAGGGAAAGGCTCCATCCGTATTGTTCAGAGGCACCATCTCTCTCCCTTAAATCAGGCTGAGAAGGAACCAGCCAGCTCTTACCTCCTCCTGGTTGTTTTTCCTTTCTCTTTTTTTTTTTTTTTTTTTTTTGAGGAAAATCAGCCCTGAGCTAACATCCATGCCAATCCTCCTTTTTGCTGAGGAAGACTGGCCCTGGGCTAACATCTGTGCCGATCTTCCTCCACTTTACGTGGGACGCCGCCACAGCATGGCCTGACAAGTGGTGCGTTGGTGCGTGCCTGGGATCCGAACCCCAGCCGCCAGAAGCAGAACGCGCGCACTTAACACTACGCCATGGAGCTGGCCCCCTCCTCGTTGTTTTTCTTCCCCACACCAGTTTACTTCTTGTGTCCCCTCTACCCCCTACCTCTAAAGCCATTTTATGGACTGTCATGTGCCACCTGAGCCTCCAGTAAAAACAAAACCAGGCAAAAAAAAAAAAGAAAATTCCAAGGCCCCACATAAACTTCCCTCCCTCCCTCTCCACCCACATCTCCTACAGCTTGGCCCCTCTGTTACTGGGCTCTAGCCACATCGTGTCTCTTTCTGTTCCTCAAACACTCAAGCTGATTCATATCTCCAAGTTTGCCACTTGAGGTTTCCTCTTCCTGGAAAGGTTTCCTGCCAGCTCTTTGCATGGCTGGCCCTTTCCTCATATTCACTTCTCAACACAAAACATAACACATCTGAGACCACTACTCTGAGAGCCAACACAACTCAACATACCTGAGAGCTCTAATCCTGCTCCACCATCCTCAATAAGCAGACCCCTTCAGACACATCATCACTTTTATTTTCTTCAAGGCACTTATCACTACTTGAATCATCTGATTTGTGTACTTCCTTGTTGTCTGATTCCTTTGTTACATAAAGCATTTTGGAAACACTGTATTTGTTTCACTTGTTTTGGGGCCCATCTCCCCTACTAGAATTTAAATTTTATGAGAACTAGCATCTGGTATATATCTTATATAGCCAGCTCTAGTTTCCCTTCTGGCAGGTCATGGATTCCTCCCTCACCCTCCTGGCCTGACACTGCTGATGTCTCAGCATGCTTTATGCCTGGTCTTGACTGAAATATATCAAAGAAAGGGAGAGAAAGACAAAAAAAACTCTCTCCGTTCACCTTCTGAGAGGAGTCTGGAGCTCCTAGTTTCTGAGTGGTGCTAAAAGTATCTTGGCGCTCACATTGGTAGCACCATATTCACATAAACACTCCGTGATTCAACATTTATTAAGCATCTTCTATGTGCCTTGTACTATCTTAAAGGTTGAGTGGGTTACACTGGTAAATTCAGCACTATCTCTGGCCTACAAGAGCTCATATTTTTATCAGGGAAGACACACAAGCAACTGTAATGGTGGTGATCAACTATCTTAGATTAACTGAGATAATTCTGATTGTTGGATCATGTGTCCTGGTTTGTGCTTCAGAATATCTTGACCTTGTCACTATAAACTTAACATGATAAATACTTACCAATGGTATGAACGAAGTTCTTCGGGAACATAAAAGAAGCAATTAATTCTGCTGGTGGGATCAGAGGAAACTTCACAAGAGATCCAACGGATCTTGATGTAACTACAGGATTTTTCCACCTGGAGAAGACAGCATACAAAGCAAAGAGAAAAATATGAGCAAATGTACAGAAGTGAGTGGGATCAAGTACTAGGGAAAAGAGAAAAAACTCCACTAAGGTGAATGACTACAGAATGATGGGAGCTATGCGGTTGATAGCCTTGAATGTCACGGTGAGGAAGGTTGATTTTTTTCCCCTCTAACTCACTGGTCCCCACACCTGTGCTGAACTGGCTACAAAAGAATTATCTGGAAAACTTGTTTAAAATAGATATTCCTGAGGGCAGATCTAGATAATTTGATTTAGACCATTTGTTTTTTTTTTTGTTTTTTGTTTTGTTTTTAGTAACAGAGTCTTTTTATTGATAACTTCCCAACAGCATCTGTAAACATCGGGTACAAAAATATTCTGTTTAAACTCTCTGTTTTCCAAGGTGGCTTGGCTTGCTCCACAGAGACCCCAGGAGAGGCCTGCTGGGCTCTCAGGGTGCACACCTCTGGTCAGAGAAACAGGCCTTGTCAGGCTGGCTCGGCTGAGTAGGTGGCCAGCCTCTGTCTTGAGCCTTCTACAACTGTCTCAGAAACCGCCTTGAGATGCTTTCATCAATACTCTGGTAGGAAAAAGGGGCAGGGAGACCAGAATTAGTAGGTGTGTGGGGGATGGGCTGGGGTGAACTCAGACAGGACAGTGCTTGCCCACCTTCAGGAGGTCCTGAGCAGGGTGCTGGGGCAGGGGACATCTGGCTCTGGTCTCTGGGAACCTTGGAGTGTTGATCAGAGCAGACCTCAGGCCTCATCTGGAAAAGCTCCCTTGTGCCCAGTCCAACAACTCCAGCTGCGCTGATGGCCCCCGGCCCAGCAGAGGGGTCTGCAGAGGAGAGGTGTTCTCGGTGAGGGAGGAGTGAGAAGAACAAACCCCCCAGGACTTTGACTACCCCCGAAAGGAGCTTGTCCCCCTGGAGCCCTGGATGACAGACTATCATGGCAAAGCTGACGATCTTGAGGCAGGGTTACCCACTGCCACCTCAGGCACCTGGGGGTGCTGCCACTGCCCTGAGACCCCTGGGAGCAGGGCTACTCGCCCAGCATCTCCTCGTCGTCCGTCTGGCTGCGGCCATCGATGGCAGGGGAGCCAGGCCGGACGTGGGACAGGTCTTCGAAGCCGGGCTGAGGGAGGTGGAGACGGTGTCGGGGCTGGTGTCACATGAGCCCGTGCTTTGTTCTGAGGTGGCAATGGTTGTTGTGGTGCTAGGCGGGATGGGGTCTTCATCCTCGTCCTCCAGGAGGGACGCCTCTGGGATGTGGCTGAAGGCCTCTGGGTGCTGCCTGGCCAGCTTCCCTTTCAGCGTCCTGATCCTGCGGAAGATGCTGTCCAGGTCCCGCTTCATCTCCACCAGGGTCCTCGTGTGGTGTAGGAAGCGCTCAGTCATCTGCTGCAGGCGGGCACTCGACAGGTTGTTGAAGTTTAGCAACATCTCGTTGGTCTTCTCAAAGCGGTCCAGCATGTTCTTCTGGGCCAGGATGATGGCGTTGACATCGTCCACGTTCACCATGCTCAGGATGCGGCTGCAGAAGACCCCTGAGGCCGAATCCGGGGCGTCCATCTCTTCCTCCTCCTCCGCTGCCTGCACATATGGCGGCCTTGCTCGCGCTTCCGGAATGGCGCCCGAGCCTCCGCGACGTCACCACGCACCATGCGTGCGAGCGCGGGTGGCGGAGACGTACCCGGGGCCGACGGGCGTGCGTGGAGGCGCGGCAGGAAGGCTGATTTAGACCTTTTGTAATGGATACCTGGACTCTTCCCAAGAAATTCAGATGATGAGCTCAGGTTGGGAACCATGACTGCAGAGACCAGAGAAAGCCTTTCTTAGTTTTGCTCCACTGGCGTTACCAAGATCTCAAACTGGTCCATTCAGCCTCGGAGAGTTCCGGAACAGGACAGGAAGTAGATTGGTTATCTTGTATCCATTGGAGAGTGGGCACTGGGTATAGTCACCCACTGTACTTGGCATTCAATGTCCATTGGGCCTCAAGCCTTCTCCCACCCTCCCCATGTGCCCAGTATACAGCTGGGCTTCTGTCTTGATGTCCTCATCAGCAATCCAGTTTTCCCCTAGGCTTGTGGCTTCTGGAAGGACCCTGAGTTACTTGGTTGGGACCTGACAATCTGCCTAACCCTAACACTTCCTTCTCTGTGGGGCTGGAATGTCAGTGAAGGTCTTACTCCAAAGTAAACAGAACCCCAGAGACCCTTGTCCTCACCAGAATCATCCGAGTTGTGGCAAATAAAGCTTTCAGCAGGAGCATGACATAATCAGGTCTATGCTTCAGAAGGATGGATTATAAAAAAATAGGGCAAAATGCAGGAAAACTTTTAGAAGGATATTGTAATACTTTGGGGTAAGACAGTAAAGAATTGTGCAAACAGTGGCTGAGAAAATAGGAGGGGACAGAGAATTTGGTCACAGATCAGAGGCACAGAGAACAAAAGCAAAGACGATGCCAAGGTCTCTAGTTTTATAAAGTGATGTTTTAGCTGGATGAGCTACTGCCTTCTATACCGCTTGTTACCTATTTTTTAATCCTAGTCAAAGTTTTCATTGCATGGGAAAGCACCAGTATTAAATGATGTCACACTGTGTCACAGCCCATTTGTAAAAAGCACTATAAGGACCAGAGCATTGAAAGCCTTCCTCCTGGCTGGAACTAATTTTCTCCACCACAAATATCAAAAGTGCCTGGAAATATACAAAGCAATCATTTTCAACCACCCAAAGTAATGCTATTATTCTGACCCCAAAGTAATCCCTTGAAATGTTATTTGGGAAAAATAAAAAGCATTAATAGTTTATCTCAGAGATGAGACTCTTTGCATTCAAGACTGCTAACCTGGAAATAAAAAAAAAATTAATGGCAGGCCACACATTTATTTGTTTCCTTTTTTTTTTCACATGAGCATTTCAACTTTATTTAACAATTTACTTCTAATTTGAACAGATGTGCTTTGCTTTAATATTTGGCTTGGAGAAAATTTTTTTGGTAAAAATAATGCTAAGTGATGTGTGTTTTGGGAATATTTATTTCTCCTAAGATTCTGAGAGATGTGAATAGATTTAAGGGAACAACTTAAAATTTCGATTTTATTTTTGGACCTTAGAGGTGTCATTCAATTTATAGAGCTATTGTGCTAAAAAAACTAATATTCAAATGCTGTCCAATTGCTATATCCTGATTCCTTGCAAGATTATAGCTGCCTCCTTTACTCGGCTTGAAGTTACTAAATAGAACCAATAATGAATCTAAGCAGTAAACCTGCCGATGTAGGATTTTTCATTCCTAATTTGGCTAATGCCCAACTCTAAATTAGAATACAACAAAACTACGAGGTTTTACTTGCAAAGAAACTTGACTCTTAGGCTGAATCCACAAACTCCCAAAATGTAAATCTACCTTCCTGACTTGCCGTCCACAAGCATTGGAGAAGCCACCGCGGACCTGTAAACTAAAGCAAGTCTCCTTTAATGGCAATTTGATTTTTCCTAGCTTTCTTCTTTCAACAAAATAAACAGAATGATTGCCAAACTCCGCTTCTCTTCTGTTCCACAAATACTTCCCTACCGTGGAGAAGCTTTAACAACACGCACTGTGAAATCATTTTCCTCCTTGATTAGTTCATTTCAACCTTGTATGTTCAGGAAGCAGGAACAACCTCTCTTCCCAAAGAGCAGATGAGTAATTGCTTACAAGTAAGAAAAGCCCCTCTCGCCAGAGGAAGGCGGTTGCCAGCTCCCTCCTCAGTATCACGTCTCCTGCCAAGGAACAATTGGTAGGCTGCCCTGCGATTTTCCACACTCCAGATTCAGAGGGAGTGATGTACTTCTTTGTTCAGAGAAACGAGAGAAAAATAAATAAAGGAACAAGTGTGGCCTTATCCACTGCCACCTAAACTTCTGACAAAGAAGCAAAATCCTCCTACACCTGCGTGTAAGAACAAAGCTCAGGAATTTGGACTCGAACGCCAAATTGCCAGCAGTGAGTTTGGAATTGCCTCACACCAAGTTGAAAAGAAAGTCAGCACAGGCTAGGACCTGCTGGGGTGTCTGAGGACACAACATCTCCCTTCTTTGGCTTGTCCCCAGCGGGTGTTTAAGATTAGGGATAACACGACCTGAACCCAGAGTTCTCAGGAAACGAGAAGAAATGCTTCAATGGAGCAAAACTAAACTTACATGTCTTCTTAAAAATGCTCTCATTTTTAGCAAAGTTCTGTGTAATGGTGAGCAGAGCAAGTGTCATGAAGAAAGGGAGAGGGGATGTGAAAGAGCCAATAGCATCTACACTTCAAGCCTGACAGAGCCACATTGGATTTCCAGTCCTTCCAGTAGGGGCGAACGTTGGCTCCACATTATAGGTATCATAGCCGAAGCTTGGAGATGTTCCATCACCGGCTCAAGGTCAAATGACTAATAGAAGGCAGGGACTGAATTCGAACTCAGCATGGCCAAACTTCAGACCTGGGGTTTGTCCTTTGTCCTAGTGGTTCCCAAACACCAGCCCCTGGGCTCCTGCTGGCCTGGCTGCTCCCGACCCACTTGGGCAGCACTGTCAAAATGCCTGGACCAGAGGCTCCAGAAAATCTAATTCAATAGGTCTGGAATGAGACCTGGGAAACTGTGTTGTGAAAAAATCTCCTTGACATTTTTCTGCAGCCAGATTTGGGAACCACTGCAGTACATACTCTTCTAAGCATTTTTTCCTAGAAATTAATTAATTGATTTCGTGGAAATCTTAGCTCATCTCCCAAATCAAAGTATAGTGCATCTGTCACTCTTAGGGAATGTATCTGATGTTTCTATGAACCATGAAATATATTTTCAAAATATTTAAAGTTCGAGTGGTCCTTTAGAAAATGTCCTTGAGTCTGAGGGGTGCCTCCTTATGTTCAGAAAATGAGGGTGCATCCTTGGGGCTAGTTTATCACCCACAATTGTCTTACTGCAAAACTTCCTGCAGGGTTCAAGATTTCCTTACATCTTGGTGGCTCAGAATGCCAGGGCTCCTGGTGCTCAGGACAAACTCCCCGTCTCAGACTTTTTTGATTTACTGCACCCTCTGGGCTCTACTTATTTTAGATGTGGGGCTATGGCATCCGCTTCAACCAATTTTCTGAAATACACTTTTTCCTAAGACAACTTTTACTTTGGCTTCTTGCTACGGACTCTGTTGAGCATCTCTTGGGACCTGAGGTGAAGCTTTTTACATCCTTACACTCTCTCGTTAGAGGTTCTTTGTGTGTCCCTATGTCCAGGCCTCCAAAGTGGATTTCTCCTTCTCACTCACCCCTCTTCTGTGAGGGGGTCCACAGCTAGACTAAAGTGGGGTTCAGCAAACTACAATCTGGGGGCCAAATCTAGCTTGGCACCTGTTTTTGTAAATAACATTTTACTGGAACACAACCAGGCCCATTCATTTGCTTGTCTACGGCTGTTTTCACGCTACAGTGGCAAAATTGAGTAGCCAGAAGAAGACAGAGACCATATGCCTGCAAGTATTTACTATCTGGCCCTTTATAGAGAAAGTTTGCCAATCCGTGGACTAAAGGCGCATTTCCAGTGAAAATATTTACAAATTTTCCTCCGAGAGAGAAATATCACATATACTTCCAGGATTAACCCCACACTGCACAGGTTGTGAGGATTTTGCTGTTTGCTAATTTTTCTTTATTTTTCATCCTTAGCTTTAGGGCACAACATACATATTTTTTTTTCAACTCCATGTTCAGATTTCAGTGGTTATTAGAGAGGCAATACTAGGGCCTAAAAATGATGGACAGTCTTGTCAATGAAAGCCATTCTTCAATATATAATGAGTCATCATTACATATTACATGTGTGAGGGGAAGGGGTATGGAGAAGGTTATTTGAATCTCTGCTAATTTGGCATAATTCTCTCCATTTAACCTTTTTTCCATCTGCTAAAATGAACCCCAATTTCACCATTCTGTAACTTGCATTGCTGATAAAAAAAGGAAACAATTTTTTCTTTTAATTCTCCCAAAATCATCTTGATAATTGGTGATCATAAAAAATACACATCTAATAAAATATTAACCTGAGAAAAGAAATTTTGAGGAAAAAAATCTAATTTCTGGGCCAGCCCCGTGGCTTAGCAGTTAAGTGCATGCGCTCCGCTACTGGTGGCCCGGGGTTCGGATCCCGGGCACGCACCGACGCACCACTTCTCCAACCATGCTGAGGTCGCATCCCATGCACAGCAACTAGAAGGATGTGCAACTATGACACACAACCATCTACTGGGGCTTTGGGGGGAAAAAAAGGAGGAGGATTGGCAATAGATGTTAGCTCAGAGCCGGTCTTCCTCAGCAAAAAGAGGAGGATTAGCATGGATGTTAGCTCAGGGCTGATCTTCCTCACAAAAAATAAAAAAATAAAAAAAAATAAAATCTCATTTCTTTCTATGAAAATAAGAAGCAATGTGCCTTAAAAATCTCATTACTCTTTTCAAATCCCACAAAAATGACTGCAGAAAATCTTCTTGGTTTGATATTTAATGATTGCAGATAAGCAACTGACTTGTACCTGAACTCTGCACCCGGTCTTTAATTATGATCCCTTTGCCTGCCAAGTTATTGATATTTAAAAGTACCAGCGCGCCCTCTTGCGGTGCATTGCAGTTACTATTCTTTTCTACTACTAATTTAGAAGTTGGTACAGACCCATTAAATTTTATGTAACTCATTTTACAAGAGACCACTCTATCTTAGATTTCATCTGTGATTGATTCATATGGAACAATAATCAATAATACACGCTGAGACTTGCAGAATGAACTGCTAAAACTACCCTGGACTATAATGAAATATGATTATCACTGTTTGACACCTACTCTGAGTTCCCAAGAACAGTAATAAACCTACCATCCATATTTGATCCTTAGGACAGCTTTGTAGGACATAAAAACATAAAGTCTAACATTATTATATTCTTCCATATCAGGGGTTATAAAGAACTTCTACCTATTCTGCTTTCCAATTTGAGGATGTGGATATATACATAGTGTATTTACTTTTATCACAGGGCACATGAAAACTCTTCTACATAGAAGAACAAAAAGGCTTTATGAAAATCAAATCCACATCCCAGTTTCTGGTTGCTTCCTTTCAAGAGTAGCTTTGGTTACCTGTTCTTGACTTGGTAAATTTGTTGTTCTGTGCCATAGTGCAAGCCCCAGGCATCTCCTAGATTGTGTGCTGGCACTTGTGAGACCAACCACCCACAAAATCTCCTCTGGACTGCCCATAGGCTTTTTTGTTGTTGTTGTTTTAAATATACACAAGTCCCACCACTTACTGGCTTAACTGGGATCCCTTGAGCAAGTTAGTTTAACGCTCTCAGTCTTAATTCCTCATCTGTAAAATGGAGACATTAATAATGACAACTTCACATAGCTGTCATGAGGACTAAATACAGGAATGCAAGTGAAGGTGCCTAGCTCGGGGCCCGGCACACAGGAAGACATGAATAACTGTTACAACAGTGTTGCTATTAGGTTTCTGAGCATAATCTAACATTGAGATTTCTTAATTTTCCCCTCTCCTTTTGTCACTCCTCACTTTTCTAGTGTATTTTTGGTTTATTAATTTTTTTTTGGTTATTTTTGCCTTCGCTTACTGTGTGGCAATGGAAAAGCAAGATTTGAAAGTGTGGGTTCTTGTTTCGGAACCTTGCATTTCAGGGGACTTATTGCTATCTCTAAGCCAGGAAGACTGCCTTAGAGACCCAATACTTGGGCATGTAAATAGCAAAGAGCCATGTAATGAAGTACTAGTTGTTTGTCTTTTCAATGGTCAGGAAATTCTCCTGCATTTATCTGGAAGTTTCTAATGCAAGTTGCTTTTGTGAAAAAAAAACTCCCACATCATGGATCTGTTCATTTTAGAAAAAGAATAAACATTGACTATGGCACAACATCACTGGACAGAACAGATGCTCCAACTCTTGAGGGTATTTTTTTGTCCACAGCTTCATCCAACATCAAGAGGCTCTTTCTAGGTCAGCTCCATTGGAAAAGTACTTATTTTAGAACCCTCATTTTTTGTTTCCCTAGCAATGCTGTGACATCATGTCAAGGTTCTTACACTCAAAACCAGGGCCTAAACAGGCTTCTTGATTCTTCTTGTACAACTTATATTTGGAGGCTTTTCAATAGCTTCATTAGCTGTAACAAGCCTAAAATATGCTTAAAAAAGGAGAGAGAGAGAGAGAGAAAGAGAGATGCTTTTCAAACAGGTAACTCCAGATATTTAATAAACAGAATTTTTACATGCGCCCACCCTGGTATCCACGCTTGTTGTCTGTTACCTAGGAATTAAATGTTGAGTTGCAAGGAATGATCACTATAGTAACTAGAAGGACACTGGAACGTTGAAAATGTGGGAAGATGTTAAATTTACACCAAAGTGTGTATGTGTCACATTATTAATCCTATTTCTGTAGAAGCTAATTTTCTTCAACAGATCTTCCTTATACATCACATAAAAGGCCCTTTTCCCTCCTTTGTGCCAATTTTCAAAACCATTTAAATTAGCAAATTTTGGGGAGGTGGGTGTCAGAAACAATTGTTTTTGTTTCTTCAAACTGTAACCCAAAATAACCATGCCCCAATGCTATTTAGCTTTCACTGGATAACACATAGTACAAATGTCTTGTGTTTTCTGGATACACACTTAAGTAATCCTCTTTTTTTTTTTAACGTCAGAAATGCACCATCTGACCTGCATTGTGATATTTGCTGTGAATCACGTTGTAGGATTGTCGTGCTTTTTGTGGCATTAGCTCCCTTGCCTACAAACAAACAGCCTTCAAACTACCCAGATGAGATCAAACAGTTGATGGCATTTATATTTTCCTAGGTGTCAGAAAGAAGAATTCAATCTCACAAAATTAAATGCCTTTAGGAGAAAAAAGTGACCATGTGGATCTCTGACATCAAAGACAGAAATATCTTAAATATCTTCCCTCTCCGCTTAGTGTTCCCAAACTCCAGACAGACTTTTTTATTTTTTACTTTTTCTCCATTTCCTTTCCCTCCTGGCTCTCTGAATTATAATTTGGAACCTGGAGGGTAGCTTTCACCTTCACTTGTGCTCATTTTTAGTAATACACAAAGTCTAACAGAAGACAAATGATTGATTCTGCTTCTTTGGTGTTCCTGACACAAATCCGTGGGGTGTTGGCAATTATCTCATCAACAGTAAACTCCTGAAGGAGGACTGTCTTCCAAGTAGTGCAAAAACATGTGTTGTTAGTTACACGTCTTGCTTTGTCCATCGCCTATTTTTGTCTAAAAATAACGGGTGCTCATGATCCAGCTTTTTACTAAAACCTTCAGAAGTTGGCCTTCCTTGGATTGTGTCTCTGGAAGAGCCAGCTGAAAGGCTGTATTATAGAGCAGACATCTCTCATTGGTCTGGACTGAGGAGGGATGAGAGGGGCAGGTTTCCAGGTTCAACTTGACTGGCCTGATACAGTTCATAACAATCAAAATTTACCTCTCCTCTCCTCCGCCCAAAAGTCTGAAGAGAATTAGGTACAGTTCATTACCAAAAAGAAACAATCCAACTAGTAACTAGTCCAGACACACAAGGAGTCCAGAGGATATCCAGAGGTGAAATATTTATTTTCCAGTGAGTTTGCTGACGGTCCTTACAGAGTCAGTCTTGAGTGGGAGCCTGCGAATCCCTTTCCTCTGCAGTCTCCTTTCTCTCTCCACCTCCCCACCAATGCCTAACCCCTTCCCTGGGCTGCTGGCTCCATCTTGGGAGTGGAGTGGGCAGTAAGATTCCTTGAGGTCATGATGACCATTTTTCCTAAACAACTCAACCTCTATTATACTTGCATTCTCCCTCATAAGAAGAGGCTTGGGCATTTCAGAATCTTCTGACTGGAGCATTTAAAATAAAGATAAGCCCTTTTTCTTATAACACTGACCGTTGCTCATAGCATCACACATTTAATGTGTTTAAAATTTCTTTCATTTGAGTCTGTATTATAAAAATCCTCTCATCAGAGGTAAAGAAGGAAGAAAAGATTAAAAAAAAGATATATATATATATATCCATTCAAGAAGTTGAAACATGAATTAGTGCCTTCTTTGAACCAGGAATTGTAATAGGGGCTGGGAGTACAAAAATGAAAAATTCATAGGCATAATCTCAGTGTCTATGAATTCAGAAATTAACTGGGGGTGGCGTAGGGGTGGTAAACAGACATATAAAAAATTAATGGCAGTGCAGTCCTCTAAGAACTTGCATCTAGACATGAACAACGTGTTGTGTTAGCTCCAAGGAAGGTATTATTCCCTGGGAGAGCCTGGGCAAGCAGAAGGCAGGCACAAGAACATAAAAGAAAGCATGTACATTGATTAATTTTCCTGGACTTAGTCTCCCCAGAGCCATTTCCAAAGCAGACCTGTGCCATTTTACACAGTGGGTTCACATTCCACATCTGGTGCTTAACCTCAGTGAAACAGACACAACTACAGAATGCCAACATTCTCCTGGAGATGCCAGGAAGAAAAGATGGCATGAATGTGAAAGAAGCCATGGTGCTTAGGCCACTTCAGGATATATCACTTTGCTAGGGCTGCCATAACAAAGTACCACTGACAGGATGGCTTAAACAACAGGAATTTATTTCCCAGTTCTAGAGTCCAGAAGTCTAAGAGGTTGGGTTGGTTTCTTCTGAAGGCCTCTCCTTGGCTTGTGGATGGCTGTCTTCACATGGTCTTCCCTCTGTGTGTGTGTCTGTGTCTTAACCTCCTCTTATTATAAGGACACCAGTCATACGGAGTAGATTCCACCCATGTGACCTCATTTTACCTTAATCACCTCTTTAAAGGCTCTATCTCCAAAAACAGTCACATTTTTAGGCACTGGGGAGTTAGGACTTGATAAAGATTCTCTACTTGACCAAACTTTGGTCAGGCTCTTCTGAGCTCTCTTTTTGACTAGGCTTGACCTTAGGCTCCCATGTCCTTCCGTGTAGAGTCCATGTCTAGCAAGAACTCTGCGAAGTCAGTTTAACCAGAATCTCCTGTCCTCAATCTCTGATCACTCTCCATATCTGATCAGGTTCCTCATCTACCTTCCGTCAACGGATGTCTGATCACCCTGGCTTGCCTTCAGCAAGATTCCTGTTAGGTCGGTTTAGCCAGAATCCTCCCTTAGCAATGATGTTTCCTCTTGGTAATTTTCCATCCACTGACCTCCCCATCCCTGGGTTCTTGGCTACAAATTCCCATTTTTCTTGTATTTGGAGGTGAGCCAAATCTCTCTCTCCTACTACAAAACCCCATTGTGGTGGTCCCTATACTTATTGTGATAGTGTCCCTGAATAAAGACTGCCTTACCATTCTTTAACAAGTGACACGAATAACTTTTTCCTCAACAGGCTTTAACATATGAATTTGGCAGGGGACACAATTCAGCCCATAACACAAGGTCTTGAAACTTTGGGGAAGGTATGCTAAGGAAGCTCTAGCCATGAATTTCTCCTTTAGGAAACAGAAAGGGAGAAGATTCCTGTTTTTCTTAGAGCTCTGCAGGAGGACATGGATTGGTTGGAGCAACCTGGAGCTCTGCATTGGGGAGTAAGAAGGGGAGGATGGAACAAAAAATGTCATCGTCTATGACGACACTTCCATGGTTTAGGAAAAATAAACTTAAGGAAAAAACAAAATCTGGCTGGACCCATGGCCTAGTGGTTGAGTTTGGCGTGATCCGCTTTGGCAGCCCAGGTTCATGGGTTCAGATCCCAGGCACGGACATACACCACTTGTCAGCCATGCTGTGGCAGTGACCCACACACAAAATAGAGGAAGACTGGCACAGATGTTAGCTCAGGGCTAATCTGCCTCAGGAAAACAAAAAAAAATCAACAAATGCTGTGACATTCTGCCATATGTATCTCATGGCAATTGAAACTCCCACTACTATTCTACCACCAAAGAGTCATTTTTATAATTATTACCAGTAATTGATCACCTACTAGTTCAGTCCAGCAGAGAAGTTAAGAGCAAAGGCCCCAGAGTCAGACAACCTTGCAAAGAGTCCAGCTCTACCATTTACCATGGGACCTTGAATCATTCACCTTCTCTGCGCCTCATCTCCTCACCTGGAAAATTTTAATAATGACTGTGTCTTTCTCAGAGGGCTCTAATGAGGATTATATGAGATAGTAAAAATTATTGTTATTTATTTTTAATATTTTTCAGGGACTATATGTAGTAGGTGTTTTATATATTTTATCTATTTTAATCTCCTACAGAAATCCTATGAGTTATGTCATCAGCCCCCCACAGCCTCCTAGTATTCCACCTCCCCCTGCTATCACTAAGGACAATTTCCAAGCGGAGATTCATGAGAGCTTTTTACCCCAAAACTGATGGAAAGAGCAGCTTCAAGATCACTTCCTTCCTCTCTTCTTTGGATGGTGCATTCTATCCTGTGCGTAGCTGGGCTCCTGGCACAGTTCCTATGACAACCTCTCTCTGGAATATTTTTCTGCTCATCTATAGTACTCCTGGCTCTACTGGTTACAAAAAAAAAAAAAATCCATCAAATAAAGCCTTACCAAAAATAAATAAATAAAGCCTTACATCAAGGGTTTTATTAATGGGAAATCTTTTGTTATTGGGGAATCTCAAAAAGGAGCCATGAGGCTACATCAACCAAGGCAGTAAATTGCTTTAAACTGTTTTAGTTTAAATGTTATAAAGCCCCATATACACTCACTCTCTCCAGCACAATAATTAGGAACATGCACAATTAGATCTAATAGTTACTAGTACAATGCAAAGCAGAAATACAGTTTCATTTTGATGTTGGAGCTTTTTAAAAATCTTTTTCTGAATATTTCTTTTGGTTTTATTGTCTGCTGTAATTTGCTTTACAATAACAAGGTATGTAAACATTGGGAATTCTGTGTGCACAATTCAATCTCCACCCTAGGGATCAATTAGCATATGAAGTGGCCTAATAGAATTAACACCTTAAGAATTGGCCAGGTGGCATTCAAAAGTATTTTTGTCAAAATCAACACCAGAAGTTTTATTACTTAGCAGGTTATAAAGAATTTTTAATTGGTGAAATTAGTGGAGTTTAAGTTACGCGATTGTTAAAACTCGGACACCGCCTACTTGGACAACAATGTATAAATAAACACCTGACCAAGCCAGTAGTTCATACCAGGGGGACAGCTTCCAGATGCAAGGCCCAATGATCCTGTGCCCCTCCCCTTAGTGGATGATCCTGCCATCTGATCTGACTGAAAGCCCTGACTCCCTCCATCAGGATACCTGTCTTCATCTTAGAGAGAGCCTTTCATGAAGGTGCTGGTCATTTGTCAAGGGTTGAGACTGAAAACATTCCAAGTATACACAGGCTGAACGATTGTTTTGTGCCTGCTTGCTAGCAAATATTTGTTTGCTTAGAATAATATGGTTTAAAATGTGCCTTTGCTGGGCCTGCCCGGTGGCTTAGCAGTTAAGCACGCGCGCGCTCGGCTGCTGGAGGCCCGGGTTCAGATCCGGACGCGCACCGACGCACTGCTTGTCAAGCCAGGTAAAAGTAGAGGAAGGAGGAGGACTGGCAAAAAAAGAGGAGGACTGGCAGATGTTAGCTCAGGGCTGATCTTCCTCACAAAAAGTAAATAAGTAAATAAATGAAAACAGGAAAACAATAGAAAAAATTAATATAAATAAATAAAATAAAACGTGCTTTTGCTACAACTGCCTGGTAGAAGGACGATGAATTGGAAACACAGAGCTGATACTCCCTCTAACTACTGGAGAGCTCTGATGAAGCCCAAAATTACCTGACATTCGTGGGACAGTAAACTAGGTTAAGTTGGTTCTAATTCTCATATTCTATTCTTCAACACATACCTGACGATAATCCTGTGTATCTAAACTTCCTCCTGCCACACTCGCATTTGTCTTCATTGACACGCCCACCGAGCTTTATACAAGTGCGTCTACTGGTCAGAATATCATCTTCAGGCAACGCAGGGAAGCTCTGGTTTCTATAACCACCACTCAGGTACTGAGTCATGAATCCTCACGCTAGTTCCTAGACTCTTTTTTTTTTTTTTCCTTTTAAATAGACTTTATTTTTTAGAGCAGTTTTAGGTTCACAGCAAAACTGAGTGGAAGGTACAGAGATTTCCCGTTACCGGCTGTCCTCACACACACGCACAGCCTCCCGCACTATTAACATCCTGCACCAAAGTGGTACATTTGTTACAACTGGTGAACCTACATGGACACATAATTATCACCCAAAGTCCATAGCTGACATTAGGGTTCACTCTTGGTGTTGTATATTCCATACACTTTGACAAATGTATAATGACATGTATCCACCATTACAGTATCATACAGAATAGTTTCACTGCCCTAAAAATCCTCTGTGTTCTGCATATTCATTCTTCCCTCCCCCCACTCTCTGGCAACCACTGATCTTTTTATTGTCTCCATAGTTCTGCCTTTTCCAGAATGTCATATAGTGGGTATCATATAGCATATAGCCTTTGGGGATTGGCTTTTTTCACTTAGTAAAATGCATTTAAGTTTCCTCCATGTTTTTTCATGGCTTGATAGTTCATTTCTTTTTAGTGCTGAATAATATTCCATTGTCTGGATATACCACAGTCTGTTTATCCATTCACCTACTGAAGGACATCTTAGTTGCTTCCAAATTTTAGAAATTATAAATAAAGCTGCTATAAATATTCATGTGCAGGTTTTTATATGAATATCTTGAACTTCTTTGGGTAAATACCAAAGGAGCATGATTGCTGGATCGTATGCTAAGAGTATGTTTAGTGTTATAAGAGACCACCAAACTGTCTTCCAAAGTGGCTGTACCATTTCGCATTGCCACCAGTAATGAATGAGCGTTCCTATTGCTCCACATCCTCATCAGCATTTGGTGGTGTTGGTGTTCTGGACTTTGACTATTCTAATAGGTGTGCAGTGATATCTCATTGTTGTTTTAATCTGCATTTCCCTAATGACACATGAAGTGGAGCACCTCTTCATATGCTTATTTGCTATCTGTATATCTTCTTCAGTGAGGTGTCTGTTCGGGTCTTTTGCCAATTTTGTAATCACGTTGTTTGTTTTTTTCCTGTTGAGTTTTATGAGTTCTTTGTATACTTTGGATAACAATCCTTTATCAAATATGTCTTTTGCAAAGATTTTCTCCCAGTCTATGGCTTGTCTTCTCATTCTCTTGACAAGGCTTATTTTTAATGTAATGAAAACGTGTATTTGCTTGTGCATTGAACTTATTCAATGATTCGCTCTTTCATTCATTCAACATGTACTTATTAAGAACCTGCTAAGTACGAGGCACTATGCCAGGTATATAGAAGGCAGTGGTAACCAATGTAGACACGGGGCTGCATTTGCCTCTAAGCCATAACAGCTCATATTTTAAATCCTCAAACTTGTATTCACATCCTTTGTGATTTATTCTCTAAAATATGTGAAGCTTGTCCTCTCCTCTTTATTCCCAGAGACTACCCTGATTACTCTCCTTATCATGACAGATGATCAATCTAATCGATCTTGTTTTTCAATCTGGTTCCTTCCCATCCAATTCCTTCTCTCCATGGGCGACAGTTATCCTTCCAAAATATAGATACAATCAGGTCATATTTTTGGTTAAAAAACGTGTATGACCTACAGCGGTAGTGGGTAACAGTTTCATTCTACAACACTGGAATGCAAGAAACATCACTTCTCTGAACTTCTCTAAAACAGTTAAATTATGCTGAGCCCTATTCTATTCAGTCAGTGATAAACTCAATTTCAGTCTTTTTATTGGGCTCCTTCCTTCCACCAAGGAAGGAAATTTATAGAGATCTCACACAGAATATTCAAGAATGGGCCCTCTGGTCTTAGTCTACAATGCCCCCTGCTGACCTTCACCTTGGCTGTATCCAGGTGGTCCTATGAAAGTAGGTAACGCCAAGCCTAGCTCCTTAGAAATATTTGGTTTCTGCCCAGCAATACAAAAGCCTCTGAGACAAGGAAAAACAAGTTAGGCACCTTCTTTTGTGGGAGAATTAAAAATATATAAAACAAGAGGGCTGGCCCGTGGCCTAGCAGTTAAGTGCTTGCGCTCCGGTGCTGGCGGCCTGGGTTCGGGTCCTGGGCGTGCATCGACGGGCTGCTTCTCTGGCCATGCTGGGGCCGCGTCCCACGTGCAGCGGCTAGAGGGACGTGCAGCTATGACATACAACTATCTACTGGGGCTTTGGGGGGAAAATAAATAAATAAAATTATTAAAAAAAAAATATATATATATATATATATAAAACAAGAAAAATAAAAACACTAATTAACATTTCAAATTATCCTGTCTCATAGAAAGAGTCCAAACTCCTTAGTGTGGCTACAAGACATATCTATGCTTCCCAGTTTCACCTTCATCCCATGGTGTGCTGGAGCCAGTTCACACCAGCTCATGAGGGCCAAGTGCCAGATTTTCAGGAATGTTGTGAGCCGGTTGTTAAACGTAGCTATTGTTAAAATTTAACTGATACAAATCTCCTTCCCACCATATCCCATCTCCCTCCCAGCCCTGTCTGAGCTCCCAAAGCACTTTGCAAGTACTTGTATTACAACAAATCTGACATTGTTTCTAATTGTTGTTTTCACTAAAATATCCCCCAGATTATGAGTTTGTCAATAAGATCTTTCCATTTATATTTGTCTCCCTTGTTCCTAGCAGAGGGCTTGGCACATGGTAGGAATCCAATAACTGTTTGGTGAGTGAGTGAATGAATAACTCCTGGAGGTTAAAACCTATTCCCTTCCTCATATTGGGATCACCCCTATACCCAGCAGCACTCGGTTTCCACAATCAAGCTTTACATTCCAGGATCCTGAGCCCTTTTATTCTTTGATTGGTCACCACAGAGGAAGAGCTTGGTTTCCCTCCAAGAGATGTGACTTTCATTCTCCAAGGATTAAATGCAGATCAAATACAAGTAGTAAAGAAACAAAGAAAGTGTAACAATTCCCTCTGGCACAAAAAGCAAATCACAACTCTCAACATCCATCCATAACACCTGTGGTATATGACACTGAAATGGAAAGTCTATGTGGCTGGCTGGCAAGCCAGTGCAGGGCTCTCTTCAGCCCAGTTGACATTTTGGAGGCACCGAGTGGATTTGGTGAAAACTATGGGAATGGCTGATGTGGTAGCATCATTGGGGGGATTGGTGGATGGACAAAATGGCCAGGAGGGTTCTCATTGCATAGATATACCTGGGAAACATCCTCTTCATCCTTTAGAAAATGTCATGAACATTCTGGAAGGTTCTTGACAGAAATGTGTCGAAGACTGGAAAAAACAAAGATTGAAAACCATTGCTTTTGATTTTAGACTGTGCAACCCCAAGTACGGAAATGCTTGACCTAATTTCTGATTCCAAAAACAGCTTTGGGGAAACAGTCATTGCTTTGCCCTAGTCTTCCCAGAACAAGAACCAAACGTCCCTGAGGACACCAAATGACATCGCCACCCCACCACCAAGCTGGCTTTGGCAAAGACGTAAGGCTATTTGCAGAGAGTATGCCGCCTCTGCTGTGAGTGGGCAGTAAACTACCAGGGAGATGCGTGCTGGCTGCCTGGAGACGGGGTTGCTAGGTGCCTCTGAAGTATGAGACCGAGAGGTGTATATTATTTCCCCCACACTTCTTATTTTACACAGCGACAGTTCTAGTCTGGAAACAAAAGGGAAGAATAGCGTCTGTGGTATTAGGAATAACAGCCAGCCAAGTGCCCTACGGGGCAGAAGGAGCAGGACTGAGGCTTTTATCAGGAGCAGGAGAAAAAAGTAATGTGATTTGGTTTCACCATAATTGCTTAAGCAGCCTGAGTGAGAACTAATTATGAGTTCATCTGGCTCCAGAGAAACCCCACCTCTTCCCTTCTCCAGAATGGTACTAAAATGTCAGCATTGCATCATCAGAAATCACTCCCATTGGTGGCCTTTCTTAAGGAGAGCAGTGTGCTCTGGCTCTCTGAAAGCCACTGGAATCTGTATAAACCCAGGAATTCATATCTTTCCAAGACAAATAAAATATTCCTGGCACTCACTTGTCACTTGAAAACTCAGAGTGCTTGCCCCTTATTATATCAAAGAGGAAGTGTTGTTTTAAAAATGTGGGTGTGATGAAATGCAGAAAAGGAAATGAAGAACAGGTTATAGGCATCCCTGTCACTGTAAGACTCGGGAAAGGTCCTGGGTTTCAGAACCAGGCTGTTCACTGATGATATCTTGACACTCTCAAGCTCTCAACAGGCTCCAGTGGCCCTAAAGAGATAAGCACTTTTGCTCAGAAAGTTGGTCGCCCCATTCTCAAAAAGGCAGAGCTAACACTGGAAGTCATGGGAATAGAACTTGAATTCCATCTAGGTTAGCAGTCCAAATTATAAATCTAGATGAAAGCTAAGCAATGCTGCTTTAAGATGCTTATTTGGACTCTATGTGAGCTCTGAGAAGGAGGCAAGTTGGTATATGAGAATAGAAAGAACATGGGTTCAAATCCTGGGTTCAAGCTGGGTTCACATCCTGACTATGACGGTTACTAGCTACACGGAAGTTACTTGCCTTCTCTGAGTGTCAGATTCAACTGAGAAATGAGGTAAAAATATCAGTTCCCTCGCAGGATCTATGTAAGGATGAGAAACAATATGTAAAGTGCCTACACAGCACTTGGAACAGAGGATGTGTAAGATAAATGGCTGTGCATGTCACAATTCTGTGTCACGATGAGAAAGCCTAATTTGAGTGCCTCTACATGTACAGCACTGTGAGGGTTACAAAGACATACCACGCGTGACTTTTGTCTTCTGAACCATCACAACACTTTAGTTAGATGGGGAGGGTAGAAGGGGCTGAGGGGGAGTAATACTATCTTCAGCTAAAGACAAAGGAGGATGCTAGGAGTGGGGGGAGTCAGTTATGGGCGATTACCAGAAAAGCACAGGAACAAGAGTAAGATTAACATGCAGATTTAGGTCCTTGCCTTCCACACTTATAAGAGTTTCTAGAGATAAGCCCCCCCTCCCTTTTCCTGGTACAGAGAGGGAGATACCTTTACAAATGGAGATTTTCCTTATAAATGTAAATGTCTCTTACAAAGGATAACTTCTACTTTTACTTGGTTTTCAAAGCTTTGATAGAAATGGGCTTAGAAAGGACCCTCCCAGTCTATCCCCATACCCAGAGTTATCTCTTAAACTCTTTTAGGCAGTTAGTTGTGGGGGGAGGTCAAAGTTTCTTTCTGAGTCTTCTGAGCCTTTATTGTCTTCAGCTTGAAATAATCTGCATACCAGAGTGGCACATCTTGGAGCGGCCTGCCCTGAACCCCATCAATGTCAAACTGCAGATTTAACAAAAACAGAAGACCAATCCACTGAGAAGAGGCTCATTTTAGCACTCAAAGCACATGCTACCAAAAACAGCCAGCTCTGGTTACTTATTCTCCAGGGTCACATTCTTGAAGAAGACTGGAGCACTTTGAAAGTTCTAAGCACGGGCCGTGACTGGGCTCACCTGTGGTGGAGAGGAGATGAGTGACCGTCCTTATTTTGCAAGAAAAGTCAGCTTACAGTTAGGAAATGAGGAGCAAAAATAAATCATCCAACTCCATAAAAAGTCCAAACTGAAGTACAAGTTTAAAACGTATTACTTTATAAAGTTAAATGGCTGACTCTACCCATCACTCCGCTGATCTCCCTTGTCATGTATTCCTTTAAATATATATTGAGAGTCAGCCCCAATGGCCTAGTGGTTAAAGCTCGGTACTCACTGCTTCGGCGGCCCAGGTTCACTTTCCGGTCACAGAACTACACTACCCATCTGTCAGTTGCCATGCTGTGGCAGCGGCTCACATAGAAGAACTAGAATGACTTACAACTAGGATATACAACTATGTACTGGGGCTTTGGAGAGGAAAAAAAAAAGGAGGAAGATTAGCAACAGATGTTAGATCAGGGCAAATCTTTCCCTGCAAAAAAAGAAAAAGAAATATATATATATATATATATATATATATGGCTTATACCCAATTCCATAACCATGGATGAACAATAAATAGCACTTTATTTTCTGAAAATCATAGTAATCTGAATCTGCACCCCCAGGAAAATCCAACCTTAGTCATTATTGACCACTCCCCTAAGTGGGAGAAGAGGAGGGAAAACACAATAGCACTAATTATGTATTTAAGTTACATCCACGCTTTATATTTTGTATAGATTTGCTTACATACCATGCGAACTTGAATATAAATGATATTTTCTCCAAAAATTATTCCATAGAAATAAAAGGAATCACCTTATATTTTAGTCTTTACAAAGTCCTTCCTGTTTTAAGAAGGCCTATTCAACTATTTTGAAAAGCTAATGGCATATACCTGAATAAAAGGTATACTGTTTCCCAAATTTTTTCTTAGAGATAAAAAAACTCACCTTATATTTGAATTGTTATGGGAAGGCTATTCAATTATCCTGATTCAGTTTCAATCAGTAGAAGTTTAAAATGCTTGTGTAAGTCAGCTGATAGAGTCGGTAAAAAAAAAAAAAAAAACAGGAGGCAAAAATATTTTACACAGATTTGAAATTATTCCTGGAGGTATGCATTATAAATTATAAGAGTTGGGTGACACTGTAAATAGTCCTTTTAAAGATCAACTTAAAAAGCTGTATAGTAAGTGATTAGATTGGAAAGATCATAAATACAGACCCATGGTATGGACGGAATGTTTGTGTCTCCCCAAAATTCATATGCTGAAATCCTAACCCCCAATGTGATGGTATTAGGAGGTGGAGCCTTTGGGAGGTGATTAGGTCATGAGGGTAGAACCCTCATGAACAGGATTAGTGTTCTCACCAAACACCAAATCTACTAGTGCCTTGATCTTGGACTTCCCAGCCTTCTTTCCTTATGGTATTTTTGTTATAGCAGCCTGAACAGACTAAGACAACCTACATATGAAATAAACCAACTGTGGAGTAAAGATGACTGACTGAACATACTCGTTTGTTTTTTATACTTTTCTGAAACTCCACTAAAACATAATAAAGCATTTTTTTTTCAAGACATCAAATCAGGAGGACAAAGAATAAGGAAAGACACAACAGCATCAAGATTTGAAAGTTGGGAAGATTAATGAAAAGTAACTGATATACCAGTTCCAAGAGTGCTGGGTCCCAAGATGGTGGCAGAAAAGCCGAGAAGCATTGATTACACACAAGTCTGGGCAGCTGTGGAAGTAGGATTGAAGATAGAGCAAAAAATAAGAAGTAGTTAGAGCCTCAAATCCGCTATTCAACCCCAATAAAAGCCTAGAAGTTTATGTTTTGGAAAAGTTAAAAGAGATGGATCTGGGAGAGTTGAGGGGCTGCAGTACTGAACAGAAAATTGAGAGGAGGTGGATCTTGACATAATGAAAATGAAAACTCACCCCTGTCCCCTGGTCCTCTTTCTCTACCTGGCCCTCAGAATACTAGCAATCAAGCCTAAACCTTCCAGAAAGGAGTTCAAAGCTCTCTCTCTAAAGAATCCAATGCAATTCACTAAAGAAAAATTCAAAGAGAAAGTCTGGACCTGCACTGTCCAATATAGTGACTTACATTAAAACGTAATTAATTAATTACTTAATCAAAATATTAAAGCATCAGTTTCTCAGTTGCACTAGCCACATTTTAAGTGATTGAAGATACATGTGGCTAATGGTTATGGTATTGGACAGTGTAGATATAGGACATGTCCATCATCGCGTAAAGTTATATTAGATAGCACCGATCTAGGCAGATCTCCCCGCAGCAAAGTCAACAGTCTCCACTCTCACAATCTAAGTGTGCCACACTCTCAAACATATGAAACACAAGGATCACCAGACGGGTAAGACATCTTTTAATACAAAAAATAGAGAAGTGAGTTACAGTTTAAGCAAACTGGAAGAACCAGAGACAATACAGAGAGAAGAAAACGTCATCATTAATAACTTCATGGGGTTTGAGAAGATATTGTTTCTATGAAACAAGTATAGCCTGTTGTAAAAAAAAATTCAATAAATAAAAATATAAGATATTAGAAATTTTAAAAACACAATGGTATATGTGAAAAACTCAATAGAAGTGTCAGAAGATAAAACTGGAGAAATCTCTCAGAAAGCAGAGCAAAAAAAGGTAAAGAACAGAGAAGAGAAAAAAAATCATAAAATTAGAGGACAAGTTCACAAGTTCAACATGCAAATAAAAGGAGTTCCCAAGAAACAGGAGAGAAAATGAGAGGAGAAAATTATTTAAGAAACATCTCAACTGAATTTCCCAGAACAGAATGACCTAAGTATCCAGACTGAGAGAGAATCCAGAGTACCCAGCAATGACTGAGAACCACACCAAAGTCACATCATCACGAAATCTTAAAACACTTGGACAAGGCAAGCTTGGAGTGGGTGGATGGGGGGAATGGTCACCTAAAAATATTAAGAATCTGAATAGCTTTGGATCTTTCAACAGCACACTGAAAGCAGAAGAGCAATGCTTTAAAAAATTCTTTTTTTTTTTTAAAGATTTTATTTATTTATTTTTTTTCCCCCCAAAGCCCCAGTAGATAGTTGTATGTCATAGATGCACATCTTTCTAGTTGCTGTATGTGGGACGCGGCCTCAGCATGGCCGGAGAAGCAGTGTGTCGGTGCGCACCCGGGATCCGAACCCGGGCCGCCAGCAGCGGAGCGTGCGCACTTAACGGCTAAGCCACGGGGCCGGCCCTAAAAAATTCTGAAGGAAAATATTTCTCACCATGGACATATAAATCCAGCCAACCTATCAATTAAGTATAAGGGAAGAATTAAGGACATTTTCAGATGTTTAGGATATCAAAAATCTTACCTCACCTGCACCCTCCCTCAGATAGCCACTTACAGGCTCTGCTTCACTAAAGTCAGCGGGTAAACCAAAAAAAAAAAAAAAAAAAAGGAAGACATGAGACCCTGGAGACAGGAACCCTATGGGGACATGAGACCCTGGAGACAGGAACCCTATGGGGGAGAGAGGTGGAGGGAATCGCAACGATTCCATGATCCCAGCTGTGTGTGGGCTCTGAGAACAGCCTTTCCAGATTTGGGCAGGTTAGCGTGCTTCAGGAGGGAGTGCTTCAGGGATATGCAATGCTGGAATACCTTATGTGTCTGAACTCTCCAAGAAGAGACTTAAGCAATTGGCAGAAAGTTTCAATTAGGAATACACAGAAAACTAAGCCAAAAAATTTTTTTTGGGAAAACACAGTTGTGAATCGGAGGAATAATCATACTTGCATAAATCACTGTATTCTACAAGGCATAGCTGTGAATAGCATTTACGTCGTCATCATATTGCAATAATTTTGATCTAACCCAAATTATGAAATAACTATACTAGAAAGATGGGGAGCAAAAAAGAATGCATCTGATGGGCTGGGGTGTAGGTATGAGAACTCTTTTAAAGAAAAATGATTATTTTCGAAAATGGGATATATTAACAGATAATGACTGAAACCAAAAAGTCAAGAATGGAAATATTGGCATATTATTTAGAAACATGAAGATCATATACCTAAGAGAAAAAAAAAAACAAAACAAATAAAAGAGTTGAAAGTGGTTGCTTCTAGGTAAAGAGAAATGGATGAGAGAGACTAAGGTTTTTTTACACCATCTTGTTATTTTATTGTCTAAACTTTGTGCACCTCTAACTTTGATTTTTTTTTTTTTTTTTTAAATTGAGGGGAAAAAAGGTAGAGGGAAAAATCCAAACTGGCTGTCCAGACGTTATATGAATGGCCACTTGTGTCTCATGTAGCATGATACACAAATTCCCTTCACTGTTGCCATCTCTTCTAAGCTTCCACTAGGTTTTCTGTTTTATGGCATGATTCCTGCCTCCAAATTCTTCCATTCAATTTCCCTATGGCCTCTCCCATGTTTCACTTGCCTGCATTTCTGACTTAGAGATATGAACCTAGTACTTCTAGATAGTTCTATATATTTCAACTGCATCTCTAATCACAACAAAATTCTCGAGAACTAGAAGTATGTCTTGTGCTTCTTTGAAAATCTAGCACCTGATTCAATTCTTGTAACAGTATGGACACACACAAATATTTCCTGGTGATAATTTATTGAACACATATTATGTGATATACTCACTTTATAAACTGACTACCATATAAAGTGATATAGTCACTTTATACATGTTATCTAATTTAATGCTAAAACAACTCTGCAAGGTGAATTCAATAATCACCATTTTATAGATGAAGTGGAAGAAAGAGAAAAGGCAGTGAAAATTTCACCATTAACTCTGGGTGTAAGAAATATCACATTTCCTTATTTTGTTTAAATCAAATTGAGCTGCTCAGAGCAGCAATCGGCTGGCAGGAAATTCCATTTCAGTCATTTCCAGGAGATACAAAGGTCAGGGGTGGGGAGATCTTCTGCAGTCCAAAATATTGAAAGGAAGGCTTATGGTCCCCACTGGTCCCCACTGATACGATCATTGTCCAGGCCACATGATCATGTCCCCGAGGCAAGCTGTACTCACAGATAAGCTTTAACAAGGGTCTCTGTCATCTCAATTCCTGAGACCATGGCTCCTAGAGTCCTTCCTCCAGAGCGTCCTGTTGCAATCCACCCAATTGGGAGTTCACAAGCAGGACCTGGGCTACCTTCCTTGGAAACCACCCAAACCACCCTCTAAAAGCCCTCATCTTTCTTCTCTTCCACTCTAGGTGATGTGGCATAATCCCCTCAACAGGTCTAGTCTTCTAAAACAAAACCCAAAAAAAGGAACGAAGCATCCTCTGGCAACATCTGCTTTCCATTTAGCAACCCAAAGCCCCTAGGGCAGAGGAACACAATGGCTTGGCTACTTTCTTGGAATGAAAAGGGGAAAAATCCCTTCAGCAGTGAAAACAAAGCAAAAATTTTTTTTTATAGAGCAATAAAAAAAAAATCCTGCCTCCAATATAAATACACATAAACATATATAATATAAACACGGAGAAGCAGGTATTTATATAATTATATTTATAACATACACAGTTGAATGAATGCCTGTGTGAAAAGAAAATTTTCACTGTAAAAGCAGTAACTTTCATTACGATGACCTACCTGTCTCACTCTCTAGTCTTCTATGATTGCAAATGAACCACATTCCAAACCCAGGGAAAAAACATGTTTATAAAACTGCAAAGGTGAAGGCCAGTAATGGAAATTGATTTTACATGCTCAGCAGAGTGTTTTTAAATCCATGGAACAGTCTAAGGGAAAAGAAATCTATGTAATTATTCGACAGTCTTTTGTAGTCCATTAAAAAGGCTCCACAACTGTCTACCTCTCCTGAACCAACTTAACATAAATCCCTCCCATTAAAGAAGCATTTCTTAGAAATTGCACAGAGTGCACCCTTCTGAAGAGGTGAAAACTCGAGGATGAACTCAAACTGAGAATAATGATTCCTACATGAAGACAAGCTGCTTCCTTTAAGTGTTTTTAATGAGGCAGAAATTTTCACTCGAAGCTCCTGCCCAATACCTGAGTAGCTGGTCCCTTTGAACTTGTATTTTTCTCCCTTCACTTTCTGTTTGATGAGATGATGGGGCAGAAATCAATAGCCTCTGCTTCAGAGGCAATTATGGGGCATTTCTGCCTTTATTCTTTTTGAATTTCAGTCTATCGTGGTCAACACTAAAAATATTTTTCCCACATTTCAAAGCAAATGCATGATAATTTGAAATATGATTTCACTGTTATGGACAATTGACTATTTTTTAAATTCTTACCATTTTAGATAGGAAATAAAGAAGAAGAAAACGGTACACAAATTAGATTTAAGGAGCTATATATCTGAATGGCTACTTGACTATACAAGTAAGGTGCTTACCTTGATAGGTCAGCGCTCAAATGAGTCTCCTGGGACAATTGTTCTCCAGCTAGGCGAGGTCAGACTGCAAGTTCTTCTAAATATCAATATGTTCATTAGATCATTAATTCAATTAATTCCATTTAATTGAAGTTCTTGAATAAGTGTGTTGTCAAGCACTATTGTTGGGAATTTTAGTAGTCTTTCTATATAAACCATAATTAATTAATTATGTATTAACGATACAGTATCTATTCTAGGAAAGTAACTTGGAAACCATGACAAATGGTTTGTACTACCACTATTAGTTTGAAACAAATTGTATTTCAGATTGATTTATAGAGCTCTCTCCCCTATACAGACAAGACTTCACTACACCATAACTGTTCTGTCAAGGTAGGTACTCATCTAAGGCTACTTCTACCTTCTTGTCTTAACTGAAATTTACCTTTCTTCTGATTCCTTCCCTTGCAGCCCATTCTAGCAATAGCTGCTTCCTTCTACTAGTCCTAAACGTGCAAGAGAGTTGCCATTTTTCTTCTTCCAGACTGTAGTTTCCAGCCTTTTTTTTAAAACCAACCTCAATAATTTCAATTGCTCTTTTGAAATTCATGTTATTTGCTTATATTAGCTAGACCCATCTCAGCCAATTACCCATGACTTTCCATAACATTTTGAATTACTAGGTCAGTTTTCTTCTCCGATAGGCTAATAAATGGGACCATGAAATATATCCATGCTCTAATCCCTGGAACCTGTAAATGCTATCTTATTTGGAAAAGACTTTGATATGATTAAATAAAGGATCTTGAAATGTGATTGTCCTGGATTATCTGCGTGGGCCCTAAATGCTGTCACATGTGTCCTTATAAGAGAGAGGCAGATAGAGATTTGACACCCATACAAAGGAGAAGGCGATGTGAAGACAGAACAGAGAGATCTTAAGATGCTGGCCTTAAGGTTAGAGTGACGCAGCCACAAGCCAAGGAATACCAGTTGCCATCAGAAGCTGGAAGAGAAAAGAAACCGATTCTCCCTTAGAACCTCCAGAGGAAGCACAGGCCTGCTGACACCTTGATTTTAGCCCAGGGGTACTGATTTTGGACTTCCAGCCTCCAGAAGTGAGAGAGAATAAACTCCTATTGTTTTAAGCCACCAAGTGTGTGGTATTACAGAGCCATAGAAAACTAATATACTTTCCTATTCTTGACTTTCATTCTCTAAGACTTCACCGTCTATATAGTGCCAAGAAGTCATATAGAAAACTAGTAGAGAAGGATTCATAAAAGCCCAGGAATAGTCTCAAGAATAAGGGAGCAATCAATATTTTTAAATATTACCAAAAGGTTGAGGTAAAGATTTTAAAATGCCTGTTGGATTAGGCAATTAGGAAGTCTTTAATAACCACCAGAAGAATAGTCTCAATATGGTGGCAGGGATGGCAGTCCATATCCAGTATTCAGTAGACTGAACAGTGAATGGGAAGTCAAAAAGATAAAACCAATAAGATAGACTTAATTTTCAACAATTTTGCCTGTACATAGAAAGAGAAATATAAGGTAATTATCTGGAGTGGAATATAGAGCCAAAGACAAATTTATTACTCTTCAGGGGGCGACCTGAGGATATTCATAAGCAAACAACCAGTGGAGGGAGAAGATTGAACACACAAGAGGAGAGACACTTGACAAAATGAGGTCTCTGACGAGGTGGGCAAAGCTAAGAACAAGCTGCTATGTAAAAAGATAAGCTATGAACAGATATAGGGACACTACTTCCTCTGAGATGAGAACAAAGAAAGTAAAAATGGGCGTAGAGGCAAACAATTTTGTGTTACCATGTGACAGAATGCATTTTCCATCCATATGCTCTTCAGCAATGTAACTGTGCCACTCCTCTATCAAAAGATGGAGTCATTCTCCTACCCTTGAATCTAGACTGTTCTTAGTGACTTGCTTGATCAACAGAATGCAGTAGAACTGACACTCTGGGATTTCCACGGCTTATGACCTAGTTTTGAAATCCTTGCTCTTAGGCCACTCCTTTTCAGACCCAACCACCATGCCATGAGCAGCCACATAGAAAGGCCAACCACATGTAGGTGTTCTGGTCGACAGCCTCAGCCCAGCTCCTAGCTTACAACCAGCATCAATTGCCAGCTATGTGGGAGAGACCTTTTGGGCATCCAGCTCAGTCAAATCTTCAACTGTCTATAGGCCAAACTCACTGTCTACAGGTCAAGCTGCAATCACTCAAGAGACCCCAAATGAAAACTGCCCAGCTGTGGCTGCCAACGCACAGACTCTTAAGAGAAAAATAATTTTTGTTTTAAGCCACTAAATCTTTGGATGTCTTGTTACCCAGCCAAGGCTAATCAGAACATAGAAGAATGGGGCGTTAAGAGAGTTCACACTTTATTTTCTCTTAGTTGAACAGAATGCTAAGTGATTTGAAATAGCTAATATGAGAAATGAAACAGATAATTGATTAGGGACAGGTAGAAAAATTGTTAAACAGTGTTGAGGACCCGATTCACATCATAGAACATAATCCGTGATGGCACCAAGCCCCTTTATGATTTTTCCATAGTGGAGCTCAAAAGATTCTTATAGGTTTCAGGCGTGGCAGTACAAATACACAGAAAAACAAGGGGCCAAGAGAGCAGAGGGTGGTGTTGAGAAAGTGGTTAAAGCAGTAACTAAGTGCCAAGGAGCAAGGCCAACTGACGCATGAGGTACAGAGCCCAGGGCCCATGAAAACGTTTTAATTTCTTTTAGAAGTGGAAGAAAAAGTAAACTTTTAGGCCAAAGAAAATGTTTTAATACATAGTAATACTTTTATATAAGTTCAATTGTAAAACATAATAATTATTTTTTTTATCTAGGGGCCTATGAAGGCAAAAATGCATAGGGCTCATGAAAGTCATTATGTGGTCCTGCCTAGGAGAGGCAGACAATATGAAAAAAAAGGGAGATGGTAAGCGTCAGAGGACTTGATGAAACTATTATGAATTTGTAGTCAAATTAAGAGAGCAAGAGACCTAGAAGGAGAAGAGATTGTGATGAGGGAGTGAAATGTGAGAGTTTTAAGTTTTTGGAAATGAAGAAGGGTCTCACAGGTGATGAGAAGCTCCAGGATGTGCTGGTGAAAGACGGGAAGGGAGGTGGCTTTTGGAGCAAAGGAGATCAAGGATCATGGTAGGTAGGAGGTTGAGAAAGTGATTAAGGGGGAAGTGATCCACGATGGTGGCAGGAGTTAGAAAGACTAGGATTCTAGTTGGACCAAAGATTTATGTGTAAAAATAAACACACAAAAATTGAAGTACTAGAAGAAACAAAGGAAATTTTTTTCTTAGTTGACATTTTTTTGACAAAACTCACATTAAGGGGAATTTTGAGAAGGTCTTTAATCAAATTTTATAATAAGGAAATATATTTTAAGTATTTCTTTTCTACCAAAACAACTGTAAATTTGTTTTTATTGAGGTATAATTGACATATAATATTAGTTTCAGGTGTACGACATAGTGATTCGATATTTGTATATATTGCAAAATGATCACCACAATGTCTAGTTAAAATCTGTCACCATGCATAGTTACAACACTTTTTCTTCTTGTGATGAGAGCTTTTAATATCCACTCTCCTAGCAACTTTTAAATATGCAATACAGTTTAATTGACTGTAGTTACCATGCTGTATGGAAATTTTTTAAATTATCTCAAAATAGGAAAAGTATTATATAAAACATAGACAGCAAAATGGAGAGATTGATAAACTGGACAATATGTAAATAAAATTGTTCTACATGACAAAACACCAAAACCAAAATGGCAATTCAACAAACTAGGAAAAAATATATTGCAACTCACATTTTAGTAGAGGTCTCTTTTCCTTATTATATAAAGACCTGCAACAAAACAATAAGAAAATAGGTAAAGGTTCTGCATCCAATTCCACCATGTGAGGGCTTTCCCCACACCACCAAGCAATTTTCTGACACTAGCTGGGTGTTCTACAACTTGACTCAATTCTGACACTATCTAACTAGAGATAGCATCAGATCCCATCGGTTAAGGGTTCAGTCCCACGATACTGCCCTCCACTTCAGATGCCAATCACCAGTTCAGGTTGTTACCTGAGCTTCTGACTGACTGGCTATAAATCAGAGGTTCCCACAACTCCCTCCCTGGGTTTGATTAGTTTGCTAGAGCAGCTCATAGAACTCAGGAAACCCATTGACTCACTACATTACCCGTTTATGACAAAGGATATTAAAGGATACAACAACAGCCAGATGAAGAGATACATAGGACAAGGTCTCAAACAAAGGAGCTTCTGTCCTCATGGAGTTTGGAGCCTGGCACGGCAGCACATGGAACAGTTCTGTTTCACCAACCTGAACACTCTCCAAATCCCCTCCTTTTGGGTTTTTATGGAGGCTTGATTACATAGGCATGAGTGAGTAAATCACTGCTCACTGGTGATTGATTCAACCTCCAGCCCTTCTCCCCTTCCTGGAGGTCAGGGGGGTAGGACTGAAAGTTCCAACTCTCTAATTACACGGTTCTCCTGGCAACTAGCTGCCATTCTCAGAGGTTGGACTAAAAGTCACCTCATTAACACAACAAAGGACACCTTTATCGCTCTCATCACTTAGGAAATTCTAAGGGTTTTAGGAGCTCTGTGCCAGAAATGATGAAGACTAAAATACACATTTCTCATTATAATCACGATATCACAATAGGCAAAAGAGATGGTCAATAATTCACAGAAAAGGAAATACAGTATTAAACATTTGAAAAGATGTGCACCCTCACTCAAAGTAGAATTGCAAATTAAAACTTCAATGAAGTATTTTTCAATTATCAAATCGGCAAAGGTAAAAAAATCAATAAAATATTGTGTTGGCAAAGGTAATGGGAAACTGACTCTTGCAAATATTTCTGATGGGTGTATAAATCAGCATACAGGGTATGGAGAACAATTTTGTCAATATCTACCACAACTTTAAAAAAGCAAATAACTTTTGACCCAGCAATCTCAATTCTAGGAGCTCATGCCACAAATAACTCACAAATATAAAAGATGACATAGGTAAAATGTTATTTATAGCAGCCTCACTTGTAATGGCAGAACACTTTTTTTAAAAAGGAAAATTTGTATGTACTGATAAGAAAAGTTATTTAAAATGTTTTGTTAAGCAAAATAAAGAAAGGTTTCAGAGCAGTGTATATAATATCCTACCATTTGTGTATTCCCGAGAAACAATTTATATATCTACATATACATGTATATGATTATATATGCCTAAAATACCTCTGGAAGGATATCTAAAAATTAGTGATAATAGCTGCCTCCAGAAAGGGGTACTGGGGGATTAGAAGACATGGGGGGAAGATAATTTTCATTTCACATTCTTTCTGATGAGGAACCACTTGTCATAGTCCTTAGTGATCGTGAAAGTGACCAGATTAGTTGAGGCAAGGTAGTGGGTGTTAGAATTGGGTGTCATACAACTCAAAGAAAGAGGGCTTTTTTGGATATGATTGGAGTTCCAAGGTTTGGAAGTGACAATGAAGGTCTAAGTGAACATTACCTCCTGGCCCAGAGATACAGATGAAGAAAGAATGGCCAGCATCTTTAAAGAAAGCTGCCTGAGAAGTGATGACATCAAGGAAAAGCCAAGTTTACATTAGGACAAGAACATAGTGAGTTCCGAGAAGAGACTGAGGATGTTGTAGAGAAAAGAATGATTGCCAGAGAGCAGGAGAAAGGGTTGTGAGAGAGGTCAGCAGTGGGAAGCAATGGGAAGATGACTCAGAAAAAAAAACACAGAGCAAGATGGAGAAGAAGATAAGAAAGAGATGCCTGAGGAGCCTGCATTCTAGACCTGAGGGTGACAGCCATAACACGCATGAAAAGAATTAACAGCTAACAAGGTTCTGTGGTTTCATCAACGTCATCTTGGGCTCGAGCCCCAACTTATCCAATGGTATTAGCTGGTGGCCCAGTCGTAAGTGCTGAGATTGGCACTGACTAGAATCCATGTGTTGTCAACATTTGACTATGGCATTTATTCTACAGACTCTTGCCACAATGTCTCTAATAGAAATTCAGTCAAAAATGATTTCTGTGCCACCACAAAATTCAACTCTAGTTAGTATTGACTACCCACATGGAGGGCTTTTCTCCCAACCTCATCACAACCTAAAATTTCACTTTCTGACCTATTTTTCCAACATTCCCAATCACTCACTATAACTGAACTTGCCTTCGCCTTTGTGGACATCTCTAGTATTTCACCATTATCGTTATTTGAGACTCTTAAATGAGTAGAAAAGAAAAGAAACTTGAGAGATCCTCTACCCTAGTGGTTCTCAAGTCTGGCTGCTCAATAGAAATCACCTGGTATTGCAATAACATGGATAGACCTTGAAGGCATTATGCTGAGTGAAATACGTCAGACAGAGAAAGGCAAATATTGTATGATCTCACTTATATGTGGAATCTACAAAAAAAAATTGAACTCATAGAAACAGAGTAAACTGATGGTAGACGAATGGGTGAAGGTGGTCAAAGGGTACAAACTTCCAGTTATAAGATGAATAAGTTCTGGGGATCTAATGTGCAGCATGGTGACCACAGTTAACAATACTGTACCGTATACTTGAAAGTGTTTAAGAGAGTAGATCTTAAAAAGTTCTCATCATACACACACAAAAAGTAACTATGTGAGATGATGGATGTGTTAACTAACGCTATTGTGGTAAGCATCTTACAATATTTACGTACATCAAACCATCACATTGTATACCTTAAACTTACATAATGTTATTATATGTCAATTATATCTCAATAAAGCTGGGGGGCGGGGGGAGAAATCACTTTGCATGCTTTAAAAAAACAAAAGCCAAAAAGCAGATATCTAGGTCACACCTCCCAATCTGATTTAACTGTTATAAGATAGGGACAAGGAATAACATTTTTTAAAACTTTCTCAGGCAGTTCTATGTAAAGCCAAGTTTGAGAGCTGATTTATTTCAACATTTTATTATAAAGATGAAGGAACTAAGGGAGCTTATCCAAGGTCAACCATCTAGGAAGCGGAGGTAGGGTTGGAACCAGGTCTCCTTGCTCTCAGTCTAGTACTAGTTCCTCTGAATCACACGGCTTTGACCCATAATTCTGTCCTCACCTGGCTTCACTTGGCTCTTTACCCAACTTTAAGGCAATAATCAAAAATACCAAAATGTGACCACCATGACCTTCAGGTGGACCCACATGTCCAGCTCCCAACACCTCTGTAAGCCCAAACATCTATGTCCATTCCAGTAGAGGCTGCGGTGTACTGCTTGAGAAAGTCGCTTAATGGCGCCAATTAGCATCACTACATATTCATGATCTCCAACCTCAGCATGTCCTCATTCTGGTTGGCCATCTTTATTTCACCCTTCTTTGTTCCTTGTCGTGTCACCCAGAGAGGCTGCTCCAAATCTTTTCTATGCTCCTTGAATCACCTGCCTTAGCTCCATACCCCCTCAGCAGATTTAACCATCTGAAATTAATGCCATCTACTGCCCTAGCCTCTCCTCTGCCTGAAATCATCTCCGTATCTTCACCTATCCTCTTTTCAAGTCTACCTTTTGCCTGTGATTGGACTTAACTTCTCTTTCTCTCTAGTACATGTTCTATCCGTCTGTTCACTCTTTCTTCTCCAGTCAGTCATTTCTTCTCTACTGCCTCATCTTTCTCAGCTTACAAACTGAGGAGTTTTTCCCATCCTAAAAGCAATCCTTCCTTTACAATTACCTCCCTATTAAGCTACTAACCACCACCCATCTCTTTTCTTTGCTGAATTTTTCCATCGGATGGTTTACAATCACTACCTCAGTTTTTCTACCTTCTATATGTAATCCGACCTCCCATGATCCATCGACTGAAACTATTCTCTTATTTATATATTTTGGCTTAACTGACAAAAATCAACAGTATTATTCATTGTCCCTGCACTAAGGAGCCCTCCTTTTTTAAAAACTTTCTTCTCCTTTTTTTCATTACATTGCATCATTGCATTCTCAATTTTAATTCTCTCTCTCTCTCTCTCTCAGTCTCTCTCCTCTCTCTCTCTCTCTCTCTCTGCACCTCAGTCTCCTCTGGCTCTGAATTTTCTAGCCATACCTCAGCACCTCAGGGTGGAGGGCCTTGCTACTCAATATGCCCATGGACTAGCAAAACTGCTGTGACCTGGGAGCTTGTCAGAAATACAGCATCTCGCGTGCCTACAGGAGACCTACTGAATTGGAATCTGCATTTTTATTTATTTATTTTTGTGAGGAAGATCAGCCCTGAGCTAACATCTGCCAATCCTCCTCCTTTTTTGCTGAGGAAGACTGGCCCTGGGCTAACATCCATGCCCATCTTCCTCCACTTTATATGGGACTCAGCCACAGCATGGCTTGCCAAGCGGTGTGTTGGCGCGCGCCCGGGATCCGAACCGGCGAACCCCGGGCCGCCGCAGCGGAGCCCGTGCAGTTAACTGCTGCGCCACCGGGCCAGCCCCTGTAATCTGCATTTTAATAACATGTCCAGGTGATTCATATATGCGGTAAAGATTGAGAGACACACTCTAAGGTCCTGCCCTTGGCCATTTTCTCTAAACTTTGTTCGCTCTATTGTTGATCTGATCCAAAACTCCAACTAACAATTCTAACCAAAAAGCCCCAAATCTATTCTTCTGACCATGAGCTCCTTCCATCCTTTATACCATGTCCCCATTTTCAACGAGCTTTTGAACATTTGCTATGGGTTTTTTTTGTGTGTGTGTGAGGAAGATCAGCCATGAGCTAACATCCATGCCAATCCTCCTCTTTTTGCTGAAGAAGACTGGCCCTGGGCTAACATCTGTGCCTATCTTCCTCCACTTTACGTGGGATGCTGCCACAGCACGGCCTGACAAGCAGTGCATCCGTGCGCGCCCGGGATCCAAACCTGGGCCAGCAGCAGAGTGGGTGCACTTAACTGCTACGCCATGGGGCGGGCCCCTTGCTATGGGTTTTTAATGGACAACATACCACGTTCAAAGGAAGTCTTAATCTCTTCTTTCTAAAAATTGTTCTTTCTTCCCTATCTCAATTAATGAACAGTCTCCCAGGCATCTGGGCTTATAATTTTTTTGTTAATTTTGATTCCTTCCTCTCTGCAAATGACCTTCACACAATAAAGGATATAATCTTAATTAGTTCTCTCCCTTAAATGTCTTTTGCATTCCTATTACTTAACAAACAAAGATAGATGATAAATAAATAAATAGCAAATATGATAGGTAGATAAGATAGATAACTAGATAAACAACACAGATAATTTAGATAACTAGATAGACAACATAGATAGAAAGACAGATAGTAAACATGATAGATAACACAGATAGACAGATAACATAGATAAACGACATAGATAACATAGATATATAGATAACATAGATAAGATAGATAGGCAACATGATAGATAGATAGAGAGAGAGAGAGAGAGAGAGAGAGATAATCACTTATTTATGGGTTATGAGCCAGGTATTCTTCCAAGAACTTTACAAATATAAACTCATTTAAACTTGCCCTTGTTAGACAACAGTATCTCATTATCTTGCCCTCTTTTAGACTCTGCTCACCTTTTACCTGGATCTCTCTACTGCCCAACTGATCTGGTTACCTGCTTGCTTCTACACTCTCCTCAATCAAGGACCATATGATGAAAATACTAACTTTTGTGTAGTTTTTTTTCTTTTCTTTTGAGGAAGATCAGCCTTGAGCTAACATCCATGCCAATCCTCCTCTTTTTGCTGAGGAAGACTGGCCTTGGGCTAACATCTGTGCCTATCTTCCTCCACTTTATATGGGGCGCCACCACAGCATGGCCTGACAAGCGGTGCCTCGGTGCGCGCCCGGGATCGGAACCCGGGCCACCAGCAGTGGAGCACGCGCACTTAACCGCTATGTCAAGGGGCCGGCACCTTGTGTAGTTCTTTATAGCTTGCAAAGTACTTTCACAAGGATCATCTTATTTAACCCTCACATATAAAAAAACTATAAGCGTAGTCTTATTTATATTTCCATTTTATAAATAAGTAAAACAGGACTCAAAGTATTTATATGACTTGTTCAAGACAACAGCTGATTTCTTACTTATCCTGTGCAGCCTTATCTTCCTAAAGCACAGATGGAGCCTCCTCTTAACAAAACTGTTGATGTCTTCTAATCATCTACAGAATGATGCAGCCTACCTTTCCAGTTTTAACACCCCCACACCCTATTCTGTATTACTCACTATTCCCAGAATGTACCAGTGCTTTCCCGATTCTGCTTCTGTTCACACTGTTCCCACTACCTGCAATGCCCTTCTTCCCATCATCATCCAGCAAAGCTGTATGCATCACTCAAGGCCCCACTCAAATGGCCTTACCTCCATGAAGCCCTTTCCCTATCAGCCACGACAGGCCGAATTAACACATGCTTTCTCTCTTTCACCAAATCATTTAGAGGATGGTGAATCAGAGCATTGTTTCTGGAGCCTGAGTGCCTGGGTTCCAGGCCTGGCTGTGTCATTTACTACCTATGGGCCTTGGGCTTCGGTTTCTATCAGTAAAATGGGAGTAACAATACGTAGCTCATTGGATTATGATGAAATGCCAAGCACAGTACTAGACACAGGTATACAGCAGAGACCAAACTGATGAGGTTTCTGCAGCTGTGAAGCTTCATTTCAGAGGGGGAAATAAACAAATAAGTAAAAATAAAAGTTGATCTATAGTATCTTAGCCAATCACCTATTTAAAAGCCCTCTGAGAGGTGAAGAATGGAGCAGGGGCCAGTCCATTCAATGTGTTGAAAGAAGAGAGCCCCACGTGGAGCAAACAGCATGTGCAAAGGACTGGAAGAAAAAAAGAAGCTGAAATGTTTGCAGAACTGACATGTCCTGTAGCAGAAGCACAGCCAGTGAAGGGGAGAAGAAAATAACAGGAAATTGGAGAGAAAAACCAGGCTCATGAACCATGGTAAAAAGATTTTATTGTATCTGAGTTATAACGGGAAGAATTGAAACATTGTAAGTCGACAAACAACATGGTCCAGTTTTTGTTTTTAAAAGAATGCTCTGGGAAGGGTGGGAGGGATGGAGGCAGGAAGGAAGGGAGGGAGGAAAGGAAGGAACGGGGGAAGGAAAAAGGATGCTTTGGCTGATGTTTGCGGAAGTGAAATGGTGATCATGTTCAGACATCAGCGCAGGGGCAGGTAAGCACTTACTGGCAGATTCTATCTTCCAAAGGTGCCAGCACCAATATACCCCATCCCACATGCTCTTCTTTTATGGGTTTTTTTTGTGTGTGTGTGAGGAAGATGGGCCCTGAGCTAACATCTGTGCCAATCTTCCTCTACTTGTTTATGTGGGTCACCGCCACAGTATGGTTTGATGAGTGGTGTATGTCAGTATCTGGGATCCAAATCCACAAACTCTGTGCCGCGGAAGCGAGAGTGCCAAACTAAACCACTATGCCACCGGGCTGACCCACACACGCTCTTCTTGCAATGTGAAGATACTAGTCCCGAAATTGAGGTGGGCCTATGACTACAGCAGTAGTGATACCATGTGACTTCCAGGCTAAGGCATAAAAGGCAATACAGCTTTGTCATTAGAACTCAGCCACCATGCCGTGAGGAAGCCAAGCAACTACACAGAAGAGCCACATGAAGGTGTTCCAGCCACTGTCCAGTGGAGGTACCAGGTAACAACCAGAATCAACCACCAGACATGTGAGTGAGTGAGTGAGCCTTCAGATCATTCTAGCTTGAAAGCTAGCTTGAAAGCTAGAGTGGCCTTGAGCCACTCCAACTGATGCACAGTAGAGCAGAGAGAACCTTGCCAAAGCCTGCGAAGATGCAGATTTGTGAGCAATTAAATGTTGTCGTCGTGAGGCCACCCCGTGGCGTAGCGGTTAAGTGCACGCGCTGCTCCGCTGCTGGCGACCCAGGTTCAGATCCCTGGCGTGCACCGACACACCCCTTGTCAGGCCATGCTGTGGCGGCGTCCCATATAAAGTGGAGGAAGTTCGGCACAGATATTAGCCCAGGGCCAGTCTTCCTCAGCAAAAAGAGAAGGATTGGCATGGATGTTAGCTCAGGGCTGATCTTCCTCAAAAAGAAATAAAAAAATAAATGTTGTCATCGTTCTATGTCACTAGATTTTGGGGTGATTGGTTGCACAGCATTGGATAAATGGAGCAGTAAGTGTTAGTATTAATATCATGTCTGCTAATTGCCTATTTATTTGATAGCCTCTCTCCCTTCCCTCTTAAAAGAAGAAGCCCACTTTTCTTCGGAGCAGCAAAATAACCAGTTATAAAAACCTATTTCCATAGATACCTTGCCGCTAGGGGTTGACACGTGAATCATTTCCGGCTAATGAAATGTAAGTGGACGTTGACTATTCAGAGCTTCCAAGAAAGCTACTGCATTCCTAACAAAAAGGGACAGACTCAGTGAGTAGATGTCTTATGCCTCCACCTTTCCCATCTTAGTGCCCAGAACTTGACTACAATATCTGGAGCCATTTTGCAACAATGAAGATAAAGGTGCAGCTTCACGGTTGTGCAACCCATGCAGTCGCACAGGGCCCTGTGCTGTGGTTTAATGCTCTGCTGTCACCATCTTAATTCTTAATGTTTGAACAGGGGGCTTCCCTATTTTCATTTTGCGCTGGGCCCCACAAATTACATAGCCAGTCCTGGTGCCACTAACCAGAGCTGGAAGTTAGAAGGAACCAGTGTCCTTGAGCACTCACTGAAAGAGCAGCTGCACCAGCCCCAGATTTCTGCCCTCGGTGCTTCCTGTTATGTGAAAAACAACCCCTTTTCTTGTTGAAAATGCAGCAGAACTCAACGTTGACGAGACCCTTTCTCTAGCACTCACCCCTGCTTTTTTCAGATCAGACATAACTATACATCAACATTTCCCCTGTTAGACTGCAGTAATCTACAGAAGGGCTAAGACATTTCTCACTGGTCTGTGTGTTCTCCCTGGACTTCAGAACGGAGCTTTCATTCACGAGTCTATTAAGTCCAGGCACCATATTAAAGACAGGACTCTACCGCAGACACATAAAGAGGTTGCTCCACACAATGCATTAATTAAAATGACATAGCTAACACAGCCTTTAGGGAGCCCGGACGAAGGAAGTGAGTCAATAAATGCTTGATAAATGTAACTGTTGAACGATCGATTACTCACTGTCCCCTTACTCACTGCCATCAGCCCAAGAATGGCATCTTGGTATGTGGTTTTGTCCAGCAGTTTTATTATATCTCTCTATAGCTTGATTAGGAAACCAGATCTATGCATGCTTATTCTTTTTCCATGTTTGGGAACAGTATTTGCACTTGCCTTATTAATTTTTTGTTTTCTTCTGAACTCATAATTTAAAAAAAAACTATAACTATGGAGGCAGTAAAAAGATCAGAGATTGCCAGAGGCTAGAGGGTAAAGAAGGATGAATGGGCAGAGCACAGAGGATTTTTAGGGCAGTGAAACTACTCTGCGTGATGCTATAGAGATAGACACCTCATTATATCTTATCAAAACCTATAGAATGTAAAACACCAAGAGTGAACCCTAACGTAAATCATGGACTTTGAGTGATAATGATGTGTCACTGTAGGTTCATTGACTGTCCCAAATGTACCACTCTGGTGGGGGATGTTGATAGTGGAGGAGGCTGTGGGGGGGTGGCAAGAGGCATACAGGAAATATCTGTACTTTCTACCCAATTTTGCTGTGAACCTAAAACTTCTCTAAAAAATAAAGTCTATTTAAAAAAATAAAGTCGGCTGGCCCCGTGGCTTAGTGGTTAAGTGTGCGCGCTCTGCCGTTGGCGGCCCAGGTTCGGATCCCGGGCATGCACCGACGCACCGCATCTCTGGCCATGCTGAGGCTGCGTCCCACGTACAGCAACTAGAAGGATGTGCATCTATGACATACAACTATCTACTGGGGCTTTGGGGGAAAAAAATAAATAAAAATAAAAAAAATTTAAAAATAAATAAATAAAAAATAAAAAAATAAAGTCTATTAAAAAGAAAAACTATTAAAAGATATTTTCTATAATCATAATGTATCACCTTTAAATATATCTTACAAATATATTTCTTTCCCTTTGGGGGTTCTCTTGCTAGATTTGACTATCATGTTCTTTTATTTCTTGAGCATGGACAAATAACGTATTATCTGGCATGGGCCGGCCCCATGGCTTAGTGGTTAAGTGCGCGTGCCCCGCTGCTGGTGGCCCGGGTTCAGATCCCAGGCACGTACCGACGTACTGCTTCTTTGGCCATGCTGAGGCCGCGTCCCACATACAGCAACTAGAAGGCTGTGCAACTATGACATACAACTATCTACTGGGGCTTTGGGGGAAAAATAAATAAATAAAAATTAAACATATTATCTGGCAGTGAGTTAATTGAGAGGGTTTAATTGCTTGGCCTTCAAAGTCGGACAACCTGGCCATGTGAGTTTGAGTCTGTGTGACACCTCTGAATCTCAGTTTCCTCGTTTGGAAAATTGCAACAACAGTTCCTGTGTTATAGGGTTGTTTTGAGGAGGAATAAATGAGGAGATTTAAGGTGTCTTGTACATATCGTGTGCTGAATAAATATTAGTACAGTGGACTGTTATTGATTCTGGCTAGTCATAATCCACTCCCTCTAAGTTTGGTAGCCATATCCCTATTTCCCTTCAGGGCAATACCTCTGCCACTCTCAGACTGTGTGGTTTTGTTGGCTCTGGCCTCACTTCAAGTCCAGGTGGTACACTAGACACAGGCCTGAGCCAATCAACTCATCACACTCCCCAGGCCAGATTAATTCATTTAGGGATGGTAAGCAACCCAACCCAGGCCAAAGATGCAGCAAGACTTGCTGAGACTTCCAGGACAGAAGCAGACATTCTTTTCTGGTGGCCTTAAGGCTGAGAAAATCTAAGGTCTGGAACCAATATAGCCATTTTTACCATCACAAGAAGAGAGAATGTCTAAGAATGGTGCCAGAAAGGATAACAGCAGAGATCCTGGGAGAGAGAAACGGGCCCTAACAGCATAAGTCCCTGATGGCATCAAAGTATGACTTTCTATTATATGAGCAAATAATCTCCCCTTTTTACGTCACCCAATGTGGTTTCTTCTATCCAAAGCAAGATAAGAGTTCTAACTGACTCAGCTATTATTATTGATGAGCATTTTTTTGAAAAGATAACATACATCGAGACTGAAAAACATAATTGAGATATAATATTTTAATTACTCAAAATTATATCAAGCTGACAATTACTTTTGCAGTTTGCATATTACCTCAGAAAAACATGAATAGAAAGGCACTTCCTCAAACTGATAAGAGGCATATATGAAATTCCTATAGCTAGTGTCATATTAATGGTGAAAGACTCAACACAACCCTCCTAAAACAGAAAACGAGGCAAAGTTGTCCACTTCCACCATTTCTATTCAACATCCACTGGAGGTTCTAACACTATAATAAGGCGAGAGAAAGAAAGAAAAGCAAACAGATCAGGGGCTGGCCTGGTGGCGCAAGCAGTTAATTGTGCACACTCTGCTGCAGTGGCCCGGGGCTCGCCGGTTTGGATCCCGGGCCTACACCGACGCACCGCTTGTAGAGCCATGCTGTGGGGGCATCCCATATAAAAGTAGAGGAAGATGGGCACAGATGTTAGCTCAGGGCCAATCTTCCTCAGCAAAAAGAGGAGGATTGGCATCAGATGTTAGCTCAGGGCTGATCTTCCTCACAAAAAAAAAAAAAAAAGCAAACAGATCAGAAAGGAAGACATGAACCTCTGTTTATTCACAAATGATGTGATCATCTATGTAAAAATCCTAAAGAATCTGCAAATAAGCTACCAGAACTAAAACTGAGTTTAGTAAGATGGCAAAGTTCAAAGTCAATATACAAAAACCAACTGTATTTCTATATATTAGCAATGAACAATCAGAAATTGAAATTAAAATTTACCATTCGCAATAGCATGAAAAATACAAAATACTTAAACATATATTTGACAAAAGATGTTTATGACTCATACACTAAAAACTATAAAACATTGCTGAGAAAAATTAAAGAAGACCTAAATAAATGGAGAGCTATATCATGTTCACAGATTAGAAGACTCAATATTGTTAAGATGTCAGTTCTCTTCAAAATTATCTATAGATTCAAGGCATCCTAGTCAAAGTCTTAGCAGGCTACTTTGTAGAAGTCGCAAGCTGATTTTAAAATTTATATAAAAATGCAAAATATCCAGAATAGCCAAAACAACTTAAGGAATGAAGAACAAATTTGGAGGATATCTTAGGTTTTTAAAAGTATTTTTCTAGAAAGTCATTTCTAGGAGTATAATTATCGGATAAAAGGCTAGAAATATCTTTAAGAAAAAACTATCTTATTAAGGTAAATTTTACAGCTCAAATCATTTTAGATTTGAAATATTTTAGAAGTAAATTAGTAGTTGTCATGAGCTTGAGAAATGCCTGAGTGACTCCATTCTTCAGATACCAGGTGAGAATGAAATGGGATGGGGTGAGGGCGTGGCAGGGGATTACCTGCTAGTGAAGTATATGATGAACAGAAAGAAAAAAATCTAATTTACTAAATAAATTAATATAGTGGTAAATTTAGTAATAAACAAAAAGAAAAATATCCTATTATACAGAAGATACTTTATAAGTATTTGATGCTTATAATTATGCTTTAATAGAGCAAAGAGTAATAACATCAATTTTCAGAAGCTCCAGAAAATGCACTGAACTGAGAATCTGCAGACCTAAAACTTTTAGTACTGGGTCTGTCACTAACCAGCCTTTGGGCAGGTAACTTTATCTCTCCAGCTCTTAGCCTTGACATTTTCAAAAGGAGATTATTGAAGGAAATAATTTCTAAGGGCCCCTTCCAGATCTATACTAAAAATTCTATTTAGGCCTTCCTGTGTTTGTTTTTTTTCAAGTGTTACTACATTTTGAGATAACTTCTATTCATTTCTTCTCTGTAGAATCCAACTCCTTGTAATTTACATATCTTCATTAGAGAACATTACTATGGGATTGTTGTGGTTGTGTTCAAGGAGTCAAGGGCTATAAAATGGTGTTCCCTTCCACCATCCAGGACCAGTAAAGAAGGCATTTATCATTGTCTCTACCACTGATTATGGATACTTCTAATTTTTCTTCTTTCTGCAGTCCTCCAAAATATAATCTTTGACATATCACTCGCATGAAATACCACCGTTATTTCTGTCTACTGATTTCCAGAGCAAGCTAGAGTACTAGAGGATAAATAAGTAAACTAAAAAAGGTTCAGCATTCTAAATGGAAATAACTAGTTCAAGGTCACCAACTGACCTTTCTCTACCTACATCTGAAAACCTCCCTCCAATATTTTTGTAAGTCTGATTGCTGACTTACTGGAAGAGCTACTGTGCTTATAAGGATCTTAGTCTAAAAAGAGCCTTTTTTAGGATCTCTTTTTAGGGCATAAAGCCAGAATTCAAAAAGACAGGCAACACGAATGAAATTTTTCAAAGTCTTAAAAAGTACTTTGTCTTTTAGCTACAACAGAATGAGGTACTCCTACCTTATTCTGCCCTGTGGCAGGTCCCACATGGCAGATCCTCCCATATACGGTTCCACTATTACGTAGAGTTTAAGAGAGAGAAAATCTCTCCTCTGAAGATCATACTCCAGGGTTCTTGACCTTTTGAAATTTTCTTTCCTCTTCTCTTCACTTTATTCCAGAACACATCATTGGTCCAAAAGACCTGCTAATCTTTACTAGTGTGTGTGAGGCCATTCTGAGATATAAGCTTCATACAGTTAAAGAAAATTCCAGGTGTGAACCTCACGTTATGCAATTACCTTAGCACAGATTTAAAGAATTACACTTAAATCTTGGGACCATCTTGACCATAGCTCTAGCCAGAATCTAAGCTCCCTCCTTCAAATCCTTCATACATACAGACACAGGCTTTGACCCAACTCTATTTCCTTTAGTTTTAAGCAGAATTTATACCACTAATGACCACCTGAATTGCCTACTTGGCTTGTGTCTCCTAAATGTCACCCTTTGGAAATCTGAGCAGTTTGTCCTAATCCCCCTTTAGTTGAGCCTCCACATCAATATGCAACTCTGTTATTCTGTGTGTGCTTTTCTTATCTGTTCTTTTTATAGTTCTTCCCATCCTTGATCTTTCCTAAGGCTATTAACTCACATTGTATTCTCTTAAATTTCCCTCTGAACTCTTAAACTTTGTATTTCACAGACTTTTTAACTCGGGCCCCAATCTTAACCTACAGACTGTAAAATCCTTCACTCTTGGAGAGAAGTGTGAATTTTGTCAACTTCAAATGATCCACTCTGAATCTTTCACTATGTGGTACTGAAACTGGAAATAAATAAGTAAATAGGTTATTTCTACCCAAATTCTCAATCATGTTTGCTGCTTCCTGTTGAAATTTCCCAAATTCAGACATTTTTGAAGTAGTGTGAAAGAAATCTCATCTTCCCTTCACTGTCACCAGAATCAAGTGGTGTCTAGTCTACCAAACTTGGGGGTGGCTAGGCAGCACAAACAAATGTCTTTAGCTTACAATCTGTCTTAGACAGCAGTAATGTGGAGAAATGTGTAAAATGACAATCTGTAGAGAAATGCATAAACTGAAAAGGATATCAAGAGGGAATTTTTTTAAAAAAGCGAAAATCATTGATATTGTTATGTTGATCTCATCAGATCTCTATGAGAATGAATATTTGATTATCTGAGGTGTTGCTGGAGTCTGCACTGATTACTGTACACTAAATTTTCAAAGGTAATTCTGGCAATGTTTTAGTGTATTTGAAATTCATAAAAATTATTTCATTAAAAAAGAATACAAGCTGACAACTGTGAGCGCTACCTCACACTTAAGTAAAAACAAAGTCAGCTCTGCCTGGCTGCCGCAGTACTTCATGTGACACTTTCAAGTACTTGGCTTAAAATGAACTAGTGTGCTGGCCAACAAAAAGCAAAAAAGCATGGAAAGCAGTGGGGCGATGAAATTGGGTAAGAGCATGACATTTTCAGTTCAACTGTTTTATTTTATAGTCTAGACTATAAAAGCAACAAACTGTAAAACTATACTAAACCATTTACCACTGAATTCTACATGCTTCTATAATAAGTGTCATAATCTACCCTCTCCTCAAGAAAAATGTGTCAGTTCTATATTTCAGCTAAAGAACCTACAATGCCAATGTAACAATAATCTATTTAGCGGGTTTAATACATTTTACTATTCAGATTTCCATCATCTTCTTAATATAATACTGACTTTTCTGGAATTATCATAAAGCCTACATTTGCTGTCTCTATTTTCTTAAATTTGGTTTGCTTGCTTTGGTAGGTGTGAGGGAGCTGGGGAGAGGCCTTACGATTCTCCACATCATCTCTCTTTCTCTCCATTTCTGCTTCCTTTGTGTTCTTGATCTATGCCATGCATTTCATCTTCTGCACTTGGCATTCCCTTTTCCACAATCCACCATCCTCCTGTGGGAAGCATCTCCCCAATTATTTTGCTCGCATAAGAACTCCAGTTCTTAAAACGCCTTCTCCCTTACTCTTAGCCAGTCCAAATTCTCTCAAGAAATAGTGGAGAAAGCACTAGGTCTAGAATTAGGAAACCTTGGTTCTAGTCTTTTCCAATACCACCATATTGTGTGACTGCGGCAATTGAGTCAAATCACTTCTCTGGAACTCAGTTTCCTTATCTGTATGATAAAGAAGAAAGATAAGAGGATTCTAAGTTCTTTTTCAGTTAAAAAAATATTATGGTTTCTTCATCTTTCAGCACAGCTCTGTCATTAATTCAACAAACAGTTCCTGAGTCTCTCTTATGAGCAATGAACACCTGCTCTATAAAGCCAACCTGAACACTGCCCACCTCACCACTAACTGCTGGACTTGCTGACTCAAGTGCACTTATTGTCCACACCATTCATTTCAAATATATTATTTTTACACCTCATCATCTTAAATATAGTATTAGCTCCTTAAGAGCCAGGACTTATGCTTCTCTATGACAGATGAAGTTCTCAAACTTTGAAGAGTATAACCTGAGAAACTTGTTAAAAATGCTGATTCCCAAGGCTCCCATCCACCTCCTTCCAATTCTGATTCAGTAACTGGTAACCTACATTGTAATAAGTACCCCCGTCCCTGCCCCATGATACTAATTCAGGTGGTCCAGGGACCACACTGAGAAAAAAACTGCTGTATCTAGCACATTTTCTTGCTTGCACTTAGCATGGGCTCAAAAAAAATTTTTTTTAATCTGTTTTAATTCAGAAGAATAGGTATATTTGCATTGACAAAGATCTAAAATAGAAAATGGTTCAGGAGAAATGAGTAACTCTAAAATATTCTGCCCATAATATCAAAAATAATACCCAGGAGGAAAGAAAAGGGGAAAATGCATAGGCACCCAAGAGATGGATAAGCTACAAATAAAAAAGACATTGGCTCAAATCCTTACCAGTGGTGAAGGGAAGGCTAAATGTCTGGATGAGCTGACACTGCGCAAGGGGCTGTTTAACTAGGTTCAGAGAAAGTATTCAGATCCCTGCTCAGCACAGATGGAGAAAGAAAACAAAATCTTCAAAATCTCATTTTGCGTTCATTCTCTGCTCCAAGCAAAGCAACCTTAAACAAGAAAGAACAAAATAAACATCGTATGGAGAGGATTAAAGAAAAAAAAGGAATCGTAACTTTGAGGGGACTAACATCTTTGATTTGAGTCACTTACAGATTTAGGGTGCACTGTCAATAATCTTTGAGTAAATATTTAAAATAAGAGACATATCAAGAATTTTCAAATTAGATATATTCTGATTTTGAAAGAAGGAAAAAAGTGAATTCTAAACTACAGAGTTGAGCTCTTCCAGATTTTAGAACAGATTATGAAAAAGCTAGTTAGCACTTAGAGATGGAAGAGATGAGACCTTTGAGCTAGTTCAGGTATGCCGAGGACAGGAATACAAACTTCTTGTTTTCTTTTATGATAGATGGGAGATGCTACAGAAGTCGCAACTAATGACTTCAGCAAGGCATTTGACAAACTAATAATATGAATAAGATTTTTTAAAAAGTTGTTCTATTAGGTTAATTCAGAGTTAGCTGACTCATTTTTCTCAGATATAATTAATAGAGTGAGGCCTCTGGGGGTTTTTGGTGATTTATATTCATTCAACAAATAGTTATTGAACATTTTACCATGTGCCAGGAACTGCTGTAGATAGTGGGAATCCAACGATGAATAAATCGAAGTCCCTGATCTCAAGGGACTTAGTCTAGGGAGACAGATAATAGAAAAGTAAACAAATATAATCTATGTCAGGTAACAGTGAACGAAAAAAACAAAGACAAAAACAGATTAAAGGGAAATAAAGAGTAATGGGGGGGCCGTTTCTTTTAAAGACTGGTCAGAGAGGCTGATAGACCTGATGACAGCAGAAGAGACCTGAAGGCAGTGATGGAATGAGTTGCGTAATTATCCAGGGAAGAATATTCCAGGTAGCAGGACAGCAAGCACATGGGCCCTGAGATGGAAGCATGCTTGGCGAAGAGGCCCCATGATAAGCAGAACAATGGTCTCCCAAAGATGTCTACGTCCTAATTCCCGGAACTTTTGAATTTGCCATATTAGATGGCAAAGGAATTTTGCAAATGGAATTAAAATTCCAGACCTTAAGATAAAGAGATAATCCCGGATTATCCAGGTGGATTCCCTCTAATCACATGAATCCTTAAAGGCAGAGAACTTTCTCTGGCTGCATCAAGAGAGATTCTGCAGAAGGGGAAGTCAGAGAGATTCCAAGTGTGAGAAGAATATCATGGACTTTTGATGGCTCTGAGATGTAGGGTCCCTTGAGCAAGGACCTGAAGGAGGCCTCTGGGAGCTAAGGGCAGCCCCTAGCCAAAAGCCAGCAAGGAAACAGGGACCTCAATGCTACAAACAGAAGGCACGGGATTCTGCAAACAGCCAGAAGAAACAGCCAAGCCAATCCAACTTCTGACCTACAGAACCGTGAGATAATAAATTTGTATTGTTTTAAGCTGCTAAATTTGTGGTCACTTGTTGTGGCAGCAATAGAAAACTAATAGAGACCATGACACTGGATTGAAATGAGAGGTGGAGTGTAATAGGAGATGAAACGAGAGGCAGGGAGGATGGACTGGAGGAAGAAGGTAAACGAGAGGGCAGCTCCCGTGGGGCCTTGTAGACCATTGTAAGGCCTTTGTCTTTCACTGTGGGTGCAATAGGGAGCCAATGGGATTTTGGAGCAGGCATAATATAATCAAACTTACACTATAAAAGGATCACTCTAAACTACCCTGTATAGAATCCAGTTAGATGTTGCAATAGTTCACACAACAGCGTAAACTAGAGAAATTGTGAGGGAGATAAGATGGTCAGATTCTGGATACATTAGGTTGAACCAAATAAAATTGCAATTTTTTTTTTTTTTTTTGTGAGGAGGATCAGCCCTGAGCTAACATCTGCCAATCCTCCTCTTTTTGCTGAGGAAGACCGGCCCTGGGCTAACATCCGTGCCCATCTTCCTCCACTTTATATGGGACGCCGCCACAGCATGGCTTGCCAAGCGGTGCATCAGTGAGCGCCCGGGATCCGAACTGGTGAACCCCGGGCCGCCACAGCGGAGTGCGCACTTAACCGCTTGCGCCACCGGGCCGGCCCCTAAAATTGCAATTTGAGTGGGTCAAAAAGAGTTGAAAAATTAAAGGATGAATCAAGAGGATTTGCTCACAGGCGGTCTATGGGGTATTGGGGAGAAAGGAGTCATTGTTGACTCCAAAATCGTTGTCCCAAGCCGAGGGTCAAAGAGTTGTGGGATAACAAATGATGCAGGAGAAACAAGTTTAGTGGGGTCAAAGGGCAGGAGCAAAGAAGGGTTCGTCTTGGGACACATTATATATGAAATGCCCATCAGACATCCAAGTGGAGATGTTCATTAAGCTGTTAGATACACAAGTCTAGAGTTCAGAGGATTGTCTGGAGCTGGAACTATTAATTAAGGAGTCCTCACACATCAGCAGTGTTCAAAGCCATGAGATGCTGAGTGCAAACACCAAGGAAATGAGTGTAAAGAGAGAAGAGTGGTGCCTCCTGGCTTATCCCTTTTGAAAGTCTCTCCTCGATGATATTATTCTCCTGATTTGTAAATAAAAATATATAAATAATACCACAAACCAAAATATTTCTTAAATATTTAGTTATGTATTTAATAAATCACCTGCATTAAAAACAATAAAACAATAAAATCCGTACTATCACACAAAATCCAAAATGAGGAGTCATCACTTAATTTTAGGTCTTCCAAATTAAACACTGATCATATAGTTGAAAAAGCCCAGGGAAATTTGCATAGGCTACACTCATATCAAGAGACTAGTGAACTATATTCCTCCAATAGCTGTTGTTCCGAGACATTTTAATGTCCTAGAATTGTGTACATTTTTATATAACATTTATGCTGATCATCTGGTGAGGTGTATTATTCTCTCAATTCATTTCGGTTCCTCAACACTATGAAAATTCAGTATTTACATGTCTGCAATTAAAAACAAAAGCAAAACAAAACAGAAAATTACCAACCAAACAACTTTGTTCTACTCTCGTTTCCTTCCACGCATACTGCCCTGTGTTTCAGTTGTTGCTATGATATAGGTCATAGCTCGTTTATTACTCTCACTAACTTTCCTTCTGAAACAAAATGTATTTGTGAGCACTTTAGGCTAGTATAAACACACACACACAATCTGTCATAAATCTTTCTCTCTGTGTCATAAATCTCTTCCTCTCTCTCTTTCTCATTCCTTCTCTCAAAGAAATATATATGCATAACCACACAAAGAGTAAAAGAGTTGTTGAAACCTTACCTGCTGCAATTATCTCTCTAAAGCACTTTATAGGCACAATCACAAAATATTTTTGCCAACCACATCACAAACAATTATTAATGTACTAACTTTAGTTCCATTTTTTGAGCTTCTCTTGGGCTGGGTGTGGGGTGGGAACACGCTCTTTATGGTAACATCTCATTGGATCATCTGCTGACAGGGCAGCTTTTTAAAGCTTACCCACAATCACCCTAATTAGGCCATCAAATGTCAGGACTTGCTATGTGAATTTGATTCTTCTAGCCATCTCTGTGGGGCAACCGACATTGTCCGCATCAAAGGAGTGGCTCTGCCTTGGAAGCAATTTCCTTGTGCTCATGGCCTCTCCTCCTCCACCTGCCTCTATCGAAAAAGTAGTAAGGAAGGTTTGCAATGCTGCCCTCAGAAGTCTGTGAAGCTTCCTTTCAGCTGGGAGCTCCATCACATCCAAACCTTTTTATATACCTACAACACTGTTGCCTTTATACCTTTTTGTGGCACTTTAATTTATAATACAACTTGTAATATGTAAAGCAGATTGTTCACATGTCTCTGTCTTCTACTAGACTGTGAGCAGTTTATTTATCTTTTGATCCTCTCTAAGAGACACACTGTCCCCAGTGCACAAATATTTGACATGATTATGCAAAGGGGGCCCCTGAAAACCGACATCCAGTCCTTCCCTACCCCATCCCCCAAACCATACAACTGACTGAAAAGAGCAAAGAAAAGTAAAAACAAGAGGATAGCATGTTTTATGTCATTCACTAAGGGATTTATTTATTTATTTTTGGTGAGGAAGATCAGCCCTGAGCTAACACCTGTTGCCAATCCTCCTCTTTTTGCTTGAGGAAGATTGGCCTTAAGCTAACATCTGTGCCCATCTTCTCCTATTTTGTATGTGGGTTGCCGCCACAGCATGGCTTCATGAGTAGTATAGGTCCATGCCCAGGATCTGAACCCTTGAAACTGGGCCACCAAGTAGAGCATGCTGAACTTCACCACTACGCCACTGGGCTGGCCCCACGGATTTATATTTTAAACCTACTTATCAACGTGCCTTTGAGGAAATACTATTGAATGAAGGTTGTCGTGAAGGTTAATTTTATGTGTCAAGTTGGCTAGGCCATGGTGCCAAGTTGTTTGGCCAAACGCTAGATGTTGCTGTGATGGGTATCCTGTAGATGTGATTAACAGTTACAATCAGTGGACTTTAAGTAAAGAGATTACCCTCACTGATGTGGGTGAGCCTCCACCCGTTGAAGGCTTTACCAGCAAAAACTGAGGTTTCCCAGAGTAGAATGAATACTACTTCCTCAAAACCAGAACAGAACAAGATTGCAACTTCAGCTTGAGTTTCCAGCCTGCCAGCCTCCCCTACAGATTTTGGACTTGCCAGCTCCCATGATCAGATGAGCCAATTCCTTAAAATAAATCTCTCTCTCTCCATATATGCTGTTTCTCTGTGGAACCCTAACTAACGGTTGTATTTCAAAGCAATTCTTTCTTTTATAATATTTCTGAACCTTTCCCTAATTCAATATACCTATATTCTTAATTTTGTTACATGGAATAAGGGTAGGAGTCTGTACAGTAATAATACAAGTCAGTTTCTCTGCTGGTATGGAGAACAAGAGAGTACTGTCAAAGGAACCTGACAACAGTGGCACCTCTCCTGCCAAGCAGGGCAATTTTACACCAAGGGTTTCCAATATGAAGCTCTACTTGAGCCCAGAGCGGGCAGCCCACCTAAGTATTATAGCCTATACATTTTCCTAACCTAGTTCACACGTACTAACAAGTCCTAACCGATTACCAATAAAGAATCCGAGAAGCTGGATCAAAACATTTTCTTCTGAAAAAGATGTTTGGGGCATGGCTGGGGCAGGAGGAGGGTTCCACCAGCTAATGCAACTCAAAACAGGAGGCTGGTGTGTCCAGTTTCCATTGCCTCATTCATCAAGAGAGTTTGTGTTGTGACTTTTGGAAGTCAGTTTTATTGCATGATGTAATGGAGAAAATAATGAAGATTATAAATTATCTTTATGCTTATGTTTTTTTAACCACTGCCAGTTTATGGATATTTAAGAAGTTGAAGTTAAGATACTATATTTAGTTTATTTTAATTTAGCCAAATGGTTAAGTTCTGGAAAATTTTGAAGAAATATATTGAATTTTTAGTTTTTAGAATTAAAAAGTCTAAGATCCCACTTGCTAGACCTCCAATAGCCCCCAAAGGCTGAAAATTTTTCCCTGATATTATATAACAGAACTCTCTACATCCACTATAAAAGTGACGGCTTGGGGCTGGCCCTGTGGCCTAGTAGTTAAGTTCCACGTTAGTGGCCCGGGTTTGCAGGTTTGGATCCCAGGCACAGACCCACATCACTTGTCAGCCATGCTGTGGCAGCAACCCACATACAAAATAGAGGAAGACTGGCACAGATGTTAGCTCAGGGCTAATCTTCCTCAAGCAAAAAAAAGAGGAAAACTGGCAACAGATGCCAGCTCAGGAGGAATCTTCCTCAGCAAAAAAAAAAAATAATAATGGCTTTGTATTCAGATTCATACTTGACACATGGATTGAGAAGATGATACCTGAAACTGTTCTGTTTTCAATGCTGAACTTCTCTGAGCTCAAAGGCATAACAGATTTTAAAGAGTTATTTAGTGGAAAATAAGTCTCGATTTTGAAAGCTATTTACAGATTTTGGTGATTGCGTGTGAGTCGCGTTCTCTGTGACTTCTGGATACAAGCACAGGATATGTGTGATTATAAAGCCACTGCCCTGTTAAGGTGACTCATTTTCAAAAGAAACCACTGTGCTAAAAGCCAACTATACCTATTAACACACAATCTTAGTGAACATTTAGAGTTCACTGTGAAAAGGAATCAGTTGTGAAAGGAAAAAGACATATTAATGTGTAATTGTCTATATCAACTCTGCTCCCCTCTTCCAGCCTCCTAAAGAGGAGGATTCTACTTTGCTAGACTAATTATTTTGGGCTTTTGTGATTCTGACTCAGGAGGAAAGAGAGCTGGGGGGAAACTCTGAAGAACACAGCCAGGGCTGGAGAAGACTAGGGCAAGTTTTGAAAGACAGAGGCACACAAGCAGCTACCTTGTGTGAGAACAGTGGATGAGAGAGAAAAGAAAAGTGTTTAAGATATGCTGTTTGTTATTTATTTGCTTTACGGTGTTCAGGCTGTGAGAATTTTGTGTGAGTGTGTGAGGAAGATTAGCCCTGAGCTAACATTTATTGCCAATCTTCCTCTTTTTGCCGAGGAGGATTGGCTGTGGGCTAACACCCGTGCCCATCTTCCTCTACTCTATATGTGGGATGCCTGCTACAGCATGGCATGATAAGTGGTGCATAGGTCTGCACCCAGGACCCAAACCCGTAAACCCTGGGCTGCCAAGGAGGATCGTGGGAACCTAACCACTTTGCCACCGGGCAGGCAGGCTATGAGAATTTTTTTAAAGTTATTTTGAAATAAGGTTTCAAGTTCATGCCTGTGTTTTTTCAATACAGTACTGCTCTAAGACTGGACCATGTGGATCACAGATTTATAAACATTACACAAAATACCACTCTTGAGCTATAGAAATTTCTAAACAAAACTTAAGTAATGTTTGTGGCTATGTAGCTATCTTACGAAATTGCAGAGATAAAAACCTTCATCAGTAAAACAATCCCAATCAGACTAAGATTTTAGAATGAAAACATCCTCACATCTCCTAGAAGAGTCCAAAGTATAAATATCAGTATCCTCTTTAAACTGACCAGTACATAACCCTACACAGAAGAGTATAAATTTTACAAATAAAGTTTATTGTACCGGTCTTGGGATTGCATATTTTATTACTGCTAAAAAATAATCCTTTTGAATTGCTAATAGGCTATAATCACTAACATCAGTAATAAAAATTTAAAGTCTTCATAAAACTGAGCTGAAAACATGCATCCAGGCCGAGGGGGCCGTGAGGAATCTGGTCAACCTATAACTTGAACAATCAGTTCTTGAGTAATTTACAACATGTTTTAGTCAGAACGAATGAAAACTTGCTCTTTTAATAATAAAAAAAAAATTAGAAATATCTTGTATTTTCCTAACCTGTCTGATGTATATTAAAGTGCTTTCACAAAACTAATACCATGGTGCCAATCGAATATAAAAGATTGGAAAGTTGGTCCTCCTTTTCCTCAGAAAGTTAAAGCACCTTTTCCACATTTGTATTTGCTCAAAGATTAAGCTTTGCATCTTGAAGAGAAGCGGCTCAGAAATAGAAAGCCCGGACTCGCAGGGTCTCGTTCATTCGGCGAACCCCCCTGGGGCCCCTCCTTTGCGCAAGCCACTGTGCTCAGCGCCAGGCCGGGACACACCGGGCAACAGGAGGTAGTCTCCGCTCTGAGGGAGCCACCCGCCCGGCCAGGGAAGGGGCCAACTAGGACTTCCAAACAAACAACCTAACATTTAACAGGCTAGCTGCACGGCTGACGTGCCTGCAATTACTACAGCAAGAAGGACGGGGATCAGTCCATAAATGCAAGTCTCCCTTCCATGTGGTCTGTGTCGCCCCCAGGAGCCTTGGATCTAGAGAACCGAAGCTCTACAGAGCTGGGTCTAGAACTCGCCCTCCCGGCCGGAGGGTGTCAGGGCGCAGAGCGGCCAGGAGAGACCAGAGGGGAAGAGAGGCCCAGGCAGCCGAGGGGACGCGGCCCGCGCGACCCCCAAAGGCGCTGCAGCAGGTAGGGCGGGCAGCAAGGGTCCGCTCGGCCCTCAGCGCGGGTCTTCCCCGGGGAAGGCAGCTCGCGGCGCTGGGGCCTCGCCGTCGGACCGGAGGGTCTGCGCCCGGCTGCGCGGAGGATGCTCCCCGAGGCGCGCCGCGCGGCCCGGGTCTCGGAGGCGGGCCCTTGGCTAAGCCCCGCCCCCGGCTCCTCCCCCCCAGGGCGCGAGCCGGTCCCGCGCGGCGCCAACCCTTTCCCGGGTCATCGCCCCTCCCCTCTTCCGGGCCGCGAGCCCCCCGCGCGCCGCCTCAAGGCCGCGTTCACTCGCTCGCGCGCGCTCGGCCGCCAGCCCGCCTTCAGCGCGCGCTCGGCCGCCCGACGACGCGGGAGCCGCACGCGCCGGACGAGACTCGCCGCGCTCCCTGCCGCCGAGCGCCGGCCGGCTGAGGCGGCGCCCTCGGTTCCCGCTCGGAGACGGTCGGGGCCACCCAATCTGCGGCCCCAGAGCGGCGGCGGCGGCTGCGGTGAGGAGACCGGGCGGGGGGGAGGCGGCCATGGCGAGGCTGCGGGCAGCGGCGGGATGGTGGTCCGGGCGGCCCTGCGGCCACGTCGAAGGTTCGCGGGCGGGCGGCGCGCGGGAACGGGAGGAGTGCGGGATCGCGCCGGGTTGCTTGGGCTCCGGCTCGGCGCGAAGGAAGTGCTGGGGGCCGGGGGACGGCCCGCGAGGGCTTCCGCGGGACCCTCGGCGGGATCGGGACGGGGAGACGCCGCCTCGAGGCTCCTGCCACGTTTCCGGGGCGCGTTACCTTCCGCTCGGGGTGGGCGACAGCCCTGCGCCTCCACACCCCTGCCGCGTCCGTGCGTTTTCTGGAGCCGGGACAGGCTTGCTGTCCGAGGGGAGCCGCGTCCTCGAACCCAGGGCCCCCCAGAGACTGGCGCCTGCGTGCGGGCGGCGGCCCCCACGAGGCTGCTGGGGGAGGAGGGGCCTGGGGCTCGGGCCCTCCTCCTAACTCCGGGAAACCCGCGATTGCAAAAGTTGGACGCGCTTCCAGGCCGTTCCTTCCAGAGGGGGAGAGATGTTTGATGCCTTCAAAAGTCCACCTCCCGGCCCCGGCGACATCCCGTCCCTCCTCCCCATCCCGCTTTGTCACACCGCCGAGGCTGCTCGGGGGCTCCTCACCCTCACCCCCGGGATCCCCGCTCCCTCCACGTTGGGAACGTCAGCAGGAGAAATACTTGTTTCTAGAAACGATCGCGATTATCTTTTCGTGACCAGGGAGGGAACAGTACAAAGTTACCAGACCCTGGAAGGCAGGGCTTGGTTCTCCTCTGGTTTTATGCATCCTGGGAGCAGAGGAACCCGTGGAACAAAGTAGAACTTGAGGAGCCGCCGCGTTGAAGACATCCCAGGATGACGTCACCGTGCGATGTTTAAAATGGGAGCTTTTTGCTCCAAGCGTGGGTGGAGGGATTGCGGCTACTCTCTCTAGACGCCGAAGGTCTTAGTGGCCCTGCTTGCTTCTGGCTTCTCCCTCCCTGGCTTTAGAACTCTCCCTTTTCTAGCTTTTGATACTCCTAGAATGCTGACTAGTGGGGGTGGATTCATTTTTCAGCTATTTCAGGCGTCATTCCTTCAAACAAACAAAAAGTGATTCCATATGACTCATCTGTGTTACAACCAAGAGCAACCACTAAGTGGTTCTTTCCTTCCTTTCTTCCTTTTCTTTTTTGATAAGAAACAGAGCAACAGCAACAAAAAAAGAAAACCAAACCCAGAAGTGAGATATGTAGAACGTAGTTGGCAAATTTAATGAATGAGGAGAATGATCTAGTTAAGGATTCAGTACATTTGTTGAGTGTGCTTCCTGGTTTTCTTTGGTGAGGGGGAGGCTAATGTAGTTCCATCAGCAACTTTCATCCCAAACCATAAATTAAATTGCAGTGGGTTTTCTTTTCCATCATAACTCATAAGGTAGTGGGATGTAAATATAGCTTCATAAAATGAAAATGGCTTACATGTTTTCAGGAGGAGGCTGCAGAGCAGTTGTGGAGGGCTGGGGTTGTGTGTGCCTGCACACTCTTGTTTGCAGCCCAGTGCCTGGTGCCTGGTAGCTGGCTGTAGAAGGTGGATTTGGCATTCTAGGGTTCCAGGATGAAGGTTTGGGTGTCTTCCCATCCAGGATCAGAGTGGCTATAGCTGCCAGCACACCTCTCAGGTAACTAAATAGAATTTGTTTCACAGTGAGATCCCTTGTTGGAGTTTGCACAGGGCGTAAAGGAACTGTATTATGAAGAGAGACTTTAAGAGCAGATTTGAGAAAAGAAAAATGAAGCTAACAGAATCAGCTTTATTTTTTTGAATGTGTGAGAACACAGACTATCAGCTAGGTTGGTCTGTTGTTATACCAAACGTAGCAGAGGCTGTATGTCTTTGGCTCCAAAAAAGGTGATGTTGCTTAGTAAATGCAGCATCTCAATAACTCCAAGTTACTTACAGCAGCCAAGTGAATGAGCTCATTGAGTAAAGACAGAATATACATTGAAACAATCCCAGGATAAGGTTTTTCCCTTTATGGATTAATCAGTGATAAATCAGATCTGCCATTTAAAGAGAGTTCTTCTTGAGGCAATTCCAAAATGCAGCTAAATCTCTGATTATGTCTTTTAGTTTGATTTTCTGTGGATGACCCTGAATTTCCACTCTCTTAAATATTGTTTGATAGAGCTACTATTTTTTGTCATATCTTTTAGGTAAATGTATCTCTATTCCTGCAAGAATGCGTACAGAAACTTAATACTGTATTTTTTTTTCTGTATAACAGCTTTATTAAGATATAATTCACATACCATACAATTCACACATTTAAAATGTACAGTTGGTTGGTTTTAGTATATTCATAGAGTTGTACAACCATCACCACAGTCAATTTTAGGACATTTTCATCATGACAAAGGGAAACCCTGTACTCATTGACATCACTCCTCCTTTCTCCCATTCCTCCTAGGCCACTAATTTCCTTTCTGTCTATACAGATTTGCCTCTTCTGGACATTTCATATAAATGGAACCATACAATATTTGGTCTTTTGTGACTAGTTCTTTTCCTTAGCATAATATATTCAAGGTTCACCCATGTTGTAGTGTGTATCAATACTTCATTCCTTTTTGTTGCTGAATAATATTCCATGTAGGGGTTTCCCCCACTAACCAAAAGTAGTGTTCCTGTGAAACCTTTCTAAAGCCAAAATGGCATAAACTGAAGATTTCCCATTAATTTATATGGGAAAAATTTTCCAACATTCCCAGACACAAAAAATAACCACCAAATCATACCAAATAACACATAAAACCTAAAAGAACACTAACATATAGTAAAAGCAGGAGTTATATGATAAATATACAGCCTACATAAAGTAGAAATAATGGTATGTACAGTGTAGTTTCACTTACCAGAATCTGACAGACAGCCAGCACACTGGAAGGCTGAGAGGTGGTGGTGGTGGTGGTGATGATGATGTGCTAGGCTGAGTCATCGGTTGGGGTGGTAGAGAGTACAGGTAAGGGGTGCAGGAGAGAGAGGATCATCTATTAACTTCACATCATCGACTGAATCTATCAGGGCAGGCAGGTCACTAACGTCTACACCACCTTCTGTGTCTGCCTGCCTGGCTGTCGAAGGTTTGAGAAGTTTGTTGTTTGCTGAGGCTGATGTGAAAGGCTTGAAACACAACAGTATGCTTGACTGCTTAGCCTCTGTATGGCTTGCTGCAAAACAAACGCTGAACGCTATTTTCGGTTTTTGCCTCTTTTCATAAAAGCGAAAATCCTCTTTAGATTTCTTTGGTTAGCAAACCAGGTACTAATCCAGACCTTTTGTAAAAGTGAAGTGGCATAAAGTGAACTTTCAGATATTGGAGGAAACCTGTATATACCACACTTTATTGGTCCGTTCATCAGTTAATGGACATTTGGGTGGTTTCCACTTTGGGGCTATTATGAATAATGCTACTATGGACATTTGCGTACAAGTGTTTGTGTGGGCATATATTTTCATTTTTCTTGGGTATACTGCTAGGAGTAGAAATACTGGGTCATATAATTGTCTTTTTAGGAACTGCCAAACTATTTTCTATAATGGCTCTACAATACTGGGTTTTAAAGTGGACTTTTTATGTTTTAAAGTTCAAATTATTTTACAGAATTTTAAATTTAAATTATTGTGGCTAAGTATTGACACATTTAGTAAAACCTTTATTGTGATGTTTTTGTAGTGCTTCTCTTTGAGTGATATCTCTAATTTTATATTAGCCAACAGGAGCAGTTGGTGTGCTCTCTTTACTGAACTTCTTCATAAAGCTAAGTGTTAAGGTTCTTAAACAGTATTTTATAATAAGGTCTTTATGGCATAAATTAATGATTGTTTTTTCCCTACTCCAGATATGAGCCAATGAAACACAAGAGAAAATCAGAATGAGGCAGGGGAACTGTCAAGGAGAGATATTTTGCAGAGCTTTATCGTCCAGTTTTTATATTTTGGATTTTTGAGAAAAACTGTTTTATCTTTGCAGGGAAAGATGAAGAACGAAATTGCTGCCGTTGTCTTCTTTTTCACAAGGCTAGTTCGAAAACATGACAAGTTGAAGAAAGAGGCAGTTGAGAGGTTTGCTGAGAAATTGACTCTAATACTTCAAGAAAAATATAAAAATCACTGGTATCCGGAAAAACCATCAAAAGGACAGGCCTACAGGTAAAGGGTTAGGTTGGACAGTTGGATTGACTAAGTGAAGAGGCTGATCAACTCCTGAGATGAGTGCAAGGCCAGAGGACTGAAGTGTGTCCGGCCCGTGCCTATCACAGTTTATCTGCAAAATACAGAACTCTGAATTGTCGCAGCGTTTTTTCCTTACTCACTGTAAAATACAAGTGTTTGTTGTTGGAGTCCTACTGCCTGGACTTGGGAGGCCGATACTGTAGGCTCCTAGGAGTTAGTCGTCCTGTGGTTATAGTTTGGCTCCTGACTGAGTGCATTTCTCTATGTATCACAGGTACTTGGGGGTTTTCACAATTCTTGAGGACCCCTAAAACTATCACCCATAAATGGACTTGGTAGGAGTTGACTAAAGTGAGTGTCCTTGTATCTAAAAGTAAATTACATGTTACATGTTTTTTGAAAAAATGAAAGTTTGATAGCGAACGGGAACTAAGATTATTAGACACCTAATATGTTCTTGACACAAGAATAATTTCATTTATATTGTGCATAAATTCTTTATGGTAGAAGCCAGTGTAACTATTTTATAGGTGAAGATAACTTACATATGATCCACAACTGGTAAACATTAGCTCTGGAATTTGAAGTCAGGTCTAACTGACCCTAAATTCTTATGGGCTTTCCGCACACCACAATGCAGCCACTGCCTTGGCTCTGAGAGGGAAAGTAATTCTCACTTGCAGCTGTTTTTTGCAGTCTGATTTATAAGTTACATTTACAGCTTAAAGTAAAGAGCGGGCTCCTGTAGAACATGTCCTGGCATGCTCACTCCCTAGTATTTATGTGACCACTTGGGAACCTGGGTTGAGAATGTTCTGCTAAACTTATCTGTCAAACCTTGCCCATTTGTGGATGTGGCCACAAAAAATAAAAGTGGAATAGTTGTAGCTATCAGACTACAGAAATGCTTTTATTTACGCGGATCGCTGCCCCCAAAGTTTCCTCCACAAAATAGCACTTACGAGCTTTGATGTAATGGACTTCCTTTCCAGCACTGAGCTCTGGCAAGTGCGAGACTATTCCAGTAGTCTACAAGGGAGGTGAAAATATGATTTGTTTATTTCTCATTTGCTAAAAGCCAGGTGAGCATGTGTGGCTATTGAAAAGAAGTGAATTAAAGTCGTTGGTGTATTTTCTCCTTCATTTTTATCCAGAGAGGTTCCCTAGTTAATTGGAAAATGTGGTGAATTAAAGTAGGAATGTAGATGTTCTATATAAAGCAGACTCAAGTTATTATTCTTTATCTTCTCACTTGATTTTCTTAATTTTTTTCTGCACATCTTCATTTCTGATAGAGTGAACAGCTTTCGTGAGTTAGATTGAACGTTGAGGCTTTTTATACTGATATAATTGACATTGGACGAAGGCTTTTGGAAGTGCCAAGCCACTGTACTATTAGTGAAAAAGGAGACACTGTCAAGTAAATACTTAAAGGTCAGACAGTGTACAGTTTCATTTCCCTTAATTATAAAAACTTGAAAAAAAGTTAGCCAAACAGGATTAAACTGGCTTTTCATCAGAAGTATCATTATTGAGTCATTTTCTGTCAATTGAGTCATTATTGAGTCACTTTCTTCAAGCTGTCTTTGAAGTAGAAAACTATTAGACTTAATGGTGGGTCGTTACTATTATAAAAATGAATAGAATACAGGATTAACCAGAGTTAGTAGACTCTTCAATTCCATAGGGTAGGTTGGGAGTGTTCTGTTTCTTCTAAAGTGTTTATAAATTAAAATGATTTCTCCACGGTATATACAAATAACCTGCTTTTGGAGGGCAATTTAGCAGTGCTATCAAGATCTGTAACAATATTCATACTCTCTAAATAGTAAGTCTCCTAAAAATCTATTCTAGAAGCATAATCAAATACAGACAAATATATATGAATATGGATGTTTCTTACACTTTATAATTGCAAAAAATTGGAAAGAACACTAAATTGTCAACATTAAGTAAATGATAGATTATTTTTATGCAATGTTTAAAATCTTATTTTTGAAGAGTGGTTAATGGATGTCGTCGAAGTATATAGAGTGAAAAAACATCATAAAATATGCAAATTTTGTTGAAGCAGAGTTCCTATTTAAGCATCTATATTTACGTATACATTTTTTAAAATTAGAGCCGACATCACCCTCATTGTAGATAACAAAAACATCTAAGATCTGTCTCCTTACCCTTAACTGCTTTTGATCCTGGAGCAAATGGGACTTTTGCGTCAACCTACACAACATTAGAATCGTGACATAAGACCATCTTATTGAAAGGAACAGACAGCATCTTACATGCCGTAAAATAACTTTTTTCACTCCGAATTTGCTGAATTGTTAATGGTGGTGTTAAGATAGGTGCAGACGGAATAGAGTATTGTTTAGTAAAATAAACTTTGGAGTCTGGTGGTCTGGATTTGAACCCTGGATTCACCACTTTCTGGCTGTGTGATGTTGGACAAGTTACTCAAACTCTCTCTGCCTCCTGTCTTTCTTACAATGGGGAAAGTAGTATGTAACTTACAGGATAGTTGTGAAAATGAAAAGCATTAATACATACAAAGCATTTCAGAAACCATTGCATAGTAAGACTTCGAAAAGAGTTGTTATTATTTAAAAATATGTATTAGCTGTTACCTGAAGAGAACTTAGATAACAGAGAATAGAGAACCATCTCCACTGTTTTAAATGAAAATTGAAATCATCTAATAAAATGATTTAACTTGAAATAACAAATTATTCTACTGATGTCATTGTATTTAATTAAGGTATAATTACTATTTGTCAATTAACTTGTATTTTCCATACTTTAGAGCTTTAGATCTGAGGAAGGGGTGAAATGACTTAATCTAAATTCACCCAATAAATAAGTACTAGAACTAGTACTAAAACCTGAGTTCCCTTGATTGAGTTCTTAGTTGTAGGCAGTAAATACTTTCATTGTGGCTACCATTACTCTGAGTAAGCAGAATGTTTATTTTAACATGTATTTTTACATTCATACTAGGAGCTATCTTGGAACATTCTGTTAGGTAGATGTGATATTTCTTGGGTTAAAAAAATGGAAGAGAGGATCTATTGGTTTAGAAATTGTTTTCACTTATTTTGACGACTATTTAAAAAATAAAAAGAAAATCCTTGGGTAACAGAAGTTAAATAAGGCAGTAACACTTGGATATTTGAATCTTAAGTGTGTGATATGAATGGTCGTCTGTCCTTGATTAATTCTGTATTTATAGAGCAGTTATAAGTAAGGCAAAGGACATCCTTAACATTTATTTTTATTATCTGGGATGTGTAAGTAAGGTAATAATGACAGATCAAAACTTGTCACAAGAATTTTCTAATATTATTTGAAACATTGGAGGTCTTTTGTTAGTTGAGGATTTTATTATGTAGGAACTTGGCCTGTTAGAACTTTTACTTTCAGAGCTCTTAGTAATTTCACACAACTTTCATACTCCTGGCTCATTTCATGTACATGTGAGGTTGAGTAGTTTCTGGGTAAAATGAGGAAGAGCCAGTTCCGCTGATTTCCCTCTGTTCACGCCAGATGCCCTTTTCTTTCCACCAGACTGGGTAGTCTTGTTGATGCTGCCTCTTTGCCTTTAGTTTACGTTTATTATCTATTTAGGATAGATATGCTCCTGCGTTCTCTGCCAGGGTATTTTTTTTAATTCACTTTGGCAAATACATATAATGAGGTTTTTGATTAAGATTCAATTAAAGCTGTTAACATTACTCCACTTTGTTGTAGATGCATTCGTGTTAATAAATTTCAAAGAGTTGATCCTGATGTCCTGAAGGCTTGTGAGAACAGCTGCATCTTGTACAGCGACCTGGGCTTGCCAAAGGAACTCACTCTGTGGGTGGATCCATGTGAGGTGTGCTGTCGGTGAGTTCTTAAGTTTAGCCCCTGAACTGATTACCATGCTGGAACTGATCTTCTGAAGTTCTCTCAGGGACTGCCTGCCTATGTATCTTTATGGCCAGGAGCTGGTTGTTTGACTTTCTCAGATGTGAATTTTGTAAAGTGCTCTTCTGGAGGTGATAGTGAAGGACTGGTTACATTCCTGTTTTACAGCTAAAGAAACTCAAAAACTGATTTGGGCAGGGTTTTTCTAGAGCTTTGCCAAGAAGTTTATTGTAGACCAAGAAGTAGAATTTAGACACCTAGATTCCTCAAGGTCAATTATTGTCTTCTTTTGTTGGTAGTGTACTTGTCTTTCCCCTTTGCAAATTAGGACAGAAGCAAATCCCAGATAATTCTGGACAAGAACTTTTGGTTGTCTCTGTTTCTGTTTGTTTCTGCTCTTGCCTCCCTCCTCCTTTTTGGTTTTTAAGTGACTGAGTGATATTTTCTTGGTTTTGTTTTCATAGTAGAAATTATTTCTCGTCTTCTAATGAGCAGATTTGTAAAAGGCAAGTGTTAGGTATGGTATCTAATTGAACTTCATTCATTCTGAAAAACATTTGTTGTGGACCAGGCATTCTTAGTTGTGAGATTTTAAAAAATGAAAGTGACGTTGTGCTTTCGAGTAATTCAAAGTGTAATGAGGGAGAAGAAAGAATAAGCAGGTTACAACAGAGTGCGATTTGTGCTATAATAGAAATATGTACAAAATGCAGTGGCTGGTGGCACAAAGGAGAAAGTTACTGCTTCTGCCGGAAGTCAGGAAAGACTGAGTAGGTGATACTTGAGCTAATGGGGAAGGAAGAGTTGCAGTTGACTAGATGATAAGGTGGGAAGGACATTTCTAGGCGGGAGGAACAGGATGAACAGATGCATGGAACCCTCTGTGAGTGATTTCCTACAGCTATTTTAGGGTATTTCTCTGTGGTTTTGAGGGACAATTCACCTGTTGACCTTAGTATCAGTGCTTTTTGATACAACCCTAATACGTTCCAAAGGTGGTCATAGCCTTTGACCTGATCCCCACAATGAAAGTGGGGGTGAAGACATGTCATGCCAAAAATACATGGTTATTCTTCCACTGAATTTTTCTGGACCACCTTGGAGCAGCTTGGCATAAGCTGTTGGTATAACCTTATTGCTTTGGGAAACCGGCTTTAGGCAGTAGATTCTCCAACACTTCTTTCTTAGTTAGAAAAAGAAAGAGCAAGACATCCAAGTTTTGGTCTAAGAAGGTCCAACATTTTTAGATTCTGGGACTAATTAATGACTCACCTTAGGCCAGGGTCAGACTTTGCAGACTTCAGCCACTGAACCCTTGTGGAAGACCTCAGTAAAAAGAAATAGCTATCACGAAGTTACTATATTGAATTGTTTATTTTGTTATTAGGCCCGTACTTAGATCCTGATTGACTCTTGTGTAACACGCAGTTCTGTAAGTTGTGTAGTTTCTCAGCCTGTAAAAATTTTTTTTTTTTTTTTTTTGTGAGGAAGACCAGCCCTGAGCTAACATCTATTGCCAATCCTCCTCCCTTTTTTTTCCGCCAAAGCCCCAGTAGATAGTTGTATGTGATAGTTGCACATCCTTCTAGTTGCTGCATGTGGGACGCGGCCTCAGCATGGCCGGAGAAGCGGTGCGTCGGTGCGCGCCTGGGATCCGAACCCGGGCCGCCAGTAGCGGAGTGCGCGCACTTAACCGCTAAGCCACCGGGCTGGCCCAAGCCTGTAAAAATTCTAAGCAGTGTTTGAAAGGTGGTTGTTCATAGTAGGCATTAATGCTACAAAAAAATGTGATATAGTCTGACAGAGGCAGGAGTGAAAAAGCTAAAGAGCTGGCACAAATGTATCATCACACAGTCAAATAATGAATATTCAATACAATGATCTTAAATCATTAGGAAAAAATTTCTATTTCCAAGGATGTTTAAGAAGTCAGGTAATTGTATAAATTTGAAATGCATAAGCTAAATCTTGACATGTGAAGATACAAGCTTTAGTTATGTGGACATTCTACTTAAGTGGATGCTTCCTTACTTGATAATGCCAGATAATGAAAAATTACTGTGCTTTTATCTTGTTAATATAAGAAAATCTTTGTATTCAGTAGCCTTCTGATGATTTTGTATATAATTAAAGTTTTGTCAAAAATTGGCTGTGATGTGATATTTTTTCACAGCTAATAGAAGTCTTCTTCAGAAAGTGGGAGGGGCCGGCCCCATGGCTTAGCTGTTGGATGCCTGCGGTCTGCTACTGGTGGCCCGGGGTTTGGATCTCGGGCGCGCACCAGTGCACCGCTTGTCGGGCCATGCTGAGGCGGCATCCCACATACAGCAACTAGAAGGATGTGCAACTATCACGTACAACTATCTACTGGGGCTTTGGAGAGAAAAAGGGAAAAAGAAAAGGAGGATTGGCAATAGATGTTAGCTCAGGGCCCGTCTTCCTCACAAAAAAAAAAAAAAAAAGAATGTGGGGTATTCATTCAGTGATAACCCAAAAAAGAAAGACATGTTAAGTGATTGAGTCAAGATGATTGCTATAAGTTCGTATAGGAGATTGAGATACTGGTTAGTGCTTTTGGACCAAAACTGGAAAGATGAATATTCTGAAAAGTAAAACAAAGCTGATCTAGCAGTTACATAATTGAATAAATATCTGAGTCATTAAAAATAATAACTCATTGGTATACTAGAGACTAAGGGTATCAAAATATTGAAATGCACTCAAAGAACATTCTTCATCATCTGAGTTATTTCATCAGAATAAAATATTGGAAGGATGCAGAGTGTTATATAGTTAGAAAGGTTATCACTTAGTGAAATATTTAAAAGGATACAGAATAGTTAACACATCTTTCCTATAAGGAGAAGGCCAGAGAATAGCTGGCAGCTTTATTATCTACTCAACATATTCTACACCTTGCTTTTCTTCTTGTAATTTCCATAATTCTTTTCCTAATAAAGAGCATTAGATACTATTGATTTGTTTCAAATTAACTAAATTGGCCTTAACGTTTTAGCAGTGTGTCATTGAAAAATGGAAAGTTTAAAAATTGTCCATTACTGATTCTAAGGAATTAACTGCACATTCTAATGTTACAGTAATATAGTAAACAATTTTGCTTACCATGAAGAGAACCTTCATATCAAAACACTACAAAGGGAAAGATACAGAACACAATTGAACTTGCTGGTCAAAGAAATCTGAGTTAATAAAGCTGATCCTTCAGTCATTAAATGTCTGCTCTTGATTTAGGTTTCTGTTTCTACAAAGGCAGGGATTTTTCTCAAATTTCCTGCCTTTCTATTTTGGTTGAATTTTGACTTCAGTAAGGGCAAAACTGAAGGGAGGCCTAAGCCCATTGTTAATATTGCTTGTATTAACATACAAATTAACCTTTTGTTTGCATTGAAATTTGTTGAGTCTTTAAACCCTAGAGAGGACAGAGGGACAAATTTCCATTGCTAAAACCCTATGCTAAGTAAACTTGAAATTATAGTACATGAATTCTGTGCTGTGAGGAACTCACCCAACTGTTTAGTCATCTTGTATTAGGAAGAATCACCAGCTAAAGACCAACCAGTATCCAGCCAGCTCCAGCTTCCTCACCCAGCAAATAGAGGACTGAGGTCTGGAGAGATTAAATGACTTGCGCCTGGTCTCAGAGCTAGTTAATGGCAGAGCCAGAACAGAAATTTGTCCAGTGCTCTTTCCACCATCATGTAGCAACTCCTTTTATGAGTAAACTGAAAAAGAATAGGAAAGGGAGTTATGCACCATATTTAGGTAGTATTTATGGCCCCTTTCAGCCTATGAGAAGGGAAGACAGCACAGCTACATAAAGAAATAGAACTCCTCACCTATGAGACTGCTTGATTGCCATATAAACTGTCAAAGGCTTTATTGCAGTTAGGCCTTTTGCTTTATTGTAGATATCCTGATTCAGAAATAATTTGAGACAAGAGTTATCTCGGAATGAAATTAATTGACTTCATTGTCAATTATAGTTAACCCTACTTTTCTATTGAAGTTGTTTTTGTTTTTTAAGCTTAGAATCACTTTGTCTTTCTAACTTGAATTACATGTTGTGTAAGAACTGCTTAATTCATTTCTTTTGTCCTAATGCTTACTAGAAATTGTTTCAGTATTTATGTTGTGCAATCTATTTAAATAGATCTGTGGGTTTCTCCTTTTCGTTACGCTATTTTCCCTCATTGCAGAATTTATTCTCCCTTTTTTGTAGTAACCAACAGCCAAAGTACATATTCTAACAGTTATTTTTCTTAGTCAAGGCTTTAAAAGTGTCTTGGAATGGTAAAAAAGGCTTGCTCATTTTACTTTTTTAAAAAAATTAACATGAGAGTTGAGCAGTTATCCTAGGAATCTCTACGATTCCTAGTATAATTTAAGCAGTATAATTTAAGCAAACCCCTTTATTTTCCTCAAAATAGTTTTTTTTTTCCTTTAACTTCAACAGTTGCCTCAATTCTCCTTTTTTTTTGGTGTAGATATAGGAAACACAGGCACCTTTTTAATTTAATCGTGGTAAAAGTAAATCTCATAGGAAAGGTGTAATTATTTGTGACTTGAATACTAGAATCTACATTACAGGGGTCAGTTAAAAATACATTAGAAAATTTTACTGTACAGCCAATTTCAATGGTATGTACAAAAATGTAATTAAAACACTGAATTTCTCTTTGATGTTTTAAACAACTGTTTTTGTTAGAAAGCGGTAGAAAAGAAAATTGGGAAAGAGAATGGGGTCACTTTTATTTGTACTTACATAGACCAGAGCTAGACAGTTGTGGCCTGCCTGTTAGCATGGAGCTGGGTTAGAATACTATATATGTAGGATCGAGTTCTGGGAGGGGTCCTTCTTTGCCTTGGACTGATGGCATGTCCAGACCTGTTTACTTGTTTTTATGGACATTTCTTGTTTGTTGATGTGACTTCAAAGTTCATAAGTGTTTTTGTTTTTGTTTTTGTTTTTTTAGGTATGGAGAGAAAAACAATGCATTCATTGTTGCCAGCTTTGAAAATGAGGATGAGAACAAGGATGAGATCTCTAAGAAAGTTACCAGGGCTCTTGATAAAGTTACCTCTGATTATCATTCGGGATCCTCTTCTTCAGATGAAGAAACAAGTAAGGAAGTAGACGTGAAACCCAGTTCAGTGACTGCAACCCCAAGCCCCGTGTACCAGGTAACCATGAAACAGCTCTGTGTTGAAGGTCATGAGCAGGGCTTGCCAGGTCATTCCAGGTAGTCCTGCTCACGTTGCCCAAGGTTTCTAATTTGAGATTCTGGATCACAGTTCTTGCCTTTCCACACTAATGGGAAGCTGCTCCTCTGAGAGGTAAATAAGCATCCTGAGTCACTTTATCAAAGGTCTGCTGTACTACTCAATAAGTGGGGTAAATATATTTCAAAAAGTGAGGCAAAGAATAGAAAAAAATTATGGTGATAAAACATTCCTGATGTTTTAAAAATTCTTGTTGTATTCAAAAATAGTCACTCATTTTTTTGTAGTCTTCAACACTTCCAATTCATACCTTTCAGTTTAACTTTCTTTTTTTTTAATTTTTATTTATTTATTTTTTTCCCCCAAAGCCCCAGTAGATAGTTGTATGTCATAGTTGCACAGCCTTCTAGTTGCTGTATGGGGGACGCGGCCTCAGCATGGCCAGACAAGCGGTGCGTCAGTGCGCACCCAGGATCTGAACCCGGGCCACCAGCAGCGGAGCACGCGCACTTAACCGCTAAGCCACGGGGCCAGCCCTCGGTTTAACTTTCTTGTTCTTCTCTCCCTTTCCATAATTAAAGAGAAACCTCGCTAAATTATATTTCAGTTAATTTTTTATTCAAGCCACAACAATATCTCCTTTGCTTTAACAGTTGAAGAGTCATATAGCAACCATGCGTGCACTTATAGATTTTTTCACTTATTTATTATGTATATCCCACATACTAAATAACATTTAATATACATTAAAAAGGGCCGGCCCTGTGGCTTTGCAGAAAAGGTATTTTAAAGTCAAAAAAATTCAAAGAAATCTTCAGAGTTAAGCCTTATTCTGTACATGTATTTTTTTTTCTAATTTTGAGTGTATTTTAAAGTGTACCTATTTTGATTAATTTGGCCTTAGTTAGATATAATGAAACATACCAGATCTATGGTAGGGTTGGATTTGGACTAAAATGAGAATTTAGAGCTTACTGAGTAAGAAATCAGAGTTTTGAATATGAGAAACTAAACCTTTAAATTCAGCATATATTTGTATAATGAACATCCTTTCAGTATAACGTAATTTTTTGATTTATTTTTTTTTTTTTTTTCAGTTTTTGAATTATCCTTCCTAGGCTTGAGAGGGAGGTTAGTTCTGAAGATTATCATATTTTTAGGGATATATGTATATGTGTGTTGTTATAAGATAACATGCACCTACTTTAAAAAACAACTTCAAACAGTATATGAGAGTATAATAGTGATAAGCCCTCCCTTTCCCCCAACCACCAGTCCTGTGCCCTTCCATGGAAGTATTCATTACAAGTTACTTTTGTATTCTTCCCAAGAGATTCCCTATATAGATAAATAAACATAATATTTGTGTTTCAGGGATCATTTTTAAGACCTTTGCCATAAATACTTGGGGCATTTTTTTCTCTGCATGATGTATTATAATACTGCAAATTCCCGTTGTTAAATTGCCGGGAATTTATTCAGATGTGGCAGTTTTATTTCAGAATTTTATTTATTGTTACTCAACAAAGCAAAAATATAAGTCCCAAAATGTACTGATTACTGCTAATTTTTTACAAGTAAATTGACCTTTAATTTTTAGCTTTTCTTTTTAAATTAAATTGTATTTATGTTTTCCCATGTTGGAAGACTGTTGGGATAAAATTATAACAGAAAGGCATGAACATTGAAGTGTCTTTTATGTGCTTTTTAAATATAACATTTCTTTTTTGTGTGAGGAAGATCAGCCCTGAGCTAACATCTGCCAATCCTCCTCTTTTTGCTAAGGAAGACTAGCTCTGTGCCATCTTCCTCCACTTTATATGGGACGCCGCCACAGCATGGCTTGACAACCGGTGCGTCAGTGCGCACCCGGGATCCGAACCCCAGGCCGCCGCAGCAGAGCACGCACACTTAACTGTTGCGCCACCAGGCTGGCCTCAATAAAACATTTCTCGTTGACGTTATGTTCACTAACAAAACATTTCATGACAGAGAAGCATGGCTATTACAGGCCATTCTGTAGAAAGCTGGTGCAAGTGGCCCACTGTAAGCTTTTCTTCCTATCCACTTTTTCATCTTGAACCTGGCATTGCCGAGAGCTTTAATAAAGGGGTTATCTAAGTAAGGACAAAGAATTCCTAGGTTAGGTTCTTTGTTCTCTGAGAGGTCTATGTGTTTTCTGAAATGTACCCCCAGAAATAACTCTGCACTAATTAAGAAGTGAAGAGTATGTCATTTCTTCTCAAATTGATCTATAGATTCAATTCAGTATCAATCAAAATTCCAAAAGGCTTTTTCTAGAAAGTGAAAAATTGATTCTAAAATTTTAAAAAAGGAAAATCAAGTTGGAGGCTTCATACTAATATAAAGCCATTATGGTAGATCAAGACAGGGTGGTAATGGGTTTAAAGATAAATATATTAATGGAACAGAATAGAGTGTCTAGAAATGGACCTACATATATGTACAGTCTTTTTTTTTTTTTTTTTTTTAAATAAAAGTGCCAGCACAACTCAGTAGGGAAAGTCTTCAAGAACTGTTGCTGAGGGGCCAGCCCCGTGGCCTAGCGGTTAAGTGCACGTGCTCTGCTACTGGCAACCCGGGTTCGGATCCCGGGCGTGCACCGACACACCGCTTGTCTGGCCATGCTGAGGCCGCGTCCCACATACGGCAACTAGAAGGATGTGCAGCTATGACATACAACTATCTACTGGGGCTTTGGGGAGAAAAAGGAGGAGGATTGGCAATAGATGTTAGCTCAGAGCCGGTCTTCCTCAGCAAAAAGAGGAGGTTGGCATGGATGTTAGGTCAGGGCTGATCTTCCTTGGGGAAAAAAAAAAAAAAGAACTGGTGCTGTAACAATTGGATAATCTAATTGGAAAAAAAGAAAAGAACCTAACTGCTACCTGACACCATACACAAAAAAATTAATTTGAGATGGGTCCTGCTGCCAGCTCTGCCTGACCACCTCACATGGATCTCAAGGAAAGTCAGCTCAAAGGGAGGAAGACCATAGGAGGCCCAGAGAGAAGAAAGAGGGTTTTAGGTCATGGCTTCAGTCCCCTTGCCATCTGGCACCCAGCCAGGTACAAGGGAAAGACTGTGGGATTTGCAGTTGAACAGACTCAAGATTAGACCTAAACATAACAGCTAACTCTTTGACACTTTTGGAAGAAAACGTAAGGAGATACCTTTATTATTTGGGATAAGGCAAAGATTTTTTCCTGGGACAAAAAACACAAGAAAAAAAGTGGATAAATTTGACTTCATCGAAATTAAAAATCTTTGCTTATCAAAAGAAACCATTAAGAAAATGAATAGTCAAAGCGTAGACTGGGACAAAATATTCTCAATACATAAATCTGTCAAAGGACTTGTTTCAAGAATATGCTTTAAAAATGACTCCTATAAATCAATAATAAAAGACAAATGACCCAATTAAAAATAATGGGCAAAAGATGTGAATAAACACTGTACAAAAGAAGTTTATAAATGGCTAGTAAGCACATGAGAAAAAATGCTGAGCCTCATTTGTCATCAGAGAAGTGCAAATTAAAACCACGATGAAACACTGCTTCTTCCAGAATGGCTAAAATTAAAAAATCTGACAACACTAAATATTGGCAAGGATGTGAAGCAGCTGGATTCATAAACTGTTGGTGGGAGTGTAAAATGATGCACACCCACTTTGGAAAACTATTTGGCACTTATAAAGTTAAGTATGCATCTACTCTGTTACCCAGAAGTTCTACTCATGAGTATTTAACAAGAGAAATGAAAATAAATATCCACAAAGCCTTGTATTAGAATGTTCATAGCAAGTTTTTTCATGTTGTAAAAAAAACCCTGAAAACAACCCAAATGTCCATTAAGAAGTGAAGAGGGGGATTATGATGTATTCATACAGGAAAATAATAGCAATAAAACAAAACATTAATAATAGACATGATATGGAAGGACCTCAAAACATTTGATTGAGTAAAAGAATTTTGCCAGACACAAAAAAATACATGCTGGATGATTCTATTTATATGAAGTTCACAGAGAAAGCTCAGTCTGGTGGTAGAAATCACAAGAGTAGTTGCCTCTGGGGTGTGAGAATTAACTGGAAAGGGGTAATGTAAGCTCCAGAATTTTGTCTGCTTTCTGGCAGTTTTAAAAGCATATCAGCACCCCAATGTAGAAAGAAATGAAAATATTCCATTTTGCTCCTGGTTTGTAGTACAGGTCAATTATTTGAACTCTGAGTTCTTCCCTATTTTCCCATTATTGTAGATAATTAAGAGTTAACTATACTGAGGTTATTCACTGCAGCATTGTTTTGTTGTTGTGTATTGTTTTTTAATAGTAAAAGACTGAAAGCAGCCTAAATGTCTCATTAATAGGACACCAGTTAATTGAGTTATGGCATAGTCATTGCATTACTATCTAGCTGTAAAATAACAAAAAAGGTCTTTATGTGTTGATATGAATGTCTCTGAGATGTATTAAGTGCAAAAAGCACTATTAAAAATTGTACGAGTGTTTTTTTAATGTGTATAGATGTACACACAAGTATGTGCATAGAATATCTCTAAAGGTGTACACAAAAAATCGATATAGTGTCAGTTGCCTCTGAGAGGATAATTGGGTCGATGGTAATCAGAAAGAGACTTTTCACTGGATACACTTTTGTACTTTTTGAATTTACTATCATATGAATGCAATGCTATATAGAATATAAATTTTAAAATACCTATACTAAGAAGAGAAAATTAGAAACCAGAGAATTCTGAAACTCATAGTCACAGAGTATAGATAGCATTCTGAGCAGAGAGGTCCAAAACTGCTGAGAACATTTTGAATAATGGGAACTTGATGTCCCACGTGACTTAGGGGGTAATCTAAGACTGTTGCAAAACACTAAACTGGCTCCATCAGAATCACCTGCAGAGTGTGGTCAATATACCTTGGCCTCTATTCCCAAGATTTTGTTATTGTTCAGTAGACCAAGGCTGGGGCCTGAATGTTTTGTGTTTAAAATCTTCTTAGGTGACTCCTTTAACCAGCCAGCTCTGGAAACCACTGGTCTAAAATATGTGTCCTTACAATCTTCCATTCATTCTATGTTTTGATCTTTTCTGGTTGTTTTAGAGTGCTGTGTTTGAGTTTATTCATTTTCATTCATTCAGAAAACATGGATTGATCACCTATTGTATATGAGGTTTTTAACATATTTAGACTTGACCTTAGGAATGTCACTTTAGAACTACTCTTAGGGTTACGGGTGAGTGATTTTATTTTTCTTCAGTGAGGAATCTGGAAGGTCACCTAGTTTTTATGTAACACACGACTAATTTTTCCTTTGAATTAATTTATTGGTTTCTCTTCCCTACAGATTTCAGAACTGATATTTCCGCCTCTTCCAGTGTGGCATCCTTTGCCAAGAAAAAAGCCAGGAATATACCGAGGGAATGGCCATCAGAATCACTACCCTCCTCCTGTTCCATTTGGTTATCCAAATCAGGGAAGGAAGAATAAACCATATCGCCCAATTCCAGTAACATGGGTACCTCCTCCTGGAATGCATTGTGACCGGAATCACTGGCTTAATCCTCACATGTTAGCACCTCACTAGCTGCTTTTGATTCTGTTGGTGTCATGTTGAGAGAAGGTAGAATAAGCCTGACTACATATTAAAAGTTAAAAGTTCATACTCATAGTAGTAAAGTTAGATGGGCCAAACCATCAAACTTATTTTTATAGAGAAGTTATTGAGAATAATGTTTCTTAAAAAATATATATGCACTTTAGATATATTGATATAGTTTGAGAAACTTTATTAGTCAAGTGCCTGAGTTTTTAATACTGGACTTGAGTATTTATATATTGTGCATCAACTCTGTTGGATACAAGAACACTGTAGGAGAGGACGATCTGTTCTAGCACCTTTGTGCATTTACTTTATGGAGAGTATGTAAGTTATTTATACACATGGAAGTCTATTTTATGTCATTTTTGTTTAGAAGAATTGCGTGAAATCATGTAGTTGCAAATAAAAAGTAGTTTGAGGCATGACAATGTGTGCTTCTGTTCTGTGCATAAGAAAGAAGGGAGAAAGAGCAAAAGTGATATCTCACTTCAGTGTTTAAATATTTAGCAAAGAAAAAAGCAATGTAAGAATTCAAACTTTCTGTTAAAAAAATCAACTTTTTATTAACTATACCTTTCCCAATGGCTACAGTACCAAAATATGCATATAAAAAGTCTAAAATTTATTAGTAGTAGCTAATTGGAAATATAAATATAATAAAACATCTTTCAACCATCAGAGTCACTATACGTAGAATTTTCTTGACCAAGAATCTGGCCTGTACTAATTTTGATATGACATCTGACTTATATGCCTAATGCTTTGCATAAAGCAGAAATGTTCTTAACAGGCGCTCTAATCTCTTGACTGGTGCTTTTTTCCAACATGTCTTTACTAGAGGTCTAAAATAAAGCCAAATAGTACAGTGCTTCAGATTCTTCAGTAGTGCTTCATATTTATACCACTGTAACGCCATCAGTCTTGTGAGCATGCTTCAACTACAAAAAGAGAAAAAGAGATAGAAGAATTTGGAATTTTTTCAAAGTTAATTTTTAAAAAAGTAAGATCAGTACACTTTTTCCCATCACTCACATCTTTAGATTTCTAGTCTTAAATTATTTGACTTATCAGAAAAATCACAACTTGCTAATAAATCATGAGATGTCTTTGGCTATTCTAAATAATCCTGTTGTCATTTTTTATTGAAGTATAGAATACCAGAAAAGTGCACAAATAAGGATACATATAGCTCCAAGGTTTGTAGAATTTAAAGTATTTGCAACATCAACAGAAAACGTATTTCTAAACCTTAGAGACTTTCCTAGTTTTAATCTTCTACTCTTTGATAAGCCATACATGACTTTTAACATATTTCTAAACCATATTAATATCTACTTTTTTTCCTGGAATATATAGTGAATGCCTATTCACACTTGAGTGTATTTTCCTAGGGGTAACTGGCATCACAAGGGAGGTTAGTTTTATTTATTTAAGTTGGAACTTTTTTTATCTGTTACTGTTCCCTTACAGGTCCTAGAGAGTTTTGTGTGATAATGGCAGATTTGTGGGCAGTTGTAAAGGTGTCAAGTTTCAAGTATTTGTATCATGGAGTTAGCAGATAGCATTAGTTCTATTAATTTGCTCGTGTCATAGTTATAAGCTTGTTGGGAAAATCAGAAGCATGATAGCCATAGTGTCAAGAAGGGAAGTGTCTTTGGCACAGACCTCATAACCAGACCTTTCTTTCCACATTAGATTACTATAAAATCGCCTAAATCCCTTATTCATTCATGCTGACAACTAAATGGCAAGAGTGCCATGGAGAAAATGCTAATATTGAAGTTGACTGCATATTAGACGTACTACTTGTAGAAGATTCTGCCCTTTATTGACTATCCACCCCCTAATTTTATTCCAAAATTTCTTTAAAGCAAAAGAAAATACTCGTCAATATGGCTTTTCTAATCCATTCCTAGTAAAATAAAGCCATCTGTCTCTCAGCAGCTGGTCTTAAATTCAGTCTGGTAAGAATGGGGTCGAAGAGTTTGTCAAACTTTTTAATGGTAAGTAGGACTCGAGGAGTTGTAACATCTCTAAGTCTGTCTCCCTCAGATGGCTCCAGGACTGCTCTAATGAGGACAAGCATAGCCGTCTCATTTCAGCTTGAAAGCCTTATCAGTCTTTCTAGCAGGAGTGGTTTGTGACTGAATGTTGATAATTTGTCTTAATTCTCCATTTTATTTTACATTTGTAGGCATAACTGCAAAGCTCTAAATTTAGAGGTTAAACTTGGACATGGAAATTTTAAAAAGAAAAGAATATAAATTACTTTGGTAAGTTCTATTATATCAATACTAAAGTGCTTGTTTCTGTTTTTTTATTGTACTATTTATCTCAAAATATTTAACTTCTCAGCAAACTTCTATGATTTCAAGCTAAGATAAAACATTTATGTTGACTTCTACTCAGCTATCACTGTTAAAGTGATTTCTTATTTGATGATCAGGAAGAGGGGAAAAAAGCCTACAAACACCTATCGTGCACTTACCTTGCCAGAGTAGCCATTCTATCCATTTTACAGACAATAGTAAACAGTAAGTTTTTAAAATTTTTATTGCTGTGTGCCAACAACTTGTTTATTCCTCATAATAACCCCATGTGGTAAGTACTGTTATTATCCCAGTTTAGACAAGGACTCTCAGAGAAGTTAAAAGTGCTCAAGATCATAGAAAGCTAAGTGATGAAGCCCTGACTTTAAAAACAAGCTGGGCTTTGTAAAGCCCGTACTCCATGGTGCATTGGTTCAGTTTGTTACCTGTAAAATCTACCAACTCTTGAAACTTAGGAGAAGGTTTGGTATCAAGCAAAGATTTGAAAAAAAGGAACAGATGCAAAGGAACAGATGCAAAGATTAGATTGAGCGAGGGAGAATACAAGACATTAAAGTATCTACTGATTAATGACTAATAAAGCCTTGACAAAGTTCTTTTTTACAAACTCTTCAGATATTTCTGAAAGGGGGCAGGCTAATAACTTGATAGGCATTTGCTTGAACTCTAAGTCAAATTGCAATATAAAATACAGCCCAATCAACTGAGGGTTGAGATGACAAACCAACTGTACCAATGATTGGTCAAGGGGAAAGGTCACACAGAGAATTAGTGATATTAGTAAGGCCCAAGTTTATCACAGGCTTTAACTTTTTTTCCTTAGTCATCAAATATTTGTTGATTGAACACAGCTCACAATGTTATTATCTATTGTCTGGAGTTTGTATTCCAGTTGTGAGGCAGTAACACTCTGAGGCTCTAAGGGAGACATCACAGTATCCCTGCATTACAGATGGAGCTTTATGGCATCAGCTCATCCTGAGAAGTTGTCACACAAGCACTAGTTATAGAGAAGGCTCATGCAATTCTCCTTTAAAACGTGCACACCTTATTCTCTGCAGAAAGCATCCCTTGCCTCCCAATTTAATAGCACTAGGTACCGTCCAGGTTCGTTTGTTCTTTCACATATAATGTAAAGGATAACATAAGGAACAAAATGGAAACACATCTAACCGTTATTGAAGCAAATTCTCCCTTAGGACTTGTAGCAGATATACCACTGCAATTAGGGTGGTTTGATGTTTATTTCTTAAAGCACATGATCAGCACAAATAAAAGTACTGAATTTTATTGTTTCTACCTTCAAAAACGAAATAGCTTGCTACAGCGATGACCTGGAACTTAACACTCATGGGAGCCTTGCTTAAATTTTATAGGACTTGAAAATACCAAGTATTATGATATAGACATCCATAGATTGGCTTAAAAACTCTACCATTTTTTTAAATATATTTTAATATGTATAATATATATTAAATCTATAGGAAATATAGGTAGTAAGCATTTCTACCCAGGCTAGAGGTTTAATGGATAACTTCTGTACACAAATTTCAGTGTCATAACTGATAAATGTATGACCTTCACTAGTAATTAAAGCAGTTTATTTTGGCAGTCATAAGGTTTAAAATGCCCAATGTTGGTGAGCGTGTGGGGAAGCAGTCAGTCTTCATATAGTGTTAGTACAGGTTTAAAGGAATATTACCTTTTTGAAGGGCAATTAAAAATGTAAAGATGCATATCCTTTGATCAAGCAACTGTACTTACTTCTAGAAATTTATCTATAGAAATAAACAAGGGGGCCATTATCTATGTGAAAATGTTCATTGCAAAATTGTTGTGAATGGCAAAAATAACAAAAACTCAAGTAGCTACCAATAGATAAACAGTTAAATAAAATTTGAACATCTATTCAAAAAATACTATGGAAAACACTACACACACAAAAAGTGCATCAGTTTCTAATGATGTGGAATTAAATATTGCAAGTTGGGGAAATAGTGCAAGTGGAGAAAGAAAAATAATATATCTAGGATGGTGCCAGTATTGTGTGGAAAAATAAATACCAAACCGTTAACAGTAGTGTTCTCAGAGGCAGGGGAAGGGGCACAGATACAGAGAACTTTATTTTTCTAAATTGTACATTTCAGTCTTTAGAATTTCATACTGAGCATTATTCTTGGTAACTGGAGGGGTAAAAAGACAAACTTTTTTAGAATCGCTTAAGACAAGTTTGGCAGATTTATTTTTAGCAAATACAGATACTGTACATCACTGATAACCAGATTACATATATGTTTCATGGGCACTCTGTTACATTTCTAAATTAAATGATTGCAATGTGGTTACAAAATTTTTTTGTTGATCATATGGTGTCTAGAAGGAAATATTCCAAAATAATAAATGCTTTTAATAGAGTGGTAGTATTACATACTTTTCCTCCAGTGTTCCCAATTATATAAAATATAATATTAATTTCACGAGAAAAATTTAAAATATACTTTGTGGGAGAAAAATCCCTATTGTTAAGAAAGTATTAAATACCTGGAAATAAACTTTAACAATAACAGAAAGAAGTGAGTCCTATAGAGGAGAAAAATTTATAAAAATTTGCCTCAAGACACAAATAAAGAACTGACTAGAAGGATATACCATATTTCTAAATTGACTCAATGTTATAAAAACTTTTCAAATTAATATGTAAAATCAATATAAATCATAATTAAAATCCCAATGAAAAAAAATTTTTTTTTTTTTTTTGGTGAGGAAGATTAGCCCTGAGCTAACGTCTGTTGGCAATCCTCCTCTTTTTGCTGAGGAAGATTGGCCCTGGGTTAACACCTGTGCCTGTCTTCCTTTACTTTATATGTGGGACGCCTGCCACAGCATGGCTTGATAAGCGGTGCGTAGGTCCTTGCCTGGGATCCAAACATGTGGACGCTGGGCCGTCGAAGCGGAGCAGGTGTACTTAATTGCTATGCCACCAGGTCGGCCCCCCAATGAAATTTTAATGGAACTTGAAAACCTGATTTTAAGTTTACCATGGAAGAAGAATACTCAAGAATAACCAAGAATTTTCTTTAAAAGGACCATGGACAGGGATGTTCTTCCTTTTACGTGATTTATCAATACATACTCTAAAGTATAACATATGAGTGAACTAATACACCAATGAAACAGAATTACAAGTGTAGAACCAGAATCATTTATATACAAACATTTAATCTACAGTGAATGTGGTTTTCCAGATTGGAAATAATTCACCAATAAAAAATTAAGAGTGAACTGTTTGGCTATGCACTTTGTTTTTTTGTGTGTGTGTGTGTGAGGAGATCAGCCCTGTGCTAACATCTGCCAATCCTTCTCTTTTTTTTTGCTGAGGAAGACTGGCCCTGGGCTAACATCCGTGCCCATCTTCCTCCACTTTATATGGGACACCGCCACAGCATGGCTTGCCAAGCAGTGCGTCGGTGTGCGCTCGGGATCTGAACCGGCGAACCCCGGGCCGCAGCAGCAGAGCACGTGCACTTAACTGCCTGTGCCACCGTGCCAGCCCTTGGCTATGCATTTTTTAAGAGTTAAATTCGTACTTAAACTATAAAAATAAATTACAGATGGATTAAAGATAAAATGTAAATTATGAAAGTACTGAGAGGAAAAAAGGGAAGGAGATAATTACAAACCTTAGCTTAGGAAAATTTTCCTCATGATGACAGGAAGATTGGCAGTTTGGAATGGAAAAAAAAGTTTAAAACGCATATCAAAAGGTATCATAAAGTTAAAAGACTCCAAAGAGGGAGAAAATTTCCACAAAATGTTTAAAAGAAAGTGAATTAATATTCTTAATATACCAAAAGCTTCTACATATAATTAAATTATTTAGCAGAGCCAAATAAATATAAAGAAATACAAATGGCTAAAAACAAAAGATGTGCTAATGGGACACTAATGATAAGGGATGTATATAAGTTGAAACCATGAAATACCATTTTTCACCTAACAAATAGACAGACATTGACAAGATTGTGGTTTGCATTCTTTGTGGAAGACAATTTGATAATGTCAAAAAATTTTTTTAATATGTGTATTCTCTTACCCAGCAATTCAAATTCTATGTATCTAGAGGATAACTTATAAAAATACTTTGTATAAAAATTGATGTACAATTGATGCAGCATTATTTCCCACAATAAAAGATTACAATTCATTCATACTGTGTAAGATCATGAGGCCAATAAAATGATCTGTGTCTACTGATGTGGAAAGATGTCCACCATATTGTGAGGGGTGAAAATGGGTGCAAAAAGTGAGGACAATAATACAGCTTAATAGGTTTATCATAGAATGAAATAGATGATTAATGAAAAACACTCCAGTACCTGGCAAATATCAAATGCTCAATAAATTTTGTTATGTTTACATAAGGTGTACGAAGGGTGAAAACAGAAACAAAACATGAGAATAATAGAACCTACCCAGATTTATCACAGGATAATGTTAACCATTATAGTTCATATGTATGCATACATGTATAAAGCATTTTATTTAGCAAAATGGAATTTCGTTTGACAGGTACTATAAGTAAGTGCTTTGCTTTCTATGATAAACCTATGTATGTTTTGGTATTCTCATCTTACACATGAGGAAACCGAGTCTCAGAGTATTCTAGTAAGTTGCCCCAGGTGACGTAAACTAGCAGGGCTTCAAACTCAGGCAATATGACTCCAGGACACAAGATTTTAGGGCCTAGATAGAGGGTTGGAAACATAGACTAAACTGTTTAATAATAGTGTGTGAGCATTATTTTTTGTCATTTAGAAAGCAATAGAGATATTTTGGTATTATTCTCTTGGTTTAGACTGCATTTCAATGAAAAGGAATCAATCACCTTGCAAAATTACTGGCCACAAGAGGGCATTAGATATTCTTTTCCAACTTCCAAGCTAAAAAATGTATTTGCAAATAATCATTTCCCTTCTCCATGAAAAGCATTAGTGGTTATAGTTTAAATCACTGCTTCTTCTATAGAGCTACATGTAGAAATTGCCAGTAGTAATCAAGAATTTTAATTATGATGTCATAGTTATTATACACAACAAAACATTTCTTTATTAGATTTACTTTTCTGTTAATAAAAGTAATATTGTTCATTTAGGGGAAAAAATACCTAAAAGCACAGAGAAGGATCATTAAAATCACCTATAATCTCTATAGCAGAGATAAGCATTATTAATATTTTAGTGGATGGGGGATGTTTAAAAGAGGGAGCTTTTAGGGGACAGCCCTGTGGCTTATCGGTTAAGTGCTCGCGCTCCGCTACTGGTGGCCCGGGTTCGGATCCTGGGCTCGCACTGACGCACCGCTTGTCAGGCCATGCTGAGGGGGCTTCCCACATACAGCAACTAGAAGGATGTGGAACTATAATATACAACTATCTCCTGGGGCTTTGGGGGGAAAAAAGGAGGAGAATTGGCAATAGATGTTAGCTCAGGGCCGGTCTTCCTCAGCAAAAGGAGGATTGGCATGGATGTTAGGTCAGGACTGATCTTCCTGGAAAAAAGGAACAATACTCCTGTACCGTTGTGTTATGATATGAAATATATTCATTTTATAGTCATACAATTTGAAAACGTGGAACATTTCCTTATATCATTGATTTTTTTTTTCCTAAAACAAAATTTTTAGTAGTTTCATGGTATTCATATGTATGTGCCTTAATCGATCTTTATCATTTGATATTAAGCTACAGATCTCTTTTGGAAAACGTCTTTTAAGTTGTATATCTAAATATAAACCACCTTGGTTGGGGTGGGGGGATGAGACTATTCCTTTCAAATCCAGAAATAGACAAGTTGATCTTGTAACAGAACTGCCAACTTTTTAAATTCACACATAGAAAATATATATATAGACGATAAATTTTGGGGAGTTATATTAATAAGTAAAGCTGTAAAATTCAACAGAAAAACAGCCAGTGTGGTTAACTGGCTGTTTTACTAAACTCAATGGAAAAAAACACATTGTTTTTGCATCTTACAGATATCCATCAAACATTTCTAAAGAAGTGAAATAAAATTTATTGATTAAAATGAAAGTGTATTTAAAATTTTTGAACTTTGTCTAAAGTGGCTGGAACATGAAAAATGTAAAATTTCAGTTTTGTCATCTGAGTTATTACTAAGTGAAATCTGACGATTTCATGTTTCCTGATGTTGCCCAGTGATAAGACAGGCCGTATATAAAACCTGATATTGACAGTTAGCAAGATCCTTTGGTAAATAATTTTGAAAATACCATTTGCTTGATACTGTGAAATCCAGAAAGGAATACACAAAAAGTTAAAATACAGGATCTGACATAGGGATTTGGCATGCAGGTCTACAGTAAAATCCCTCTTCTGTGACACAATTAGGAGTGCCAATCAAAAAAGTTTAGGTGAGAAGCCATTTATCAATTCTAATTTAAAGTTTGGTTTCTTGCAGTCGAGTGAAACCAATATATTTGTGAAGCAGTGTGCCAACAGAATCATTTCCTCAGATACGTTGTTTTCACCGTATCTAGTACAGTTGATATGTACAATTTACTTAAATTATGTAATCAGCAATATAACAAGCATAAACAGGCTTAGTACCAAACAAAGCGGACACTTGTCAGTCATACACCTGCTGGGGCCACCATGGGCATCGAGAGAGTGCAGCTGTGGATGCTCAGCATGCCTTGGGCATCGGTGACCACGTTTAGGAGAGGGAACAGGGCACTGGTCAGGCCAGTCTGCCCTCCTTTCACTCGCCTTCTCCCTGGCTGATGTTGCTGGGAGGGGAGAAAGAGATGAGCGAGCCACACACTCTGACTCTTCCCTTCTTTCCTTTTATATACGTAGTTCTCTCAGCTGCGAATGCCAGGGACACAAGGTTCCTAGCAAAATACTAGAGCAGGAATCGGGAGACCTGGATTTTGTTCCTAACTATGTGGCCATTAAATCAAAACCTTTCTGGATCTTGATTTTTCCATAAAATGATATTGAACTAGATAACATAGCCTATGCATATTTTGCAGGGTTTTTTTGTTTTGTTTTTACAAAATTTGAACTGCTACATAAACTCCTCACTTAACTATATCACAAATCTTTTGCCCCTAATATCACAAAAAGTTTAAATCAAACCTACATAAACATGTTCATAAAGCCCTGTTGGCTACTATACAGTGCATATTTACCTTGTCCTAGACATAGCAGATAATATCTTTTAGTTGTCAGGGCAGAGATTACATTTCCTTTCATGTAATTATTTCATTTTGCTTTGTGTTCTGTTGTTTCTGTAAACACATAAAATGTCCCCTCCTTGTCAGTAGAGCAAAAGACTGGTGGAGGCTGAATGTTGGAGGACTGATTTTCCAACAAGTTCCAAGTCGCAGTCATTAGTATTTTCTCTATCACACTTTCTCCTCTCAGAACTGCAAGGTCATTCTACTGTTCCCTGGAAATGTTCTCACCGTTGACAGTTCTGGGACTACGTGAGAGGAAAAACGTCCTGCTTAGCAATACTAAAAGAGCACAGTGCCAGCAGCCAACATTCAACTTGGAATAGTGTGTGACAGCTGACCTAACATGTGACCTAGACACATCTTCTTTTCAAGTGCAAGATAACTCATTTTCTTCATTAGTTTAGTTTGTGCTGATTCCATAAAACTGCTCTGAGCAAAAACTCGAGAAACTTGAAGAAACCAAAGATAAATTAAGAAGAAACACTGTGATGGGGATACATGTGGCAATGCCTTGATATGAACATAGCCAGAGCTGCTACAATTATCATCAACAAAGAGTACTGAGAATCGATGTGCGTTGAGCACTTAGATGTAAAGATGCTCTGCCTTTGAGAAGTCCAACATCTGCTTAGGGAGAGGAGACAAACACGTGAAGACAGGTGACCCCCAGCTTCCTCTGAAGGTACAGTTTCAAGGAGCGAGAAGTGAGGTTGAACCAGGACAGTTTCAGAAGGATTAGGACTACATGGGCAGAGAAAAGTAAGACCATAAACAGAGTCAAAGAAAAAGGATAACCTGGCAAAAAACGTTGCATTTCATATCACAAAGGGCTAATTTTATTAATATTTATAAGCTCCTCCAAATGAGCAGAATAGTAATACAAAAGAAAAATGGGTTGGGCTGTCCCCGTGGCGCAGTGGTTAAGTGCACGCGCTCCGCTGTGGCGGCCTGGGGTTCGCAGGTTCGAATCCTGGGCGCACACCGACGCACTGCTTGGCAAACCATGCTGTGGCGGCATCCCATATAAAGTAGAGGAAGGTGGACACGGATGTTAGCCCAGGGCCAATCTTCCTCAGCAAAAAAGAGGAGGATTGGCATCAGATGTTAGCTGAGGGCTGATCTTCCTCACAAAAAAAAAAAAAAGAAAAATGGGCAACGCTATGAACACAATTCTCAAAAATACAAATGGTTTTTAAACATAGGAAAAGATGCTCAACTGAACAAATAGAATTTAAACCATGAGATAATTTTCTTCTCAGAGATTGGGAAAGATCAAAAAGTTGGATCAGTATTGGTGGGGATTTCAGGGGAGATAAGCACTCTCATCCACTGCCAGCAGGAGCTGCTACACCTTCTTAAGAAGGTATTTAATCATAGCTATCAAAATACTCTTTACTCAGCACCTCCCTTCTAGAAATTTACCTTAAAGATACATTTACCCATATGCAAAATGATGTATATGCAAACATACTGCTTGTCATTTTACTCATTATATCAATAAGATGAGATCAATTTAAATGGCCATCAACTGGACACTGGTTAAATGTAAGTTATACGGCGTCACTTTGATGTAGTTATATATACAGTTTTGAAAACAAATAAGGTTGTTTTAGATAGACCAATGCATAGATGATACATAATGGATACATAGATACAGAATGGTCTTAGAGGATTTATTTAATTTAAAAGTGTGTATAAAACCTTATTTTTTTGAAAAAAAATATACATGTATATGCAAGTGTAAGTAAGCTTAGAGTAAGTATGGTAGGTGGAGGGCCAGTTGTGAAAGTCTAAAGCCAGGCTCGAGTTTGGACTTTGTTAGAAATTGTCCAGGAAAGTTCTTCAGCAAGAGAGTGAACATAAGTGTTTTAAGAAAATTAACCTGGAAGTGGAGACCTTTAATCAACTCTTGCCTAGAAAATAGGTAATTGTAGAGCAATGGCCATCTATTTGCTTCCATAATCAGATGGATTCTTATTTCTTTCTAATGTGGTCTGTCACCTCTTCAGGGCTTCCTGAGGTTAGATGCTTCCAAGACTTCTATAAGCAGTAGTAAATGAATGGGAAAGGTTGTTTCCTTTTATAAAAGCAATAGAAATGAAACAAATCATAAATTCATACAAACACGCTTTTATTGAGCACTTATTCTTAGTTGCAGTACCAGACCCTAAACAGGCCCGGCGTAACACATTCATGGTCCAAACTTCATCTGCACTCTCAGGACCATTCAGTCGCTTTTCTGTGCGCTTAGCCTCTTCTCTCTCCCATTCTTCACCTGAAATTTCCTAAATGTCACCTCTTCCCTCAGTCCTCTTACCACCTAGCTACCCACCCCCAACTTCATGGAGAAAAGTCAGATCATCTGATTACATCCCATCCACACAGCCATGAACCTATTAAATCTGCTCCCAACTTCACTCACTTTCCCACCTCAGTCTCTGGAGAAAATGCTCTCCTTGCCCTCTTCTTCAAGTTTATCCCACCACATCCCCTTTTGGCTCCTTCCTTCTTTCCAGGCCCCTTCTCCACAGCTTACATTAATTATGCTCAAGTGTCTCCCATCCTCACAAGCTAACCTTTGCCAGACTCTAATTACTGTGCCCCTTGGCTTTCTCCTTCCCTTCATGGCCAAGAACACTGAAAGAATAGTCTAATATAGCTTTCAAATTGGGTCTTATGAACCAGACGTCTCAGGAGCCAGTGGGGATCTGGTGGAGGCGGGAGGTGGAGAGACAAGCAATAACCACTTCATCGTTTATATAATTTGGACTCTGTAGACGACTTTTATCTGAGCCAGCTGCCGTTTTAAATGCTACCTGTATTTCTACTCCCTTAGACCTCATTCATGCTTCAATACACTGAAGTAAGGGTTGGCCCTACCATTCCACCAGAACTGGTCTGTCAGCGTGAATGACTTCATTCCCCAAATTGTTTCTTTTTTGGTCTTTTGTGCCCCAGGGGACTGACCCCCGGGTCCTCTTCTCATTCTACACACTACCTGAGTGATCTCACCCTGTTTTGTAGAATTAACCTACATATGCCTTTGGCTTAAAAAGGCCAGAACTTCACTTTTTCCCCTTACCAGGTTCCTCAAGTTGTAGTCTAGAAATCACTGCATCCTCAAAAAACAGCTTGTGAAATGATCTGGTGTGTAAGAAACAACAGTGGTTTCACTTAAATCCCACAACTTAATTTGTCCTAACAACCCATTGTTTTAATATCTGTGCTCTAAATTCTTCAAAAGAATGGGAAAAAAATTCTAGGAATGCAATATTACATATAACAGAATATTGGAAATATACTCTAGATCCAAAAATAAGAAAATAATGAATCATGGAACATCAACTTAATGAAACCATGCAACTATTAAAATGGATATATATAAATACTTCTAACAACAGGTAAGATGTGTACCTTGATACAATATCAAGTAGGAAAAAAGAAACCAATGGAGTACATATACTTTAAAAATAATATATATACTTAAATACACTAGAAGAGAAATAGAACAGAAAAGTTTTGGTAGTGGTATCATTTGGGTGAAATATTTTTAAATTCATTTATTGTTGTTACAATGCTGTCCTAACAAGGAAACAGTTTTTTTCAAAATATTCCACCATTGAGGCAGATGAAAATCAAATTTTGAATATGCAATGAGTTATAAACACATCCTGGCTTATAGAGATGGAAATTTCTTCACTGTTTCCCATTACTGGTAAGTTATTTCTAAATAACTCATGGAACGATCCCACACATTACAGTTGTAGTGGTGCATGTTCTAGACTTTTGGGGACAATCTAAACATAAAGGAAATTTAATTATATGTAAATTTAAAATATAACTATATTAGTGCTGCTTGTGATTCAACAGTGACAGAGGCGAGTAGGGCCATTTCCTTTTTTCATGCTGAGTAACATATCACCAAGACTCTCCTTCCAAACTTCTCTACAAACCCCAAAGGTAGGGTAAGCATAGATCTTATTGGCCAATCTGAGACATTTTTGAGAGCTAAAGGTTTATTGCTGTTAGTAATTACAGTGAGATAACAGGCATAGGAGAGAACTGTCTTGGGAAAACTGGGATATAGTTACCTTATCCTATATTAATAAGAAATGAGGCAAATATTACTATTATAATACAACGATGATGATGAGAGCAACCAACGCTTACAGAGCACTCACCAGGTGCCAGCCCAACTGCTTGACATGTATTAACTTATCAATCCCAGAACAATTCTACGAGGTAGGTACTATTATCCCCATTTTATTGGTAAGAAAAAGGAGTCTAGAGGTTGAGTGGTGTGTTTAAGGTCATCCAAATAGAACCTGGCAGGCTATCTCCCAAAATCATTTTATGGTGTTACCCTGTCGGGAGTACTGATGAAGGGTGCCCCCACACTACACTTATTGCATTTAATATCAAAATAAAATTTGTTCAATCAACGGATCCCTGATGGGCATTTTTCTCCTCTCCCAAAGCAGCAATCCCCTACAAAATAAAAATCCAAATTTGAGAAATAGGAACTCTTCAAAATACTAGAAAAACTTCCAACAGGAGGAGTAGCAGATGGAGTCAAGCAGCTCTTCCAAAGTTTCCAGGAATACTCGCTCCACTGGCTGGCAGCATTGGACCCCCACAACATCAACCATGTATATAAATATATTTCCCCCCCTTCATTTTCCTACTTCCTATTTAAGTGAAGTGCCCAGAGTTTGGTGACTTGTCTTTAATAATCTTTAACATTTACATGCTCTTGACTCCCAACCTTCAATCTCCAGCCCAGCCCTCTCTCACACGCTAGGTGCATATATCCATGTATCTGTTCAACATCTCCCTTTAGGTATCTCATAAACTTCCCAAATTCCACATGTTCAAAACTGAACCCCAACATTCAAAGAATCAGGGCTCCCACTTCCACCTTTATTTCTCGCTGCATTCTCTGCCATGATTTCATCTATTCTTATCTTTAAAATCTATTTTTGTGCTTATGATGGCCAAATTTTTATCTCCAGCCCAGAGTTTTCTACTTAGGTCCGGGTTTGTGATTCACCTGCCTGCTATCATCTTGCCTAGATTCTAATAGAAACAGACACTCTACTTTCAAGTTAGCTTCTCCCTCCATCTTTCCCAGTCCAACATCATAATTTTTCAGTTGCTCCAATCAAAAACTTAATATTCCCTCACCCTCCATGACCAATCCATTCACTGTCAACTTTTCAGTATAAATATCCAGGATAAACTCATACACATACAAGTGCCTGTATATGTCTAGAGCATTTCTAGAAGGATAAATAAGAAACTGATCATACTTCTCACTATATACTCTTATACCTTATGAATTTTGTGCCCTGTGAATAGATTACCCATTCAAAAAACTAACAAAATTTAAAACACAGCTATGCCTCTTGAAGAGAACTGGGGACAGAAATTGAGAAACATGATTGTGATTTACATTTTACTCTATATCATGCATTATATTTGAAATATTAAAAAAAACATTCAGATCCATAAAAACTATAAGTAACTTAAAATACAGAACTTATTTTAAAACTATTTCCCTGGAAAAATATAGTTTCATCTTGTCAGCAAGATTCATAAGACAAATCCATAACCATTTCATCAACTACTTCTTTTTCACTTGAGAAGCACATGTGAGGTTAACAGTGTATTATGGTCACACATATTTGAAATAAAGATAGTACACTCCTGGGGGTGGGGATGGGGGAGACTGAGAACCATGAAATAACTACGTTGGCATAGTTATTTAGGTGCTGATATTTTTATTATACCACTAAAAGTTAAACAAAAATTTCTGGGCATCACATGCTCCACATCAACTTTCACTATTAGTCTTTTTTCATAATTTCCAATCATCATTATGGCTATGGGTTGAATTCTGTGCCCCAAAATTCCTATGTTGCAGTCATAATCCCCAGTAGCTCAGAATGTGACCTTTTTCGGAAAAAGGTCATTGAAGTTACAGTTAGTTAAAATGAGGTCATTAGCGTGGGCCCTAATCCAATATGACTGGTGTCCTCATAAAAAGAGAAAATTAGGACACAAGGACAGACACACAGAGAGGGAAGGTGATGTGAAGAGACACACAGAGCAGACTGCCATCCACAAACCAAGGAATAAGACCTGGAGCAGATCCTTCCCTCACAGCCCTCAGAAGGAACCAACTCTGCGAACACCTTGATCTCAGACTTCTACCCTCCAGTACTGTGAGACAGTAAATTTTTGTCGTTTAAGCCACCCAGTCTGTAGCACTTTGTTATGGCAGCCCTAGCAAACTAATGCAATTACACATAGAAATGAATTGTAAATGCCTAGTCATTTCTGAACACTAATCATGTAAGACAAAAATAACTCACATAATACTGTTCGTTTCTTTAATTCACCCCAACCTACTCAGTTAGCATCTCTGAGGAAGGTTTTAGAAATTTATTTCTAAAAGGCTTCTCCACTTCTCCAGGTTTTTATAATAATTAGGTTTGTTTTGTGTTGGCTCCTATTGAGTCAGGTCTTCTCATTCTGTATTTGTACAAGTTAACTTTCTAAGCCGTGGGCAGACTTTCCCCTCACCTCATGCACACACTCACCCTTTTTCTGTTGACACTGCCTTTTTAGAAGAGACGAGGCCAGTTGTCTTGCAGAACACCTGACCCGTACTTAAAGAATGCATACTTGCCCTTAGTGCCCGTAGTTTCCATTCTAAAAATTCATTCAGCATCATGCAAGTCCGAGTTAGACACTGAGGATAAGGGCGAATAAATCAGCTTCAAACTTGTAACGAGGGCATGTTAAATAGAATGAAAAAGGTTTTGGGCCACAAAAAACCTATACTGGCAACGTTGAGGGCCCAGACACACCCTCAATTTAGCTTGTCAATAAAGGGCAGGGGTGTGAATCAGGAAAAATGACTCAAAGGAAATAGTGTTTGTAGTTACACTTGGCAGGGCATGTAAACAAGGAGGGCCTGTTCTCTGGTTGAGGAAACTGCCTGTTCACAAAGGTATGGAACCACAGCCTCCTGCTGTCACATAAAGGTGTACCTGGAGGTGTGGAGAAAATAAACCTCAGATAAAGGAATGGACCATGAGAGACCTTTTCTACCAGATTAAGATGATCTGGTTTTTAATATGATCATATTCACATTTTAAGACAACCAATCCACTAGAACTGGGGACAACGACTTAGGAAGAGAGAAGTCAAGATCCTGATGGCGTGTTGTACTTTGTCGGCGACTGACATCAGGCTTTACCTCGGTAATTTCCTGTATCTCCTCCCACCTCCCTCATTCTCCATTAGAGCTCGAATTTTCACAGCTCAGCAGTGAAACGAGAAGCAAACTGATCAAGGACCTAGTCCTTGGTTAACTAGATGGAAATTTACTTCTTGGATCTTCATTAACTCGAGAAATTCTTCTTTTTCTGCAGTTACCATTAGGACAACTTTTTTTTGTACAGTTATCAAACTTTAAAAAATCATTTAAGTAACAAAACAACCAATCACATTTGATTTATACCTCAGAAACATGGGGCAAGAAAAACTAAGCTGAGTTCCCAGGACTGGCTTCCTGATCTTTTCACTGTTGCCTTTATTGCATTTAGAAATTACATTTGATTGTGCCTTAGACTTAAAACTAGACCATTTTGATTTAATACGAATTACTTTATATTCAATTGTCTCAATTTCATCAGTGTTGCCATTTGGTATTTAATTAACCAGAAATATGATCCAGCCTTTAGAGCCACAAGATTAAAATATGGTCTAAATTAAAGGCATTAAATTATACTCAGCAGTTTCACTTAGCATATTTTATTATAATCTTGATTCTTTGAAAATCTGTGTATCACTCTCAGCATCCCAGCTACCGGGGACAAATGAAAAGAATTTTCATTACTATATCAATTCTGTTTCTTTAAAACCTTCCAACATCCCCTGTGATGTGGATATTTTTATCCCCATTTTAAGTACCAGGAAACTAAAGCTAAGGAAAGCATCTAGTAATAAGTGGTATTCAAACATGTCTGACTCCAAGGCCTACGCTCCTCTCCTTTCAACCTGAGTAGAAAATTTCACATTAGTATAAAACAAAGGTTCTCAATGGGGGCGATTTTGCCCCCACCCCAATGTTTGGAGACGTTTCTGGTTGTCACATCTGGGGCAGGGAGGGAAAGTGCTACTGGCCAGAGAAGCTACTAAACATCTACAATGCACAGGAGGGTCCCCATGACAAAGGATTATCCAGCCGGAAAGTGCCAAGGTTGAGGAATTATCGTATAAACAAAACATTCCTCAAAATGTCTTCTTACAGAAGCATTATTACCCCATCCTGTTTTTTTCTGAAATCAATGTTTAGAGTCAATGAAAATAGCTTTAAACCATAACTAGATGCGTATGTATTTAATACATATATGCGTGCACATTTTTAATGCATCTGAAAAACTCTTTGAGTTTGTACTGGAAATTGTGAAATGATCACAGGACTTTGGAGGTTTCAACCCCAAATATTATGTTATATACTGTCATATAAATGCACAGGAGTGGGGAAATATATATGTATGTCTGACATGTTTTCACTGATGTGTAATCGATCTTCATTCTGTGTAACAAAAGATGCGAGGAGGAGGGAAAGGAAACCCTGACTCAGGAAAGCAGGGAGGAACAGCCGAGTGAAGCCTTATAAAGGAGACACTTTTTAAAAAGGCACAATGAAGCCACACCATGAGGCAGGAAACTGCTTTCTTGATTTTATTTTAAAAGTACACAAGGTCACAAAACTAGAGCAAGTTTTTGTTTTTTTAAACAAATTTTGTTCTTACAAACTTAAAAATCTGCACCATTGGATACCTAAGCCAGAAACTTTAAATACAAAATCATTTTTGAAACTGACACTATCAGTTCTCTACTTGTATATGTGAAGTGTCAAAATATTTTTTCTCAGTAGTACAAGTGTATTTATCACAAAAATTCACAGTTAGGGACGAGAATAAGTGAATCAATGAGCTGTGGTTCTCTTAACACATGTGTCAATAAATAAGTTAGCAGAAATCAGAGAGTTCTTCCTGGATTAAAGCTTTTAGTCTTCATGACCAAAACCAAACCCAACTGATATTCACCATGCTCTTAAATTACAAAACAGAGTATTTTGTAAAATTTGATTTTAATTAATAGTAAGAGGCTAGATGAAGCAAATTATTTGCTGGTGTTACCATCCATAAGATAAACAGAACCACAATTCATAGATTTATTTATTATTCTTCCCTGCTTCTATAATATTTATGAGTAAAACTTGTGCTCAGTTATGAACCATTTTAGTGTCAAAATAGGCAAACAAGTAAAAAATCCAACCGCAGAACATGTTGCCTTTATTGCAAGAATATCCAAAGGCATTTGAAATATTAAAACTTGCCCAGAACATTTACACTACTAAACACAGGAATATTATAAAGATATATGTACATATATATAATATGTAATGTCACAAGCCACTAAGAAGTTAAAATTGTGCCAACATTTTCTACAAACTACTCCTTACATGACACATCAAAGCATTAACCACATAAAATATGGACTTTTTCTGTTCACGCTAGAGTAAGGCATGTGAAAGCCCTAAACACTGTGGAGATGAAGAGAGATTAGAAAAAAACTTTAAACATTCACATAACTTCAAATTTACATGCTGCACACACATAAAAAGACAGAGAATAGTTATTTCAAGAAGCCATGCATTACAGAATTTGATATCCAACTTCATGCAATGGGTTCTCTTTATATTTAATCAAAATGTTTACTGCCCCCTTCACTTTCTTTGAATTTCCAGAACTCAATCTTAAAAATTATCTTTGTAATGAAAATCAGGTATTTCTTCATATCCATAATCTAATTGTGTTTCTTGAATTAACCTCCCCTAAGACACACTCAGGCTGTGTTTCCACTGTAACAACTCCACGGCAGATAACCCAAATTTAAAGGAAGTTATTTGCCCTGGAATAACTGGTCAGTGTAATCAATAAAGAGATTTTTTTTTTGGCCTTCTAACGGGAATATTAGTAAGACTGCTAATAAGAAAAAGAACACCTATAAACTACTATATTCAAAGCAGAGAACTACATCCTCTACAGCATTTCTTTTCAAGTTATCTTGCATAACTCAAAAAGACGGTGTCAAGTCTCACAGGTGTAAAGTGGAATCAAATGGTTTTGCTTCGAAGATGCAGTTCCATCCTTGACTGATGCTGTTCGGCTTGCTAAGGGAAATGCCTGAATAACAATTTTTTGTTGAATTGTTTGATCGTTACCAATAGTAATTCTAGTACAAATATTTGATCTCTGGCTCAACTGAAATGATGACTGAGAATTACTGGGGAAGTTAGTACTATCTGACCTTTGGATTAACTGAAGCTTACAATGGAGTCACAAGAAAAATAGGCCTAAAATTGAATTCTGTCCTCTAAACTCAATCACACCCTGTAGGTCTCCGAAGGTCACATAACCCATTCTAACAATCTCCCATCTCAGGCTGTGGTTGGTATGGACCTGAACTCAAAGTGCTTCTAGGAGAGATTCTGATTTACTTATAGCCAACCTAGACTAGAAAATCTCACGGATGTCCACCTTTTCTAGTAATTCCTACTTAGACTGATAGCATAATCTTCATTTTATGGAAATCAGGAATAGGCAAGACCAAAAATTTTTTATCATTAAAGTTTGTGATCTGTTATTTACTCTTATAATATCTTATAAATGTTATTCATATAAAACAGGCCAGACATCCAGCATTCAAAAACAGCTACTGTTATAAAATCAGAAACACAAAGAGTGTCGGGGATGTTGAAATTTTAAAATCTTTATGAAGACCACAAACAGTTAAGTTGCATCCAAAAAGAACAGAGAAGAGGAGGCAAGACTGGAAGTGTGAGGACAGAAGGGAGTCACAGTGATGCGTTGTCAGGAACAGTACCTTCACCTCTAAGCACCTTTCAGGCGATAGCTAGCTCATAGGCACCAGAACTTCGTAATACAAACTAAATTATCCAAAAGGCACAGATGAAAATGTTAACACAGTAGAAAAGCAATATTATGTAAGGTTAAAACTTACTTTAAAAAATGCTTCCAAATATGTAAAACGATACACTAATCCATTACACATTCAGCTTAAATTTACCATTAGAAGTGCACACAATACTCTGCCTAGTCATAAATTCATGCCAACATTACTTTATAATGTAGCATTTACCACCACAGCACCCAAAAAGATCAAGAGAAACCAAGTCCCTACTAAAATCTAGGGAAAAGGTTTTAGAGCTACTAAAATATTTATTGCAGACCTCATTTACTATAAAGAAACTGTTGGCTCATTCTACTATATCCACACTCCCTCAGTCTTAAGGGAAACACAATAAACTCACTTTCTTCCACTAAAACAGTATTTAACACATTTGGCAGTTAGGAGTATTCCTTTAACTCCATTTGCTTTCATTTCTTTCTTTTTATTTTTAAAGAATAAATCACTTTCACAAAACTAAGACTCAAACTTCTCAAAGCTCAACTTGATTTTCTGCAACTATACAAAGACATGTTGGCCATACAACAGCAACTGCACATCCTCCCAAGTCTGAAATACAGAAGCAATGGAGGACACTTACTAGTTTAAACTCTGTTTCATCATTCTGAGTCTATGAAGAAAACATCCTCCAGGAACTGCATTCAGGAGAGTAAATTTAGGAACTACGTTTTGAGAATACATAATTTGCAACACTATCCAAAAAAAAAAAAAAAAAAAACATTTAAAATTTGGAATCAATAATTAGGGAATTTCCATCTGTAATTGTCAAATAATAAATGAGTTATAATTTTTTCTTATTAGAAAAATATCACCTAAAGTGGAGGGGCAGTATTTAGCTGGGAACTGTACAATACTCTATATTTGATCTGGCGGGTCATGGTTCGGAAGACCACCAGAGGCCCCGAGGCATCAGCTCACTTATCAACAAAATCCACCCTCGCTACCTCACCACTAGTGTCATCACTGGAGGTAGCTGATAGCAAACTTTCTAAATAAATCTGATAGATGCTCATTTATTTTAGCATATAAAAGAGCTATGTCCCTGTTGCCTGTAGCAGTCTATCAATTAAATACTTAAATCATTTCATAGACAAGGTTTATGAATGACTCCGAAGTAAAACTAATAATTTCTAGAACACTGTAGTGTTTTCTATGTTATTAGAGCTATTCTCAACACATTTAGAGTTTTCAAAGAAGCTATAAAAACAAGAACAAACATAAATGTATATAAGTATTTTGCCATGAATGTTTCTGTGCCAGTTTTGGGGGGACTACCGGGTCATAAATTAATTGACAAAGGCATCCTAAAAATAACGGCAGAAATTATAAAGTACCACTTTCAGATGCTTCAAGTATCAACTTGGTGTGCATGTGAGTTCACCAATTTCCTCACCTATGATTTCATATTCAAAGTGCTACATCTTACTTAAGTATTGATATTTAGAAACCTATAAAATTGACCTCTTAAAGGAAATCTTTTTCAGATGGTGAATTTCTCTTTAGTAACTTTAATGCCTTTACTATTCAATATAACCAAACAAAACTTCTGAAGTATAGTTCTTACAGTTTCTGCTTAACGTCTTTTTGATACATTATGAGGCTGGTAACAAAATTTAGAACAGAACAGGTTTTCATGTTTCAAGAGAAGAGAGGAAACTCGGAGAGCAGAGATGAAAGGTGCAGAGGCTCTATACTATAGACCCGTCCTTGCTCTGTGCTGGAATCATCACCGGCACCGCTCCCATCCTACTCAGATTAGGGGCAGCTACCTTAGCAGGTGGGAGAGTTGGACTCTGAGGAGCGCGTTCAAAGTCTTCGCTTGGTACTTGGTTGTATTGAGTCTTGGAATATCCTTCCATGTTGGAAGGGGACATGGACCCCAGGGATGAGTGATTGCTGCCGATGTAGCTCCTGGCAGTGGACGTACGGCTCTTTGGCGGCGGCACGTCTTCCCTAGAAAGCAAAGATCCCAATACAAATTTAAAGAACAAGTTTCTTTTTTTTTTTTGGTGAGGAAGATTAGCCCTGAGCTAATATCCATGCTAATCCTCCTCTTTTTGCTGAGGAAGACCGAGTCTGAGCTAACACCTATTGCCAATCCTCCTCCTTTTTTTTCCCCAAAGCCCCAGTAGATAGTTGTATGTCATAATTGCACATCCTTCTAGTCGCTGTATGTGGGACATGGCCTCAGCATGGCTGGAGAAGCGGTGCCTTGGTGCGCGCCCGGGATCCGAACCCAGGCTGCCAGTAGTGGAGTGCGCGCACTTAACCACTAAGCCACGGGGCTGGCCCCCAAAGAACAAGTTTCTAAAAACCTACAATCATCTAAGCTATGAATCATGGGTGGCAGTGAGGGAAGATCCTCTATTTAAGCATTAAGTACATAAAAGTGTGTGTGACAAAAAAAGCAAGCACGATAAAGCACAATATCGTGAACTGTGTATCTGTCCCAAATTTATCACTTATAGAGTGTGTATCTTCACACATGATGAATGTGGTTTTCACAAAAATTTGTGATTCTATAAATGTCTTACAAGGAATAAATCTCAAATATCTTCATATTCTAGTATCACTGATCAGGATAATCTAGTTATAGTCATGTAACACCTTATAGTTGATAAAGCGTTAACACCTACAGATATATTTCCACCAAAAAAAAAAAAAGAAAGAAAAAGAAAAAAATCTTTTTTGTTATGAAAGTTACTTATCTAAGACCTTAGCTGAAAACTTAGCCGATTTAAGTTTGCAAAAACTGGGAATTTTGGCATAAGAATTTTCACACCAAGCATTAACAAAAAATATATATCTCAGTTACCTTTGGTGGATTTTAAAAATACAAGTGCCCAGATCCCATCTTAGATCTACCAAATGTCAATTTCCTGGGTGTTATTTAAGTCATTTGTTATTATTTTTGAAAGTTCTATAATCCAATGTACAATTCTAGTTAAGATATACTGGTTTAGAAAATTCTAAAAAATAAAATCACATTACCAATAGTTCCATCAACTACCTATGTCACTTAAAACAATCAGGTCTTTTATTTTAAACCTTAACATCTGCTCCATTTTTTGAAAACTTCATGCCTGGACTTTATTGGGACAAGGCATAGTCCTGAGATAAGCATTTTGCAGTGGTTTTCAAAATGGGGTGCAAAATGGCGTGGCGGGGGGAGGGCATGATGGAGGTTGGCTGGATCTGCACACTTGAAATTGAAAGTAGAAGCTTTCAAACGTCTTGAGAAGAGCTATAGCCTTATCCAGTTCTCATGGGGGTAAATGCTGCAGATGGTTAAGAGATTAATGCTCTAGAGACATAACAAATTTAGTATACATCAGTCAACTCTTATGTCACTTAGTTACCTGATATCATGCTGAACTTCCTTTTCATATTTTTCTTCTCTGCGCTTTTTGTGACAGCAAAACATGATAAGACCAATGAGCACTAGAGCAAGCAAAGTTCCTATAACAGCCCCAGCAATTGTTCCAGCTCTGTTTGAAGCTAGAATAAGATGTTAATAAGAAAATAATTAATAGTAAAAAAAATTCTGTATTTACTCATATTGAAGGTAAGGACACACATTGACAAGACTGATTTCATTGCATATATTAACTTTAAGAGACAAATTAACTAGCTTTTTTTGGTTCAGGGGAAAATCCACTAAAAGAACTTTCTTCTGAACTTCGTAATTTCAAGCATAAAAATGATAAAACCAGACTAAAAAATTTTAACATTCACAGCCATCTTGGTTGGCCTATAAGAATGTTCTAAACAGCTTGTACTTATAATGGCTAAATATGGTGCAAGAGTTGATTTGATAACTCTCACCTTCTTAATGTTGCTAGAATAATAAAGAAGGTTTTATGAATAAAATGTAGTGTTCTTTTCCTTTCCATGACTTATGCAAGCTAATAACCAAGCCACAGAGCGCTCTGCTCAAAGTTAGCATCCCCTTCCCTCAACATGCACTTGCTGCCTGAACCAAAGGAGGTTGTACAAAAGCAAGGAAAACAACAGGATCATAATAGACAGACAGAAGACACTTACGAGGCACGACGTCCAGGCGCAGCAGGCACTGATCAGAGCCCACTCTGTTTTGGACTGTACAGCTGTATGTCCCAGAATACTCAGTACTGGCATTTTTTACAGTTATAACAGGTGAAGTCATTTCTATGGGAAGAAAAGGAGGGGAAAGAGCAAAGCCCAGTTTTACAGTATTGTATTGCTGGGTTTTTAGTTAAGGCAAACCCTACTAAGTTTGACAATCCAGGTAAAAGTGAGACAGAATGAAGCTGGGTGCAGAACAAACTGCCAGGGAGACACATGCGTGTCTCCAGAAGGCAAACAACTGTGCCTCCAGTTCATCTGTATCCATGCGAAAGTAACCATGGCTGCCTTAGTCAGGCAGGGTCTCAGCCGAAGCAGAGCCACAGTGATCACGGACAATATCCCATGCCACAAATGCTCTTTGGTGCAGCAGGAAGACTTGTAAAACCTATTTCATCCCCCCAGATGGAAGAAACATACAAAAGCAAGTCAGAAGGGGTTATATAGCCTGGCCTCTTAGTATAAAAAAAGAAAGAGAAGTGGAGAGAAATCCTACTTAAGACCTGGGTAGGCAGCGTGGAGCTTGGTAATCAGTTTGAATAACAAGACAATTATAACAAAAGGTAAGTGATCAGATTTAACCAATGTGTAACTTTCTAGTTAGTGTCACACAGGTGTTTTTTTGTTTTACAGACACACCATGGGTAAATCACCAAATCTTCAACATGAATCTCAGCAAAGCACTCAAGATCCAGCTGTTGGTATAACTTAGCCACTACTAATTTATGATCATGAACATTTTCCATCAGTATTATCATAAATTAAAAAGTATATACCAGGGCCAGCCCCGGTGGCCTAGTGGTTAAGTTCAGCTCGTTCCGCTTTGGGGGCCCAGGTTCGGTTCCCAGGCACAGATCTACACCACTCGTCTGTCAGTGGCCAAGCTCTGGTGGCGGCTCACGAACAAAAACCAGAAGATTGGCAGTGGATGTTAGCTCAGGGCGAACCTTCCTCAGCAAAAATACCAAAGAAACAAATTATAATATCCTAAACAGTGACATCGTTATAAAAATATCTCTTCATGTATACTACATGACACTAAGTTGTCATTATAAAATGCTGAATAATTCCCATGGAATCCTGACTGTTCTGTATAAAAAAGGGAAGGTATTTGGGAATTAAATACATGTACATACACACAACCCTACTAGATTTAACCCCAAATCAACAGCACATGGTACAAATTGTATAATCAGCAGTACCTGGTAACCACGAGGTGGGCAGCTTCCGTGAGTCAGACAGTTTTTGCCATTCATAGCGTAATGGAAGTGAACCTTCTTTGGATTCACATTTTAGTTTAAAGTCACTTCCAATTTCTTCTGATCCATCAATGTAACATTTTGTGCTCGAAGGCTTAACTGAGAAAAGAAAATAAATTATAACGTTATAAAGAGAATAGAATTTGTTTACGATGATTACTGAAACACACAGCATGCTGCACTTGGGTCCAGAGTTGACAAGACTGAAAGACTACAATAGGTTGCCAAAACCAGTTGACTCAGCTTTATCCAACACAAAACAGGCAAGAATAAGCTCAGGCAAGCAGCCATTCATAAGGAGGTCTGGCAGCATCTCAGGTGCAGCTCTGTGCCCCTCCACTCCAAGGAAAAGAGAGGATGATGCAGGCTGGGCCACTTCAGACTCAAGGAAGCTTTCCTCCCTCCATTCATTACCTATCCTTCTCAGTGCTTGACATGAAGCCCTCTGGGAGTATGTGCGATGTCACATCCCTCTGGGTGCTGTAACCCTGCCAATCAGGCGGTTTATAATAAATAATGCTGATAACAGGGACAATTTGCTTACTGCAGCAAGGACCAATTAACCTTCTGCATTTACATTAACCCAAAACCATCCACAGAGCACTGTTATAAAAAGGTCAATCTAAGGTTATATTCTAGGTTCCTGTGGGGAACTATTTAGAGCAGCTGCTAACCCCATTACTTGCAACTCACCCCAACAATGGATTAACACCATGGCGTTTCATACTCTTCTGCTGAACTTCATTAAGGCATAATATACATACAATTAACATATTTTAATCGAAGGTTGATCATTTTAACAAATGTGTATATACACACACTCGGTGAGCACCACTCCAATCTTCTCCCAAGCAAGTCCCCTAAGGGGATGTGGTCATCTGAGGCCACAACCCTGGCCCCATGCAGCCACTGATCAGATTTCTATCACTATAGAATAGTTCTGCTTCCTAAAGTCATATAAATCGATTAATATAGTATGTACTTTTTTGTCTTGCTTCTTTTATTCATTGTAAGGCTTCTGAGATGGGTCCATGTTGTTGGATAGATCAATAGTTCATTCTTTTTTATTGCTGAATTGTAGTCCATGGACTGACTATAACATAAACTTGCTTATCCATTCATCTGTTGATGAACACTGTTTCCAGTTTTTGGGCTACTGTTAAAGCCTAATTAGCTAAACTGAACAGGAGCAAGTGTGGAGTCTGTCAAAATCAGACTGACTGAGCAGTGAGGAAGACACTGTGAGGAGCTGTGGAATGGCACTGGACAAGAGAGTAGGGATTCTGAAGGATTCTTTTTTTTTAAATTATTTTATTGAGGTCATATTGGTTTACAACATTGTGTAATTTCAGATATACATTGTTATATATCAGTCTTTGTATAGACTGCATCATGTTTATCACCAGGTCTAGTTTTTATCCATCACCACACATATGTGCCCCTTTCCCCCTCCCCCACCCCCTTCCTCTCTGGTAACCACTAATCTGTTCTGCTTATCCATGTGTTTGATTATCTTCCACATATGAGTGAAATCATATGGTATTTGTCTTTCTCTGTTTGGCTTATTTCGCTTAGCATAATACCCTCAAGGTCCATCCATGTTGCAAATGGCACAATTTTGTTGTTTTTATGGCTGAGTAGTATTCCATTGTGTATATATACCACATCTTCTTCATCCATTCATCCATTGATGGGCACTTGGGCTGCTTCCACATCTTGGCTATTGTGAATAATGCGATGAACACATGGATGCAGAAATCTCTCTGAATTGTTGATTTCATGTTGAAGGATTCTGAGGAGAGTCTAAGAGAAACGGAGACCAGTTCTGAATTGGATGCTGTTTCTGAGGCAGGACTAGGAGAAGCAAGGATTAAACTGGAGCTGAGGGCCGTTTAGCAACTGAGTCTCCTCTGCAAAGGAGAGTAACGCAGAGTGGGGGCAACACTGGGGAGACAGCAGCAGTCTCTAGTTCCTGCTGCTCCAGGACCTTGGGAGAAGCAGCGCTTCCTGTAAACCCTGCAGCTGGCTTCATATCATATGTCCTCTCAGCCTGAGAAACAGCAGGACTCCTTTTTTCTTTTTTAGTCTGAGCTGATTTTCATTCTTTCAGTCCTGGATGGGCTTTTATTCTTTCACTACTACAAATACATGTGAATGGATTTTACAGTTTTGTGTTATTATGAACAGCACTGCTTGAACACTCATGTAAACTGGTATATGTTTTCCTTTTGCGTGGTAATTGCTGGGTCATACATGATTAAGTGTACATTTACCTCTATAAAAAACTGTCAAACTGTTTTCCTAAATTGGCCAACAGGATCTGTGATATCCAGGGGCCATCTTTAACTAAGGTTGTCAATCATGATTTCACTTCTTCACACGTTTCTTGATAATACTAAAGATTGATTGTATTTCTCCCCTTCATCTGTTACTACTTGTGCTTTTTAGTAAGAATCAACAGATGCATTTAAATGCATTGTTTATTTTCCTAAGTGAACCTGTTTCTTTTTCAGATTGATCGACTGCCCCAGAGACTACAGCAATTGGACTTGTAAATCAGTTTTGCAAATTATTTCATCCTGTCAGTCTTCAACAAAATGAGGCTGTTCTTCATTTCTTCAAACTACCAACAAATCTTTTATTACATCAATTAGCACTAAGTGAGATAGTAAAGCAGTGCTTTGTACATCAAACATCTACTGAACACTGTATTCTAATGCTCATCTTTTCTACTGAAAATGTCCCCTTCCCATATTCCAAACATATCTAATAATGGGCACTTACTTAAAGTGGCTACTCAGGAAATTCAGGGCCCCACTGAGTTTGAGATCTCAACATACTCCATCCACCCACAATAGAACAAGATTTTACCAACACTGGTTTCTTAGTGTCACTTTGGAGTGGCCTTCTACCAGGAGAAGAAAATGCAAGTCTTTTACATGCCAACCCCCAACCATTATACCACAGGAAGAGTAACTCTTAATCCATGGCACTCTTGCTGGTTTGAAAGAAAGATAAAACCACAAAGGGAACACAGATAAAGTCTTGTCCTCTACTGTTTCTCTGGTCTGAGGTTCCAGGATACTTGGCCACTGTCCTCGGAACATTTACCTCCATGATCATTAACAAGTCAACAGTCCTTCCCAGGTAAGGTACATGACCATCAACTTGTACTTGGCCAACGCCCCAACATTTAGTAATGCTGTGCTCCATTCACGTATTGCATCATCATCCCTCCATGCTAGTAGCCTACCTCAGTCTATAGGAAACACACTCTAAATCCCTATTTGGGACAGGATATACTTTTATCATCATGTCATCCATTAAGGAATGCTATTTCTACTTGGTTCAAAATACCCTGACTCCAGGCAAAATCCATCCATAGATGCTAAAAATCAATGGGCAAAAGTTTGAGGAGACACAAAATATTTGCATAGTCTCAAAGTGGCTCCCCCAAGACATTTTTTAATTACAGAAAGAAAAATTGTAATTTTATAGGGGAAAAACCCATCAAATAAAACTTAAACCAAGTGATCATGATTCACAATGAGACATGACATCATGTGCCCCTTGACACGACTGGAGGAAACCACGGAGATGTAAATGCACTGTGGATCTTAGACTAGATCCTAGCACAAAAGGACATTAGTGGAAAATTGTGCAATTCGAAATAGGTCTATAGTTTAGTTAATAGTATTGCCCAACACTAATTTCTTGGTTTTGATAACTGTACTATGATTTTGTAAAATGTTAACAATATTACAAAGTTGATGATGTGTATACTCTCGGGAACTCTCTAGTATTTTTGCACCTTTTCTGTAAAACTAAAATTATTTCAAAATAAAAAGTGAAAAAGAAAAAGGAAAAGCTCTGCTCTGTACCAACGGCTTGCAAATCCTTCAGGCCCCGAGCTGAGTGAGCGATCACACATGCTGCTCCCACCATGTTCTAGTGGTATGGGTGAACTGTGAGTGCACCACATCATCCAGGAAACTTTTAATGGTGCTTGTGCAACTCTTCAAGACAACCCGGTCTGTTTATACCAAAAGGTCTCAATAATAGGCCCTTTCAGAGTTCCGGGGGAAGGGGCTGGTGATAGGTGGCCACCATATTAACCCTCTATCAATTCCCTTTGTTAGCATCCCTTGCTTTCAGCTTCTTTATTGAGCTGCATCCACATGCACTTTGGGTGCATCTGATGGAATGGGGCAGGTGCCGGCAATGCGGCAAGCTATGGTATCACATCACCCCTCACACCCAGGCAACTAACAGCGTCATCCCAGTTCATGTCCACACAGCACAAGGGGCTCAATGAATGAACTCTCACTACTCTATGAACACCATGCTGGCATCTTCTCCAGATTTCCCACCAACAAATCAAGGTATTAGGCAGGCAGAGCCTCTAAGAGTGAACCAAGTGAGAGCTCCACTGGACCATCACTCATTCGGGTCCCTAAAGGGCACTTCATTACATCTTTCCTACAGATTCTCCAAGCAGAATTTTCAGACAAAGCTAACAGATACACTTCCATCCAACACTCACTTTCAAGAGAAAATTCTAGTGGTTTCTCCCAGCAGCAGTCATGACTCATCCGAAAACAGGGAAGAAAGAGCTACAAGAAATTCTCCTCTGGCTCTGAGACAGCCTTGCCGATTAGAGTATTAGTCATCCCCACTTCCCTTCAGCAATCACTTCCCCCTTTCTCCTCCTACTCCCTATTAAGGCCCTCGCTCTCTCCCTGGTTTGAATTCACAGCTAGCTTGGCCATGGTGATCCCCCACAGAGCTAACAAAAGGAGTTACTGTGTCAGTACTTCTCACTCCTCAATCCTGAGCAATGAGAAGTTGGGGTTGTGAGGTTTAATGTCAAAGGGACATTCCTCCCACCTGGCAGTCATGGCTTCTGCCATGAGTGTGCTTAGCCACATTATGTGCCAACACTACTGGCCAACTCAAGTTCCTTCTGGGATATATGCTGCTGTTTGCTATAATGCTCCCTTCAGTCAGGACCTGCAAATTCAATCCAGAACCTGGTCCTATGGGATCACTCACTCACTCACTCACACACACACTCTCAAAGTGTGCTTGTCTACACCTCTTCTGGGAATACACACCAACTGCATTCTTCCCAGCATACCTGCCCCCATCAGGGATTTCACAACAAATAATTCTGATAACCAGGTATAATCTGGTTGGTACCTCACTTCACTCAATGCTTACTGGAGTGCAGTGTTAAAAGAAGATATATAGGCAGAGTTATAATTCCAGGTATGCCTGAGTCTGGGATAAGAGTTCAGACAAGTTATTAAACTTTTGCCTGTGCTGGGGCCCAGGACAGGCCGCCTCAAGACGTCCCACAATGGCATATTGACTATTTTGAGTTCAAGTTACTTAAAAAGCAAAAAGGGCTTTCTGACCCTCCTGTCTCTGTTCCCCCTGAAAGCAGGAAATAAATCTCCCATGCGAAAGGTGCTCTCCCTGCCTCTGTATTGCCAGAGCTAGGGAATTCAAGGCTAAGAAGCCTGCATAGACAAACCTTGATAATTACGTACCCCAGACCTAAGTTTCCTTGTCCTGTCAATTCTTCACAAATTTATTGTTTCCCTGTGTCAAAGATATATACACTGCCTGTTCTGTTCACTCTCGGAGCATCATTTCTTTATGGGCTCCAATGCGTACGTATTAAACTGGGTTTTTTTCTCCTGTTAATCTGGTCTTGTGTCAATTTTACTATTAGTCCAGCCACAGGAACACAAGGGAAGGGGATTTCCCTCACCCCGACAGTTTTGGCGAGCCAGCCAGGAGACCCACCGGCTGGAAAACTGCTTTCTCCCTGAGGCTGCTGCAGCTCAGAGATCCTGGGACATCGACACAGAAGCCGGTGAGAAGGTGAGCTTTCTTACCACACCAGCCTGCCAGATCTCTGTCTGCAGAGTCCAATGGGTACAAAAGTGGTGCAAGTTTCTTTTTCTCTCTCTAAATTTAGATTAGCAGGAGAAAATATTTGTGAAACTAGTTTCTTGGACTTTAGCAACTTTGGCATTTGGTAAAGGAGTACTCTTGGTTTTGTTGATCCCTTCCTCCCAGAGGAGGTCTTTGTTTTCCTTTGTCTCCATCTGTTGTGTCGTTTGTCATAAGGAGGAAGAAGCAGAGGGCAGGACAGCAGCTACAGGCCCTTGATAAGCCTGCTGTTGGAGCCAGCCTCACAGACTGGGCAGTTTTACGGTTCTCACCAGGCCGGCATCTATCTCCCCTCTGCAAAAACCGGATAAGGTTTTTCCTGCCGCCTTGTTCTGTGTCCTGAGAGCTTGGCTTTGTGACCAATGAAAATGTTTTCTCTGGTCTCCGCCATCGGAAGGTGTATTTACTGAGGTACACCTGGCTGCCAGTCGAAAGACTGGGGTTCCAAGACATGCGGTCACAAGCAGCACTCTCTTCGTCTGGCTGTGCCAGCTCTCAGGGCAGTCTGTCATCAAGGGTCCATAAGGGCTCTTGTCGTCTCAAACTTCGTTGCTTGTGAATGCTGGAAAAATCCCATTCCTGCCTGGTGTCACAGATTAGCAGGTCTGTGACTGGAGGCGTCCCACGCTCTCGTGGGAGACCGGAGACACCGTTTACACTACACGATCGTTACTGCCTATGCGACGAAGGTCTTTCCTTTCCAGACTATTTTTGGGAGTGAACTTTTGGATCTTGTGAGGACTGTATCCTTTTGCACTCTCTTTTGGGGATGCCCCTTGCACCCATCTGTTAAGCCACAAAAAGGCTTATTGGTTTGAGTCACTATTAAGATCCCACTCATCAATGGCCAGACAATGGATCCTTTAAATTGGAAAAACTTCTAAACTGAAAAAAAATTTTTTTAAAGAGCTCTCATATTAGTATAACAGCTAGCCATTAAAGACTCCCTTAATAAGATGAAAAGACAGAAAGTAGAACAAAAATCAAGTCCACTCAGACTCCTTCTTATTTGCCTTCAGACATTCGCAGATATTATTTAAAAAAGAAAATCAGGACATTGGAAGTACAATTGTCTGGCACTTAAGAAGGAAAAGGTTAGGGGTTCCCTAATAAGACAAGAGAACAAAAATTTAGACTTAACACTAAGATCCAATGTAAACCCCGTTTTTAAAATCTGGCTCCATCTGCCTGTTTTAGCTTCCTTTTCCTACAAGATTTAAAGAGAACACTCCAGCCTAATCTCTAAGAGTATACAGGCTACTCACGTAAATGTTGAAAGCTTAAAGATAAAGCGGCACCTGGGACAGGCAATGAAGCTCGCTCTGCTGGGCTGTATAATCAGGCTCTGCCAATTCCAGGCCTTCCTATGCAATATCCTTTGCAGATTTATCCTAGAACCCCCTTCCCAGGGAATTTAGTCCCCTGGACAACAGCTCTTTTACCTCTAGTCAATGGCCATTCCATAACACTGGGTCAAAAAAATTGTTTTTTCATATTGTCCCTTCCTTTCCAAATCCAGACCCACTGATTATTGACCCTTTCTCTCCCAGGGACAGCTATTAACCTTCTTACTTGCCTCGCTTAGTGCCCTAAGGGCTTGGCTTAACTTTCTGCCTGCCTGTCACTTCCTTCTTTTGTCTATCTTTGGGAATGACTCTGGATCTTGGGAAGATAATAATCTTTGAGGACACCTCTTGGGTCCACAGAGTTGTTTAATACTGCCAAAAATATTTACTGTTTGTCTCAGCTGAAAACTGACAAGATATTTAGAAGGATTTGTTTAGTAGCTCTATGGTCAAAGCTTGGCCAAATTAAAAACTGATATTCAGGCCTTGATAAGAATTTTTTTTAATAGGCCTTCTTCCCTAAGTTAAAATAAACTATGCACCCAGGGAAAAGAAGCAAACTAAGAATAATAGAATTGGACAGGTAAATCAACCTATAATGTCATTTAAGTTACAACTCAATTTCTAAGAAATTAAGAGAAACTGTCCTTACCTTACCAATCTTTGCAAAACTAAAAATGCAGCTCTAAAGACAGTTCAGATTCTACCCATTCCTTTTTTTTTTTTTGAGGAAGATCAGCCCTGAGCTAACATCCATGCTAATCCTCCTCTTTTTGCTGAAGAAGACCGACTCTGAGCTAACATCTATTGCCAATCCTCCTCCTTTTTTTTCCCCAAAGCCCCAGTAGACAGTTGTATGTCATAGTTGCACATCCTTCTAGTTGCTGTATGTGGGACGCGGCCTCAGCATGGCCGGAGAAGCGGTGCATCGGTGCGCGCCTGAGATCCGAACCGGGCTGCCAGTAGCGGAGCGTGCACATTTAACCGCTAAGCCACGGGGCCGGCCCTCTACCCATTCCCTTTCACCAGTCCCAAAACCTCCCCTATTTTTCTCAAAAGACATGTAACCTCTCCTTATTTAGATCATTCCCAATTCCTAAGACTGCAGGAAAATTTTAAATCACAATTATCCTGAAACTCCTATAAAAAAACTTGCATTTTGCTCTCTGTCACTACAAGTTATAAATTTTACCATGTCTTTAAAATGTAAACACCCCAAAAGATAACAGCCCATAATTGCCTGAGACTAAACCTGGCTAACTCAATCAGTAAAGCCTAAGATTAAAAAAAAAAGTTTTGTTTTAAATACAGGCTGCTGAAGAGACTCTGTTGCCCCAAATCTAATTTACGGCTTCCTTGTCTAAGGCAAACATATCTTAAAAGTCTTCCCCCAAACTATTAACAACAACAAAAAAACTTTTAAGTAGGTAATCTTAACTTGTCCCATCTTGTAGTGACACAATTATTTATAAATTAGTTTTATATTATACCTGATTCATGGCTGAAATTTTTAAAATAAAAGCTGTAAGATCTCTGTTTGTGTCTGTCTATGTATACGTATGTATATTATAGATGTTTTCTACCTGCAGATGGTATTAACAAAATTCATTTCAGTAGAGCTCTATTTAACAAACTAAGCACTTACATAAATTATTGCTAAATATAATAAAAACCAATCCAAATGTTTTTCAAGTTAATAAAATAGAACATCATCTTTGATAAATAAAAGCTTGTGTAAGTTTGTTGGCTTAATTGAAACAGGCATGCCTTCAGAGTTATCAACGTTGGATATAATGCAAACATGCAACTTTTGTTCTACCTGGGTTATTAATCAAATAAACTCACGTTATCTCTGCTATAAAATTGGTTAGCAAAAAAATAGTAATAATAAAATAATGGCTAACTGCTTTAATGTCTTATAAAATTTTCATACATAATCTAAGTATAATTGTTAAGAACAAATAAATTATACAGATGTTAATAAAATAAAGATTTTTTGGTACAATAACTGTGTTTTATGGTGTATGTACTTAAAAATAACTTCCCCCAGTCTTTTTGATGGCTTAAAATGTTAAAGTTTTACTAGGTAAGGTTAAATAATAAAATGTTCATTAAATATCTATATCATGTCCAGATAAGATAAATTAATAAAATATTAATTACTGTACAGGGGTTTATCTACTTTTGGCTCCTTATTATAGAAAAATTAAAAGATAACTTTGAGTCTATTAATAAACATGTTTTGTGCTTTGTTACAAAATTACACTACGAAAAAATTTTTCTAAAAATTATAAAACATCTTCATAAATTTGCCAATCTGAAGAATATGGATATAACATACAGTTCACAATTGCTTCCTTCTTAGTTTTCACTAGCAATTAAGGTTTCTAAGGGTTAAAAATTCTAATGAATGTATACCTAAACTACTAAAATTAATAAGGGAGAAATCTCTGTCTAAAAAAAGATGTATGTTTTTCATAAAAGGTATAAAAAATGAAAATACATTTTGTTAAAAAATAATAATTTTGTCTGAAAATAAAACTGGTTATTTCTGGAAAAAAAAGAGGTAGCAAGTGAGAGAAGAAAATCTTATGTTGTGTGATCAAGCTAGCAAAATTTTAAAAATTTTTAAAATAAGCTTTAGTATCAATAGTATATTTATATAAAACTGGAACTTAATTTTCGTCTCTTAAAAGAACAAAATTTTCTTGGAATATTGGTCTGCTCCTGATAACAGATTATGAAAGATTTTGCCTTACTTTTTTGTGTTTTATCAGAACTACTTCCTGTGCCTTATGTTAAAAGCTGAGTCTTTTCTATTAAAAGAGCTACGATTTTGCAACTATGTCACCTTATTTGTCTTTAAAATATTTTTGTCACTTTGGTTAAAGAGATAATTAAATATTGTTTCATAATGATCTGTGATCATATTTAGGCAAGCGTTTTAAAACCTCTGATACTTTTGATAAACTTCCCAAAATCAAATTCTAGATGAAGTCATTTTGACCTCTAGCTAACTTTGGGATTTTTCAGACGATCCCTGAAACATCTCAAAGGATTTGTTCGCTCTCTTTATAAAAAGAGGGATATTAAACTAATTAGACTTATTTGATATGTTAAATTACATGGAAAACATTATCAAATAAGAAATAACATTAAGTCTTCTTGACGTTGTATCTATATAATTATTGTATGTTAGAAGAGATCCAGAAATTATGTGAAATTCCTGGAAGTCCAATGTGTCCTGGTATAAAATGTTGTCTGTCATCAAAAGTGGGGCTCACACTAGATATCAGGAAAACGTTTGAGCTGACTTGCATGCAAAGGCAGCAATAACAGAATCTGTAAGGGTTATGACACAAGTGGATGAAGTCCATTCTGCTTCTGCCAAAGGAAAAAACTGACCCCTCGTTGCCAGACTTTTGCCATCCTGATGTCCTTGTAATATGGCAACCGTCTGCTCCTGAATCAGAGAAATTAAGATGGGTAAACAATGCCTATAAATTAAACAAACAGCCAGGGCTATGGGAAACCCAAGACAGTCGATTGGTTCTTCTCAGCTCCCCGGCAAACTCCATTTGTCAGTTTTCACATTCCTTCATCCAACAGGAAAAACTATTTCTGTCCCCAGAAGCCTCAGAACTCCTCCCTCTGGCTCCTTTGAGCACCTCCAGTTGGACTTCATTCAACTGCCACTTAGGATGGGTTGTCAACATGTTCTTGTTATTATATGTATGTTTTCTGGACGGCTTAAAGCCTTCCTTTGCCACAAGACTGATGCCCTCACAGTGGCAATTAAAACTGTTAGAAAATTGTTTCTCACTTGCCGTATAGCTTCCACAATCTTCAGTGACTGAGGCACCTACTTCACTGGGCAAATTATATAAGCTATAACAAAAAACACAAACTTCTTGGAATTATCACTGTTCCTCTCACCCTCAATCATCAGACAAAGTTGAGAGAACTAATAGAAAAACCGAATTCAAGCAGAACAAGAATTAATTACACGGGACTGAATGAACTGATGAGGATGATTATAATTTTTTATGACTTTTTGTCTAAAATATTACTGTTTTTTTTTAATCTTTCATTTTTCCAGATTTAAGGAAACCTTTTTGTCCTTTTCTCCTATCTATGACTTACAACAATTTGGTGAATTATGCTTTTATAGACAGAATTAAAATATTTATCTTTTTCTAACTGATCCCTCCAGAATTTGGAAACTCTTAGTAAGTGAATATTATCTCATGGCAATGTATTTATTTGCATAAGTTCAATAAGAATCTGTTCTCCTTATAACAGGACACAATTGGAAACACTGGTTACATTACCAAAGCTTTGGCTGGAACGTCATATTTGAGAAAAACATACAAACTCAGATATGACCAGACAGCTTTTGAGAGACAAAGATTGGACTTTATGGAATAGAGCCACTTGGAAATAATGGCCTGGTACCTTGTTTATAGCATACCAACAACCTTACTGAGTAAGTAAGGAAGGTCACTTATCTGGCAGGTGCCTGGAACCTCAATATTTTGTGGAACTTCAAAAAAGAGAAGAATTCACCCAAATCTGTAGATATTACAGGCTTTGTCTGATCAGTCCTTGGCTTTCCTGGCCTTGAGAAGCCTTTAAAGTTCAATCTGAGATTCGGTATAAAAAGTTCCAGCTAGGCAGGTTTAAAAGAGCCTATATGATCAATTGCTATTCTTGCTGTACTTATGTAAATAATTGGGCCAAATTTATTTATAAATTTACTTATTTATTTACCTACTTTGCTTATTTACCTTTACTTACTTATTTATGGTGAGGAAGATTAGCCCTGAGCTAACATCTGTTGCCAATCCTCCTCTTTTTGCTGAGGAAGACTGGCCCTGGGCTAACATCCGTGCCCATCTTCCTCCACTTTATATGTGGGATGCCTGCCACAACATGGCTTGATGAGCAGTGCATAGGTCCGCACCCGGGATCTGAACCTGCAAACCCCGGGCCGAAGAAGCAGAGTGTGCAAACTCAACCACTATGCCACTGGGCCTGCCCCGGGCCAAATTTATTAAAACTAGACTTAGTTTACAAACCAGTTAGTCTTAATTTACAAACCAGTTAGTCTTAATTTGGCTATCTTTGGTAAAAGTAAGGGTGGTTTTAGAGAGAAAAATTGTTTCAGTAAAAACTATAATACACACTTGTAAATATTAAATTTTAGTGCTGTTAATTTTCCTTGAAGTTTGTTATTCACCTAAAAACTGGACTAGATCTTAAATGCTTCTAATTTCCTCAAATATTTGGCTATAAATCTCCAAACTAATGTTTTCAATTTTTTCCATCATTTATATTCGGAATCATTGAAAACTGAACCTGCCCTTTTCCTAAAGCCCTGCAACCTAAAGCTGGACAACTTGATATAAACTTAAGAGAGATTCACATCTGCTGCTGTGTAAGCCACTCAGAAAGATACCTGAACACCTGATGACATCATCAGAGACATTTCAAACCGCAAAAGACACTCTGATTCTGACATCCAGAGACCTTTTTGACTGGCTGCCCCCTTGGCTCAGAAACTGGTTTATAATTTGCTCTAACCAGTAACCACTGTTTTCCTTTGTTTCTGTAGAAATGCCTCTTATTAAATACCTGATTGCTTGCACCGCAGACCTAACTTTGGGAGCCCACCTGCATCACTGCCTCCTGAAATGAAACATAACTGTTTAACTGAACTGACCTATTTTCAAGACTAAAAGATTAATTCAATGAAAAAATGAAACAATCTACCAGTTCAACCTTTACTATGTGACACTTCCAGGGAAGTTTCAGAGGAGGGAACTGTTGGGGCCCAGGACAGGCCACCTCGAGATGTTCCACAATGGCATACTGACTATTTTGAGTTCAAGTTCCTTAAAAAGCAAAAAGTGCCTTCTGACCCTCCTGTCTGTGTTCCCCCTGAAAGCAGGAAATAAATCTCCTCTGTGAAAGGTGCTCTCCTTGCATCCTTATCACCAGAGCTAGGGAATTCAAGGCCGAGAAATCTTTTTTTTTTTTTCATTTTTTGTTTATTGCAGTAACATTGGTTTATAACATTGTATAAGTTTCAGGTGTATATCATTATACTTCTATTTCTGCATAGATTACACCATGTTCACCACCCGAATACTAACTACAACCCATCACCACACACTTGTGTCGAATTATCCCTTTTGCCCTCCTCCCTCCCCCCTTCCCCTCTGGTAACCACCAATCCAATCTCTGTCTCTATGTGTGTGTTTGTTGTTGTTATTATCTACTACTTAATGAGGGAAATCATACAGTATTTGACCTTCTCCCTCTGATTTATTTCACTTTGCACAATACCCTCAATGTCCATCCATGTTGTCACAAATGGCTGGATTTCATCGTTTCTTATGGCTGAGTAGTATTCCATTGTGTATATATACCATTGTGTATATATTCCATTGTGTATATATATATATATATATATATATATATATATATCTTCTTTATCCATTCATCCCTTGATGGGCACTTAGGTTGCTTCCAAGTCTTGGCTATTGTGAATAACGCTGCAACGAACACAGAGGTGCACGTATCTTTACGCATTGGTGTTTTCAAGTTCTTTGGATAAATACCCAGCAGTGGAATACCTGGATCATATGGTAGTTCTATCCTTGATTTTTTGAGGAATCTCCATACTGTTTTCCACAGTGGCTGCACCAGTTTGCACTCCCACCAGCAGGGTATGAGAGTTCCCTTCTCTCCACATCCTCTCCAACACGTGTCGTTTCCTGTGTTGTTAATTATAGCCATTCTGACGGGCGTGAGGTGATATCTCATTGCAGTTTTGATTTGCATTTCCCTGATAGTTAATGATTTTGAACATCTTTTCATGTGTCTGTTGGCCATCTATATATCTTCTTTGGAGAAATGTCTGTTCAGGTCTTTTGCCCATTTTTTAATTGGGTTGTTAGTTTTTTGTTGTTGAGATGCATGAGTTCTTTATATATTTTGGAGATTAACCCCTTATCCGATGTATGGTTTGCAAATATCTTCTCCCAACTGTTAGGTTGTCTTTTCGTTTTGTTGATGGTTTCCTTTGCTGTGCAGAAGCTTTTTAGTTTGATGTAGTCCCACTTGTTTATTTTTTCTATTGTTTCTCTAGCCCCATCAGACATCGTGCTTGAAAAGATGTTGCTTCGACCGATGTCGAAGAGCGTACTTCCTATGTTTTCTTCTAGAAGTTTCATAGTTTCAGGTCTTACATTCAAGTCTTTAATCCATTTTGAGTTAATTTTTGTGTATGGTGTAAGGTAAGGGTCTACTTTCATTTGTTTGCATGTGGCTGTCCAGTTTTCCCAACACCATTTGTTGAAGAGACTTTCTTTTCTCCATTGTATGTTCTTGAAGGCCGAGAAATCTGAATAGGCAAACCTTGATAATTACGTACCCCAGACCTAAGTTTCCTTGTCCTGTCAATTCTTCACAAATTTATTGTTTGCTTGTGTCAAAGATATATATACTGCCTGTTCTGTTCGCTCTCGGAGCATCATTTCTTTCTGGTCTCCAATGCGTATGTATTAAACTGGGTTTTTCTCCTGTTAACCTTGGTCTTGTGTCAATTTTACTATCAATCCAGCCACAAGAACACAAGAAGGGAAGAAGGGGATTTTCCCCACCCCGACACCTGCTTTCATATTTATAAAAAAGAAAGGTAACTCCATGTTTACTGAACGCAGACACAGAAAGCTAGAATTCCCAACATGATGATATTCCTTTTCTTGATGCCTTGCTCAGGTTCACTTGCTTTTATACCATAGGAAACATTCTGAACTAGTGCCATTTAGAAATGGAGTGCCTTTTACCAGGACTCTCTTGTGAGCCCACTCAACAACGCTGCCAGTGGAAGACTGCCTTACCAACCAAGACAACCCCTGAAGTTGCCATTGGGATGCACAAAAATCCACACTCTTGTTCCTAGTCTATACCTGCTGTGATATTCATTCTTTAGAAAAGAGTGATGTTCAAAATGAGTCTGGAAACCAACACATTTAATTACTTCTCCATCCTCCCCTTCTAAACCAAAAGGAATGAGGTAGAAGTTGATGTGGGGGAGACCTGCCTTGATTAGTTATTTCCAGGGGTACAGGCAGTACTAGCAATCTGAATTTCCTACACAAAGTGGGTCCCCAAATGTCCCCCAAAACAGGAGACCTTAAGTCACAAAACAGGGGAATTTCTTATCATAAAACAGAGCCAGATAGTTGTTTTTTTCTACATGGCAGCCATTTCTGTGTAACATCTACCACAATAAGATTTAAAAGTATATTTATGAACAATGACCTTTCAGAGTTTCCTGCTTTGAAGCGGTTAAGACTGCTTGTGCACGACCACAGAATCTCGAGAAGGATAATGAACTTTTCGGTCTTTGACAGCTTACAAAGCCATTTACACTTATCTCCTTCTTAATTACCATAGAGAGAGCAAGACAATATCCCAGTGACCATCTGTCTAATCCCCTCAACTTTAAGGACGAAAAACAGTGAAGCTCAGGGAAGGATTACCTGACATTTCATGGCCTTATCCCAATTCAACATCCCTTCTACCATATTCCATCTTCTCTGTTCCAAATACTCCAATCATTCATCATAGAAACCTCATTTACTCTGAGTAACACAGTTTGAAAAAGCTTGAAGCGCCCATAACAAACAACTTTGAACTGAATGAGATCAGGTAGAGATTTAACGATAATTAAATCTTTTTATGTTTCAAAAAGATAGGCTGAGGCCCAGGAAATGAAGAGGTTCTACTGAATTCTCAGGGCAAATCTACAGACAATGCAAAAAACCTGGATCTCCTAACTCCTGGCCTAGGGTTCTTCTCCCATATCACAAAACTCCTTCGTTTACCTTCAAATTCTTTTATGAATTTCACAAAGCAGCTGGTCACTTCTTATTTTTTAAAAAAGTGTGCCAGCTTTCTGTTTTATGTTGTTTGAGGATGTTAAAATTACTTCAAATGTTTAAAATTAGTACTCTAAAACACTAAGCTTAGTCTCATATAAATGCCGCTACTGTAGTACTATGACTAATCACCCAATAATAAGCAACATTAATACAAATAACTTACCAAGAACTGTCAGCTGAATCTTCTTATTTGCCACACCAGGAGCTTTTTTCACTTTGCACTGATATGTGCCAATATCCGACAACTGTAAATTGGTGACATTTATTGACGCATCACCAGCCTGGAGATCACTACTTGTAAAATGTACTCGTCCTTTCAGATCTTGGTAGTAGTCATCATAAATTTTGTCTCCAGAATATAAAATAATCTAAAAGAAAACCAAAATGAGGCAGGGAAAAAACAGACAAACAAGTGAACCCTCTGTCTCATTCAAGGAGCTCTGGATATTCCACGGTACTGTGGGATCCAAAAAAAGAGTTAAGAACACAGTATTATGAGAAAACCTACAGTTATTCAAATCACAGATTAAGAAAACGGAAAGAGATCAATATGATCCTTGGTTATGGTCATACATTCTCATTTTAAATGGACAAACAAGACCCAAGATGATTAAGTAATATAGCACTATATTAGACAGTGAGTGAGTGAGACTGGACAACAACACAGATTTGTGAATTCCTATACACTCTGTTATGCCAATCAAATGTATAAAATCATTTTATACATTTGTACATACCACCACCACCACTCCCCCAAAAAGGCCTATGATAACTTACCTGTGGAATCTAACAAAAAAGACAACATTTTTGTCTTAATACTAACTTGGAGGCACTTTCGAGTTCTACACTCTAATACAGTCATGTGTCAATTAACGATGGGGATATAGTCTGAGAAATGCATCGTTAAGGTGATTTGGTTGTTATGTGAACATCATAGAGTGTACTTACACAAACCTAGACGGTATAGCCTACTACACACCTAGGCTCTACGGTACTAATCTTATGGGACCACTGTCATATGTGCACTCTAATGCTGACCGAAACGCTGCTATGCAGTGCATGACTGTAGATAAAATAAACCTCTTAAGATACATGTGCCCAGGTTAACATAACCTTTCAATTAATTTTCTGTGACTAAGAGTAAAGACCTCTTCCTAATTCCACTAAGTTTTCTGAGCCACTGTTACAGGCTTTGATGGAAATAATTAAAGGCTAGATTTAGAGAGAAAATAAATTCTGTGTTAAACTTGACTTGGAAGAGAATTATAGTAGTCATCTCTATCACTAAAATAATTGAACATATTTCATAATTTTTCACATTTGCTAATGAAATCCTTCATTCTGGTCATCTGAGACCCAGAGGCCAAAGAGAAGTGGTGCCAAACTCAAATAATAATCAGAAAACACGACTAGAATCTAAATCCTGCAGGTAATTATCTATCTGTGATGTTAATTATGGACAGCAAATCAGAATAAGTGTGTCATCTGCAGGAATTTCTCGACAGCAGAGACTTGGGTTCTTTTCTGTGTTATCACCTCTCCTTCCATGCTGACCCCACTCCTAATCCACTAAACACTTTTTATTTATACAGTAAACGTCTGCCTCTAGGATGCACTCAATATAAGTTTGCTAAGTAAATAAAAGAAGCAGTTGAAGGTCCACAGCTGACTTACTCTGTAAACACAAGCCATTACTTTATTTGCTACATCTTCTTGCCACACCCACTTGTCAACAGCAACACTGAGAACTCCTCAAATGAGGCTGCCATATCTTCCTCTGCATTTAACTACTGACTCCCTTGTTGCGAAAAGCCAAAAAAATGAAACATGGAGGCAGTACAGGAGAGTGCAAAAGATAATCAAGTGCAGGAGGGCAGTCAGAGAGCCCTGGGTTCAAACCCCAGCTGTGTGACCCCGGGCATGTTTCTTCAAATCTCTGGGCCTCCATTTCCTCTTCTTCACGTGTATAATAATTCTCAAGTTAAGGTGTTGTTTTAAGGCTTAAATAAGCATATATAATTAAAGTATATAAAACACTGCCCAGCACATAGAAAGTATGTAGTATATTGTAACTGTTTGCTGACTAAACAGATCACAGAGAATAAGGATGGAAATTTCTCCAGCCAGCTGGAGACCACACCAGCTGCTAGCTTAAATATATTAAAATAAGGGCTCAGCTAACATAGAATGTAGCTGAAATTCTATACAAGCATCCTCTTCTGACCAATTTCTCTCTAACACTTCTTTCTTTTGGTCTGATTTTACTGTGTGTTAAGTCAGAGGCTAGGTTTTTAATCCAGAAATGGACACTTCACCCAGTCCCTGCTTTCACACTTGTCTCACAAGTCCTGGAGGCAGCAAGGCTGTGCCTCTCACTCAGCACAGAAGACTCTGGGCCCTCTTCCATGAACAGACACACAAGGCTACAGCACACGCTGTGCTTCTTGGTCTCCAGACGCACCTTGTCACAGGGCTTCACTCACGAGTCTAAGGCAGAAGCATTTAAGACCCGTGCTCTCCATTCATTCATCTCAACCATGGGAGCAGAGTCCTGGACTCTGAGGGGAGAGGGCAGTGCACTGGCAGGGGCATGAGGGGTATGCAGGACTCAGGCAGAGCCGTGTTCAGGGTGCCAGCACTGCCATGGAGAGAGAGGGGGAAGGAGAGCAGGGCATGGAGGGAACGGGGTATCTGGGCTGAGCAAACAGAATGAGTCAGGCTCAATTTATCCGGCTTAGGGAGACAGAACCAAGTTCCAGTAGCAGAATCAGGGCAGTGGCATGTCCTTGGAGGGGGTGGCCTTAGTCATTCAACTTGGGAAAGCACCTTAGTTATTTCCTTTAACAGATATATCATGGGAAAACTGCCCAGATTTAGCAAAAATAGTAATTACCTAACTGCAATGATTCAGCCATTAACCCCTTCTTTTATATGGACCATAAGTAAAATTAAAATTTCTCTTCCTAATATATATATTACCATATTCTTCTAAATATTTGGACTTTTCTTTCTCTGGTCTAATATAATTTATTAACATTGATTTTTTAAAAATTAAATGTGTCAGATGAAGCTAGTATGCAACACTGTAAATTAAGCGAAATATTCTGGTACCATTAAAAGGCAAAGTGTAATATATGTATTTAGAGATGAGATTACCGGGCAACTTTTCTTCTTCGTGCTACTTTTGGCTTTCTAGTTTTCTACATTAGGCTCTTATTATTTTGTAATTAGAAAAAAATCTTATAACAATATTTCGATAATTTTTTAAAATTTAAGATTGAACGTTTTATAAATTGTTGTTTTGCTATAAAGACTGTTTTGCTTTTTAAGAAATTCACTGTACAAGATATTTAACTTGAAGAAATATGGAAAATAGACTCTAATAATATGTACCCACGTTACATTATGTTACACTTGATGACCTTTACACTGATAACAGAATCCTTGGTTGTGTAAAACTTAAAAATTCAATTCGATCTAACTTTTCACCAAGTCAACTCACCATCCCCTAACACACTGTACACATTCCTGTCACACAACCGTGCCTGCTCCACATACCCCTCCACTACTCCCTGTCTTGAATATACTTCCAAATCCAGATTTTCGGAACGTTCACAAGTTCTTCCTCCTTGCAGCCTTCTCTAAGTCTAGTGACCTTCTCTTCCTCTGAAATCTTAGGTCACTTATTATCCATTTCATTCCATTACACATGTGTCCTCACTTTCCACCAGAGCGACTGCCTCCCTCACCTAGACCATAAGCTGGAGGAGTCTGCGGCTTTCTTCACAGCTCCCTCTGCTCCCCCAGCAGTGTGATCAGCACAGGGACGGACACCTAAGACAGGTTCCACAGACACTTGCTGAGTGAGCAAGTACTTAGCAAACTTACCACTTGATCCACCTTCTGATTATCAGCTGGGGATAGTAGCCACTCGATGTCCAGCGGTCCCTGGTCTTCTGAACCAACAGTAAATTTGCACGGCAAATAGGCAGTTTCCCCTTTGGCCTTCTCAATCATCTGGTCAGGAGTAGTAATACTCAAACTTCTGGTGAAATCTGGAGAAAGAAACATGTACACGGACTGAGCATCTGCTGTTAGGGTGCAGCACGGTCAGCGCATCCAGCCATTCAGAGAAGGTGCACAGGATGCAATGGAAACAGGATGTGATTTGGGACCAAGGTAATGCAGTTCCAACTCAATCATGCCCAGTTTTTAGTTTGTGCTCTGTAAAAATGGAATAACAATATTAATATCTATCTTATTTGATACAATTTCCTTTAAGAGCACTGTGAACCTCCCAACTTTATGTAAGTTTCTATTAGCAGAGGGTGTTTTTATATCCAAGCAGATGTTTAAAAGTGAATTTAGCTTGGGGCCGGCCCCATGGTGTAGCGGTTAAGTGCGCATGCTCCGCTGCTGGCGGCCCGGGTTCGGCTCCTGGGCGCTTACCAATGCACCGCTTGTCAGGCCATGCTGTGGCGGCGTCCCACGTAAAGTGGAGGAAGATGGGCACAGATGTTAGCCCAGCGCCAGTCTTCTTCAGCAAAAAGAGGAAGGATTGGCATGGATGTTAGCTCAGGGCTGATCTTACACACACACACACACACACACAAAACTGAATTTAGCTAGAGTCTCTGTAAGGTCAGCTGGCATACTAGTTCAAGGCTATATTAATTCATGCTTGCCACGGTGCCACAAACACAGGGGGAATTCTTTGTCGCTGGGGCACATGCTGATGAATTCTGACACGTTTTCTGCCAAAACTTCCTCAATTCTAAATCTTTATTAAAAATCTGATTCTGGGAGTTTCATTGAATGCTTAAAAATATTTCTAAGCTAAGAAAGTACATCCAAAGAGTTCTCATCACAAGGGAAAACAATTTTTTTTCTTTTTCTTTTGTGCCCATATGAGATAATGGATGTTAACTAAACTTATGGTGGTGATTATTTCACAATATATGTAAGTCAAATCATTACGCTGTTCACCCGAAACTTTATACAGTGCTGTATGTCAATTATATCTCAGTAAAACTGGGGGGAAAAAGAAGAAATTGTTTAAAAAAATATTTCTAAGCAATAAATTTTGATGACAATTCAAAAACAAAGGCAACTCTGTCAATTCATATATTTTTAAATTTATCAAATAGTTACCTCAATAGTATCTTTAAGACATTTCTTACTATTCATCCCATCCTATTTCCCTTCTGAAAAAGTCAGTCATATTTATTATTTTTAAAAGACATCTTAAAATTCCATAACTTATTCTCAAATTCATATTCTATAAAACTTCCATTTATATCACACTTAAAGAGAGAATTAATGCTGAATGGCAATATTTGAAAAATACGTAAAAGCCAAAATAAGATGTCCTAAGCCCCAAACAAACAAAATTCCAAGAGACTCTTCGGATGGAGTTTGTTAACGAGAGGTGGCTTAAACCCACTACAACTCTATAAGAACTGAAAAAAAGTCTCCTCTTTGCTGCTAATGGTTTACACAAAACTATTATCTTTTATATGCATAAAAGGTGGAAATAAACTATGAGCAAAATGGCATGATTTCTTGATCTATATAAAGAGAAAAAATACCAAGTTTAGTCAATTCACATCTTGTTTTTCTTTAAAAAAAAAAAAAGCAATTTTATTCATTTCAATTCACATATAAAATAGATCTGTTCACTACGTATGTCTTATAATAAGATTGAAGTTTGAACAAGCCAGTTAATTACTCAATAGAAAATGCAAATTTAGTCTGCAAATGAACCATCACACAAAACTTAATTTTTTTACTATTTACACTATAAAAGTTTGCAAGGCACTAGTTTGTCACATCTATGTTTTCCTTATGACAACCCAACATTTTCTTACATACAAATTCAAATACCTAACGTATGCAGAACCCCAGTTTCAAATAAACAGCAAATTTCAGCAGCTCTACCACTTGGACCTCTACATCACCCAACACTGACTTGCAGGGCTGGAGGATGATCCGGCAGAGGCCCTGAGCACGAAGATTATGGTACATGGGGCCTGCTTCCCTCCCCTTCCCTGCCCCTGCTTCCACCATAAAAACAAACACACTAGGGCAAAATTAAGAGTCAGTAAATCCAAGTCCTAATTCTCCATAATGACTACTTTGATGCTGTTTTTCCTATAATACATTCCAACAGAACAAAACAAAACAAAGAATTAATTATCAGCCATCCCATGACCCTTTCCAGGAACCCTAAAACAAGTTTACACACATGGACTATCATTTGTCATAAAATGTTAACCAAGTTGAAGCCAACAATCGAGAAGGAAAGAAAAGCCAGATTACATTCAAGACCATTGATATTCAGGCACCATCCTGAGCTTTTATCACATTTAAGTGCACTCCTCAAACAGCAAATTAAAACTGGACACGGGTTCTCTGCACCTCTCCCCTTAAAAGTGAGACTGTCCCTGCCTTAACAAGAGAATGTAGCACGAGTGCTGCCGCGCGAGTTCCGAGGTCAGGCCTCAAGGGGCCTTGCTGCTCCCTCGCTCCCTCTCACCCTCTCCAACCCCTGCCACCTGCCACCATGTGGACAAACGACATAAGAGAGAACTGAGGTGTATGACCCACAGCTGCAACTGCCCAGCATGCAGCCACCCTAGAACACCCGCCCCAGTCCAGACCAGCGGTCTGCAGCCCCATGAGTGAGCCAAGAACTTCCCACCTCCGCCTGGCCCAAAGTGACAACCCACAGGATCATGAACTAACACATGATTTTTGTTTAACACCTCTAAAGTTTCGGTTGGTTTGTTACACAGCAAAGATTTATGATCCACCATGCAAACCCACTGATCCAGCCGAAACAGATCACTTAAACTCCCCAAAAAAGTCCATACTACTCCAGTCTCCATTTCATGTCCACATTTCTATTTAAAATTATATGATTTGATATTTATGTGTACAATCTCAAGTGCTTCTCCTGAATTAACAGTCAATCCTCCAAATAAACACTCGCTCTCATTTCTAATAAACTCAGGCCCATTCCTACCTCATTCCCTGAGGCATTCTTCTACCTCTCTAGCCTGCAGGGACTTTGCTTTCCATCCTCCCAGGAATGCTGACAGTACTTCACTGTCTGCTATCCCTATCAGCATTTGGCACTTAGCATATACTAGCTTGGGTCTTTTTTCCTTCATAAACTTTACTGGGAAGTTACTTAGGCAGGCTCCATGGTTTTGTCATGTCTTCTAGATGTTGACAAGCTTACTTCCCTACTACCTTGTATTTTTAAGTGAATTTTTAAACTACATGTCCTGATTTCCCATTCTATTGTTACCACCACCAGGGCTGCGAGAAATTGTCGGTCCCTCTATCTCCTGTTGTGGTTCCTTGCACAGTAGTAGAAAAGAACTGGTGACTGGATTATAACTTTGATCAATTTTAGAAATGTTGAGAAAGAGCATTCATCTGCCAGAAGAAGTTCCTGCTACTTAAAGATCTCCTTTCTATAGCTACTACAATTTGTTGCCTGCATTTAATTTGTTTGGGTATTAATACTTTATGTATGAAGTAAGATAAGAACAATCTAAGCACACTCCAGAATGAAAATTTCACTTCAAAATGAATCAAGACACAGCACCAAAATATGGAGGCAAGAATATATAAGTGAGAGGAAAAATTTGTCATAAAAAACAGTTAAAACTTCCTGGATGCTCTGTGCTTCTAGAATTTTTATTTTATAAAAATCAAATAAAAATGTTAAATGACATCCATTAGATATCTAAATGGGTAGAAATTCAAATCCTCCTAATTCATGCTCTCAGTACTTATACTACACAAACTCAGAATAAAACGCAACTTAGTCTTTATGAGAGTATCCTTCATTCTTTCTTGTTTGATATATAAAAATTACTTTTCTCTTAAAAGAGTACCATAGAAAACATTTAAATGTGTATAAAATCTGGAAAGTTATATATCAAATTGTTAGCAGTTATTTTTAAGAACTGAGATTTTAAGAAAGGTGATTGCCCATTTCTGCTTTATACTGAGATTTTCTTAATACGTATACTAAAGAAATTTTAAACAGACTTTTAAATGGCTGTCAGTATTTCTCTTCCAAAAAGTGTTTAAAACATTCAACTGCTCTTCATTGTGTTGCACTAGAAATGAATTAAAATCTCAAGATCACACAAAACAGTTACTGGGTTTCCTAGCAACACGGAAGGGGCCTCTTTTGCAGAGACATAGTTTTTCAAGTGTTGATGTGTGCAACAGTCACAAATTGCAGAAGACAAAAGGCAGACACGTGGTCTCATGCAGTGTCTCAGGATTCTTTCCTAACACTGCCCAATTCTGTTTATGCAGCAAATCGAGTGATAATTGAACTTGCAAACTACTTGCAAGTTCAAACATGGTCTCAAAACTAAAGCAAATAACAAATCTTATAATAATTTTATTCAAACTTATATCCAAAGTGTAATGAAATACGTGGCACAAGTATATGCAGAGTCCAATGAATACTCACTCAGCACTGAATTAGATAAACAAACTGAATCACGTCCCATTTTAGCAGTGACTGCAATAACACCTCTCAGTTTTCTGCTTGCCTTTTTTAACCCCCAAATTCCAAATCACCTGGATCTTTATGGTGCTCCTCTTCTGCCCAGTCTGACTTCTATCTGAGCATCAAAACGACATGAGTTCACCAGAGCATTTTTTAGCCCTTGATGGATGTTGTTCTCTCCTACTAAGGCCTTAGATCTGTTCCTACCCTAAGAATGGGGCAGAACTAGAGACGAAGGAAGGAGCTACTCCTCTAGAAGGAAGGCAACCTTTGGAACTGATGACCTGCCTTGACTTAATTTTTTTTTCAAGTTTAAGCTACACATTAACCTGGATGGTCTTCAGCTCTCCTTTTTTTCCTTCTGGCAATCTTCAAGTCATAGGAAGATGGAAGGTGCTCATGAAACTTTATGGTTGGTTAAAAAAAAAAAGAGAGAGAAGTAAACATGTGAGAATTTTTAACAGTGTCTTGAGTGTGGAAAGCCTTAGAGAAAAACAGAGAAGAAACACAAAAGCTATGAAGAGAAAGACAATTTAACTAGATTAAATATTTTAGGTTAGAAAATCATCAGCTAGCATTCAATAAACACTTGCTGAATGAAGGAAGGTTTTCTGTTGTTCTATCACTGAGGAAACAAAACAAAAGGCACGGTTAGAAACATTTTCCATGAATTTACCTATACTAGTAAGACAGTAAATGTGAAGTCTGTCCAGGGATGGCATAAGCACAGCGATTTTAAAGATCATGTCTGAGGCAGAATTCAAGCAGTGACAGGTGAGGTCTTTTCACCTGGGTGCAGAGAAAGGGGTATGAATTACGAAACAGGCAACTACATAAACTGTCTAGAGATCTAAGCCATCAGCAAAGAGCTTCATCACAACAGAATAAAGCAGCAGTCAAGAATTCTGGACGCCTAGAGGTAAGCCGGTCACAATTCTGGGATACGCTGAGGGAAGAGGAGGCCAAGCAAAGCTCACAGGCACAAGTACCCTTGCGTGAGAACGGAACCAGAAAAGGCCAAGCGTGGCCAAAGTGCTGAAGACTGATGATGGCCTACATGGAGAGTAACTGAGCAAAACTTACTGTCCACACAACAGCAGGCCTGTGAAACATAAACGTGCAACCACAAGAGGAGACTTGTGAAATATAAGTGTGAAAATCCACTTCTGGGAATTGCAGCTGAACTCACAAGAGCTACTATGTGCAAGAATACTATTCACTGAAGTGCTGTGTGATACAAAAACATCTGAAAACAACCTAAATGCCCAACAACAGGTAGCATCTGAGAACAACCTAAATTCTTTAATAACAGGCAGGAAAATTAGGGTAAGAAATCCAAGCTCATCTACATGAGACAAAGAGCTAGGACAAATACACAAAGCTAGAACCAGTCCCCCAGCAAAAAGACCTTACTAAAATATGGCTCTGGGGTGGTAAAATCGACTTCCATTCATATTAATAGACGTTTGACTAAATATTGCCGCCTCCAGGTTTAATTCCATTTACCTGATAGCAAAGATAATCATCTAATCATTAGATCTTTCAAAAAGACCATGACTTTAAATATATGTTTAATAATAAATATACAAATATAATACTACTGTTCTTTGGACTGTGCTACAGACTAAATTGTGTCCCACCAAAATTCATGTTGAAGCCCTAACCTGCCCCTTTCCCCCATGTGACTGTATTGGAGATACAGCCCATTACAGAGGTGATTACAGTTAAATGAAGTCATAAAGGTGGAGCCTTAATCCAAGACAACTGCTGTCTCTTAATATATCTGCAATATGATGATTTATAATAAGAAATATATATCTGTTCTTAGTCCCAGTTCCTGGCACAGAGCTCCTAAGAGCGATAAAGGTGTCTTTTGTTATGTTAATGAGGTGACTTTTGGAAAACCCCTAGGTAACCTAAGGATGGGCTGGTTGCCAGGGGAACCAACCCTGTGAGTAGAGGATAGGAACTTTCAGTACCACCCCACCTCCCACCTCTGGGAAGGGAGAGGGGATGGAGGTTGAGCTCCAGTGAGGTCAACTGAGATTGGCTCAATCACCAATGGCCAATATTTAATCAATCATGCCCATGTGATGAAACCTCTATAAAACCCAAAAGGACAGTGTCCAGAGAGCTTCCGGGTTGGTGAACACGTGAGGACGCAGGGAAATTGGCGTGCTCGGCATAAGCGGGAAAGCTCTGCACCCCCTCCCCATACCTTGCCCTATGCGTCTCTGCCACCTGGCTGTTCAAGTTACATCCTTTTATAATAAACGGGTGATCTAGTAAGCAAAATTTTTCTCTGAGTTCTGTGAGCCACTCTAGCAAATTAATTGAACCCAAGAAGTGGGTTATGGGAACCTTAGATCTGTAGCCAGTAGGTCGGAAAGAGAGGTGACAACCTGGACTTGCAATTGGCATCTGAAGTGTGTGTGGGGAGGGGGCAGTCTTGTGGGACCGAGGTCTCCCTTAACCTGTGGGATCTGATGCTACTTCCAGGCAGACAGTGTCAGAATCAGGTTGAATTGTAGGACACCCAGCTGGTATTGGAGAATTGCTTGGTGGTGTGGGGAAAAAACGCACATCAGAAATGGTGTCAGATTCAGAATACCCCAAATCCAACCATTTCTATCTAAGCTCAGGCCACTATTATCTCACAGTTTGATAACTGGCTCCCTTGCACCATCCACTCTTCCCCATTCTAACCCATCTCCATATTTCACCCAGAGTGTTCTCTACACAATTGTTTTTTAAATTACGTCACTGCCATGTGTGAAAACCTCTGGTGGCTCCACATTGATTCAGACACCTTAATTCCCCTACAAGGCCCTCTGATCAGGCACTTCCCCACCTCCAGTTTCCTAGCAGCGCCCGCGCCCACTGTAAGCTTCAGCCAGTTCTTCCTCCACTCTTCCCGCTCCACTGAGCACCGCACACTCTAGATACCGCCTTCCCGCTCCATCCCACCTTCTCAACAACTCCTACTACTTTGGTCTCAGTTCAGGGGCTTCTTCCAGAAAGCATTCCTTGTGCCCAAACACAGGTGGAATCAGATGTCCCCCAGGTACTCCTAGGGCAGCTGATAAGGCCTCCACCATAAGCACTGCTCCTGCTTTACTGAAGTTGCTTCTTGACTGTGTCCTTCCTGCACCCCCAGGGAATATTTCACATTTGATTTTGAAGCCAAAGACTATGCTTCTGGATTGTCACTGGTTTCCTTCAGCACAGCAAAATTTCAGGTACTCAGCTGGGGAAGAAAAAAAAAAAGCTCACAGGCACAAGTACCTTCACCTAAGAGAAAGGTAATAAAGGATCTACCAGAGATCAAAGACAGTCCTTTCAAAATAGTGGAGAAAAATTAACAAGTTGTAATGTGGCTAAAAGTAGGTGAAAATAAGTTACGACCTTTCTCTATTACAGATGGAACTACAACAGTACAAGTGTCACGGTCTGGGCCCAATCATAGAAGGACATCAAAGAAATCAGAGGAAGCCCCAATGGGAAAAAGATGAGTAAGTCCGTATTTGTGTAGCACTTGTGTTTGCGCACACTTTCCCTTGATGCAATGCCCACTCTCCCCCTTGCCCCACCCTCTCCCAGTGAGAGCGCCTCCAGCCATTTCTCAAGAACCTCTGACCTCATCTCCTCTCTGAAGTTTTTCCTGTTCCCCACAGGCAGTATTAATTGCTTCCTCCTCCTATTACACAATGTGTTCCTCTACTGGAGGTAACTGTTTACATGCCCCTACCCTTAAGCACACACTTTCACTCACATTAACAGGGTCTCAGGGCTTCACCCCTGGCGGGTATGTCCCAAGCCCTATTTAATAAGCCCCCAGACCTGCGTTGGACAAAACAGATAAACTGCAAATGGAGGGTGGGAGTACAGGGAAGGTGAAGGAACTATTTGAAGAGGAGTGGTAATGGGAGACAAGAGCAACAGACCTTGTGGGGAAGTCATGGAAAGACCACGTATCCAGGGAAGCAAAGAAATGGAACAATGAAGCCGAGACAGGAAATACAGCTCAAAGGGGGCTGAGCAAGCCCGGTCATATGCTGATGGGAGCGAAGACTAATGCTTATTACTTTAATAGCCATACTATAATAAATGTCTGCAAATCTGGTAAGAAATTAACATGTATGCAACTTTATATATAGTTATTTAATCTGAGAAATATGACACTAAGAAAAACTTTTGCGAATATTCTAAAATCACAACTACGGATAAAGAATCTTTCAACTATCTCTAGAACAACATGAAGCAAAAAGAGAAAAATATTACACACTGATGTGTGGTTTCTCAAAATATCTGGAGTCATTCCAAAGATATTAACAATAACAAAAAAAAACTAGAAATAAAAATAAGAATTTAAATTTACATTCCAAAAGTTTTGCATATTTCTTTGGTTTCTTGGAAAGGGTTATGATGACAAACGTCAATTGTGATACAGAATTTCTTTGATATTGACTTTTTTGAGAAATGTCAAAGAAGGTCGTAAGAGTTACTATTTTAAATACAGAGGACACATTCAATCATATTCCTGAGTTCAGATCACAGAATTCAGGTATCTTATATAAACAACACAATATTAGTCAAAATGATTTACTAGAGCTTTCAATGTTATGAAACAAACTGGACAAATCAGAAAGTGGTGTGTTTACAGGATTGATCGGGACAAGTATAATCTTGTTGGGTGTGTTTGATAACAAATACTACAGGTGTCTGTCACCAAGATATTACAAACCTCGTGCAAAAATGCAACCACCACACTATTTAGAGCATTTCCTTGACCCTAACTCCAACCTGTGCCAACTTTCCTCACCAGAAGTTGCTTTGGGATTAGCAATATTTAAAAGTCACCTAAACAGTGTTTCCAGAAAGGAAAAGGAAAAACATTTTAAATATGTGAATACTAGTTAACTACTCCAACCAGGCCTTTAAATATTGCTGGCGGAGAGAAGAAAACACCCACAGGAAGGTAGAAACTATGCTCCTTGCTGTCTAGGAGTTTTAGTTGTTCAACTCCCACGTGCACTACTCAGTACAGTACATTAATACAACTTACAGCTAAGAAAGTAATACTTACAGTTAGATAAGCTAATAACAATGAGAATGACATTAAGTCCACTTCTTTAATTTTCTCTGTAGTTTTTCTAATATAAATTCCCAGTTCCCCACCCACCACAACAAATCAAAAAGCAGGCACCCAGCAAATAAACTGAGATGCAAATGTGGGAATCATCATCTTCACAACAAACAGTAACAGTGACTGAGGACTTATTACGTGCCGAGCACTTCTCAAAACATTTTATACGTATTAACTCTTTCAATTCTCAGAACAACTCGGAGGGAGGCAGTACTATTATGCCCACTTGACAATGAAGAGTCAGACACTGAGAGGGAGCTAAACCACAAAGGGAGCAAGACACACATCTAGGCAGACCGGCTCCCAACCCCACACGTCCTGTAAGTAGAAGTCCACCAGTAAACACCCCTGGATGTAGAGATTTCATTGTAAAAATCACTATAAAACACAGTGAGGAGGTTATTAGACCCCATTCCAAACACTGTGGTGGAGCAGGGTTTGGAATTTACACTATTCCTCTCCTATACTAAATTTCCGAGACAGCATTTTAGGTAGCACATGGTTCAAGAGCTTGGGTAAACCTTTTTTTTTTTTTTTTAACAGGGAAATAAAAAGCAGCCTAGGAATCTGTTGTCAAGTCTGTCACAAAAAAAAACTATCATTTTGGACACGTTGCTTCTCTAGGGCTCAAACATAAATTAAAGATGTTGAACTTAATTATCTATTTCAGATCTAAACATGTCCTAATTCTAGACCATCCATCAATCAATCAACAAGACGCCTTCCCCTGACATCCATCTCCTCCCCTCCTCCCACAACTCCAAGGCAGCACAGTTCTCTGAGTTGGCCTCACAACAACTGCAGACACTTCTGACACATCAGCCTCTTGAATTACGGAAGCCGTTCTGCCCAGTAATAGCATGGGCTCTGAAGTCAGATCTGCGTTCAAATTCAAACTGAGCTTACTAAACGCTTGGCCACAGGCAAGTTTCTAGCCTTTTTAAATCTTACCATTTTTCTTCTTTAACGTGGGAATTAATAGTAATAATGCCTACTTCACTGTAGGGATTACATAAAATAATGCACGTAAAGCTCTTAACAATTCCAGCACAACATGGTATCATTCTTTCAATAAATGGCAGCTAGTATGACAATTCTTCACCTTATAAGCCTGTCACTCCCTAGTAGGATATAAATTCCTGTAGTGTCGGGAAGGTGTCTTTTAATCTTTTATCCCTAACACCTAGCAGTGCCTTCTGTATCGGACGAACTCAAAATTTGATATGTAAATAAATGATACTGAAATATATCTACTAGGTTTGGCAATCAGAATATCATTGGTGACCTAAGCCGAATCTGGTTTAGTGAAGCCTTCGGGGACATGCACATATCTAACTACAGAGGTTTAGATTATGTGAGTAGAGACAGAAGTGACTATTGTTTTGAGGAACTTGGTTTTCAAGGGTAGGAGAAAAAGAGCAGAGCGTGATGCTTAGTTAAGGAAAGGCTGTTTTGAAACGAGAAATGTAGAGCATGTTTATAGGTCAAAAAGGGGCAAATAAAATAAGAGAGGTTAAACATACATATAGTAGAACACATAGAGACTGAAGGATCAAGTCCCCAGAAAAGAATGATACCTAGAAAATAGGGGATAAGACACCTTTAAATATGAATGGAGGGAAGGACATAAGAGGACCAGTACAATTACGGATAAGTTTAAACACTGGGGTCAAGGAAATGAAGGGAATTTGTACCTGAGAGCCTCTTATTTCCTCTGTGACAAAGGAGGAATACAGCATTTACTTAGAATAAAAGAGGCAGCAAATATGGGTAGAGGGTTTTTGGAGACTGGGTCAAGTCTGAAACACCTGTGAAGAGGAACGGGAAAAGAAATGAAGGACTCCAGAACGGTATCAAAGGTCCAACTGAAATGAGCTGATAGGTGACGAAGCCAAGCAAAGATATGCTGTGGGTTTATCACATCATTTTTTCTAGTTTTATATATACTTGAAATTTCCCATAATAAAAATGTTAAAAAAAAAGAAAGAAAACCATAATGATGTGGCACTACACACCCAACAGAACAGCTGAAATGAGAACAGGCTCTGAGGAGGATGGGGTGCAACTGGAACTTTCACACTTTATTGGTGGGAGTGTCAACCGGGACAATTAACTTTGGAAAACTGTTGGGCAGTACAACTAAAGCTAAACATACGTATAACTTATGGGAACCAGAAATTCCACTCATGGGGAGAGAAATGTATGCACATGTGCACTAAAACAAATGTATGAGAATGTCATAGCAGCATCTTTCACAATGGCAAAAACTAGAGAAAAATGTCCATCAACAGTAGAATGGGCAAATCAGTGGTGGTATAGTCACACAATAGCATACCATATAGCAACGCAAATGAATAAACTCAAGCTACACAACATGAATAATCTTACAAACATGGTAACAAGTGAAAGTGAGACAAGGAACATACACTGTGTAATTACATTTAAATAAAGTGTTAACACTCATGTCTATTGTCAGAAATCGGAAGAGAGTGAAGTGACTGGAGGGGGCACAGGGGGACCTCTGAGATGCAGGTTATGTTCTATTGATCTGGGTGATAATTACACAGATGTGTCTCCTCTGTGATAATGCTCTGACCTGTACTCTTATAAACAATGCTCTAACCTGTGCTTTTCTATGTATGAATGTCATACTTCAAATAAAAGGTTTATTTAAAAACAAATTTTAAAAGAGCTGAAGGAGTTAGAGACAGAAAAGTTATTTTTATTTTGTTTTTATTAAAAATATAATGTTCTGATGCTTTATAAATGTACTTTTAAAAAAGTCTAGCCAAATTGCACAATGAACAGGCTCCCCCGTGCACCCAGCTGTGCATTCGCACTTTTTCTCCGTCTGTGCACCACAGGCCACGAGCAGGAGCAAGGCAATCAGCCTGTAGGACTGATCCATATCAGGAAGGGGAGCTGGAGTCTGACCCCGGGACCCTGGTTTAGAGAAGAAATTCTGGTTTTAAAGTAACCAGAAGACCAGAGCAGGGAGGAAGGGGGTAAAGCCTGAAGCTCTCAATGATAGCAAGAAGGTGTGATGGAAGTTTGAGAAAGCTGCGAGACAGTGAATAGAGTTCAAGATTTCAGAGCTGAAGAACTAAGTATAAGATGAGCTGCCGAAGTAAAATGGATAGAAAATCACTGTATTTGAGAAGTCAAGGAACTGTGGTGTAAGGATGTTAAAAAAGCGAATTGTGAAATGTAAATACTAAAATGCCAAGGTAATGCTATACTGGGGGGCAGGGGAGTGCAGAGGAGGGGACGGGAGGATGAGACAGGGAATTTCTTGGTCCATGTGGAGAAGCAATCAGAAGTTTGGTGTAAGCAGAGGGCAGGAGTTTTAAAGGCTGAAGGGTTGGTACACAAGGTGGAAGGGAAATAGTCTGGAGAAGCCAGTAAGGTCTCAAGAGAAAAATCAGAAAGCCACGAGTTTTTACATCACAGAGCACATCAGCTCTGATCCCCATCCTGCTCTGCTTGGAATCACAGCTGGGGAGTAAGGGCCTGACTCCCTCCTCCGGGTTGAAGCTTGCGGCGAGTACTGGAACGGTAACTTCCTCGTTTGTTTGTATCTCCTGAAGCACCTAATAAAACGCCTTGCCCATATGGACACATGATATTACTTATTTACACCCAACTTCTTCCACAGGGATTGAGGTTCTTCATAAGAAATATTTAATATATAATTTATAAATCAGGAACAGAGAAAATGTAAATTATACTGGAAAGCCAGACAGGGGGAGTTAAGAATGTGAACATGCAGATAGATTTTCCACAAGTATTTGTTGAGTCGGATTGTGATCCACTCCTTTCCCACTCTCCTCACACACAAAGACACACTCATCTCAGGAAGGCATTCAAATTTTAATTCCAATGGAAATTAAGGCTCGGCGTTTTTCCAATCCATGTAGTATATTAACTTCTCCCTGTTCTCTAACACACACACACTAATTTCAGAATTCTCTGGCAAAACAAATGCAAATAGGATATTTTGCATTATGGGTAAAGCAGATCCGTTGCCATGGTGAATATTTTCATCACCTTCATAGAATACTATGTATCGCTCCATTTTAAGAAATCTGCCTTTGCCTCCTTGCTCATAAAAACCTCAGGCTCTCTTCTCTTCCTTTAATTAACATGAAACAGGAAAAGAGACTGAGTACTCGGCAAAAATAAAAAAACCCAAAGAACAAAAAACTCAGGTGAAGTGTCTTATAAAGATGAGATCACAGAAAATAAGAAAGCAAAGAAATAGACATAACAACAAAACGAGTAATAACGTTATCTCCTCATGGAAAATCCTAAAGTTAATAAAGGCAGGGTTAATTATAAGAAAATCATTCCTGTTGTAAGCATGTCTAACTTGATTGCCTCTATCTTGGCATTAATTCCTTTCTAATATCCCAAAGTGAATTGAAATTTCCCTAGCAACCATCACCAGGGGCCATTCTATTCTTATTTGCTATCTCTCCATAAATACATTTATTTCCCCCATAGGCAGGTTAAAAACATTATTTTGGTGCATATATTTGTTTTTGCTGCCTTATATCTAAAACGTAAATGAATATAACTATCGAATAAGGACAGCTGATATGATTTTGTGTGTGTAACAAATGTTCTGATGATTACAAGAAACTAAATAAGAAACAAGAGACTTTATTTAGCTTGTTGCCAACAGGAATGCTATGTGACACAAATAATTATTTTAGACGTAAAATCTCATGAGAGCAACTCCAAAGGCATGTTCCATTTGACAAAGCTGTTCTGATGGCACACCACACCCACGCTATTTTAGTTAGTAGGATGTTCTGAAACTAGATATGGTAGAAGGTGATGGAAACTAAAGCTCAGAGTCTGGACGTGTGCTGATCAATAGGGCAGCTGCCAGCCACATATGGCTACTGAACACTTGAAATGTGGCTAGTGCAAACTGAGACATGCTGTAGGTCAAATACTGACTAGATTTTGAAGACTCAATATGAAAAAAATTTTTATATCTCTTTAATGCTCAATTAGATCACAGATGGAATTAATACTTTGTATATATTGGGTTAAAGAAAATATATTCAAATTAATTTCACCTTTTTCTTTTTAGTTTTAAGTGTGGCTACCAGAAAATTTAAATTACATATGTGGTTTGCATTATATTTCTATTGGACAGTACTGTTTGGACCAATGCCATAATTTATTGGTCTTAGGCCTTGGATTTACAACTTGATTCCTGAAAATAAAAATATAATGTGTTCTTCCTACCCCAAAGTGATCAGGAGAGTAGATTCAAATGAGATGCATGTGAAATTGTCTTAAAAAAATAAAGGGCAATCACTTTTCTAGCCCAGATTTACCAGTTCATTCTAAAAGTATCAGATTTTACATTGCACAGCCAAGTAGGTTAAAGAACCTTCTCAATTCTTACTGTAGAAATACTCTACACAAATACAAAACACTCACAAGTTTTTGTCTGGTCCATTACAGAAAACCCCCATAGGAATCTTCCGGTATTCAAGAGTTCAAAGCACTCTTCACTGGAGAATCTGAGAGAGACCGAGGGGGGTCAGCAAGAGTCACTCTAACAACTCAACAAAGATGTGGCTCAACATTTGGTTCACTGTATCTGCAGTTCTTTGAGATTCCTTGAGAGCATTTTAACTGTGCAGCCAAACCATCCTTCCTTCGGAGAAACCTGTAAAACTCACACAGAACATACATCCACACCACGGGAAGGTGGAAAAAGTAACCACAATTAGTTATGTTGTTTCTTCTTGAAATCTAAACACATTTTTATTTCTTAGAAGTAAATGAAATCAAAGTCATTCCCACTGCAACTTGTAAAATATCTCTGAAAGAATGAAAGTATTTTAATAGTTTCTAAAGAAATCTGCATGGATAAACGTTGGTTAATTTGACGGTTACCAAACGACCAAGAGAAGCGTCCCACTGATCTCACACCTACCCTAAAAATAGACTGTCATTATCTCCCTCCCTTATCCTATCTCCCTTTTGTGCACAGGGCAGGCAACAGTCTTTTCTTCTAAGAGCACTCTGCCAATTAAAATAAATTGCAAATACTGCTGAGTCAAGTTAAGGCCTTTAAGGCTTAAACTCTAATTGGCTAACTCTTTATTAGAAACCAGAATGGGTGAACCAATGAGATGAGGGAAGAAAGGCTACAGAAAATACTAGTGGGAAAGCACAGAAGAGATAAAATGTCTCTTTAAGTCACCATTTTGCCACTGAACGCAGAAACATTTTCAACTTCCTTCCCTTTTTCTTTTATGTGGAGACAGTAATGGATTCAACAAAGTGAACAAATTACAAAGAAATACTGATAATAGATCCCCAAGAGATCACCAAACCATGAACTCTACTGGCTTCCTGAAGAGATCACTTCACCACGCCAAGGTGAGCTCTCCCATCCCCGCCACACTCCGCCATTGCCAGAAAACGTCACTGCTCCTTACTCCTACTTAGTGCCACACTCTTAACAGAAACCAATCTAATTCCAACACCAATCTAACAATTATTCTAGAATATTAGACTTATTTTCTTAAAAAACACAAGATAGATGAAAGAGTACGATAAAGCCATAAGCTCATTTTAGTTAGATCATTTTTAATTACTTTCTAGGTTACGTTAATAATTATTGTAAAGTTCACATCCATTGCCTGCTAGCCACCAAATGAACCAAATCAAAAGTTCTCAGTCTCAATTCTAGCCTTTATTTAATTATACCTGATAATGATTGGTGTATGATAAAGGAAAGGTAGAAACAAGGGGAGGGAGAAAACAGGCTGCAAACAGGAGATTAAAATGGGATTGGAGTGGAAACATTAAGTTCACTTCACTAGCGAACATTGGCAAAGCTGACCTGTGCAGCATACCCAGCCCAGCCCTGTCTGCCTCTTCCATGATGTATCTATTTTTGTTCTTCAAAATGCTCTTTCCCCTCTGGGTCTTTTTCTCAAGCCAACAAACATGAATTCCTGTCTAGCACACCTTTCCCCACTACTCAATTAACACACTGTGCCACATACTGGGAATGAAATGAAAAACAGACAACCCCTGAGCTCATGAAAGGTATGGTCTGGTCAGGGAAAACAATTACAATAATGGCACACTTGGTAAGTGTTAGAACCTGTTCCAGTAACGGGATGTGCCGGGAGCACAAGGAAAAGCTCACTTAATCAGATGCCAGTTATGAAGCCATTTCAATCATCTTAAGAGATGCTGGTATAACCTGGACTATGCATAGTGGCTGGAGGGATTCAAGTGACTTAGAAACTGACTGGATGTAAACAGGTGAGAGAATGGGAAGTCAACTAAGGTACCCAGATTTGTGCCTGAGCGTTTTGGTGGCTGAAAATGCCATTTAATATGAGAGGGAACAGGGCCGGCCCCGTGGCTTAGCGGTTAAGTGTGTGCACTCCACTGCTGGCGGCCTGGGTTCGGATCCAGGGCGCGCACCGACGCACCACTTCTCCGGCCATGGTGAGGCCGCGTCCCACATATAGCAACTGGAAGGAGGTGCAGCTATGACATACAACTATCTACTGGGGCTTTGGGGGAAAATAAATAAATAAATAAATAAAATTATAAAAAAAAAAAAATATGAGAGGGAACAGTGGTATGTAGACAGGTTCAACTGGAGGTGCCTGTGGGAAGTCTCAGCAGAGATAGTAAGTGGGTGGCTTGAAATTATGGGCAAAGCTTGGGAGATAGACTAGAAATAGACTGGAGGCTGTAAGGACATAAACGGTAACTCAAGCCATAAACTGAGGAATCCCAACACTTAATGTACAAAGAGGAAACTGGGCCCATAAAGGAAAATGAGGAAAAGGTTCTAGGTCTGAGTGGCTGGAAGCTAAGGGAGTCCTTATCCGCTGGCTCTACCTTCTCCCCTGCGTCTGCTACTGTCCCCTAGAATCAAGGCCCTATGTGCAACTCCTCACTGCCAAACCAACTGCAAGTGCTCCATACATTTCTCATTTTCCACTTACCTGAGGCCCACTCCTCAATCTATTAAAATCGAGCTTTACTCTCACCACTACAGAAACCACCCTCCCTGTGGAACCGACAACTTCCTGAACGTTCTCAATAATCTCCTAATGGTAAAACCCACTGGCCTCATCTCTGGGACACCCTATCCTCTAGTTCTCCTACATTCCCCATCACTCCTTATTGTTCACCTTCTGTCCACCTATTAGATGTTGATGGTCCCCAGCGTCACATTTCACCTTCTCTTCTAGTCCTACCTGCTCTTCCTGGTTAACCTTACACGGATGCCACCTGTCAGCGGTGATTCTCAATTCTGCATCACCTATCCTCGCCTCTCCCCTGAGATCAGTCCTTTGTTTAAATCTTCCTACTGGATATTTTTTACCTCCATTTCCCTCAGGTACCTCAAATACAACCTGTCCAAACTTAAGCTCATTGTCGCCCTCTCTGAAATTTGCTCCTCTTGTCTTTATCCCCTGTAGGTTAGTGACTTCACCATTCACTCGAGCCAGAAATCTTACTGCTTCTCTCCAACTTTCTTGCCTTTCATTCAACCAACCAGATGTCAGGTTCCACTGCATCTCCCTCAAAAGAACTTTCCAGATCAAGGAGGAAGCCCAATTCCACTCTGCTGTGTTTCAACAGGGACTGCTTATGTCCAGATCATCCCAGATAGATGATCTATCAGTTCTCCCTGCCTCCAGAACCTCTGCAGAGTTCTGCATCATTCAAGAGAATCATCTCAGTGTATAACCTCACTTCTTTAATGCCTTCGCAAGCTTCTTAATGCCACTGTGGGGGGTGGTATAACTCGAGAGATGTCTATCATCTCTCCTCTCCTACTAAGTTCTTGGCATAGCCTTCACATCTTTGCCCGCCCAAAGTGTGGTCTGCAGTGACATCAACGGGAATTTGTTAAAATGCAAAATCTCCGGCTCCACCTCACACTTTCTTATAAGAATGACTCAGTTCTTCTTATCACATAAAAAGTTTGAGAAGTGCTGATTATATGCGTTTATTTTTATTTATTTATATTTTGTGAGGAAGATGGGCCCTGAGCTAACATCTGCCAATCCTCCTCTTTTTTGCTGAGGAAGACCGGCCCTGGGCTAACATCCATGCCCATCTTCCTCCACTTTATGTGGGACGCCGCCACAGCATGGCCCGACAAACGGTGCGTCAGTGCGTGCCTGGGATCCAAACCAGCGAAGCCCGGGCCGCCCCAGGGGAGCGCGCGCACTTAACCGCTTGCGCCACCGGGCTGGCCCCCTAGATGCTTTTATGCACTGAATTTCTCAATTCCCGAGCCACATCACACCCTTTCAGATCTCCAGGTCTTTGCAAAAGCCGTACGATCTGCTGGGGATGTCCTAGCAAACCTTTTGCACCTAGCACAAGCACAGTACATAGTAGGACATAAAATTTGAATGACTTGACCATTTAATCAATTAATTAAAGGATGAGTTCAGCTCCAGACTTGCCGAGTCTGCCGTACTAAAGTGCATTCAGGCGGAAGCTGAATGTCAGGCAGCTGGAAATAGTGGCCCAGAATTCAAAGGAGAGGTGGGCTGAGCTGGCAATATTTTTAAGTCACTAGCAACTATTTGGAGGTTACAGTAATGGAAAGATAAGGTCACCCAGATTTAAGATGGAGACTGAGGACTATGGGCCAACTCACTGGGAAGGCTGACATTTAAGGGACCTATTGTGCAAGGCAGTGAACAGCAGGTTAATAGAAAGAACCAAAATAGGTGTCAAGAAGCTCCAAAAAGATAAATGGATTTGGCACACAGCTACTGTTACCTTTGGCACTGAAACGGGGGGTGGAACAGAACCATAATGTCAGAGATAAAGCAGAAGCTTAACTTTAGACTAACAACCGAATGAGACAAGGCTAGTGGAATGATCCCTACAACGACCATCTTTATTGGATGAGAAGGGAGGGAAAGAGAGATGGAACTGATAAGAGTTGTATCATATACACAGGCCCAGTGGTCAAGAGGTTGAAAACTTTCAGTTACACAACATTTACTGAACACGTGCTCTCTGCCAGGTGCCACAAGCTAACACCGGGACTATAACCATGAACAACACAGGTAATGTCCCTGCCCCCTGACCTGGTGCAATGAGACAAATGAGTAATTGATGGACACCCCACAAGAGATAGGGTAAGGAGCGAATATAGGGTGGCTTGCCTTGTAAGACAGGCAACTTTTGCTCTGGTGGTTGGTACAACGGCAGGAATGTAAATAGCAAGAGAGAGGTATATGGAGCGGAGAGAGTCCACATCTAATAATCTTCTTTTTGTTTTTTTTTGCCGAGAAAGATTAGCCCTGAGCTAACATCTGTGCCCATCTTCCTCTATTTCATATGTGAGTCACCACCACAGTATGGCTGACAAGTGGTGTAGGTCCCTGCCCAGGATCCGAACCCTCGAAGCCGGAGTGTGAAAACTTAACCACTAGGCCACAGGGCCAGCCCCATAATCCCTTTTTCTTATGTAAAGGAAAAGACTCCAGGAAAGCAAATCGATAAACACTTCACTTTGCTCCTCAACAACTCTGAAACAGGAGGATCCCCATTCTTTTTTTGTGTGTGTGAGGAGGATCAGCCCTGAGCTAACATCTGCCAAGCCTTCTCTTTTTTTTGCTGAGGAAGACTGTCCCTGACCTAACATCCGTGCCCATCTCCCTCCACTTTATATGGGATGCTGCCACAGCATGGCTTGCCAAGCAGTGTGTCGGTGCATGTCCAGGATACGAACCGGCGAACCCCGGGCCGCCGCAGCGGAGCCCGCGCACTTAACCGCTTGCGCCACCGGGCCAGCCCCAGGATCCCCATTCTTGACACATAAAGCAACTGATGCACACAGAGAAGACAGGTGCCTACCGCCATTAAATGGCTAACAGGTGGTTGGGAGACCAGAATCCTTGGCCAGTACTTTTTTAGTTCCGCTCATGTTGACAGCATGAAAAACAGCAGCATCACAAACTTTAACAAGATTCCCAGGTGATGCTGATGCTTCTGGTACACGGGCCACATTAGTTTACAACACCAGTCTAAGCCCTGGATCCTCGTGTTCTCACAGTAGTGCTCGAAAGTATTCAACTAAGATCAAGAAATTAAAGGGATAATAATAAAAGCCTCCAGTACCTGGCACACAGTCAAACCAACAGGTGGTTTTTAATAAATGACAGATAACCAGTGAGAGAAATTTAGGATGTCAATTAGAGGTAATCAAAGAGGAAAGTGGCTGTGTAAGAGGCAGAATAATATAGTGGTAAGAGCAAGGATGAAGGAGGAAATTTGTGACCTTGTCAAGTTAAGTTATATAACCACTCTGTGCCTCAGTTTCCCCACTTGTACAACAGGGATCATTATAATACACACCCTCTAGGGTGCTGGGTAGACTGAGTCAGTAGAAATAAAGCCCTTAGAGCAGTGCCTGGTATTTAATAACTGCTCAAGCAAGGCTTTAATTTTACTACCATTGCTACTGCTCTACTACTACTGCCACTACTATTTCTAGTAGTATGAGTTGCTACTAAGTAGGCAAGAAAAACGCACCAAAATGAGTTCCACCAGCAACCAGAGTATAACACAGAACTCTTTACAATCCACATAAAGAGAGATCTAGAGGAAGATCTATCACTGATAACACTGATTTTTATTTTTTATTTTTTTTTTGCTGAGGAAGACTGGCCCTGAGCTAACATCTGTTGCCAATCTTCTTTTTTTGCTTGAGGAAGATTAGCCCTGAGCTAACATCTGTGCCAATCTTCCTCTATTTTGTATGGGGGTTGCTGCCACAGCATGGCTAACGAGTGGTGTAGGTCCACGCCTGGGATCCGAACCCCTGCCAGCGAAGTAGAGCATGCTGACCTCAACTACTACGCACCCGAGCCAGCCCCCACTGCAATTTTTAATATGCAAGCCTCCACCTTGTTCTGCCAACTTGTAGGAGCCACTCATGTCAGCACTCAACCTGAGTTCACAGCAATAAATTTCTAAAATGACGAGAAGTATCTGAAGAAATACTCAAAGCTGTACATCAATTACATGGTTTTTGAGTTGTGTCCTAAGCTGGAAAACTGGAATTAAAAATAGCTGTCTTGTTTACCTGAAGACAAGACAATCGTCCTTTAACAAGACGCCCACTGTAACCTCGTGTACACTTTATGAGCAGAATGACTCTATATGTATCAAAATATCCTTGATTGAGGGGCCGGCCCCGTGGCTTAGCTGTTAAGTGCGCGCGCTCCGCTACTGGCAGCCCGGGTTCGGATCCCGGGCGCGCACCGACGCACTGCTTCTCCCGCCACGCTGAGGCCGCGTCCCACATACAGCAACTAGAAGGATGTGCAACTATGACATACAACTATCTACCCGGGCTTTGGGGGGAGAAAAAAAAAGGAGGAGGATTGGCAATAGATGTTAGCTCAGAGCCGGTCTTCCTCAGCAAAAAGAGGAGGATTAGCATGGATGTTAGCTCAGGGCTGATCTTCCTCACAAAAAAAAAAATAAATAAATAAATAAAACTGTTAAAGAAAAAAAAAATCCTTGATTGAAATTGTGCCTACCAAAGTGAGGCATCCAGAAAAAATGAAATCCAGACAATTATCTGGATATCCCAGAAAAAAAATTCGTCTACCTGGTTTATGTTCTTCCACTCTTCTGCCTTAGATGTAGGCTAACATCTTTTTCCATAGAGAACACAAACGCTGCGTTCTAAGCTGCAACTCCAGTTCAGTCCTTGACAAAACAAAGGTGGGAACCTACCATGTAAACGGGTTACTGACCCTTCACCTTTGCCGGAAGCTCTACTTCGGAAATTTCAGCCAAGTCTAAGTGATATGTATCAAAAAGGTGGAGATAGTGCTCTAGACTCAGATTGAACTTAGACTTGTTAATAGAATGTAGATCCCATGAGTAATGCTCACAGCTGTGGCATCCAACAATGGAATTAACATTTCAACAGGAAGCAGAGAGCCGTCCCAACAGAAAGGGCCACTCGATCCTGCTTCAAAGCACTTAAAAAAAAAATTATCCTTCCGGAGGCTACAGCAAGTGTGCCTCCTAGGGTCCCACCTATGGATTTTTTTTTAATGAGTCATTTGGTTCTAAAATGCGACAAGTGCTTACTCTGACGAACAAGATCAGCTGGCTGAAACACTGACATGAAAACAGATCAGTTTTTCTAAGTGTCAAACGATTATACCTTCTAATGGTCCACGCATTTTTTAAATGCTGTTTCTTCCCTCCCGAGAAAGGCGCAGTGGAAAAATGTACTTAGCGAATCCTTTGGGAATTACCCTGTACATGTCATCCCATCTTATCTTCAAAATGAACCAACTCATTACGAACTCAAAACCGAGATTACTAATTACTCCTTTGCACTCTGCCCCGGGACTGCGGCAATCAATACTGCATTTTTGCAGGAACCTACTTTTGATTTTTCACGGTCTACTTCGCCGAGTTACCATCTCGTTAACAGCTCGTGCCTGGGCTCGCCTCTCCGACCAGATCAAGAAGGCTCACAGGCTCCCGTGCGTTCAGCGCCTCTTTCCTAGAGGAAGCTTGGACGATCCGAGGCACTGAAAAGCTCAGTGTCCATTTAATCATGGCGTTTGTAATTCAGCCTCCCTGCTTGGACCGCTCGATACCTGAAAACTTGCCGCCCCAGGCATTTGAAATGGGGTAACCCTGCACGGACTCTACACGGCGGCGAACAAGGGAAAGGGCAAGGAAATAAAGCAGAGCCCGCACCCGCGGCAAAGAACAGTCCGGGAGGGACGCCAGGCACACCCGGCACGCCGCGCCCACCCACACGCGCCCGGGAGCCCCTGCACCGCCGCTCCGTATCCCCGGGCTCGGTCTCCCGCGCCGCCAACGCCCCCCGGACACCCCACGTCCCCGCAGGGCTCCCTCCCGAGCCGCTCCACCTTCCCGGCTGGCGCGCCCGGCCCGGCAAACCAGCCCCGCGCAAAGCCCCCCGCACCGCCGCCCCCTCCCCCACGCTCATTGTTCCCGGGTGGCCGCGGGCAACCCGCGCCCCAGGGCTGCGCCGGCAGTGGAGACCCAAGGGACCGAATTGCCCCCACTCACCCGCGACTCCGCACAGGAGCACGAAGCGCAGCAGAAGCACCATGGTGGCGGCCCGGCCGTGGGCGGCGACGGCAGGTAGGCGGCTCTCACCCGGGGTCTCAGTCACCCGGCTCCTCGCGCGCTCCCGACTGGCTGGCGGCGGCGGCACCTCCGCACCCCCGTCCCACCCCGCCCTCGCTCGGCAGGTGAAGCACGTCACTTCCGGTAGCGGCGAGCCCCGGGGCGCGGGCCGGCTCCGCCGGGGCGCGTGGGGTTGCCGTGGCAACCGGGCGCAGTGCGCTGGCTGCCCAGGGAACCCTCCCCGGGAGGGACCTGCCCGGCCGGCCGCGCTCGGCGTTAGCGTGCGCCGCAGCCGCTCGCCCCCAGCCTGAGCCTGGCTCCCCGCCTCAGTGCCTTCAGTTAAATCAGGGTTTGTGCACGAGGGTCGGGCCAGCCCTCTCTCCAGACAACCGCAACTGCGGTTGCGCCCTTCCTTAAGGGCGCGGCACCGGACAATACTCGCCCGCCTGCCGGGGACCCTGAAGAGCGCTAATGCAGGGATCCCGCCTGCGCTCACCCCGCCCTCCCCTCGAGGCAGTAGGGGGTGCCTCGAGGCAGTAGGGGGTGGGGGCCCCGGGGGCCCCCAGCCACGCGTCCCACCTCTGGCGATTTGCTACAGGGGTGGGGTCTCCCACCTAAGGCTCTGGGGAAAGCCAACCGGGCAGCCCCCAGCATTTGTTCCCATGTCATTGAGTCGGATGGGCTGATGTAGAAGAAGGCTCGAGAAGGCTTTTCTCCATCTCCAGTAATGACTGAAACCCTAAACTGCAGCTACGGGTTTGGGAAATATCCAGACTGGGTTTTTTTCCCCCCTTTGTATTGAAGGTTATTCTAGCCCTGAAATTGACCAATAAGGACCAGTGAGATTGAAAAGTAGGGCTAAGCAGGGGTGGTTAATGGCTTGGGGAGGGAGAGGTGCTGGAGGGCCGGGGAATTAGATCTGTTGAATCGCCGGATCAACCCTGCCATGTCGCTTCTGCCTCCTGGTGCCCTCCATACTTGTTCTTGTGTTATTTTGCCGCTTGTTCTCCGTTGCTCTTTTAAGATAACGTTTATTTATAACTGCTGAGAGACGAGTGTTCCCAACAGTTCCGTATCGGGAGTGAATTAGAAGACAGAAGCAGTGTAGCGCAGTGGGTACGTTCTTGGGCTCCAGATGGGGCAGGAACTGGGCAAGTAACTTAGAAATAGCACCTACCTCAGGGGTAGCCATGAAAATTAGATGAGATAATGCACACAAAAAAATTCTTGGCACCGTGCCTGGCGCATAGTGAGTACTTAGTAAAGTGGAAGCTAATGAAAAATAATATTGGAAAATTCTTATTATTTCTTGAGCCAGCAAAGAAAATAAATCAGTTACCAGGAAGACCAAAATTGCCCAACTGCAATCTAGCCTGGTGGCTTGCAACCCTGGCTGCACGTTAAAATTATCTGGAGAACTTATACACAATACTAATACCTGAGCCCCCACCAGCGATCCTGACTTAACTTGTCTCCAGTGGAATCCTGGCTGATGTAAGGAGAGTCCAGAGTTACCCCTAGGGGCTTCCTGTTAATTGAGGAAACAGGAATTCTACTGGATGTAATTGAAGATATGAAATATTTGAAACTTAAATTTTTACTCACCACATTATGCTTTCTAAAATTAGAAAAGATTAAGCGCTAAAGTTGTTCGTATCGATTTCAGACTGTTTTATGAGAATTTTTCTAGTATTAATCACTTTGAAGTAGCACACACTTGTTATAAAGTTGCTACCCTGTCTCCTCCAGTAGAATGCAAGTCACCCTTGAGGAGTCCTCTCAACCACTTACTAGAGGAAATCTTTAGAAATTACCCGAAAGGATTTTCATCTTAATCCCTTCCCTTCTGGTACTTTTTCTTTTTACAGTCCCTACCTTTTGCCTCCTTCTGTGGTAGGCATTTTCATACCTATCAATCACTTCTCTTACTCTGAATATTTCTAGAGGGCCAAAAAGGCCCATTATTCATCTTTGTCACTCTTGGAAGCACAGCCCATAGTAGGTTCTCTAGTATTTGTTGAATTGAATATACTCCATTCATATGTTAATTAATATATTGACTATATTAATAAAAAGTATTTAAATATCCATGCAATAACTCAACAATCATTATATCTTAACATGTCTTTTTAGAATGTACTTTTAAAAATGTATATTTTACGAAATTAATGTTTTATACTTCTTTAGATTACTGAACACAAATTTTTCCAAATGTATCTAAGATTTAAGTAACTTTGAAAGGATCAGTTTATCTTATTTAGGGAACTATTGTTATTTAAAAAATTATATTAAAGATGAGGAAAAAAGGAAAAAAAGTTGTATGAAGTCGTCTTTAGACTTTGGTTTGTGACTACATTATTTCATATAAGCAGTAAGCTAAAATTACTCAATTATGTGAAACTTCTTAATGAACCTTAAAAAGCCTTTGTGGCTGTTGTCAGCTTTGAAATTATGTCTCCTGGAAGCTATCATGAGATAATCTCATTAATTCTGGAATGTACAAATTATTAATTGTTTGATGTCCTCAAACCTAGCTAACAAATAGTGCACAGCCATTAAATGAATTGCCCTGTCTTAGTAAATCAAGCCCTCCACATTGTATAACCTCTAAACCAGTAGAAAGGTGGTTCCTGGTCCATCAAGAAGGTGATAATTAGAGAGACATAAATAACTCTGGTTAATATAGCATCGGTCCTTACAAAGACTTCTCAGCAGTAATGGATTTGTCAACACACCCACAGATTATTAAAATTCTATGATCACATTCAGAGGTTAACTTACACTTAAGAATTAAAGGATTTTCACCTCTCTCCAGCTTGGAATATGAAGGCATGTGAAGCAAGAAACTTTCTTTCTTACATGACACTGCTAATTTTTATATTTTGCGGAAATTGACAATGCTGTTCATAATAAGAAATGAAGATTCCCAGCAAGTTCCAGTTCTGCTTATATTCCCCAGAACATTGATTTTATGGGTTAATACCATCCAAGTCAACTATTTACCCCTAAGCGTATGAATTTATAAATACATGCATTTTAAGTTTTATGCCATGTTTATGAATCAACCCGTAGCAAGTAACCCAGCATTTTTTTTAAGATTCCTAATAATGCAGATTCCAAAATGAGTACACAAAAGAGATAAGTTTATACAGACCCAAACTGAGGATTTTATTGATGGCCTTTTTTAATGTTCTTATCCAAGAATAATCTATTTCTTCTGATTGCTTTCTTCTCATTGTTTTGGTCTCTCTCACTTCGTACTAGTTGCTTTCCTCCAATTTCCACTGATACGTGGTTTTCTGCTCAAAAGTTAAAATAGGGCAGAAAAAAGAAGCATATTGAAAGTTTTGGGCTTGTAGGTGATACTTTTCTATGGGGTCAATTTAAGGAGTACCCCAGTAAAACTACTTTTAGAAAAGACCACTAATATCCAGCACTCGACGTAAACCCAGGGTGGCCAGCTCTCTGGAGGGACGGCTGGAAGAGCACTGGGGCCATCAACGTGGGTATATAGACCCGTGTCTGCGCAGTACGGTATCCCTGCCCTCTCCCTTCGTGATATCTCCTGTCCCAAGACGCTCTTTTTACCCACCCCATCTTATGTCAGCTCGCAGAAAGGGTAAGGGTGGGATCTCAGCGTTTAACTTCTTGTTAAACTAACTCTGAACCAATAGCCCTGTTTTAGCCCCACCCTCATCCCACTCTCAGATATGCCTGATGCCACTGAATCCTGAATCTCTTTGCAGGTTGACTTTGACCACTGCTGGTTTAGAATTCAGCTTTCTTGAGTGCATTCAGTCTGTCAACTTGTGTCCCTCTGCTTTCCAGTTTCCAAAAGTTTGGTGGTGGTGTCTTCTGTCCTGTTGTCATTTTTCTTGTACCTGGAGGCCTTTTTTAAAAAATCCAATCAAGTCTGAAGAGAATTAACATCTTTACACTTCTCCTGGATAATACAAGGCTTTTAGACTGGTTTAACGCCTATCAAATCCCCCTCCTGATTTATAGTGTAATCCAATGTTTTTGTTCTGTCCACCTGATAAATTATACATTGTCCTTTTTTTATAGAGCCAATGTTTTATTAGATTTGTCTACATATCTTTTTCACCATTTCTTCTTGCATCTCAAAACGCTTCTAGGATAGTTTTCCTTCTTCCAGAAGTATGTCCTTTACAAATTCCTTTACTAAAGATCTCTTTAAGGTAAACTTGGTTTCTGTTTGTCTAAAAGTATCTAGCTTTAATTTGCCCTCATTCTTAAAAGGTAGAGTTCTTGGTATAGAATTTGGGGCTTACTGGTCTTTTCTGTCGGTGCTTTCAAAATACTATTCCACTATATTCTGGCTTTCTTTACTGCTCTAATGGAGTCAATCTTATGATCTCTGTAGATAATCTGGCTGATTTTAAGATCTTCTCTTTGATTCATTGTTTGATTTGATTACAATGTGTCTATTTTGGGATTTCTTTTTATTTATCCAGCAATGAATTTCCTGAACCTGAGATAATTCCTGTCATCCCTCAATGCTGGAAAAACCTCAATATTCAAACTCTTGTTGAATGTTGCTTTTCCCACACTCTGTTATCATCCTCTGAGATGCCAATTAGATGTATGTTACACCTTCTCATTCTAGCCTTCACATCCTATTCTCTTATGTTTTTCATGTATTTGATATTCTGAGCTAAATTCCTGGTAATTTTTTTCAGTTTTATCTGCCTATTAACAACTTTGCTCTTCAGTTGTGTTAAATCTACTATTCAGTTCTGTAAATGCATTTTAATTTCAATTATATTTTTCATTTATAGATATTTAATCTTTTTTCATATCTGTTTGGTTTCTTATTCCCTACTCATACTTGCAAATATCTCTTGTATTTCTTTAAACATATTAAACAAGCTTAATATATATTGTGTGCAATCATTACTTGATTTGAAATCTTTGTGCATCTCATTTTGTTTTTTGTTTATGCAGATTCTTGCTTATGTTAAGCTTCTTTTTTCATGTTTTAGGATTATTTTTTCTTGTTAGCTCATGTTTGTGGAACTTTGTGTGAATTATTTGAAGGTTTTAAGTGCTTTCCTTGGAAGAGGATTTGTATTAGCTTCTGCCAGGATCCTAGGGGCTCTACCAATCCAGGAAAACTTTTAAAATAATTTTTGGCATTAAGTTTCACAAAGGACACAGTTAATGTAAATTTGGATCAGAAACCAGCATGAGGGGGGCTTGTAGTTGTGGATTTTCAGATGAGGTTCATCCCTCTCATCTCTTCAATAGCCTTTTAAATAAAAGAACACTCCTGGGCTCTGTAGATTAGCTGTATAGAGAAATCAAACCACATCTTCCTTTGTTGATAATCCTCCAGGGTTTTTCACTTAATTTGCTCCTTTCGGTTTGTTGAATCACTTGAAAAACATTACATTTGGTTGCTTTTGTGAGATTCTCTGGTGTCTGGATAGAATAAATAAATCCTTATCAAGGATTTCCTGAGCAAGTTTTCTTAAAATGTCTAAGTTAGGGCATTTCCAGGGCCACATTCTGACTTTCAGGGCCATAGGTATTTTCCTTTGTGGATTCCTCCCACCATAAAAAATATTTAAAATGATCTTTTATGACTGTGTTGGTATAAAGACAAATTTAATCCAGGCTGGATCATATCATTATCTCTTCTGATTTTAAAAGAAATGAAAACATTTTCACAGGCTCTGGATAAGCTGGCTCTGGACATTGCTCATCTCTCCCTCCCTCTTGCCACCCCTAATATAAGCCGTTCTGGTGATACCAATAATATTAGAGGTTTCCTTTGGAAGGGAAGGAGAGGAGTGAACTTACAAATTTCCCCTTCATCTCTGTCTCTGTTTCATCTCTTTTGCCCAAAGTCCCTATCCTTATGGAACTCATCCTCAGTCCCTTTTCTCTACTTTTATTCTTAGGCCAGAACAATCCACAGAGTACTAAATTTGCCCGGTACTAAAGATAAGAAAGAAATATTTACCTAGGAATAAAAGTCTATTGATTATTTTATTTAAGCTCTTCCTTCATCTCCACATTTCTGTTGTTTGTATTTTGGCTTTGAGGTGTTTTTGTTTGCTTGTTTGGGTGGAAAAAAAATCAGACTAGTAGAGTAAACCAGGAGCTTATATCCTCTTCCTGGAATATATGAGTTAGTCACACTGACTTTGGTGGTGACCTTTAGAATGAAAATTAAACTCTGAACTCTATCATAATCCTTAGGAAGAAAGAATTACAGTGGCTGGTGTTTGTGATGTACACATAGGGTATTTTGAGGATGGATGACTTAATGTTTGCACAGTGCTCTGGGCATTTTAGATCAAAGATGCTGTGCTTACCCAGTGTTAAACCCATTTAATTTATACCCAGATTATAAATTTAAATGTTACAGAAGTGGATGGAGCCTCGTACACTTTATATCTTGCTGGTTTCTTTTTGGCTGGAGACAGCTTTCTATCTGATAGGTAATAACAATGCTTCCCGTTTATAGGCTCTATAACATCTTTCATCCAAGGAGTTCAAAGAACTCAGCAATTATGACTCATTGTTCCATAAACTATCTCTGCAAGACTCAAGACGACACACATTGAGGTAAACTGTTTATAGGCAAAGAAGCTAGAGTCATGGGGGCATTAACATGTTGACAAGGCATTTCAGGAGTCGGAGATGGAACTCAGAATAAACAGAAAAACTCAAAGAAAGGGATAAGTCCCTTTCTTTGATTAGATGGTAACCAGTAGCCCACATTCCTTCCCCATAAAGAGAAGCTCTTCAAGGGCTTCACTTGTGTTTATGATAAAGATAATACTTCTTGACTATGAAGAGTTTAGCTCTCACCTACCTCTCCAAGCTCATCTCATACTCCCTCTCCCCTCTGTAGCTAAGCCACTTTGCAGATGCTGTTCCCTCTGCCTGGAATACTTGGCCTTCTCAAGTGGATATCTCCTAGTATCCTTCCCATTTCAGATCCAGTGTCCCCCTCCTAAGAGACCCCCTGATTAAGTCAAATTCCAGCATTATAGTTTGTCAGACACCTCTCCTTCAGAACACTTGCCATAGTTGCATTTTTATACTTGAATGTGTTAATTATTTGATTGATTGATTAGTACCTATTCTACTCACCCAACTGTAGTTTCCATGAGGGCAGGGAACATGTCTGTACTGTTGTCACCCCAGCATCTAGTTTAGTGCTTAGTGCTAAATATGGACTTAAAATGTATTTGTTGACTGAATTAGTTAGATTTTAAGAAATTTTAAGAAATTTGAACCCAAATCCTGAAACTTCAATTTGGAATTATAATCAGGAAGAAAATGGTTGGCATTCTAAATTACTATTCTAACATATTTGAACAAGAAAATGGAGAATTCCTTAACAACTTAATTCAAACTAAAACCATTAAAATCTAGTAAGATAACAAGAGACAAATTAGGAAAACAGTGAAAGCGGGGAGCTCAGAAAAACTGTGATTAAGGAGAGCTGCCGCAATTTAATTCAAAATTTATCTCTGGTTTTTGGAAATCTGAGATTGGACAGGAAAGCCAGTGTGTTATTTCTATAGCAGGAGTCCCCATTTGAATCTAAGAAGTGGACTTTTCTGTATATTTCCCTTTGGCTCTTTGGCTTCCAGTCATCTTCGTATGTTAATTTGAGCAGTGGAAGGGGCTCACTGTAGATTTTTCTAGGGCACCTGAAGAAGACTGAGAAGACTAGATGCATTCGAGTTGTCTGTTCCCTGGCCTTTTGAAGTGCTCACATCTGAGACTTCTGGACGGTTGCTGCCAGCAAAAGCCTTAGATATACTGACCAGTTGCTTAAGTGTAACACAGAGTGGGCAAGAATCTCTCTTCTTCTGAAGTCAGGTTATTTGATTTAGTAGAAAGAGCAATCCAATGTGTTTGTGTGTGTGTGGTGGTAGTGTTTGTTTTTGTTTTAAACAGGGCCTGTCATAATCCTCTCTGTGTTTTGGAAAGGAAACTCTAGAGGCAGGACCAAGGATGGATCTGAAGAGAGTAGGAAGGAGGTCATTGAATAAATTGTCATAGTTACAGTAAAAGCTGGTGGGGTCTAAACTCAAGTTGTGGCGGTGAGAGAGGTTTGGGAGATATTTCAGAGAAAGAACCAGCAGGATTTGAGCCCTGTTGGATGTGGGCAGTGGGAACAGGAAACAATCAAAGCCATCTCAGGTTTCTAGGTTTGGGCAATCAGTGGATAAGGGTGCTATTAACTACATAGGGCCTAGAGAACAAGCAGGTTTAGCAGAGAGTAAATTTAGGTTTTCGGCGCCTGGGGGATATCCAAGTGGAGATGCCAGAAAGAGAGACAACCTGGCTGGAGATCCAGATTTTGGAACCTAGATTACACTCCTTTGAGGAATTAGTTTGTTTTTTGTATTGGTTGTAAATCTCATAGCAGCCATGCTGCTGTTGTAGTTAATTTCCCAAGGAAGCCCACTAACTCATTTAGCCTGGTGTTCCTGATAGAGCGTAATGAAATGTCATTCATAAGACTCTTTTTATGAGAACTTGCATTCACAGGGCTAAATCAGCGCTCCAGTCAAGCAACTTCTCTCAGACACAGAATAGAGACTTCTTTGCCAAACCTTATTCTCTTCCCAGGAACAATGGAGCATAGAATGTTAAAGGGCAAGTTGCATATATTATGATGTGGAACTAGTGTTGTTTGCAGTTTTAGGGAGAAGGGACTACATTTGCATTTAAAGGGAGAGGGCGAGTTGGCAGATCTTTCAGGAAAGGGTAAGTGATCTAGTATAGATCAACGCTGGTGGGAATGCAGTGGAAAGTTGGAGTGAAGGACCCTGTTTAGAGTTGAAAGAGTAAGTAGCAAGGGTGGTGAATCAGTAAGAGCAGAACGTGGGACAATGGATCTCAGGCAGCTTTGGCGACCTTATTAATGGGTTTGGCACAATATCAACTGCAGTATTCTGACTTATAAGAAATATATATGGTTATTCAGATGACTAAGAAAAATATATTTCTTCTATATATTTGGTCTTCATCCACAGTTCCTGGCTCACTGCTCCCTAAACCCTTGGAATTTCCTGAACGATAGGAGCAATGGGAGCATCTCTTGTTGTAATATTTGGTCTCTTGTCCTCAGTTCCTGAAAACACTTCAGAGCCATAAAGGTGAAATAGGTGTCTTGTTATTCGTAACAAGCTCCTTTCCACCACAACTGGGTTTATGTCAGTGAGGTAACTTTTGGAAATCCCTTAAAGATGGGGACTGGTTGCCAGGGGAACCAACCATAAATAGGGAGTTGGAACTTTCAGTCCCACCCCCTGACCTCTGGGAGGGGAGAGGGGCTGGAGGTTGAATCAATCACCAATGACCAATGGTTTAATCAATCATACCTGTGTAATGAAGCCTTCATAAAAATCCCAAAGGAGGGGGTTTGAAGAGCTTCCAGGTTGGTGAACCAGAACTTTTCCATGTACTGTTGTGCTGGGCCACAAACTTCATGGGAACAGAAGTTCCTTTGTTTGGGACTTTGCTTTATGTATCTCTTCATCAGGCTGTTGATTCGTATCCTTTAATATCGTTTGTAATAAACCCATTATCTAGTCAGTCAAAGGGTTTCCTGAGTTCTGTGAGCTGCTCTAGCAAATTAATCAAACCCAAGGAGGAGATTGTGAAATCCTCTTATTTATAGCCACTTGGTCAGAAGCACAGGTAACAATCTGGACTTGTGGTTAACGTATAAAGTCCACTCTAGCAAATTAAATGAACCCAAGGAGGGGGTTGGTCCGATCTACAGCCGGTGAGTCAGATAACCTGGGCTTGCCATTGGCCTCTTAAGTGGGCCTGGGGTGGGGGGTGAAGTGTGTCTTGTAGGACTGGGCCCTCAACCTATGGATTCTGATGTGATCTTCGGGTAGATGTTGTCAGAATTGACTTAAATTGTAGAACACCCAGCTGGTGTCAGAGAATTGCTTGGTGGCATGGGACCCCAACCCCCGCCGACACACACACATTGGAATTGGGGAGCAGAAACTTTATCAGCCATGCATTCTGCTAAACAGTAGTGAAGAAGAAAAGGAAGGTGAAGTGGAGGGGGTGCCCGGGGACAGTGGGAGTGGGCGGGGAAAGGCTGTTCTTTGGACCACCAGGTGACCTCTTGGCTAGGACAGCCATTCATAGGTATATTGGATATTTCTAATTTCTGATTTCTAGTAGTGAGAACATATTATCCTAATTCACAACTCAAGCTCTAAAGGACTAGGAAACATGTAAATTTCTGACAAAGGAGGAATCTACCATTGTGTAGATGGACATGCTGTCAAGGTGATCTTACCTGTCCCTCCTTTTATAGGTTTAAAAGTCAGTTAAGTATTTCTTATTTAAAAGCACTGGAAAGATTTAAGAAGTCTTCCTTATCATTAAAAAATGTTTTTGGGGGCCGGCCCGGTGGCGCAGCAGTTAAGTGCGCGCTACAGTTCAGCAGCCCAGGGTTTGCCAGTTCAGATCCCCGGTGTGCACTGACGCACCACTTGTTAAGCCATGCTGTGGCGGCCTCCCATATAAAGTAGAGGAAGATGGGCACGGGTGTTAGCCCAGGGCCAGTCTTCCTCAAGAAAAAAAAAAGTGAGGGAGGATTGGCATCGGATGTTGGCTCAGGGCTAGTCGTCCTCACACACACCCAAAAAATGTTTTTGTCACTGCTGAGCATTGTGATTTCACTTTTATGTAAACATTATTGTATATAAAAATAAACAGTGGCTGATTTTTGCTTGTTTGTTTTTTTCTAATTCCCTGCTGCTATTGCTAAGCAAAGAAGGAATATAGGGAGTATCACTGAGAAGAGATTAATTTCTGTTGTGTCAGTGAGTCAGACACTTCAGATTTGGCAGAGATGCAGGGTAGGAGTCGGGGGGCAGTTGACCTTTTGTAGAAACAAGAAAACTGGGGAAATAACATTTAAACATATTTAATATGTATTTATTCAAAAAGTATTTAGGTAGCTCCAATTTATAGCATTTTCATTTTTGTGTTATTCCAATAGAGATTAAGTACACTCTGGCTTGACAAAGTAGAAATGCATTCAGTGCATATGTTAGACTCTAACGTTAACATGATAGGAATTATCCAGACTGTGCCCTGTAGATGTGTTCCTTATTCCAATATTATACATTTCCCACTTGCTTGATTAAGGAAAAAAGTGGACTTCTGGTGAATAGTCCCAGCATATCCCGTATGCCTCTCAACAAATGGCTGCTGGCTTCCTGACATTCTTTTTGTGTAGATGCTCTGTCATGCACTAAAATTGCTTAATGGACAGGAGAAGAATCAAATGGACAAACATTGGCAACTCAAATAGAAACTCAGATGACAACTCAAAGTGGATAATTAGGTTTGGGCTACAGAACTGCTAAAAGCCATCTGCCAAAAGACGTGCCTATGGATTCCAGGGGCCGACTTCTTAGAACACTACTAAGACTCCAATTAATCCGTTAAGAAGAATGATAGCCAAGTAAAGGCAGCAAGAAAGAAGGGTATAGATTCAAGTCAAAAACAAATAAACCAAAGTAGGTGTAATCTTCAACGGAAAGAGGAAATAAATATTTAGCCTCCTGATATCCTAGGTCAGCTCCTTTTTCATTCCTTTTATTTTTCCCCTCAGGCCCCAAAGAGCTGCTAAGAATTTTTAAGTAGTGATGCTGGGCATAGAGGCCTAAAATATTAGGAAGAGTAATGTATTTTCTCCATAAGCTACCTCTAGTGTGGTATGGAGTGTAGTGAGGTTGAATACAAAGTAGGGTCTATGTAACCGTTACAGGAGGGATCAGTGAAACACAGGTAGGTTCCCAAGGTGGGATATAGAACTGGGCCCATTTAGCAGGCATTCTGATTTTAGTCTTGGTTGGTTAGAGTGTAGATGACCCGAGTGATAGCCAGAATGTCTTATCTCTATGGGAATCAATGGGGTAATGGTTTGACTTGGCTGACCTTGAGGTACGGATTTGAGTGCAGGTTTCTATTCAGAGGGTGATCTCAGGAAGCACAAGTAGTAAAATGGGGAAGTGAGACAACCATGGAAGAAAGACAATAGAAGGCATGTTGATGAGCAGATTGACTGTGGATAATGGGTCAGTCCCAATGGGAGATCCTGGAAGATTATGTAGAGTAAGTCTTGGAGTTGTCCCATCTGAGGGGTGAGGAGCTAAGACGTTTATTCACCAGCCCCCATCTGTCAATGGCTAAAGGCTGCTCCTGGGACCGTTAACTCCCCAGCATTCCCCATCTGTCCTTTAGGGGTCTAGCACTCCTGCAGCTGGAGAAAGCCCTCAGGCAGGCAGTCAGTCATTGGTTCTCACCCACAGGAAATTTGGGAACAGTAAATGCTAAGCGAATATGAGCCAGGCACCTACAGCATCTGCTACATGGTTCTTAAGGGTTGTTTTGGTGGTTATCAATCACTTGGAGAATTTGATTAAAGTTATGGACCCTCACTAGAAAAAATAATAAGTGCATATATGTACATGATTTTGCATTCAATTTATTGAGATTTAAAAGTTCCACCTAAAGTGTCAAAGAGTCTCTGTCTTTAGGTATTTATGCTGATCTACAGGAAATTTTTACCTTGTCTCAGCGTGCTGGAAGGTGAATACAGAGTAATTGGGACCAGCTAGGGAATTGTCAATCTTGGACAGCCTTGTGGAAGAAAGTGCTATGAGATATGAAGGATAGACTCCATAGTTTTATTGAAAGACCATGTTTTTAATGGAGAAATGGATGGCATTATGAGCAGAACTCAGGGGTGTGAAGGAGGGAGACCCAGGTGTTTTTGTAGCCAGTGATATAACGAAAATATCGTTGTAAAAGTGTTGTGCCAGAGAGATACCTAGAGACTGAAGAATGGTATTTCTGTAGACTGAATGTTTGTGTTCCCCCCAAATTCATATGTTGAAATCCTAACCCCTAATGTGATGGTATTTGGAGGTGGGGCCTTTGGGAGGTGATTAGGTCATGAGGGTTGAGCCCTCATGAATGAGATTAGTGCCTCTATGAAATGGACCACAGAGAGCTCCATAGCTCCTTCCACCATGTGAAGATGCAGTGAGAAGAAGGCCATCTATGCACTAGGAAGCAAGCTCTCACCAGATAACTGAATCTGCTGGTACCTTGATTTTGGACTTCCCAACCTCCACAACTGTGAGAATTAAAGGTTTGTTGTTGAAGCCCCCCAGGCTATGTTATTTCTGTTATAGCAGCCCAAATAGATTAAGATAAGTATTTTCCCGAGTTGGGTGAATTGTGAATCTTGATTTGATTCTGGTAAGACCATCGAAAATTCCTATAGGAACAGCACGATAATCTATTTTATTTTACATTTTGTTTGTTGAGTGGGTAATGTAGTTATATGGCTCCAACTTCAGTATCTATAAAAGGATATAAAGATAAATACTTTTTCCTTAGGCACTGTCAGTCATCTAGAATTTCTCCAGAAGCAATAATTATTAGCTTCTAGCATAGTAGTATGGATTGCTGTGGGAGGGAGATTCCCAGTACCTAGGAAAATGAACTATTATTAAAACAGTATAGGGCCAGCCCCGTGGCTTAGTGGTTAAGTGCATGCGCTCCGCTACTGGAGGCCCGGGTTCGGATCCCGGGCGCGCACCAACGCACCACTTCTCCGGCCATGCTGAGGCCGCGTCCCACATACAGCAACTAGAAGGATGTGCAACTATGACATACAACTATCTGCTGGGGCTTTGGGGAAAAAAATAATAATAAAAAAAATTTAAAATAAAACAGTATCTACAATTGCTATGTCATCATGACCTTGGAACAAAGGCAACATCATAACACCAGTAAATACAGTCCCGCATGCCTGCTCCAGGTTAAGAAGGAGGCTTTTGATACTAGTGAGATTTCTGGCATGGCGCAGACCTGGCATGTTGTGACATGCAAACTTTCTCTCATTGTGGTGGATCAGGAGTCACTGGATATCTCTTGTGGGTGGGTTATGTCTTAAAGAATGCCTGGTGACCCACTGGTGGAGATGTGGCCTGAAGTTCCTGGGTATTCATATACTCTGGTGGGCTCGACAGGCAGCAGTCTGGTTCACTGCCAGAGCCTTTCTCTTGAATGGGAGCTGGTCAGTGTAGATACTGTAAAACAACTCTTGAAGACATAAGAACTCTATATTTTTGTTTTCCAAGAGGACCTGCTGATCCAAAGGAAAGTAAGTGATGGCAACATGTTTGACCTACATGGTTCCTGTGTGGTGCCTGAGTAAGCGGGGATGAGTGGTGGGGAATGGCAACTATGATTTATGGGCCAGAAGCCCAATTTTGGGGTGCCAGGAATATAGGTGTTTTAGAAAATGAAGCTAGAAAATACTGGTATCATTCCTATTTCTTAACTAATTTAAATAAATTATGTCCAAAAAAAAAAGGAGGAGGAGGAACAATTGTCCATGATTCAGCTTCTTGATAATCTGCCTGTGCTTGTGGTTTTTAGTAGCACTCTGTTTCAGCCACAGCCTGACTTCCACTGAGTTATGACGCCAAGTCTTTAAGGCTGACCTCAAGGCCAAGGAGTTTTGGCCTTTGGTTCTGAGTGTGTGTGTGTGTGTGTGTGTGTGTGTGTGTGTGTGTGTGTGTGTTTAACAAGTCTGGTAGTTTTGCTTGGCCTGAGTCATTTAGGGAGAAATGTGCACACAGGAATGGAAAGACAGATTATGACCTGCGTTAGTTCAAGTCCTTCAAGAAGCCAACGTCAAGATGGGAATCAAAATGCAAGAATTCTTGGGGAAAATGCCTGTGAGGGAAAATGGAGAAAGAGGGAACAGAAGAGGCTCAGAGGGCCTCAGACCACAACACGCATCTGACCCCTGTCAAGGAGAGAGGGAAGGAAGGGAGGGTGGGTAGGTAGAGTCTAGACTGCAGTGCAGTTCTAAAAGTTTCAGCAAGGCCGCTGGGGAGTGCTCAGGCCAGCATCACCGGGTGAGGAAGGAGCCTGCCCTTGTTTCCCTCCCGCACTCAGTCATTGGCTGGAGCAGCTCTCGGGCAGCTTGAACTTGGTACTCACACTGCAGCAGATTCCGAGCACAGCACCTGGGTCCTCCTCTAGGACCCGTGTAGACAGGACAGTTTTTACAATTTTGAAGATATCTGCAAATTTTTGTAGGAATTTGGAGTATTTCAGGATGGGAGGCGAGGTGAGGTGACATTTCAGTGAATAACAACAGCCCCAAAACAACACTTATATGTGCACAAAGAATTTGCTACGCGCTATACGTGTGTTAATCATGCGCTGCTTACAATAACACTGTGAAGTGATGGCTTGGGACTCTTTTCATTGGAAATCGCAGGACTAAAATTAACCTGGGTGAAAAAGAAAGTTTAGAGAATTTATCTGCTCACGTAACCAGGATGTCTCAGAGCTGGGATTAGAGGAAGGTGAGTGAGGTAGGTCATACAAGTGCAGAGTAGGATCCTATTTTCATTAAAAAGTTTGACATTTTTTTCATCATGGATTTTTTTACATTAATGTTGATATTTAAAAGTATTATTTAAAATACAATTTTTTGATTACTGAGCTTTTTTTGCATCCTCTTAAATTTTGCTCCAAAGATGAGTGCCTCACTTGCCTTACCCTAGTCCCAGTCCTGCTTCAGGTATAGCTGAATCCAGAGGTTCAAGTGATCACGTCCTGACTCAAGTAGCCTGTTTGGCTCTGCTTTTCCTCAGTTTGGCTTTATTTTAGGAAGGCACTTTCTACATATAGCACTCACAACTTCAGAGGGAGAGAGAACTTCTCTCTCTTACACACTCTTGGATCTTTGAAAAGACTTGCTTGAATCCATCTGAAACCTGGGCATTCTGGAAGAATTTTGAATTATAGGGTACACTTCAATCCAGGAAGACATTGAATTTCTGGATTAATTCTTATTGCCTTCTTTTAAAAAACTCAATCTTTAAAAAATCATACTTATAATTTATAAAATTCTCATTGGAAGGCAAAAACTGTTTTAATTTAGTTCTCTTATTGGCTAGGTGAGAAAACCAAAATGTCTTTAATTGAGGCAGTTTTTTATGAAATATTAATATATTTGTGTTTGTGAAATAATAATATATCAAGAATATTTTGTTAATTGAAGACAGCAAGATGCAGAACCCTGTCTATCATATACCATCATTTGTGTGAAATATATATGTGTGTATATGCATATGATTATTTCTGGAAAGAGATAGAAAAACACTGATAATACTTATTGTTTCTGAGGAGGGGAGTTGGGGAGCTACAAGACCATAGGAGGAAAACTAAGTTTTCACTGTACATCCTTTCGTGTCTTTTGAATTTTGTAATATGTGCATGTATTACCTATTCAAAAAATAAATAAATTTAAAAATACTCTTTTTTTCAATAAATGTGTGATCAATACTATTATAGACATTGGGGATAAATTAGGCAACAAGACAGAGAAGTTTTCTGTGCTCTTGGAGTGGATTATCAGGCCTCACTTTAGTAGAAAATGAAATGCATTATAAGATCGTTGGAGTGTAATATAGTCAAAATGACATGATTATGTTTGAATGGTCAGTACTGATGTGGAAGGCAGTTTTCATTTTTTCACTCCTGACTTCTGTTACTCAGAATGAGACTGGCAGAGGTGCAGACCCAGGCATAATAGAGTTTTCACAAATGTCCTGAGATTAAAGAGACAGAAGCCAGTGTTGGTTGATAATGGCAGTCTGTGCGCAATAGCAAATGCAAAGTGGAATTCATCACTGACTCCTGCCCCTTGTAATAAATAAGGGTTGTCTTGTCAATAATGATAAGGGCTGTCTGAGTCTTTAATGAACATTGGTATCCAGAATTGCTGGAGCACCTGGGTGTTGGGTCATAGGGGAGTATACTGCTTTCATGAAGCCCCAGGTTCTAGGGACCAACGAGTTAACAGAGAACCTCAAGTTACCACGATGGGAGGTGTTCTGTAGTTATGAGGGAGCACAGGTGCCTCCATGAATTGGCAGGATCCCTAGCAACTACTCTAGGAGGCAGTAGGTGGTCATGATAGTGACCAGCAGGAGCAAAAGGTCACAGAACACTTGTGCGAGGCTAGGTGATGGCAATACATGCTCCTTCAACTAGGAGACCTTCAGAAGCATTGGAAAGAATAGCGATTCAGTGATAATGGGCAGAATTACCTCCTGTTTGCTTCTATGCCAAACCCCATTAGGTCCAGTTTCTGGAATTAAAAACTTCAGTCCCCAAATTTACTCACTGAATGTGTCAATTCCTGGAGGAGTTCAAGGGCAAATGATGTTTGAATTCTGTAAACATGGTAATGGTAATACAGTTTCCAGAGTCTGTACCCAACTAGGTCAAAGTCTGCAATGCTTCCAAGATCCACATCAGGAGCTGATGGAAGGATAAACGGATGTGTAGGAACCATGAGGCCAAATGGATATTCCATTACCAGAGGTGCTGTCATGCTCCCAGCTCAGCCACAGGATAAAGAACCACTCTGCTGCTGATGTGGCTAGATTTCATCTTCTGATAATTTCTTCCCTGGACTATTTACCTTATAAGTCTAGAAGAAACAGCTTTCTACCTTCATTTTCATCTGTTTTAATGTCCTGAACTTTACTTGTATGAACACAACTGTGATTAATAGGTTAGTTATTTAAGTCTGTATGGACTTGTTAGATGAAGTGCCTGGTTGGTGTATTTGGTTTCAGGGTTTTCTTCTCATGTGGTTTTAAATCAGCACATGTTATTTTCTGACATCTATGTTACTAAATCATAGAACTTTAGACACAGAGAAAAGCCAAGAGATCAATCCCTCTTCATTTTGCAAATGTGGATGCTGAAGTTCAGGGGGGAAAAAGGTATTAATCTATCCATATTCAAAGAAAAGTGATTTTGCCAAAACTAGTTGACAATTTGGAAAAATACATTTAATTATTTCTCTTCATAATAACATACTCTAATGGATTAAAGAATTTAAAAATGAAGTAACAAAATAACCAGGAGAATATATGTGTGGGTGTGTGTGTGCACGCGTGCGTGCGCACACACATACATATATATAGGCTAGAAAATATCTTTACTATTTTTGGTAAATTCTATTGAGATATGACATACATATGGAAAAGTGCACAAATCGTAAGTGTGCTGGATGAATTTTCACCAAGTGAACTCTCTTGTGTAATTACATAAAAGGAATTTTTTTGTTTCCTTCACAAAGGAAAAAAACATAAGGAAAATGATTGATGAAGTTGACAACATAAATAATTTAAAACATCTGTATGTCAAAAAATTGTCAAACAGAATTACAGGGGAAAATGACAAACTGGGAAAACGTTTGCAAACATATGACAAGAATAATTATCTTAATATTTATTTTATCAAAGTTAAAAAATCATTAAGAAGTCTGAATACTCCAGTTAAAAAATAGGTAAAGTGCATAATAGGCAATTAAGTATATGAAAAAAACACCTTCTCTAGTAATTAAAGAAATTGGTAATACCTAAAAACATGTAATGCCCCATGGTGGAAGGTGCTGGGAACAGGCTGTTGTATGCATTTCTAGTGAGAGTGTAAATGGACTTTAGTGCAAATGTGGGGTGAGATGGGGGAGTAGTGGCTGTGTGCAATTTGTAGTAGGTATCATGAGTCTGTGACACATGTAGACACTTTTACCCAAAAATTCTAGTTTTAGAAATCTGCTTGAAGTAAATAATAGTAAAACACAAGAAATAACTTAAAATGTCTAAAAATAAGAGTTTGGTTAGAGTGTAGCCATATGGTATGATCTTCTCCAGCCATTAAAAAACATCACAGAAGAATATTGAATAACATGAAGAAAATTTGCAATATGTTAAGTGAAGACATCAAACTATAAAACTGAATGTATGCTAAGAACCCAGTTTTTAAGATAAATGATATACATACATATGTGCCGAAAAAATACTCAGGTCTTACATCAAAATGTGAACGGGTTTAAATCTGGATGAAGAAATATGGGTGATTTTTAGTTTTTCTCTTTGTGCTTTTCTATATTTTCCAAGTTTTCTGTAAATAGTATTAATTTTGTAGTCAGAAAAAAATAAATATGCGTAATAAAAATAATTTTAATGTTTTCTATAGTGTGATTGCATAAAGTCCATATCCTAAGCAGTAAAAATTTCCTTTTTATATGTGCTAGCTGCACATAAAAGAAATAAAAACACTGACATTTTATCTTCTCTGTCTAAAAGCATTGAGAAATTTTATACTCATCTTTAAAGATGTACCTCTCTGTGGTGAAATCCAGAATCTTGACAAGCGTTCAATGTACAACACTGGAATTAATCAAGAATAACCACTAATAAACTACCAAGGTGATACTCTTGACAAGCAACAGAGATACATGTTCCCCTGGAACACCAACTAGATAAAACGTATTCAATTACTAATGTATCAAATTACTATGATAATTTGTAATCACACTGTTTGAAGAGTTCCACTGAATTCCAAGTACATAAATTAGGGTTTTGTTGACTTACCTAATGCGATTATCTGCCAAATTTATGCCCTAGAAGGGATGACATGAATATTTTCTCTCTTTTCTTTTGCAAAAGATGTTGCCACTCCCTCCTTGTACTGGTAGAGTAGTAGACCTCTGAGCAGATCATTATGCCTTTCCTTTACTAGGAGGGCATGGGCGATGCCCAGAAGAAAGGTAAAAAGTGGCAGTTAGTTTAAAGCCAGCTTCTGAGCTGAGAAGTTGAGGGAAGACATTTACATCAGGATCCCAGGGGGCTTCTGGGAAGGGAGAGACAAATACTTCAATCCTTGCTTCCCAAGTTTTCTACCTGAGGTTTAAAATTTCAGTGGATTCATAGATTTGGACTGGGGTTGTCCTAACCAAGGGCCAGGTGCAAGTAATGCAGCAGGGCCCCTGAATAAGATGTGAGAGCAAGGAGCTGGCTCTGACCCTAAATCAAAAGGGGAAGTAGGGCCTTTGAGGAGCTGGCCCTGCAGTCTGTCCTGAACCAGCCGGTCTGGGGCCCCCTGCTCCTTGAGTTGCTATTATTGTGAATGAAAGAGCTGGCCCCTTCGAGATGCCACTTGGGATTCTGGCCTCTGAAGGAATGCCTGCCCTTGACGACCTACTGTGTATTTTAAATGGCCCTGTGCCAGGACCCTAACAGTACGAACCTCAACTTGAGTGTTCTGGACAGAGTCTCTGAAAATGGGAGCAATACTCACTTCCTTGCAGTAGTTCTGCTCTTGAACCTGGGCAAGAGGGACCACTGCTCTGGGCCCCACACTGTAGAGGGCCACGCGTATCACAGAGACAGCCACAAAATAAATGTATTAGAGAACACATGGATACCTGCTAAGGACTGAACGTTTGTGTCCCTCCCAAATTCATATATTGAAGCCCTAACCCTCAATGTGATGGTATTTGGAGGTCAGGCCTTTGGGAGGTGATTAGGTAATCCCATCATGAGGCCCTCATGAAAATTGTCCTTATAAAAAGAGGAGACACGGGATCTCTCTCTCTCTCTCTCTCTCTCTCTTTGTGCACGCACAAAGGAATGCATAACTGGGAAGAAGCCATCACCAAGAACCTGACCATGCTGGAACCCTGATCTCGGATCTCCAACCTCTAGAACTGTGAGAAATCAATGTTTGTTGTTGAAGCCACAGCCTATGGTATTCTGTGATGGCAGCCCCAACTGCCTGAGACAGCACCTTTATCGTTATGATGCGCACGCTGGCACAGAATGACCTGTGACCCTAAATGTTTACTCCAGTGGCTAACATTCAGGCCCCAGGGAAAAGCTTCTCCACATCTCCTGCCTCATTTTATTGAAACTAAAGGCCACCTGTGACCAAATGTGAAGGTTTAGGGGTGTACTGCTGCAAATGTCTGAAAAATACATTGTCTTACAGTGTGAGGAGGATTTGCAGGGCAGGAATGCCTAGGTAATAGAAAGGACAAATTGTCAAATCCTTCCTGGCTGATAGCATGAATGTGTAAATCCTTGCTTAATGGAAGTGTCATTCGCCAGTTAGTGGGGAGCTACCATTTTCTTGCATTTCTTCGTGTTGCAAATTGTGAGTACCTCTGAAGGTACTTGAGAATAACATGGTATTTAGAACAGTGTCAAATGAGGTTGAACAATCCATGTTACTCTTAAATGTGCATATATATGTCTGAACGTACTGAAGTGGTATAATGATTTTTTTTTGCTGAGGAAGACTTGCCCTGAGCTAACATCTATTGCCAGTCTTCCTCTTTTTTGTGTGTGTGTGAGTCGCTGCCACAGCATGGCCATTGATAGATGAGTGGTGTGGGTCAGTGCTCAGGAACTGAACCCAGGCCGCTGAAGTGGAGCACACTGAACTTAACCACTAGGCCACTGGGGCTAGCCTGGGATAATGAGTTTTTATGTTGACAACTAGATGGACAGTGAATGCTAGAATTATGCTTAATTTGAAAAATGAATACAATGTAATTAAATTTTCAAAATTAAATAAAATTTAGCATTTAAAAATAATTTTGATTTAAAATTGTGATATTCTTTAGTTTGTATTTTGCCTTTAATTGCAATAAATCTTTGAATATTTTAAAAGAAATAACATTTTTTGGAAAATATAGAAATTATTTGATTTTTTACATTTATTTTAATTTCCATAATTTGTTGAAAGTGTTCATCCAGTTTTCTACCTTGTACACTTTCACCATAAAATTTTGTAGACTTTGAATAAATTACACTTTTTAAATTCTTGAGATCGTTACAGTCAATTGATCATAAATTATGTGAATATCTTGATTATAACACTGAAACGTGGGTTTGCTGCAATAAGAATGAGAAAAATTGAATGAAATAAATAATAACAGAAAAATTAAATAATGTCTCTACTTTATTAGGGTTTCAAATATCAAGCAGAGTCTCGAGAGTACCCAATTTTTTCTGCTTTCTTTTCCTCTAGCTTCTTGTATATATAGAAAAAAAAATCATGGGCTAATGATGAAATTATCTGTAATTTCAAACAACCTCAGTTTTGTCCTCTTTAGCCAGAGGTTTATCAAATTAATTTTAAGAGTTTGGTTTTTTGTGTGTGTGAGGAAGACCAGCCCTGAGCTAACATCTATTGCCAATCCTCCTCCTTTTTTTCCCTTTTTCTCCCCACAGCCTCAGTAGATAGTTGTATGTCATAGTTGCACATCCTTCTAGTTGCTGTATGTGGGACACCGCCTCAGCATGGCCAGACAAGCGGTGCATTGGTGTGTGCCCGGGATCTGAACCTGGGCCGCCAGCAGCGGAGCACGCACACTTAACCACTAAGCCATGGGGCCGGCCCCAAGAGTTTGATTTATACCAAAATTATTCTGTCAGTTCTCTCCACTTCGCTTATTTACATTCCTCTTTCCAAAATGAAAACCATGGCAAAGAATAGAAAGGAAGCTTAGTGTGGAAAATCCAGATAACACCTGTAGGATGCATATATGATGTGTAAGCAACGGGAAGTGGGTTCTGCTGTATGTAGGTCATCTGTTTGGTGTACTGTTTTTCTTGGCACTCTTGGAACCCAGTATAATCTGCAGCTACATAAATCTGTCAACATTCCTGGTGGGAATGTAATGTGTGAGGGTTTTATAGAAAATATGCAAGGTATGTTCAGAGCTTTATAAGTAACAAGATAGCAATTGTGTAGCTAACTTGTGTTGAGCTCTTCTTATGTATCAGCACTGGTAAGAGTTTTATTTACATTATCTCATTTAATTCTCACTATAGAAGGTACTATTATTAACTCCATTTTGCAGAAAACCAAAGCCAAAGAGATTAAGTAATTGCACAGATCCCACAGCTAGTAAATGGTGGAAGTGAGATACAAACCTGAGCAAACTGACTCCCAAACTTCCCTGGGGTGGTCTTGCCTTGTTTCCAATCCTGACTCCACCGCTTACTAGTTGTGTGACTGTAGGAAAGTTACTCTCTCAGCCTAGGTTTTCTTATCTGAAAAATGGGAATAGTGATAGGACTCACGTTCTAGGGTCACTGCGTTAGCTCAGAGACAGTGTAGCTGAAGTTCTTAGTCAAGTGTCTGCTAGAGAGCAAGCACTCAATAAATGTTAGTTGTAACTATGTTTTTATTACCATTATAAATTATTAAATCATACTACCATAAAAATATTCATACTCATTGATCTAGTAATTATACATTTTAGAATCTCTTCCGAGGAAATAATCAGACATGGATATACAGACAAATTTATGTATAAGGCAGTTCCTTGAACTTCTATAAAAGTGAGATTTTAGAAAATAATTTAACTATGCAACAAGAGGGAAATAGTTAAATAAAGACTCCATATGATGGACTTTTAGCAGACATGAAATGTTTAAGAAAAATGTTTAATCATGTGGGGAACAGTTTATTATATGAAGTAGGTGAATAAAGGGAGACACAAATCGTAACTACTACATTATCTCAACACCGTTTGTTAATCAATGTAAGAAGTGTTAGTTGAGTGCTGGATCTGCGCAGACACCGTTCTGGGCACGGGACACACAGCAGTGAGCAAACATCACTATCCTCCTCGAGGAGGACGTTCATCCTAGTGGATTATATACACAGTAAGAAACCAGAAGAAATTGCTGATTCACAGGGCCTACTGCTGTGTTTTGGAATAGAGACTATGGTGATTGTTTACATCCCTTTCTTTACATTTAAATTTTTTTTACATGTTTACGTTTTACATTGTTTACATGTTTTTAAGAATGAGCATATTTTGCTTCTATAACCAATAAAGCAATTAAATGTATGTAAAAAGTAAATATATCAATAGTTACACATATTTTATAGAAAATCTTTTGGACACTTGTTGCTCTTTAACAAAAACATTTTTTATTCATTCACATTTTGAAATACAGAAAAGTAAAGAGAAGAAAATCACAACCATAAATATTACCACCATCTAGAATAAATCACTAAATGTATTGTCGTATTTGCTTCTAGTATTTTATCTTAATAATTATTAAAATTACTCAATTATTATTATAAAATCAATAAATGCAGATGACAAAGAATTGATGCAATGCAGAAAAGTACAAAAAGGAAACTGAAAAAATCATCAAATTCTATCCTTAAGAAATTACACAGTAGTGACCCTCACTTAAGACGTTTTTCAGTGCAAGGAAGGAAGAAGAGTGAAAGATAAGTTTCTCTACAAATGGGATAATAATATAAATCCTATTTCTAACTATAATTTAATTCAAATATACTATATAAGAAAAGAAACAAGTGCAACTAAAGGAATTGTTGAAATTCAAAATCAGGACAGAGTTCTTTGCTAGAGATAATATTTTCTAAAAGGTTCCTCTTAAGTTAAAGAATTTATGAAAAATACAAAGAGGTTGGAGTTGTGTTTATTTTGTAATAAAATCTTTACATCTTAGCTAATAGTAATTAGCATCCTGCTAGGAAAATATGAAAGACCTTAGCATTCCTGTAATTTCTCCCAATGTGCTTTGTTATTTACACTGTTATTATAGTTTATGCAGTTGAAAAAAAAATTGTATGATTTTTTTTTTTTTTTTGCTGCGAAAGAATAACCCTGAACTAACATCTGTTGCCAATCTTCCTCTTTTCTTGCTTGAGGAAGATTAGCCCTGAGCTAACATCTGTTGCCAGTCTTCCTCTTTTCTTGCTTGAGGAAGATTAGCCTTGAGCTAACATCTGTTGGCAATCTTCCTCTTTTCTTGCTTGAGGAAAATTAGCACTGAGCTAACATGTGTGCCAAATTTCCTCCACTTTATATGTGGGTTGGTGCCATAGCATGGCTGATGAGTGGTGTAAGTCCCTGCCCGGGATCTGAACCTGCGAACCCGGGCCACAGAAGTGGAGCATGCTGAGCTTAACCACTATGCCACAGGGCCAGCCACCATTATATGATTTTTAACGTTTATTTTCCAGTCCAGAGCAAAATTTCCATACTAGTTTAGTGTCATTTCTACATTTTAACAGAGTCAATACTCACTGCCAGTTTTTTCACCACAGTTTCTCTGTTTTTGAATTCTTTACTTTAATCTCTTAATTGGCTGATTTTTCTTAACGAGTAGTTCTTTTAATGGATCCTGCATTGCCCAACATTTTTCCTTTATGAAAATAGCTACTTGTTACTTTTATTCTTGAATAACATCTTGTCTGAATCTATTATTCTTGGGTTACACTGTATATTATTCTTGGGTCACATTCTATTTCCCTTTTCGAGGATTGTTTTAATTATCTATCGCTGGGTAACAAATTACTCGAAATTTTAGCCACTTACAACAAACCTTTGTTATCATACACAGTTTCTGAGGGTCAGGAATCTGGGAGCGGCTTAGCTGTGTGGTTCTGGCTCAAGATCTCTCATGATATTGCATCAGGCTGTGGGCTAGGTCTGTAGTCATCTCAAGGGTTGACAGAGCCTAGAGGATTTACTTCCAAAATGGTTCACTCATGTGATTGTGCTTAGGAGGCTGTTCCTCACTGTTGTTGGCAGAGAACTTTAGTTCCTCGTAGAATTGGCCTTCGTATAGCAGCTGGCTTACCTCAGAATGAGTGCTCCAAGAGAGAGCATGCAACCAGGACAGAAGCTGCAGGGCTTGTAGAACCAAGGCTTGGAAGTGACATAGCATCACTTCTGTAGGAGTCTGTTGGTCACACAGACCAACCCTGGTGAAATGAGGAGACTACACAAGGGTGTGCATACCAGGAGGCAGGATCATTGAAGGCCATCTTGGAGGCTGGCTACTACTACTCTTTGCTTTCTGGCGCTGAGTATTGCCATGGAGAAGTCAGAAGCCAGCCTAAATTCTCTCTATAAATCCTAGATGCCTGAAAAGAAGAAATCTTTATTATTGAAGCTCATTAGTTTGTCTCTGAATTGAATGTTCTATATCAAATTTTCTTGGAGATGATATTCTGTTCTGCAGATTCAGTTTTTGGTTCATTTCAGGGATATTTCTTGAATTATATCTTTGAATAAAAATGTTCTTACATTTTTGGGTTCTCTTCTTCAAGAACATCAGTTATACTTAGATTCTCTTTATCTCCCTTATCTATTAGCTCCTCTCTAATTGCTTCAATCTTTGGCCTTTTCATTCTGTTTCACTGTGATGATCTCTTTTAGTAATGTAGTTTTTACCTGCATTTATCACATCCTTTACCATTTATTATCAATTCATTATTTGTGTATTAATATTGTTTTGATCCTCATTTTTTCCTTTAGGACTACAAAATTTCTCTCTTTTCAAAATATCAGTCTGTTATTTGATCATTTTATCTGAGAGTTCTTGATTTATTCAATTCATGTTTTCATTAAGCTGTTTTATAGTGTAAAACAATTGTAAGATATTTTCTGCTGTTCCATTTTTTATAATAGGTGGCCCTAAATATCTCCCCGTATAATTTGGTCAGACCAACAAAAGTGAGAGAATATAGAAATAATATTAAATAACTCATTGCAACTTTCAATTTTCTCAGGTCGGAGGCACCACAAATGAGTGATTTTTTCTCTGCTCTTATGAACATGAAGAGGGAATGGCAGATACTTAAATAACTATGTGGCCCTACCAGTTCTGAGATGCCAGTAGGAATCTGGAAAAGACAACCTGAGTGCAGCTTTAGTAAAAGGAAGTTACCAGTAACATACAGCACTTTTTTCTCCCTAAAATTATATAATTGTTGATCCTTCTTACAACAAACTCCTAAAGATTATGCAAATTCTTTCCTTGGAATTTTGCCATAATAAATATTGTTTAAAATAGGGAAGCCATCAGGAGGAAGGTGTTGGGGTATCATTTTGATTCCTAAAGATTATAGATGTAATTGATTTGTCCTTTGTCCATGCATAATTTTATGAAAATCAAAGTTAGCAAGGTGTTCAATCAAAACATCTGAAATAGCTATTGGCACTGACCCCCCAGTAATTTCTAATATGTATTTCCAGAATTGTTTTATGTATATAACCCAAATATGTATATATCTTTTAAAACTACATACACATATATGTGGACATGCTAAAGATACTTTTTTGTACCTACTTTTTTTACTTATTGTTATTGGAAATCTTTTCATATCAGAACATAGAGATTTAATTCATATTTTTTAAAATGCCATGATTTAGTTACCCTCTTCTCTGCAGATAAATATTTATTTCCTTTTATTCATGTATACCTATGTACGTATATATGAAAGTATGTTCATAGGACAAATTCCCAGGAAAAATTAATGAAATTCTTAATGTAGGTTAGGTACGACCTACTAGGCTCCATTCTGTAAGAGATACTTCACTTTACTTGTGTCCTTTGAGCTTAAGCAGCTCAAATTTTAGAGGAGTTTATCATATTTGGGGTCCTCCTTAACAAGGTCTGAAACTCCCCCAAAATTGTGTCTTTTTTCTCCTTTTCATCTGATAATTTTTTTTTCTGAGAAAGATTGGCCCTGAGCTAATATCTGTGCCAATCTTCCTCTATTTTTTATGTGGGACGCTGCCACAGCATGGCCACCGACGAGCGGCGTAGGTTCATGCCCAGGATCTGAAGCCAGGCTGCTGAAGCAGAGTGCACCACACTTAACCACTAGGCCACGGGGCCGGCCCCTTTTTATCTGATAATTTTTAATTGATACTTTAAAAAGAAACAAAGGTTATTATTATTTTTTTTAAATAATTTTATTTATTTATTCCCCCCCCCCCAAGCCCCAGTAGATAGTTGTCTGTCATAGCTGCACATCCTTCCAGTTGCTGTATGTGGGACGCGACCTCAGCATGGCCTGAGAAGCACTGCGTTGGTGCGCGCCTGGGATCCGAACGTGGGCCGCCAGCAGTGCAGCGCGAGCACTTAACCGCTAAGCCACAGGACCAGCCCACAAAGATTATTATTGTATTGGAATTATGTAATTAATGATCTAGGTACAATTTATTAAATTTCTTGGATATTTGGTTCACTCAAGAGTGAGTCACTTCTGGGCCTGTGCAGAAGGCTATTTCTGAGTGTAGCACAGTGTCTGCCATTCACGTTGTTCTAGGCCAGTCTAGTTTCTAAAGGGAGGAGCTGTAATTAAAGACTAAGTTAAAAATGGGCAGAGCTATTTATTGCACGGAATATGGAGAGTGCCATCTTCCCCTTGCTTCTTACCAATAATAGCAACATTAGTACATTACTTAGCTCATGCTATAGACTGAATGCTTGTGTCCTCTCAAAATTCCTGTGTTGAAACACTAAACTCCAACGTGATGATATTAGGAGGCTGGCCTTCTGGGAGGAGACTAGGTCATGATGGTGGAGCCCTCATGAATGAGATTAATGCCTTTATAAAAGAGACCCCAGAAAGCTCCCACGCCCCTCCTACCACATGAGAACACAACAAGAACATGGCTCTTTATGAACCAGGAAGCAGGCTCTCACCAGACATCGAATCTGCCAGCACCTTGATCTTGGACTTCTCAGCCTCAAGAGCTGTGAGAAATAGATTTGTGTTGTTGCCTCTCAGTCTGTAGTATTCTGTTGCAGCAGCCAAAACAGATCAAGACAGTTCATAATAAGCCCTGAATAAATGTTAGCTAAGTGCTTTATATGCATTATGTCGTGCGGTATTAATCATGACCACAATCCTATCAGAGAAGTGCTATTGAAATTCCCATTTGATAAATATATGAATGTATGCCAGTATTGATATACCTAGTGAATGGCAATGTTGAATTTGAACTCAGGCCATCTGACTTCATAGATTAGACAAAGGAGATGTTGCCTTCTACTTCAGACATTGACCCCCAACGGCACACCTCTGCACGTTCAACAGCAGTAGTAGCAACTTTGCAAACATTGGCATCTCAGTTGCTACTCAGCAGATTGGGAGTGACCAGAGTTTTATCTAGTAACTGCAGTGAGTTGGAGAAAGAGAGGAAAAAAATGGTTCCAAGCACTAGACTAAGTTGCTCATGGAGAACAGTCTCTAGTCCCTCCCAGAACAATTCTGGAGGAATATGAGAAAACTGGAGCTCCCAAAGGAAAAAAGGAGCAGATCTAGGGAAATACAAATTTGTGGCTGCCTTTGTGCACAGTTTTACCCTAGGCCTGGCTTACCCAAATGTAAATACATACACATACACAGTTCCTGATACATGTGAGAACCAAAGTATTTAGACCATACATGACCACAAAGATACTGACTTTTGACACCTTCTCAGTAATGTGTTAGAAAACCCTGGAAGGAAGTAAGAGAAACAGCTCTGTACTTATTGTCTTGCTTGTTTGGCTCTGAGTCACCTGCTGATCCTTTCAAAACTGCATACCAGTCTTCATCCCGGATTGTCCCACACAGATTCATGCCAGCTGGGAACTTCCTGGTATGGGGCTAAATATAGAACTGTCTGGAATTCTCAGTCTCTGTCTGTTCAAAGTTCACACTGAAACACTCAGACTTTTCATCTACATCATGCTGTTTTCTAGATGTTTCTGTTTCTATTTGCTACAGTCAGCTCTGTGTACGTGGTATGATTCTCCTTTTACACTCTGCAAAATGGCTTTCTTTTGGCTTCGACCGCTGCGGTGGGAGGGTTTTATTGATGGCCTGCTTTTGGAGGGAAGTTGCAGGTGGAGTGCTTTATGAGGACTCTCCCACTATTTACAAGCAATTTACTTTAGTTATTGGGGGCATTACTCAATGCCATTGCCTTACTCCCATCCCTACCCCATTATTTATGATTAGTACACAGCCTGAAGCAAGACACACATTTGCATATGAAGAGCAAATTGTTAACAGTGAGGATTTGGAGTCTGATTGCTTTAGAGGCTAGTCTGGACCTTGTTCTTCCAAACTGGGTGACCTTGGGCAAGATACTTAACCTCTCTAATCCTCAATTTCTTTGGCTGTAAAATGGCAATTAAGTGACACCCAGCAACAATTCAAAAGTTCCCCCACCCTTTCTTTTGCATGTTTTAAACACTGAAAGGAGACAGTTCTCTCTCTCTCTTATTTATTTTTAAAGATCTTTTTTTTTAAGTTATTTTATTGAGGTCTTATTGACTTATAACATTGTGTGAATTTCAGGTGTACCTTATTATATCTCAGCTTCTGTATAGACTGTCATGTTCACCACCAATAGTCTAGTTTTTATCTGTCACCATACATATGTGCCCCTTTGCCCCTTTTGCCTACCCCCCTTACCCTCACCCTCTTCCCCTCTGGTAACCACTAATCTGTTCTCCTTATCTATATGTTTATCTTCCACATATGAATGAAATCATACGGTATTTGTCTTTCTCTGTCTGACTTATTTCGCTTAACAAAATACCTTCAAGTTCCACCCATGTTGTTGCAAGTGGCACAATTTTGTCTTTTTTTATGGCTAAGTAGTATTCCGTTGTATAAATATACCACATCTTCTTTATCCATTCATCCATTGATGGGCACTTGGGTTGCTTCCACATCTTGGCTACTGTGAATAATGCTGTGATGAACATAGGGGTGCATAAATCTTAAAGATCATTTTTATTTGGAGAAAGTAGTGTTGGGAACTAACATTTTTATTTGGGGTTGTGAGAAACCTTCAGTTTCTCTGAAATTTATAGTTCTTTTTGTTTTCTGTTTACCAACTTCTGACAAAATTTTAAAAAATTAAATTTGCTCAGAGATTTCACTGTCTATCAAGTGATTTTCAGTCTGGTAATGATGTTCTCAAACTAGAATTCTTTAATTTTTTGGAGGTTCTTTTTTTAAATAAATGAGAATGAGAAATTTATTCAAAAGGCAGAAGATGTTAGTGAATTAAGAACTAATGGCAGATTTTTCTTTTTATTGTGGTAAAGTATACATAGAGTTTACCATTTTAACCATTTTTAAGTGTACAGTTCAGTGGCAGTAAGTACATTCACATTGTTGTGCAACCATCACCACCATCCATTCTAGAACTTTTTCACCTTCCCCAACTAAAACCGTAACCATTAAATAATAACTCCCATTCTCCCCTCCCCCAGCTCCTGGCAACCACCGTTCTATTTTGTAATGGCAGTTTTTTTTTTTTTTGTGAGGAAGATCGGCCCTGAGCTAACATCCATGCCAATCCTCCTCTTTTTTCTGAGGAAGACTGGCCCTAGTCTAACACCCGTGCCGATCTTCCTCCACTTTTTTTTTTTTTAATAATTTTATTTATTTATTTTTTCCCGCAAAGCCCCAGCAGATAGTTGTAGGTCATAGCTGCACATCCTTCTAGTTGCTGCACGTGGGACGCGGCCTCAGCATGGCCGGAGAAGCGGTGCGTCAGTGCGCGCTGGGGATCGAACCCCAGGCCACCAGCAGCGCAGCGCGAGCACTCAACCGCTAAGCCACGGGCCTGCCCTCTTCCTCCACTTTTATATGGGATGCCACCACAGCACGGCCTGACAAGTGGTGCATCTGTGCGCACCCAGGATCCAAACTTGGGCCGCCAGCATCGGAGCACGCACACTTAACCACTACGCCACAGGGCTGGCCCTTGTAATGGTGGATATTTTTAAGGAGAAAGGAAGTGGGTTGGTGCTTCCATTGCCTGTGGCAGGCATTGCATTTCTGCCGCAGGTTTGTGCCATTTTCTAAACTATACCACTGAGATTTTAAACTGGCTTCTCTGCATCGTCGTTGAAGAGGAATGCCCAGCCAGTGCCGGGAGCCCTGAGTCCTTGCTGTCTGACAGCAGCCCCATCCTCTCCTGCTGCTTTAGAGAAATCAGTCCTACTCTCAATATCCTGTCTTAGGCCCTGCTCAGCCTCTGACTCTTCCTTCCAAGCCTTGAATTTCAGGCCAGGGACTCCAGCTGGTTTGACACCTGCCTGCCAACGCCAGATCAGTTTCCATCTCACCAGGAATTGACCATTCAGCACGTTCCTCCAGCCCAAATAACTGATCTAGTAAAGGCACTCTAGGCCTCAGGTGCTTATCTGTAAATTGAAGAGGGTGAATTGGGTACTCTCAAAGATATTTTGCAGCTCTAAAATTGTCACTCTCTGTTTAAGACAAATGAAAAGTAGTCCTAACTAATAAGCTAGATAAATTTCTCCTGTAGAAATTCCCTCCCCTATTAGTGTCTGTCATAATTTGATAAATGTTTTTTTTTCTTTGCTGGGATAGATTCACCCTAACATCTGTTGCCATCTTCCTTTTTTTGTTGCCCCCAGTACCTAGTTGTATATTCTAGTTGTGAGTCCTTCTAGTTCTTCTATGTGAGCTGCCGCCACAGCACGGCTACTGACAGATGAATGGTGTGATTCTGCGCCCAGGAACCGAGCCCAGGAACCGAACCCAGGCCGCTGAAGTGGAGCACGCCAAATGTAAACCACTAGGCCATCAGGGCTGGCTCTAAGCACAAATGTTGAAAGCGTTATGTTTGCTTTGAAAGTTAGGCTAATGGTCAGTAAAGGGTTGATGACTTTAGGAGAAAAGATAATCTGTTAGCCAGTACAAAGCATTTCATATCCTGAATATAATCCTGAAAATATTGAAGATCTCCTAGGGGCCTCTGGATGGACTATGTTGTCTTTGCATCAGATGGTTTTGACTTTCAGGCTAATACAGCCTTCGTCCAGGTGAAGGCAAGTAGCTTGCTATTTGATAGGGTTATTTGCATTTCAAAGCTAATCAGTATTAAATAATCGGCTGGTAAGAGAAGAGTAAGAGGGTCATTGTGTGTATTTTATTATTGTGTAAACTTGGGAAAACAAGCTGAGAGGCTGAGAGAGCTCGCTCAAATTCCAGCAGATAAGAAAGGAGCTTATATAAAAGTTCTCTTAATGGGTGAGTTTCTCATTTCCTCCTGAAGAGAGAACCGGGAGGGTCACGTGACTACTAGGCTTTATAAGGAAGTAACAACAAATTGTGGAGAGCACAACCATATTTATTTCTGACACAGACCTTATACTTAAGGTAAAAGCGCTTTTTAAATCTTTAGCTTTCATTCCTCTGTAACTAGATGGTTACTTTTCAGGATCTTTAATAGTATGAATTAATAATTACAATGTTTCATTGGCCAGTTCAGATCAAACTTGATTGTAACTCTAATTCAGTGGTTGTTTCTTTCTTTCTTTTTTTTTTTGTGGTGCGGAAGCTTGGCCCTGAGCTAACATCTGTTGCCAATCTTCCTCTTTTTGCTTGAGGAAGATTGTCCCTGAGCTAACATCTGTGCCAGTCTTCCTCTCTTTTTTATGTGGGACACTGCCACAGCATGGCTTGATTTATGTAACAATAGATTTTTTTTGAAGTAATCTTAAGTAGGAAAATAAGCTTTTGTCATATGTATGCATTAATTTTAAAAAAATTATTGGTTCACAAAATTGAAAAATGTGCAAATATATGCACTGCATCTTAACACTGGCCTATTATGCTAATATATATTGTAATGTATATTAGATATATATTAATATATATTGTAATGTATATTAGATATATATTAATATATATATACTAATATAATTATATATTTATTAATTTCTTTTGTAAGGATGAATTATTTGTTGAGCACCTATAGTATAGAAAACATTTTAATTAATGCTACTAGAGAAACAAAGATAGATAAAATGGGACCCTGATTCTCAAGAAGCTTAAAATTATTTGATGAAAAACTAAATAATAATAAATATTTCAAATAACATTTAAAACAAAAAAAAAAGAGATCTGTAGGAAACAGTTTAGATCATTTATGTAATTGATACTGATATTTCTGAACATACCGTAAAATTTCACAGCCTAGGCTCATCTGGAGAAGTTCTCTCAAAGGATGGATAGGATTAAATAGGCTATAAACTCCCTGATTAGTAGTGACCTGATCTGATGTAACTTCGTATCTCACACACTGCTTAATATATACTAGGCCCTCAGTTAAAAAAAAAAAGTAATGTACGCACGCACATATAATTTAAATGAGTGCTGAGTGTTTATTTTATTTTATTTTTTGGTGAGGAAGATCGGCCCTGAACTAACATCTGTTGCCAATCTTCCTCTTTTTGCTTGAGGACGATTGTCCCTGAGCTAACATCTGTGCCAGTCTTCCTTTATTTTTGTATATGGGATGCCACCTCAGCATGGCTTGATGAGTGGTGTATAGGTCCATGCCTGGGATCTGAACCTGTGAACCCCAGGGAAGGGGAAGGATCCCAGGCCAGTGGTAGAGTTTGAGGGAAACTACAGAGGTGATAGAGTTCAAGACATGCTGGGAGGCCAGAGAGAAAGTCTGTTTGGTGGAAGTGGAGCACTCTTACTGGAACGAATGGATAGGAGGATCTTCAACAGAAGGTAGGTTGAGGGAGATTTTGTAGACCTTAAATAATACATTTTAGGTTGCACCCTGTATGAAACAGGGAGGATGCATAAGACCTTGTGAAGGAAACAGAGATCTGGGCATGTTACTTCCAAGACCCAGGACCTACATGAGTTAAACCCAAATTCCTCAACCAGACTTCCATTCTTAAATTTCTCAAGTCTCACTTCATTCCTTAATCTCCTTGTTTTCCCATTCGTCTGACATCCTCATTTGGTCACTATACACACTTGCAAATCCCTCAGTTGGAATTAATCTTCCCATATTCTCAAAGGTCTCCTTGTAATCCATGGTTATAGCTGTTGTTAGTTTCCCTTTTGAGTGGACGTGGGTCTCAGGCACCAGATTGATGCATATGCAAAGGAGCACAGATAATGTCTTGTTCATCTTTGTATACACCACTCTCCAGTACTCAGTACAGGCTAGTACTAAGTGAAGGTTATTTGAAATAGTGATTTCTTATTATCGACTAATGAAAGTGCTGAATGTTGTTTCCTCTTACAAGCTGACATTAGTACACATTACAAGTAAGCCCAACATAAAAAGCTGCCTAATGGATGGTAAGAGGCGCCGTTATATAAATTCCTCTACTTGAAGTATTATTTCTACCTGAATCACAGGGTGTTTTTTTTTTTTTTTTTGTGAGGAAAATCAGCCCTGAGCTAACATCCATGCCAATCCTCCTCTTTTTGCTGAGGAAGACCGGCTCTGAGCTAACCTTTATTGCCAATCCTCCTCCTTTTTTCCCCTTTTTCTCCCCAAAGCCCCAGTAGATAGTTGTATGTCATAGTTGCACATCCTTCTAGTTGCTGTATGTGGGACGTGGCCTCAGCATGGCCGGAGAAACGGTGCGTCGGTGCTTGCCCGGGATCCGAACCCGGGCTGCCAGTAGCGGAGCGCGCGCACTTAACTGCTAAGCCACGGGGCCAGCCCACACAGGGTGTTTTTGATCCAACTAACATAGGTAGTTATGTCAAGTCTCAGAATGTTTGCCAGGGGTGAAAAAGAATTATGACAAAGCCTGGTTACTATTAGGAAAAAAAGTTTTCTTACTGAAAGAACATTTTTACAAATGATAATAAATAAACTTCTCATGAATGGACTTTATGAACTTCTTGGCTATATTAAAGAGAAGCAAGTTTTTTGCTGTTATAGCTTGATAAAAAAGATAGAAGGAATGGTCATGATAATCAAACGACTTTTTGTCATTTATGAAGGTCATGTCCTCAGCCATGTTGGGCACAGGGCTGGACTTTATGTCATGGGTTGATAAGAGTTATCAACATTTTACAAGAGAGAAACTTTATCTGAAAGCCAGCATTTTTATTGCCTAGTTCATAGTTGGTTTCGAATCTCTGCCTGTTTTGTGCTTACGCTGATTACTAAGTGTACTTTCATGTCAGGCATAGAGAGAGTCTCTGGACATTGAGAAAGCCACCAGACAGAGGCCAAGGAAAACAGAAACCGGGCTATTCATTAATGAATAGCCAGCAGCTATGAATGAATAATACAATGAATGCACAATAATCTACTTGTTTTGAAAAATGTTTATTAATCATTCCCAGAGGGCCTGAGCTAGGTGACTATGTCATAGATACTTTTTATCCCCTTCGGCAAATATACACCTGCAGAGAATGTCCCCCCAGAGCTCCACTCCCGAGAGTATGATGAGAATAGTGCCCTCTATTCTAATAGTGGCCGTGGCAGCCCTGACCTCCACAGAAGGTAGTCAATGATGATTCTTGAACAAAGGAATGAATGAATGAAGGTTCGTTCAGAATGAATGCTAAGGCAGAAGACAGTTTGACAAAAGCCATTTTTGAAACCAGGGCCATTATTATAATATTAGTCTAAACAGCATGATCCGTGAATAAACATGCAGTGCTGTATTAGCCATACCAGAGACTTAAGAAAATGTGCCTCCCCAGGAAAATCAGTTAAAAAAGAATAATTCCACATAAAATCACTTACAGATATGTTTCCTGCTGAAAATACCAGGGACAAATTCAACATCGATATGAAGCCTAGAGAATTATTTCTGAATATTGGTGCTCTCTTCGCGCACTGCCCTCCTCCACTCTTCCAACCCTGGGGCACAAGAGCTGCCCTTCAATTTGAGTAAGTAAGAAGTGTTGGTGAGTCATATTAGCTATTTCTAATACACAGACACATGAGAGAGCGATTTGATAAAGAATTTGCTTGCTAGCAATTGGATTTGAGCAAGTCCGGGCTTTGAGCCAGATTCTGGAGTGAGGCAGAAATGGGGACTAGAGAGAAAAGCTGTGGGCTTTTTGGACTAGAACAGAGAGAATGCAGATGTAAAACCAGGGTTTAATTTGGGTTGTGATTTAGAGTAGGTGTTGATTTAGGAAGATCTAAAAAGTATAGAATTAATGAAAAGGTTAATGATGGGCCTCCTGAAGTGAGAGAATGATGACAGGTTATGGAATATGCTTAGCTCCTAATCATTATGTATTTTTATACCTAGGTGCTGAAAAGTGGGAGCTAAAAATAAATAGTGGTACATTTTTAAATAGTAGATTTCTTCTCTTCCCTGAATTTCTAACCTTATTTCATGAACACGAACCTAATTTTAAAAGTAAAGAAACTTTGTACTTAGAAACAAAACTGAGAGACTCTATTAATCCTTCAATTTATGAGAAGTACTTATTGAGACTGGAGAATTATTATTTGTGTCCTTAGTTCTGATATTTATTTGTACATTTGGTGCCTTGTTCTACAAATAATTTAGGCAGAAATGATTGGTAACTTCAGACAACACCACCCTGATGCAAAACCTCCCTACCCAGCCATCTCACACATCTAGAACCCCGATGGGAAACTAGAATAAACCCCAAGTCTTTCAGCATATAAATAGATGTTACAAGATTCATGCATCAAGTCAGTCAGTACTGTCAACCATTAAAAAAACCACTCAGGCCCTCAGTCATTATTTATTTACTTTAATTTTAGACAGAATGGTAATAAGCTCAGTGATCTGGGTTTATGTAGCCCACAGGAGACCAGAGCGGCACATTGCTGCACATTTCCTTGGCATCAACAAGTATGCAAAGGGCTTTCATATCCATTATTAACTGCTCGAGGCAGACACGGCACTAACATCAAGAAGTGGCAGTTGACTGCCTGACAGCTCCAAGAACGCAGAAGAATTCTAAATAGTAGGCACATAGACCACAAGAATACACTGGTCTACAGCCATGATTAAAGGGAAAGAAGAGGCAGGCATACTGTTCTCAGGAGACATTGCCACAGTCCAGACTCAGAACCTCAAATGAATATAGAGGCCGTCTAGTCCAGCTCCCAGTCAGCACATGGGTCACCTCCATAGTTTTCTTCTTAGGTAATCAGACAGCCTCTGTGTTTATGTTGCCAGGGATGAGAGTCTCTCCAGTTGACAAGGAATCTGTTAATGATTAATTTTATGTGTCAGCTTGGCTGGGCCATGGTGCCCAGATATGTGGTCAAACGTTAGTCTGGATGTTTCTGTCAGGGTGTTTTTGGATGAATTAATGTTTAAATTGGTGGACTTTGAGTAAAGCAGATTGCCCTCCATATTGTGGGTGGGCCTCATCTAATCTGTTGAAGTCCTGAATAGAACAAAAGACTGACCTCCCCTGAGCAAGAAGGAATTCCACAGCAGATGGCTTTCAGACTTGAACTACAACACCGGCTCTTGTCTGAGTCTCTAGCTTGCTGGCCCACTCTGTAGATTTTGGACTTGCCAGCCTCTATAATCACGTGAGCCAATTCATGAAAACAAATCTGTTTCTTTCTATCTATCTATCTATCTATCTATCTATCTATCTATCTATTTATCTATCTATCTATCTATCTGTCATTCCTCTTGGTTCTGTTTCTTTGGGGACTCCTGAATACAAATCCCTTTTAAAATTAGGACATAATACATCACATAGTTCTGATAATGTCATTACTTTGTTAAAAATTCTTGATAGAAAATGTTCTTTGCAGCATTATTTATAATAGCAATAAGTTGGAATTAACCTAAATATCCATCAATAATGAATTAAATAAATGAATTGACATGATAGGACATATCCCTTACAGTAGAATACTATGACTCTATAGAAAATGATTGAGATAGAGCTATATCTGTGTGGTGACATAAAAAGATGTCCAAGATATGTTGTTAGTGAAAAATTGCAAATTGCAGTGAAACACATATGATCTCATTTATATGGAAATAGTTATATATGGTATAGTCTTATAGGAAAATAGTATAATTAAAATAGCTAACTGCGAACACTGAGGGCTTCCTACGTGGATGTACCGTTCAAGGAGCTTTACCTGTATTAATTCCTTTCATTCACGGAATTCAACAAATATTTATTACATGCTGATAGCCATTCAGCAGTAAATGAGACCAATAGTTAAAAAAATGGGGCGATTTTGCCCCTCAGAGGACATCTGGCCATGTCTGGAAACATTTTTTGTTGTCGCAAGAGTGTGTGTGTTTAGGGGGTTTGCTAACGGCATCTACTGGGTAGAAGCCAGGGATGCTGCTACACATCCAACAGTGCACCAGGCAGCTCCCCACTACAAAGAATTATTCAGCCCAAAATGTCAATAGTGCAGATGTTGAGAAACCCTGAACTAGACAAAATCCCTGCTTTCATGGAGTTGGCAATCATTCATTTAATCCTCATAACACCTCTATGAGGAAGGCACTATTATTATCTATTATTATAGTTGAGGAACATGAACCATAAAAAGGTTAAGTAAAGATATGAGCTAAATTGTTCACGGCTACCTCCGGGAATTGGGTTTGGTGGTGAACTTTCACTTTATACGTAATATATTCTGATATCTTTGAGTTTTTAATGATAAACTTGTTTTACCTTTATAATTATTTTTCTAATTAAAATTTGAGTTAAAAAGGATTTTAAAATTCTTTATAGCTCCCAATTCCCTGTTTAAAACAACCTAATATCCTCAACATAGCTCTCCAGGTCCTCCCTGGTCTGGTTCCATCTGCGTTTCCAGCAGTCTTTGCTTCTCCTTCTCACACACTCGACATTCCAGCTGCAGTCAGTTAATGTCTCTTTTGGGAGGCCTGTACTTTGGTTTGCTCGTCTTTCTTTTTTTTTTTTCCTTTAGTGTAACTTTATTGACTTGAAACATAATGACATTTCCCAAGGTACTCAAGCTATTTTCACATTAGCACTGGAAAAAAATCTGCCTAGTTAAATTTCTCAGAAATTTTTTTTTTTTGTCTTCAAACAACACAAATTTATGTACAGGATTGGTTCCTTACAGAAGCTCTAAAGGAGAATCTATTCCAAGCCTCTCCCCTAACTCCTGGTGGCTGCCGGAAATTCTTGGCATCCTTGACTTGTAGCTGCATCCCTCGTTTCTCTGCCTGTGTCTTCCCAGGGCCTCTCTCTCCTCTCCCATGCTCTCTCTCTCTTTTTTTTTTTTTTTTTTTTTAATTTTTTGTTTATTGCAGTAACATTGGTTTATAACATTGTATAAATTTCAGGTGTACATCATTATACTTCTATTTCTGCATAGATTACATCATGTTCACCACCCAAATACTAATTACAACCCATCACCACACACTTGTGCCGAATTATCCCTTTCGCCCTCCTCCCTCCCCCCTTCCCCTCTGATAACCACCAATCCAATCTCTGTCTCTATGTGTTTGTTTGTTGTTGTTATTATCTACTAGTTAATGAGGGAAATCATATGGTATTTGACCTTCTCCCTCTGACTTATTTCACTTTGCATAATACCCTCAATGTCCATCCATGTTGTCACAAATGGCTGGATTTCATTGTTTCTTATGGCTGAGTAGTATTCCATTGTGTATATATACCACATCTTCTTTATCCATTCGTCCCTTGATGGGCACTTAGGTTGCTTCCAAGTCTTGGCTATTGTGAATAACGCTGCAATGAACACAGGGGTGCATGTATCTTTATGCATTGGTGTTTTCAAGTTCTTTGGATAAATACCCAGCGGTGGAATACCTGGATCATATGGTAGTTCTATCCTTGACTTTTTGAGGAATCTCCATACTGTTTTCCATAGTGGCTGCACCAGTTTGCACTCCCACCAGCAGGGTATGAGAGTTCCCTTCTCTCCACATCCTCTCCAACACATGTTGTTTCCTGTCTTGTTAATTATAGCCATTCTGACGGGTGTGAGGTGATATCTCATTGTAGTTTTGATTTGCATTTCCCCGATAGTTAATGATTTTGAACATCTTTTCATGTGTCTGTTGGCCATCTGTAGATCTTCTTTGGAGAAATGTCTGTTCAGGTCTTTTGCCCATTTATTTTTTTAATTCTTTTAAAGATTTTATTTATTTATTTCCCCCCCGACCAAAGCCCCAGTAGATAGTTGTATGTCATAGCTGCACATCCTTCTAGTTGCTGTATGTGGGACGCGGACCCAGCATGGCCGGAGAAGCAGTGTGTCGGTGTGCGCCCGGGATCCGAACCCAGGCCGCCAGCAGCGGAGCATGCGCACTTAACTGCTAAGCCATGGGGCTGGCCCCCATTTTTTAATTGGGTTGTTAGTTTTTTTGTTGTTGAGATACATGAGTTCTTTATATATTTTGGAGATTAACCCCTTATCCGATGTGTGGTTTGCAAATATCTTCTCCCAATTGTTAGGTTGTCTTTTCGTTTTGTTGATGGTTTCCTTTGCTGTGCAGAAGCTTTTTAGTTTGATGTAGTCCCATTTGTTTATTTTTTCTATTGTTTCTCTTGCCTGGTCAGACACGGTGCTTGAAAATATGTTGCTAAGACCGATGTCGAAGAATGTACTTCCTATGTTTTCGTCTAGAATTTTCATAGTTTCAGGTCTTACATTCAAGTCTTTAATCCATTTGGAGTTAAGTTTTGTGTATGGTGTAAGGTAAGGGTCTACTTTCATTTGTTTGCATGTGGCTGTCCAGTTTTCCCAACACCATTTGTTGAAGAGACTTTCTTTTCTCCATTGTATGTTCTTGGCTCCTTTGTTGAAGATTAGCTGTCCATAGATGTGTGGGTTTATTTCTGGGCTTTCAATTCTATTCCATTGATCTGTGTGTCTGTTTTTGTGCCAGTACCATGCTGTTTTGGTTACTATAGCTTTGTAGTATATTTTGAAATCAGGGAGTGTGACACCTCCAGCTTTGTTCTTTTTTCTCAGGATTCCTTTAGTTGTTCGGGGTCTTTTGTTGTTCCATATAAATTTTAGGATTCTTTGTTCTATTTCTGTGAAAAATGTTGTTGGAACTTTGATAGGGATTGCATTGAATCTATAGATTGCTTTAGGAAGTATGGACATCTTAACTATGTTAATTCTTCCAATCCAAGAGCACAGAATATCTTTCCATTTCTTTGTGTCTTCTTCAGTTTCTTTCTGCAATGTTTTATAGTTTTTGGTGTACAGATCTTTCACCTCTTTGGTTAAGTTTATTCCTAGGTATTTTATTCTTTTTGTTGCAATTGTAAATGGGATGGTATTCTTAATTTCTCTTTCTGCGCCTCCAGGAAGGCTGCGGACCTGTGGGCTGCTCCCGGGCGGCCGTGAAGCTGGCGGCTTGTGAAGGCGGCGTTTTTCCTCTCCAGAAGGGAGTTTCTGCCTCTTCCACCTCAATTAAGATTGTCCTTTGTTGCAGGAGTTCCTCTTATCCAGCTTTCAGTTCTGTCTCAGGGGTAATTTTTCCACGAGTAGTTGTAAATTGGCTGTGTCCACGTGAGGAGGTGAGTTCAGACTCTGCCTACGCCGCCATCTTGACTTCTGTTGCTCGTCTTTCTATTACCTGTGAAACTAAATAGGATCTTGCTCATAAATTGTGAACCAAAGATAATTACAGAGATGGATTCCTTTTATATTGAACCAAAAATCTGCTTCCCTATAATAATCTTTGCCCGTTGGTCCTGGTTCTCTGCTCTAGGTATTTATAATTTATATCCAAGGCCTCTTCACAAGACAACACTACCAACATTTAAACATTTATCTTCTCTAAGTTTTCTCTTTGTAAGTGAAGCCTCTCTAATTCTTTCAGTCATTTCCCTGACTGGACCTTATTTCAAGACCATTTACCATCCTAGGTGCCCTCGAAAGCTCTACCTTGCCGATGTTCTTCCTAAAGTGGGGCGGGCAGTATGGTACATGAGAGTTCAGGAGTGAAATGAGTAGTTAGAAAGCAAACATTCTCTTACTCTTTATCTTTTCTGAACTTTGTATGTGTATGTGGGCCTTCGTTGCATTCACTTCCTTGGTGGTTGTGTCACACGTCACTGAATCATAGCTCATCATGATAATGAGAGATATTTATCATGGTGCTGAGTCATCAATAAAGCATTACACCATATTCATCAACAAAGCATTACATCATATTCAACACACTCTGCTTAAGAAGGCAGGGAATCATTTAATGCAATTTATATTTTTATATGGAATAGAAACAAATTCTTTTTAAAATTGATGTTTCTTAAAGAGGTGCTCACACTACAATCTGGAGCACTAAATTCTACAAAAAAACCCCACAGATTCCTCCAAAGATCTGGCAAGACAACATTTAATTGTATCATGAATCAGAATGAATCAAGAGAAACTTTTTTAGAGCTCAGCAGAAATCCTAAAGATTGAAGATAGATTGTGTGTGCTAGTGATTTCAAAGCTTGTTTTTGAAATACCCCAGAAGATTTAGAATAAAAAATGTTATGTGGTTTGCCAAAGGTCACTCAAGAAGTCAGTGACACAGTCTCAAATCCCAGGTCAGGGTCTGAAATACTCAAAATAAAGTGAACTTTAGGTATTTTACCTCTAAAAAGTTGTGCATTTAGGAGATGATGTGTTTGTGTGAACAAATGATTGGCGTGCACTCAGTTGGGTGTTATGTCTCTGCAAACTCTTCTTTATTTCTTTAGTTGACTTATCTATGAAACACTTGGTTTTCTGTCTCCTATTAGGAGCTATTCTTTCTACAACAATTTGAAATAAACAATAGCTATCAGTGAATACCTTTAGCAGTAGTTCACATGACCACAATTTTATCATTTACCTTCTCCATCGTCTGTTCTCCTCCAAGCAACAATCATCTTCTAGTAGTATTCTGATCATGTTACTGACCTTCTCAAAAGCCTCAGGGGCTCCCAAAGTTTTTTGAAGTTAAATGAAGATTTGGGTAATGGACTTAGAGACCCTCTTACGAATTGACCTTCCTTTATCACACAAGGCTCTAATTTTCCTCCCGTGTGGTGTTTCCACCCCAGTCAGGAGAGACTGTTTCCCCCCAAACAAGACTCACCACCCCAGGAGTTTGAGGACATGCTTGCTTTGTAAGAGCTCTCTCTAAGGCTATGAATTTTTACAAATGGAGTCTAATAGCTCCAATGGACTCATTTAAGCTACCTCTTCACAAACTCAAAGTGCAGTGGAATCAAGGTTAAGAGAAGGTGGCTTGAGGAGCCTGCTTTACTAGGAAGCAAGTTCTGGAATGAATACCTATTTTTTGGACTACTTTTATCAATCTACTCTTATTATTTATGACTTAATTCTTCATTGTGTCCTCCCTCTGAACCTTTTCCTGCAAGATATTGAATACAGAGAACATAGGAGAAAATAGTAAAAATAATAGTTAACACTTGACACGTGCTTCAGATATGTCAGGCTCTTTACCTACTTTATCCCTAATCTTCACAATAATTATACAAGGCAGAGATGGATACACTTATTCTAAAGTTGTAAAACTGGCTGAGAGAAGTTTAGTCATTGCTCAAGTTCCCATAAGTACTAAGTGCCTAAAAGGAGAGACAAAAGATAATTTGCCACTCGTTATTAGATACCCGTGTACCTTGCGGGGAGGGTGGAAGAGGGAGATTTGTGGGGGGGATATGTGTAAAAAATTCCAAAAGTCGTCCATAGATTCTGTTAGGAAAAAATGGAAGATGTATGGATTAAGAAGGTGAAGGAGTGGGTGTTGGGGGTGAGTTTCTCTAACACTGAGTCAGATTTACTTTGAAGTTGGAACCATTTGAATTTTTGAAAACAAACTGATGGGAAAGAGAGTGGATGGTAGATAGAGACTTGGAAAGTCGTTTATACTTTTATTTTCTCATGGGCTTACCGTTAAGACTATGGGAAGTCACATTTGGGTGGGGGTGTTTCTGTGTGGCCGACATTTAAATTGGATCCTAAATGGAATTGAAGGTTTGAGATCTGAGTTTTTGAAACACCTGGTTCAATAATATAAAATACAGTGATTTGAATATTTCAGCCAACTCACAATTTTCCATTATGAGAACCTGGGTGAATAATATCTACAAGTAATTTCTAAGTCTCAAGCCATTAGTTGTCCTTCATCCAAATTGACACAATATTTATCAAAGCCACTAACTGGAAACAATTGAGATGGGTTGAAGATTTACTTTCTGTTCCTTTCCAGATCACTCGTTTTTGTCTCATGAAGGAGCAATTGGAAGGAGATAGATATGGAAAGAGTCTTCACAACCTGCACATTGACCAATCAGCCTTTAAATAACTAGAATTTACTTTAAAATGGTGAAAATAAAGGTTACAACTTATCTGTGATGTATGTAACTTATTTGCCAGTAACAGTCCTTATTTTATAGTGTTTTATTTTTCTATTTGTGATATCTAAATATCAATGTTAACTCCAGTTTAGAGCACATGATAAGAAGCCAACGGCATTTCTCCCCTTGTTATTGTCTCTGGACTAGAGCCACATTTTTAAAGAGTTTCCTGATATTAACACTAATCTGGGCCTTTTACCATGTATCCTTAGGCAAAAAATTCAACTTGAAATGAAAAATGGAAATTCGTGTGTCTGTGTGTGTAAAGAAATGAAGCTAAGACAAATATTCTGAAAGTTAGCATGAGTCACAAAATTATATTACTTGCTATATGATCAGGACATAAACTGAGACAGGATGGCTATATATTGAAAGTTTAATCTGTACATTGAAGAAAGTTGAGAAGTAGTATAAAGTGATTACTATATGAAAATAAAAGTCAAATAATAAGGCAAGCAGTTTTTATCCTGGATAAGACTGTATTTCTTTAAGTCTTAGAACCTAAAGACCATCTGGAAATAGAGTTGACTTGGAGGGAGGATGAAGAGCTTGGAGCTGTTGGTGGGAAAACAAAACAACAACAACAAATTCTTCCTTTGTTCCTTGCTCCTCTGCCAATAAATATTAATTGACCTACACATTGACCTTCCTCATTGTCATCCCCAATTTAATTTGTTAAATATTCTAAATTTTCAAGATAAATCGGAGAAAAATTTTACCTTTTGCACCAGTGTAATTCCCATTCTCAGTTCCTGTGAACCTGGCAGTCTTCTTTTATATTCCCTTCCTCAGGGATAAGGCTTGAAGAGAGCCTTCAATACATGCTCATTTCCTGTGTAAGATTTATACATATCAGAAATTACCAGTAGAGGGGCCGGCCCCGTGGCGTAGCGGTTAAGTGCGCACGCTCTGCTGCTGGCGGCCTGGGTTTAGATCCCGGGCGCGCACCGACACACCACTTGCCAGGCCATGCTGTGGCGGCGTCCCATATAAAGTGGAGGAAGATGGGCACGGATGTTAGCTCAGGGCCAGTCTTCCTCAGCAAAAAGAGGAGGACTGGCAGATGTTAGCTCAGGGCTGATCTTCCTCACAAAAAAAAAAAAACTATATTTCCTTAATTCCTGTTCTAATAACTATTTCACTAAATGATAAATTGTTTTTCTTCACTGAAATTCTTCTTATAAGTAGAATAAGGGTGCTTTCTTACATATATATATTTCAGCCTAAACAGAATAACCCTTAATCAGAATGACTTCTCCATCACTCTGTAATGTCTCTCCTCCTTCTCCTATCCTCTTCTTTAGCTGGAAAAAAATAAATCTTACATGAAACTTTCTGCCACTCATTAAGCTCATATTAATTTCAAGCCTCATATTGATTGATTCATATTGATTGATTGATTACAAGCCTCCCCTGAATTTGTGGTACCTGATTTATTTTTAATTTTTAAATCAAAGTACCCCAAATTATTTTATCTTATTTCTATTTTATTAATTTTGACTATTTATGTGATAGCAATATAAGTAACGATTAGGATGCTGAGCCACATTAGCCAAGAAAATCTTAAAAATTAGAGAAATAAAGAGACATATCACTAGCTATTATAATGTGTCAAAAAGCTCAATAAATGAACTTGTATGGTACTGGTATTTGAAATGACTTATAGATCAGTGCAATAGAATTAACAGTCCATAAACATGTCTAAGTGTATTTAAGTGTTTAAAAAAGATGATAAAGGTAATTCAAATTTAGTGTGGATCAATGAACTGGTATCAAAAAAGCCTTTGACAAATCCTGGACTGGTATCTAAAACATCTTGACAAATCCAATATTCTTTCCTAATTAAAAAAAAAAAAGACAACAAATAGACCAATAAGAAACCCAAACTATCAGTGTAATAGGAAATGATGTAAACTTCTTTGACATTAAAATTATATATATATGTGTGTGTGTATACAATATACCAAAGCTAGCATCATTTTTAATGGAAGCTTAAGAAGTTTTTGTAATGAAAGACAAAGAACCCTATCATCACTACTAGTACACCTAGTTTAGAAGTACTGACCAATGTAATTAGACATGAGAAAATGATGAGAGTTATGAATATTTGAAAAGAGACACAATTATCATTATTTGCAAGTGATGATCATATATTAAGAAAAACAGAGAAGTAAAAAAATATTATTAGAAACAATGAGGTAAATCAGTAAGGTAGTTGATTTCACACACACAAAAATGTATCCAAATCAATAATTTTCCGATATATAAAGAACAGTTGGTTAGATAATATAGTGGAGCAAAGTTACCAATTGCAGTAGCAATCAAAAAAGGAAAAGATACCTAAAAAAACATCGACAAGAAATGGGCAGAAACTAGGTGAAGAAAAGTTAACACTCTTGAGAGATTTAACAGAAAAAAATCACAAGAAATACTCTGATAAACTGCCAGAGTTACACAGGATACCCCAAAGGGCGTGTTCAAAATCGGTCAAGATGATTGTTCAAGTGTTTTCTAAGGAGGACAGTTTTGGTAACTTCAGGGCCCTCTGTTTGGCCGAGCATCAAGGCAAGTTTGAAGGAGCAAGTTGAGAAGAAGAACTGGACTGTTTGTAAGCCATTCCCTACTTCAGCCCCAGATGTAGCTGATAATAAGAACAGACATGTCCACTAGGGATTTTTCTGTGGGGTGTGTTTTGCAAAACCTGTCCTCCATCTTCCCTATGAAAATTCCAGTTATGTTTACACGTTCACTAAGGTTTTTGCATGAGAAGATTTTTCAAGAGCATCAAAGACATGCTGGGTACGTGTATCCTGGTAGTCTGAGGCATGGGACAAACACAAAGGCAGCCATGTGGACACTGTGTCGCCCCCCCACACACACACACCTCCCTCAAATTAGGGGACATCTGAAATCTGAGTTATCTTGGGGAAATGTTTGCAATTTTTGATGAAGTTCTAATAACCTATATAATAAGAATTCAGTTAGGAAGAGACAAATCTAAAAATAAAAGCACAAAGGCAATTCAAAAAATAAAAAATACAAATGGTCCATAAGCATAAAGAAAGCATACAACTGTACTAATAATCAAAGTAAAGCACATTGAGAGTAACAGAGATAAAAATTATCACCTATCAGATTGAAAATTCCTACATGTCTATTTTTATCTATCTGAAAATTATCTTCAAATGATGACAAAATTGTGAGAAAGAGATATCATACATTGATGGTGGGATGTGAATTGGCACTATTCTTCTACAGGATAATTAAGAATTTTATTTATTTAAAAAAATAATGCATTATCATTATTTTTTTCTATCAATCTATCAATCACAATTCTGAGAATTTACCCTAAACTACAATCAGACACATGCACAAAAATGTATGTAAAGGGCCGGCCCTGTGGCTTGGTGGTTAAGTGCGCGCGCTGCGATGCTGGTGGCCCGGGTTCGGATCCCGGGTGCGCATCGAGGCACCACTTCTCCGTTCATCCTGAGGCCGAATCCCACATACAGCAACTAGAAGGATGTGCAGCTACGACATACAACTATCCACTGGGGCTTTGGGGGGAAAAAATAAAATAAATAAAATCTTTAAAAAAAAAAAAAGTATGTAAAATGATGTTTATTGCAGAATTGTTTATAATTATAAAAGTTGGAGACAACGTAAGCAATTAACCATAGGGAATTTGTTATATAACTTATGGTGCTGCCACGTAAAAGGATACTATACAGCCATTAACAATGATATGGTAGATATTTATTGACATGGTGAGGTTTTCATGATCTGTTTTTAAGTAAAAAAACAATTTATACAATAAAATACAATTTACGATATCATTTAGCTATGAAAGGTTTCTCTATATGTCTGTATCAGAGTCCATGTGTATGTGTCTACAAACACACACATAGTCTACATGTTTAGGAGGTAAAATTGGGGGGAATCTTAATGATTTCTGTGCTTCTCTAGGTTTTCTATTTTTTTATGAAATAAACATGCTTAACTTGTATGATGATGATAAAGATTTATGCCCCCATCAGATCTTTTAGTATTTTACTATTCCCTGAAAAATATTTGTCTTATGTTCTTTTTCACTCCAGTTTGTAACTTTAAACCGTCCTCATTTAAAGTGGAGCAACAGCTTCTCTCCCTCTCCCTCAAGGAGCTACATCTTTCCTTGCATGTTTTGGCATGCAGGAACTGGAAGGAGGGCGGGTCAGGGTCTTCACAAGCCCCAGTGCGGTTTACAGGTAAGAACATAACTATTTTGGCGCCTGTTCCAACACAATCACTCTAGGCAATTCTACCAAACCAAGAACTTTCTATCTGTGTGTGTGTTTAACATTCCAAGAAGTGAGCTAGTAAAACAATAAAAGAAGAGCTGGGTGAGAGCTGCTGGGAACATGCGCGTGTACACTTTCAGACAGAAGACCTGAAACCAAGCCAGTACACAGACCACATGGACAATTGGACCATTTTTCTTGTTACTTTTCTGTGTTGGTTCTGCAAACTAATGTTTGCAGATACTCTTGCGTTTAAACCTAGGTAAGATACCTTTTAACATGCCTGTTGAAAAGACAGAGTAAATGCCGTTGGGGTTACGGGGATTGAGAAAGGCAGAGCCCTTGAGTCAGTAAGGGTGGTTCTCCAGCCATGTAATTTGATGTTTTAAATGTTAACACACATTTTAACCAACAAAGAAGTTATGGGGTAGCCTAGAAAGAGAAATCACTTGAATCTTAAATGTAGGATACAGAGAGGAGGACAGAATCTCACCAGTGAGGTATCTTAGCAGTATCTGGGCCCTTTGAAGTACTTTTAGTGTAGAGCAGACTTTATACTACAAAAGAATGTGAGCTGCCATAAATGTCTATTCTCTCACATGTGCAAACTCGTGCAGATGATGATAGAATAAAGGTGTATTTGCTCCAATATGTGTTCCTTTGAAACAGACTATTTTTAGTAACATTAACTCCAAACTGCTAATGAACCTCACCTACTTTCCTGATTTGCTAGTAAATTATTAGGCTAAAAATTTATTTGGGAAAAAAAGTCTAAAGAAAGATAGCTAATAAACTACTTCAGTCGGCCCAGCAGATCAAGTAATTTGCCATATGGAGTGGTTACTAGGTTCAGAAGAGGATTTCTGGAGAGGGAGTTATTGAAGAGGCAGGAATGAATGATGATAAATTCCTTTATTTAAGCCTTTTACCTCCACTAAGAAAAATGCTGGTTACTACAAAAGTGTCTGGATATTTTAATATTTTTCTGCAAGTTTTATATTACTTATCATTTGTGTACTTCCCATTTCCTATGGAGGAAGGAAGGGATAGAACTGAGTGATAAACTAGACAATGGGAGTGGTTTAGTGGGCCACAGTGTCTTCCTCTTGTGTTTCCAGCATTGCCTGTGCTAAGGAAATTATCCTATGTGCCACTTAAGTAGTTCACTACTCAGCACTTCAGTCAATGAGTCACTATTATTGGCAATACTGTGGCAATTGTAAGAAAACTCTAGAAGATTTACTGTGAATGAGATGAGCTGGATGCTCAGACTCCCAGCTGGAATTTCCTATTTTGTCCACATTCTGAGGACTATTCAAATGATTTTTAATATGTTCTCGGACCATCTCGGTTTCCATAATGACTCTTGCTCTCTGACAACTAGCTAAACTTCTTTCATTATGATTTATCAAAGGTTAACTGAGAGAAGGAATAGCCAAGAACTAAGAAAATAGGTATAAAGTGAAAGAGGAAAAAAAATCATATAGTTTGAGTGGATACAATTGGTGGCCTAACCAGAAAGCAAAATGGCTCTAGAGTGATATGACTCTTGAGCCTCTTAATTATGTTTCTAAAATTGAGAGTGATAAACATAATGTTCTTCATTCTAGGGATCTTTTTTCAAAAGACAGGATTCAGATGCTCAGGGAGTGAGCAAACTGTCTTTAAAGTTTCTCCCAGTCTTTTTCACACAGCGTCAGAAGGATGCATCAAAAGTTGGTAGTGACTGTAACTCCCTACATGGCAATAGTAAAATTACATCCTGCTGGCCAGAGCAGTTCACTTCCAGAGAACTGCCATCTTCTCATACAACAGCTGGCATGGTCTGAAAGGGAGGTATTGTTGGTAGGTAAGCCAACGTCCTCGGGCAGGGACTTGGCCAGACTCTCATATAACAAGCACGCTGCTGATCCACTTTTTTTTGTTTTCCCAGACAAAAATGATTGCAACACAGTTCAGGGCCAAGGCAAAAACTTTGCTTTTGGAATGTATTAACTTGCTCTTAATGGTGAGATATTCTCAATTGCTAAACTAGATGACAATATCCAATTAAAAAAAAAAACAAAACCCAGTTAAAAACTCAATTGGCCGAGAGGTCATTTATATATTACTTTTGTAAAGTGATCACTAGTTTTGTTTTTTTTTGTTGGAGGGAGACTTGGGGTGTTGCCAAAAAAGGAAGAATCTATATTTCTGTAAATATTTTCTTTACTTCCTTTCACCAGGTGGCTCTGGTTTAGTGGGACACACACTGGATTAAGTTTCACAACACTCGGATACTAACTGTGCTACTTTGGCGAAGTCATTTAATCTTCCTGAGCCCCAGTTCATTCATATGTAAAATGAGGATAATAATACTTCCATGACTACTGCACAGTATGATTAAAGTGATTAAATGAGATATTGTACACGAAAGCATTTATCAACTGCCAGACGTGATACTAGTGTGAGGACTTAGGGGCCATCTTTGTTTTCCTTGGAGCAGATACTGGTGCTGGGGCCCTGGAGAAGCAGGGGCAACTCCATCCCCGTTCCCCTCATTTGGGCTGAGAGGCTGGAAGAAGAGAAAGGAGTGGATCCGGTGTTGGTAAACCCCATTTCTCCATTAATATGCACAGAAAAATAATTTTCGGGTTTTTTCCACCCATGAAGTAAGAGTCCCTTCCTCTAAATGTTGGAGAAACTCATTAACTGTCTAGGCTTTTCCCCAATTCTGCTTCTTTATCTAGACCTGTGTTGTCCAATCCAGTAGCCACTAGTGGCTTGTTGTTATTGAACTCAATAAAATGAACTGTGGTTATTGAACTCATGAGATACGGTTAGTCAAAACTGAGATGAACTGTAAGTGGAAAATACATGCCAGAGTCTGAAGACAGTCGCCCAAAGAAAAAAAAGTAAAATATCTTCTTAATATTTTTTACATTGATTACATGTTGTAATGATAATATTTTGTATATATTGGGTTAAATAAAATATATTGTTAAAATCAATTTTTTCTGTTTTTTTTTTCTTTTGTGAGGAAGATCAGCCCTGAGCTAACATCCATACTAATCCTCCTCTTTTTTTTTTCCTGAGGAAGACTGGCTCTGAGCTAACATCCATTGCCAATCCTCCTCCTTTTTTTTCCCCAAAGCCCCAGTTGCACATCCTTCTAGCTGCTGTATGTGGGACGCGGCCTCAGCATGGCTGGAGAAGCGGTGCGTCGGTGCATGCCCCGAATCCGAACTCGGGCCACCAGTGGCAGAGCGCGTGCACTTAACCTCTAAGCCACAGGGCCAGCCCCTTTCTGTTTCTTTTGACTTTTAAAAATGTGGCTACTACTGGGCCCTGCCCCATGGCCTAGTGGTTAAGTTTGGCACCCTCCGCTTCAGTGGCCTGGGTTCAGTTCCTGAGTGTGGACCTACACCACTCGTTGGCAGCCATGCTGTGGCGGTGACCCACACACAAAATAGAGGAAGATTGGCACGGATATTAGCTCAGGGCGAATCTTCCTCAAGCAAAAGGAGGAAGATTGGCAGCAGATGTTAGCTCAGGGCAAATCTTTCTCAGGAAAAAAAAAATGTGGCTACTATAAAATTTAAATATATGGTTCACTTTGTATTTCTCTTGGATAGCGTTGCTCTAGACAGTCAGAGGGAAGGAAAGGCATGAGTCCTCATGACTCTACTGACATGCCTCCCTCTTGCATTTCTGTCTCCATCCACCCTGGTGCAGGGCTCTCTTGCCTTATCAGTCCAGTTCTTGGGCAGCCGGTTCACTTGAGAAGTACATGAAGAATCCAAAGAAAGATCAATAGAAAGGCCATTACATCACCCTTACAGCACATGGCACAAAGTAGGCACTGGGTATTCATTCATTCATTCAATCATGCATTTAATTAAAATGGGGAATGGAGAAATTTGGCAATCTCATATTTGAAAAGACAGAACAGGAACGAATTTCTTTCTTTCTTTGCATTCATGAATTCTGTAAAGAGAGATACTACCATTGGGCTTTGTACTGTACTGTGTCCAAGTCACTTATTAAAATCTTGTTTTATAAAATGGTTATTTGCATGCATTTCTTATCTCCCTTCTGAAGGTCTAGATGCCTTGAAGTCAGGAAATATATTTTACATATCTCGCTTTGTACCTGCTTTGGGTGCTCAGTAAATGTTGAATATTGTGGGTAGAATAAATAATATAATCAGTCTATTAATTTAGCTTTTTGGCCAAAATTAAAATTTGAACCTAAAATGCTGCATGATTTGATATTGATGACATATGCATTTAAAAAAATGTGGCTTGTGCTTAAGATACATTGCATGGTCTTTCATGTGTTAAAAAACCTTATTTTTCAATCACCACCAGCAGTACTTCATTTGAGAGTGGATAAATTCTTCCCAGATTAAATCCTGGCTGATGAAGAAACAATTATTCCTAAAATACCATCCTCCCTCACTTTTGTCATCTCAGCAACAAACTAAAAACTGTCCCAGGAACAAACTGATAAGCCTGTATGAAATAACGGAAGAACCCTAAGAGCAGAACAATAATCCCATTAACCTGGCAGATCGGGAATGGAATCTCAGCGGGGGAGTGGAGCAGCTTGGAGGTGGGGACAGCGAACAGCGTGGTAACCCTCAGCAGGCTCCCGGCCCAGCAAACCCCCAGAGTCTCGACAGCCCAACCAGTGTAGGAGGGAGGGCTTGGGGGAGGGCTGAGCGGGGCTGCAGGGATCAAAGAGAAGCGGGGGAAACAGCCAGAGCTGTGTCTGCTCTTTGAACAAAGATAATGGAGTCCTCTCGGGGGTGAAGAGAATGAACACACAGATTTAAAAGCACAACAAACCCTGAGCTGATCGGATTCCTTTATCCCATACCTCAAACTCATCGGGTTTGTCCTCAATTCGAAATCACTCTCTACTCAATTACAGGGTTAGAAAAAAATAAAAGAGCATCCTGTTGAGTGTTTTTCAAACCGTGGGCTGCAACTCCTTAGTGTGCGAAATCAATTCAGCGGCTGGAGATTAGCATTTAAAAAATGAAATAAAATAGATTGGAGAGTAGAAGGATTTGCAAATATTGTTTTATGAAATTTTTCTTTTGTGTGTTTGTGCATGTGTGTGTGTGTGTTTGGTACAGGTAAAATGTATTTATTATTACAGGTCTCAGCTAAACTTAACACTCAGTGAAAACTGATCTAGTCTATCCCCCAGCCTTATTATTGAGGTATACTAAAATCAGTTCTAGAAAATGAAGCCTTCAGGAATAGGGATTTCATAACCTCTGCAACTAATCCCCAGTGGCAGTATTCCCCCTGCATTCTACAGATGTAGAAAATGTTACAGATTCAATGCAGCACCTCAACAAAAGCAGTCAAATCTTCAGGAAAGAGGTCCAGGATGAAGCATTTCATTCTGACGAAGCTAATGATGTTTGTCAGAAACTGTGGGCAACCTCCCTTTAAAGCCCCTAATTAAGGAGAGAGAACAAAAAGAAAAAAGATAATAGCATGCCTCAAATATGAGGCTGCCACTTGGCCACTACTCATTAGAAAGCCCACAAACTGTGGCCTCTATTTAAGGAGTCTGGGATGGTTTGAAGGAAAAACGAAATGGAACCGTTCAAATGCTTCTCTCCCTGCTCCCAACTCTGCTCTCAGCTTATTTACCTTGCCTTGATTTATTTCTTGAAATTGTAGTCAAATTCGGTTTACACTTTGCTCTATGATTTAAAAAGCAGACAAGAGTGAATAGAGAAATGACCAAATGGAAGACAGCAGTAGAAACTGTATAAAAGATTCTGGTAAGGGGCTGGTCCAGTGGCGTAATGATTAAGTTCGCGTGCTCTGCTTTTGCGACCAGGTTCACAGGTTTGGATCCCGGGCGCAGACCTACACACCGCTCATCAAGCCATGCTGTGGCAGCGTCCCATATACAAAAAAATAGATGAAGATGGGCACAGATGTTAGCTCAGGGACAATCTTCCTCATCAAAAAAAAAAGATAAAAAAGAAGATCCTGGCAAAATGTGACAACATTCCCTGACCCACTCTGGATAACCACCAGTGACTGAGTGAACTGATTGATTTCCATTTCTAAGTCTCAAGGAATTAAACATAAAATTCAAAGTCAACTAGATGGAGGAAGGACCATTAACGACAGACTTCATTATTTTCCACAAAACGTGAAAGACAAGGAGAGAATTGTGGGGAAAAAAATTCCCTAAAAGGAGTCCGAGTACCATTGTGTAACAATAAAAAGGGGAATCTCTTCCCACCCAGACGTGAAAGAATATACTCAAGATTTTATGATGGTGGGGCCACTACGAATACGGTTTAAAGATGAGCAAACTTCTTTTATCGCACCAAGAAATCAAAGTAAACCATCTGAAACCCCAGCTGTAGGAAATCCCACTGCTCAGATCAAGTATTCAATGTGACACTGAAACGGTGCTATCACGTTCAGAGAGCAGGAGGCTGCCTGGCTTCACCTTGAGCGAAACCTTTCCTTGGAGTTCAGTTCAGTGAAACAGACATTCTCTCAACTGTATCAGAGACATGGGTTGTTGCTGTAATTATGGTCTGCTAATCTGGTGCAGCCCAAGTTAAACAAACAGAATCAGCACATTATCATTAAGGTGGCAACACCATTTCTCTCCCTTGCACAGGGCATTGGTCTGGGAAAGAGAAGACCATTGAAATGTTTGGCTGCTGTTGCCAGCTTTGCCTCTATCTAATCTTTTTGAAGCTCATTTTCTCCAAATGAAGCAATGTGTGCCACCCTCCCATCTCACAGACTTGCTGAAAAACACAAAAAGGCAGTGTTTAAACATGTCATAACTGGGCACTGAATTGTTGCTGATGAGTTGGTAACATTCTATCCTCTTTCTCTCCCACCCGTCCTGGGAAACTGGCATGGAATGGGTCTCATTCTCTGTTTTTCTGTCCTTTCTTCCCAGGCTCTTCTCTCTTCTGTTAACCTAGTCTGAAGCCCTGGGGACATGCCGTCATATTTTAGATGCAGAGGAATATTTCGGGTTAAATGGTTACTTTCTTCTAAATCTCAGTCTGAAAAATGAGTCTCTAATGGTGGGAATTTCAAATTACCTGAAAGCCGATATTAGAGATAATTTCAGCAAAGAGCTCAGCCAATATTTCCTTGAAATCATACCATAACAACAACACTTGCCTCATTTATGAGCCCCTTAACATGCACTTATCTTCTTCCTTTCTTCCCTCCCGCCCTCCCTCCCTCTCCACAATCATCCTTCCTTCCTACCTTCCTTTCTTTTTTTTTTAAAAGACTATTATTTTTAGAGCAGTTTTAGGTTTACAACAAAATTGAAAGGAAGGTACAGAGATTTCCCATATACCCCCTGCCCCCACACATGCATAGCCTATTATCAACATCACTTACCAGACTAGTCCTTTTTTTTTTTTTTTTTTACCAAGGATGAGCCTGCATTGATACATCATAGTCACCCAAAGTCCACAGTTTACCTTATGGTTGACTGTTGGTGTTGTAGATTCTATAAGTTTGGACAAATGTATAATGACATGTGTCCATCATTATAACATTATACAGAATATTTTCACTGCCCTAAAAATCCTCTGTGCCCTGTCTATTCATCTCTCCCCTACCCCCATCTCTGGCAACCACTGATCTTTTTATTGTCTTTATTTTTGCCTTTTCCAGAATGTCATATAGTTGGAGTCATACAGTTTATAGTCTTTACAGATTGGCTTCTTTCACTTAGTAACAGGTGTTAAAATTTCCTCCATGTCTTTTCATGGCTTGATAGCTCATTTCTTTTTAGCACTGAATAATACTCCATTGTTTGGGTGTACAACAGTTTATTTATCCATTCACCTTCCTTCCTTCTTTATCGAATATTTCTGAATGTCTACGGTGTGCTAGGCAATCTCTAGCATAATCCCTCCTCCAGAAGCTCAGAGTTTAGTAAGCCAAGTAGATAAATAAATATAAAAATTGAAAACATACGTTATTGTAAGGGAAGTATGAAAGACGTCCTTCTAAAGGGCTTTGGTGGGGCAGGAAAGACTTTTTGGAGAAGTATGAAGTGAGTCTTAAAGGATGAGCCTTACACGGAGTGAGGGAGCAGGGACATTGTAGACAGAAGATGACAGAAGGAGAAACAGATGAGACACAAGATGGTATTTCAGGGATCTATGTGGGACTGAGTAGCAAGAGATGGGGCTGAGGGGGTAAGTGGGGTCATGCTATTGTGTCCCTTGTTAAGAACCTTGCTTTTTATTCTACAGATCAATGATTTTTTTTTCAAGTGGTTTTAGCAGCAGAATTTTTTTCCAAATTAAATCTTTTATGGTACACCAATATAAAAATTAGATTAAAAGGAAATGTAGTTAGTGTGCGTTTATTTTATAAATTAAAACAATGAAAATACTGACTTTTTTTGATGCAAAATTGGTACAGAGATTATGGATGACAGTTATGTCTTATATTAGCTCAGCTTTGCAATTCTGTTATGTCTGAGTTTTGTCTGTTGTGATGATAATTTTGATTCACAGAGATAAGTACCTGCAAATGGTGACAGTTTTAAAATGTTATCTGGGAATCTCAGGATACTGTTCTATGCAAAGAGATGGCAGAGAAGTTTTGGTTTTCAGGGCTACACAAAAACGAAATTCTAGTTTGGATGACTATGAGGATGACGGCATCAACAAGTAAAAGTGAATATACCAGAGGGTAATTTCCAGAAAAAAAAAATGAGTTCAGTTTTTGACATTTTGTGTTTAAGGTATTTTATATCAGAATATAGGAATCTTCCTATAACCATGGAAATAATTAAAAATCAAGCATGAAATATGTTTTTTTTTAGAGTTGTGTAAGCTCATTTTCCCCTGACCTCCTGTGGCTGGCTTTTGATAAAATTTTAATGGTTCATTTAAGAAACTCTTCACTTTTGGAAATTCATGCAGCTGCTCAGCCTGTGGTTCAGAATTCTGCTGCTTCATCATTTCAGATTTCTTGACTTAGTTACAGATGCATCCAGACCAATGTCATTTTATATTTAGCACATTTGGAATAGTTCACAGAGACTCTTATGTCCTTTTTGTTGCTAGACATGTCTAAGCTAGGTTATTCTGCCACTCTTCTCCCTCAGTCAAGCTGAATTAAAGTGTATTTATTTAATGAATGGCTTGTTATAGAGCAAAATGTTCTTTTTTTTTCTTTTTTTGGTGAGGAAGATCAGCCCTGAGCTAACATCCATGCCAATCCTCCTCTTTTTGCTAAGGAAGACTGGCCCTGGGCTAACATCTGTGCCCATCTTCCTCCACTTTATATTGGACGCTGCGGACGCCGCCACAGCATGGCCTGACAAGCGGTGCGTCGGTGCACGCCTGGGATCTGAACCCGAGCCGCGAACAGTGGAGCGCGTGCACTTAACTGCTACGCCACGGGGCCAGCCCCAGAGCAAAATGTTCTCTATGTTTCCCAGCATGATGGCACCATCACCATTCGTTTATTCACTTACTTAGTTATTCATCTAGTGGAAATAGATGCTAGATTCTTTCTTGATTTTGAAGGTAAATGATTGTACTAATTTGCTAGGGCTGCCATAACAAAATAGCACATACTGGGTGGCTTAAATAGCAGAAATTTATTTCCCACAGTTTTGGAGGTTGGAAGTCCAAGATCAAGGTGTCTTGGGTCAAGGTGAAGGTTTGGTTTCATCTGAGACCTCTCTCCTTGGCTTGCAGATGGCCGCCCTCTTGCTGCCTCTTTTATGGTCTTTTCTCTGTGAGTGCACCTCCCTGGTGTCTCTTTGTGTGTCCAAATTTCCTCTTCTTATAAGGACACCAGTCAGATTGGATTAAAGCCCACACTAATGACCTCATTTTAACTTAATCGTCTCTTTAAAGACTTTATCTCCAAATACAGTCACATTCTGAGACACTGAGGGTTAGGGCTTCAACATATGAATTTTGAGAGACAAAATTCAGCCCATAACAATGATTCAATATTTTGCCTTGAGTCTTACAAAAAAGACAAAACTGACCTCAATAGATTCAAGTTTTCTCCAGAGCATCATGACTTCTTCCATCTTCATTTTTTTTGATGGGACTCAGAACCAATATTTCCCTCCCTCATGGGAAAAAGGGAGGTAAATTTCTTCTGGAATGTGTCATAGATAATGCAATATTTCTCAGCTCTTTTACTGCCCTAACATAGGAAGGATGTCACACATCTACAACAAATGAATGGCTTACTAAGATCTTGAGCTGTGGAATCCCTTATTCAAAAGCTGTGTGGCTTTGTCCAAAGTCTTATCCTCCCTGAAGATACTGTCTAAGCTACTTTAACAGAGATCCCAACAATAACATGGCTTAAGAAGACAGATTTTTGGGGGCCGGCCTGGTGCTGTAGTGGTTAAGTTTGTGTGCTCTGCTTTGGTGGTCCAGGGTTCACAGATTCAGATCCTGGGCGCGGACCTACACACTGCTTATCAAGCCATGCTGTGTCGGCATCCCACATACAAAATAGAGGAAGATTGGCAACAGATGTTAGCTCAGGGCCAATCTTCCTCACCACCTCCCCCCACCAAAAAAAAGAAGAGAGAATCTTGGCCTGTAAGATCACTTACATCTCCCATTCGTAAAAACTCATGTAGACATACCTAGTTGCAAAGATGGTAGAGATATGGAAGCTATAACTAGATGGCCATGGATGCAGCTAAAACATGGGGTTTTGTTATCAAAGGAAGAGAAGAATAATGAATATTATTGTATGTCTTAGTTTGGGTTCCTGCAAAAGCAGAGCCTAAGGCAAAGACTTGGATATGGGTAGTTTATTGCATTTACCTAATAACTGATGATATTGATCCCAAGAAGCAGAAATGAGGGAGTGGGAAAAGTGAGACAAGGAAAAGAGAAAACCAATAAAGAGTGTGCTACCCAGATGGAAACCACTGTGGAAGAATGAGGCCCATTTACTCTGGGGATCATCTGTAGAATCACATAGAATGTGCCTAAGAACTGTCTCAGTGAAGGACAAGGAGGCTGGGGCATTTATCTACTCACTTTCATCCCTCATCATTTATTAATGCCCCTGCCCTTCCTGGCTGTGCCCCTGCTCAGACTGTGTAAGTTTCCATGATGTTGAAGGATACTCCAAGGGACACCACAGCACCCACTGGAGGCAGAGCACTTGCAACATGCATGCAACTGTCCACATTAGTGAAACTAATGTCAGGTGGGCCAAGGGGATGTGGCACAGGGTATCATAGGCATCAGGGCAACTGAGAAAGTAAGAGACAAGACAGAAGTAGTCTTTTTGTAAACTAATATTGAAGGGGCATCCATCACTTTTGCTGGATTCTATTTATTAGAACTGAGTCATAGATTCAGTCCACACTCCAGAGGAGGGGACTACAAAAGAGTATGAATATCTAGAGACAGGCATCAATTGGGACCATTTTAGAGGCTGCCTACCAGTCTTCTCTAATCTGGAACAACTTTCTTTGTCTTTCATTACATTGGAGAGTACAAGTCAGTTATTTTGTAGAATAAAAATATGGGTTTGTCTTGTGTTTCCTCATGGTTAAATTCAGGTTATGCATTTTTGGCAGAAATATTATGAAATTAGTGTTGTGTCCTTTCCAGTGCATCTTATCAGAAGTCACATGATACCAGGTTATCCAATTATTGGTGATGTAAAATTTGACCAGTTGATTTAGGTGGTGACCATCAAATGTCTTAACAGCAAATTTACCATTTTTCTCTTCATAATTTCAGATACTGTGTTTTTCAGTTCTAAAATTTCCACTTAATTTTTAACAAATATTTACTATTTCTCATTGAGATTTCCTTTCCTTTCTTCCCTTAAGAGTATATTTCCTTTAGTTCTTTGAGCATAGTTATAATAGCTGTTTAAAGTCTTTGTTTGGTAATTCCAACATCTGGGTCATTTTAGGATTGAGGCTGTTGATTTTTTTCCCCTTGAGAATTTTCCTGGTTCTTCATACATTAAGTAATTTTGAATTGTATCTGGACATTGTGGATGTTAAGTTGTGAAGATTTTAGATTCAGTCACATTCATTCCAAGAGTGCTGATGTTTTTGTTTTAGTAGAGTATTAATTTGATTAGACTCAAACTACAAATTCTGTCTAACCTGTGAGGGTTGGAAGTTAAAATATTCAATTATTTATTTTTTGTTTTTTTTAGCCTTAGCTGCAAGCTTTTTGGAGTCTGAACCATATATATGTGGTTTTGCGGTCAGCCCTGAATTTGGGTAAGGGTATTATCAGAATTGGGTTGCCACTTCCCTGACTCTCTCTCCTTTGGGATGTCCCTGTCACTCTCTCTGAACTCTAGTTACCCTGGGCTTTGCTTTTGGATCTTCAGGTCAGAAATACAATCTATAGGCAGATAATTTGAGATGATGTAAATAAATGATGTAAAGAGAAATGCTTTCTCTTCAAATTCTGCTCAAATTCTTATCCTTTGATGATCCCTTTGTCTCCATTGAGGATTCTTGCATGAATCAATTATTATTGTGATGGTCACAATATCTATCTTTATTATTCCTTTAATATTTATTAGTTGTCATTTAGTTTATGAATGGCTTTCCTTTCACCCCCATTTATTTATTTGTTTTTTATTATCAATAAGAATTCATGGATTTAACTGTATGTTGAGTGGTTTTGTTCATGAAACTATCTTATTCTGTAATTTGACATCTTCGTGAATTTATTTAGTTTTGTAAGCTATCTTAAATGATTTTTAAGAGGTAAAAGGGTTAATCATGTAACCTAAGGTTTCTAAAATTATAAGGGAATACTAATAAGTAATGTTTAGGTTTTTTATTCTTTCTTATTCTCTGCATTTGTTATTTAATAATTGGCAGTCCCCACAAAATAAAGAAATTCTAATGACTTTTCCATTGAGTCACGATATAACTTAGTAAGTTTTATCTGTAACAGTTGTGCTTTTGAACTAAGAATTTATTCTGAGAGTCAATAATTTTAATACTAGACAGTATGGTGACATAATATATAATAAGAGAATCATGTGGTTTAGCTAGTCCTTTTATTGTATTTAAATACTCACTAAAATGATCTTAGGCTATGGTAATTATGAACTACTGTTTTCAAAGTAGCATTTACTAAATATTGACCACATCATACTTCTACACTTACATGATTTATAAATATAAACTGCGCAAACTGTGTAGTTCCAAAAGTATTGTTATGAAAGGATTGCAGTCAATTCTGTGGTCATGCACACACTTTTGGGTGTGATTTATAGAAATAAACCTTTTCTCTGGTACAGCTGCTAAAACATATATAAAGCAATTCTAGAAAATGTTTTGCGTAAGGTTGTTATTATTAGGACAGATATATAGCTTCTGTGGCGGGATAATTCATTGTGATATTAATTTACGATTTGTTCTTCTTGCTGCGGGTCTTTATCCCCCAGCCTCCTGAGATTGTAACCCAAGTGGTGTTTGCCTCGCTGGGTCAATAGCCAAAGTCGTTTGTTATCCAGAAGACCATTCCCTTCCAGATGTGTTTGTTGAAAGTTGGGCTTGGAGCTGGATTATGCTGGTGGTGAAGTTATTTCTAGGGTTAGGAGAGGTGGAGATGGGCTGATATAGGGAGGCATTTGGAAATTTGGCTGACTCTGTGAGTAGACTTCTCCCATTTGGTATTCCTCGGTGGTGGCAAGACCACTGATAGCAGGGTGGGCTGGTGCTTCTGGGAGGCTGGACCCTACCTGAGGCTCTCAGGCTTGTCCCAGAGCTGCTCACCTTCAAGAGACTGGGTGGATTTAGACAATGGCCTTATCAACTGTGACTGCAGAGATTTAAAGATGAGAAGAATGTTCCCTGAATGTTCTGGACCATACCAGATCCCCTGGGATTTTCACAGAACCAAAAGGATAATAGAGACCTTTGAACACAAGATAAGGAGTTAGATTTTATTAGATTAGAAGACTATAGCTATGTTACAATCTTATACTTGAGGGCCTAGTAGTAAAATTAACTCTTATACCTTCACAATGACTACATGGAAGTTATAATAGATTTTTATTTGCACTTATTTTTCAAGACCAACCCCTTCCAGTTCTGAGGCTTATGACATAGTGATGTAAAAAAGAATTTGGCATGCCACTGATGTGGTAAGAAGAATTGCTCTGTCTGTCTGCAGCTTCAGGTCTATGATTTACTGAGATTGCTATAATCTTGTAATCACATGCGGAACCTTGGTTAACCGGGTTAGTGAATTCTTCCCTACTGAGCAGGAAACTTCAGTTAACTGGGAACCTTTAGTCTTGGGAAGACTTGAAATGAATTACAGAAACATTTAAAAGAATTAAAGCCATAGTATTAATATTTTGTATTCAAAAGGAATCTAATATTTGTTTTTTTGTTATTTTTAAAATTTGTTGTGTATTTGTAACATTTAAGAGAACTTGACAGTCACACTATTAATAAACTTATTAGATGAATAAGAATATCAATTAATAGTTAGGGAGGTTATATTTGTTAAGTCAGGCTATTGAAATATTTTAAAAAGATGGAGACTATATTAAATTTATTAATGCAGTTCAACATGTTTGAAGCTATTTACTTATTCAAGAGTGTATGTGGGATCAAACATAATTCAAAGAACTCTTAAAAGTTCCTGTTAAAACTTGCTAGACTTATAAATAGGAAAATAATATCTGCAGGCTGAACTTAAAGGTCAAATAAAGAAGCAGGTTTTTGAATTTGTAGCTGTCCTAGATTGGACTAATTTCAGTAAACAAGTATTTAAATAATTATTCTCCATGTACAAAATTCACTCTTAAGGTTACCAAAAAACTCAGATCAACACAGAGGAAGAGTTTTGGAAGGCTAGTTGCTAGGTGAATAAATTCTTTCTACGCAAGAGAGAGCTGGGTTTAATGACTTGTATAAGGTTCTTCTGTCGTTATCTGCATCCCCCTTTGAAACTCATCCATAAACATGAGACTATCCTTGGAAATGTCACTAAGCAAGATAATTAAAATAGGCCAAATAATATCCTTGATAGCTGTTTCTTCTCTCCACACATGGAAGTTTTCTGCATCATGCTTATATATTCTCCACCTGTCAGAGTAATTTTTCAGGCTCTCTCTGCTGTATATATAGGCATCCTTACTTTTCCAGAAGCAATAATACAGTACAATCCTGCTAGGTAATGGGCACATGAGTCCCTTTTCTAGAAGATTAGGAGGTTCCCTGAACCTGTCCTGTTCGTTGGGGTTCTCACCATTCGCTATGTACTCCTCTGTGCCTTCATCTCCTGGTGTCTCCCAGCTGTGTCATTTGCTTGTGGAAATCCTAATCACCCACTTGACACCTGTCATCTGAGTGAGAGGCTATGGCCTTCCTATTAACCCTTGACTTTACTCCTAAGTTACTGTTCTTTGAGAGAGGACAGTGCTGGCTTCTCAGGAACAAGGCAGGACTGTAAAGAATAAAGCATTCATTTTTTTAAATCAATAGACATTGTGCTAGTTCAGAATTTCCTAAACTGTTTTGGTTCGTGGTATCATTAGTGTCTTAAAAATTTTTTCCACCACACCTCTGGGCCAAAAGAAATACCTCGTAGTTCCGTTTATTAAGTTATAAGGTTCAGACACCTTAATAAGTATGTATGTTTTAACAACCATGTAGCTATTTGTAAAGCAAATATATATACATAAAGAAAAAGTAATACTTAGTTTGATTCTTGAATAAACACATTCTTGAATAAAAACAATATATACACATAAAGGAAAAGTAATATTTAGTTTGATTCCTGAATAAACATATTCTTGAATAAAACAGTGTATACGCATAAAGGGAAAGTAATATTTAGTTTCATTCTTGAATACACTGGGATGTGTGTCCCTCTTGGGCATTGTCCAACTTCACCAACCTTGGAGTGCCTGGACACTGCCACTCTCATTTCCTCTTCCGCATTGATTTTCATGTGGTAGTTGCTTTTCATTGTGGCAACTGCTGAAAGCCCAGCTTTGCAAAGACAGGAATGTCACTGAGAGGAATGTAGCATGATCTAATGACACTGTGAATTTCCTCGAGGTAGCAGCAGTGTCCGACAGATGCTGCTGTGCTGTCCTTGAGAATTTAAAATTTTATTGGGTCTCCTGAGTTCTCTGGGGCACCCAGGGCACCTCAGAGCACAGTTTGGGAACTGCAGTGCAAGGTGAAGGAGGATGAAAGAGACATATTCCATGTAAGGAGCCCAACAATAGTGTATTATATAGATATGTTGTCCCCTAGGTGTTCCATAAGGCAATCAAGACGCAGTGGACGTGTTTTTTTTGTCTGTTTAGAATCTGAATCCTGGATCTACATTTAGGAAATCTGTACTATATGGTTCTTGGGTGGCAGAGCTCATCTTCCACTATAGAACCTGAATAGGCCTGAAGCCTAGTTTCCAACCTCCCATGAGCAAAACCTTTGTTCTTAGACTTGAAAATCAGACCCAAGTGTCTCAGATTTCAAGTCAGAAACTATCGAGGCAAAGGGTCAGGAACACTGGGGAGATCTCTCTGGCTGTGTGGCATTAGTGTGTACACTGGTAACCAAGGCAGCGGGAGAGCCAGTGTCAATGCTGGCAGTGGGGACAGTCTTGGCAGTGGCCCTGATATGTGGTTGTGTCCTTGCTGGACTGGTTTTGTGGCATGATTTTGCCTGTGGTTTTGGTGGTGTAGCCTCTCTTTTTATTTGCTCATTCTGAACATAGTTCTCTAGTCTTCCTGAGGATGTGGACAACTGGATATCCTTCCAATAAATTTCTTTCTCTGTTTAAATCAACCCAACTACTCTTAAAGGTGGGACAAATAAAAAGGAATATGACCACAGATACCAGAAGAGAGGCAAGATTACAGAGAGCATATTGCACTGACTTCACCAGATGGAATGAGAATCTGAGGAAATACAGCTCTTCCTTGACTTACAAGGGGGTTACATCCTGATAAATCCATCATAAGTTGAAAATATCACAAGTCGAAAATGCATTTAATACACCTAACCTACCGAATATCATAGCTTAGATTAGCCTAACTTAAATGTGCTCAGAACACTTACATTAGCCTACAGTTGAGCCAAGTCATCTAACAGAAATCCTATTTTACAATAAAGTGTTGAATATCTCATATAATTTATTGAATACTGTACTCAAAGTGAAAAACAGAATGGTTGTCTGGGTACAGAATGGGTGTAAGTGTATTGGTTGTTTATCCTAATGATCGTGTAGCTGAGTGGGAGCTGTGGCTTGCTGCCGCTGCCCAGTATCATGAGAAAGGATTGTACTGCATAGCACGAGCCTGAGACAAGATCAAAATTCAAAATGTGACATACAATTTCTGCTGAATGCATATCACCTTTATGTCATCGTAAAGTTGAGCCATCGTAAGTTGGGGACCATCTACATTGAGTTGTGCCTTCTGAAAGCTCTGGATAATAAAAAATAACCTTCGGAGAACCAGCCCTCAAAGGCTGAAAAAGCTACATACGAGGAGGGTTTAGATAATGTGGACAGATTTGAGAGAGGGGAAGACTTGGAAATTTAACAAAAAAATGCATCAAGCCCTATTAGGTGGGTTTCAAAATGATGTATTTGTGGTCAATAGGGAAGTTTGTCATTAGAGATTTTGCTCAGAAAACGTGCAGACTTTCAGGAAAGGTAGGACAATGCATGCTGAAGGGGAGTTAGCCAGGACAACAATAAATTGAAATCAGATCTGAGATAAATGTTAGGCTGATGAGAGGCGGGATTTTAGGTAGAGTTATCCAAGTAGGGGAAGTAAGGATGGAAAAGATTTGTTTGGATGATGGATGCTTTTGGCAAACCCAGAAATCATTCACCTTATATTTCTCACTGGTAGACACTCCATAAGGCCAAATATAGAGGAGTGTAATAGGAAACTGAATATCTGGCTCAGAAAATAGAGGAAAAGGGAAGCAGAGTCTACCTGCATCCACTGAAGAAGCAGTTGAAGTGTTTGAAACTCAGGTGGGCCTGCCTGAAAGGGGAAAGGAACAGTGTCAGGAAATGGAGTCCTAGAAGCATATCCGTGACTGAAGAAAAACTTGTAGCAGAAAGAATCGTTCTGCTATTTTGAAGTCACACAGGTTCCTCAGGATGAAGAAGCAGGTTTAGAGGTACACCCAGCAGAAGACATGAGTCTTTTCTTGCTTCAATAGCCTAGAATAGGACATGCATTTTTAGCCTATGAACTTTCTGTAAAATAAACTGAGTCCATATTTTTGAAATTCACGGGTTGTTTGGCTTCCATGAGATGAAGCAATTTCAGATGTGACTCATTTTATCCCTTGATAAGTGAAATCATGATGTCATGTACACATGCCATTGCTAGGTACACAGGATCCTGGGACTTCCATTCTCTTAGGAAAGCTCTGTGGTGGGAGTATTTGGCACAAGAGCCTCTCAAATATTAGGCAACATTGTAATTTATATTACTTCTTCAAAAATAATTACTGATTATTGCAATGCTCTTAAAGGCACATGAATATCCTTAATGTGAAATCTCACATCATTTCTCAAAACTCAGTTTAAAAACAATTGCCTAAGTTGTTTTAATTATGCTTTAGTGTTCTATCCACCCATCTTGTTGACCTACATGCTTTATGTAAACTGTCCCATCTGTATTCTTTTCAATCAAGTCTTTGTGCACCAACCCTTTCTCTCTATTATAGGAAGAAGGTAGTTTCATCCAGAAGAGGAGACTCTTACCTTGTTGGAATACTAGGGGACTATAGTGCTTTTATACTGTTGAAATTGTGAGACAGACAAATTGAGTTGTGAGACAATTGGTTGTGAGTTTGGATCAAGATTCAATTATTGGACTAGTTTTCCTTCCAGAATGTCAAAGACAGAGAAGGAAACCAGCAGATTGGGAAGGAGCCCTTGGAAGTTAAAGAAAGATGCCACGGGTCAACCAACACATAGGAGTCTTCTCTGGGTACTTGACACAAAACGTTTCAGAGAATCATCCTTATCCCTTTAGCCAATGGACAGGGGCAGACCCCTTCACGTCTGATAACAACCTGCATTTCCAACATTATATCCTACCGTTTCCTCCCACATATCCTAAGCAACCACCCTACAGAGTTTCACATGATTCTCTTTCTACTTCAGGACCTTTTGTGACTTTGTCCTTTGCTCCTGCTCCTGTTTCTTTAACAACATCCTTAGTCCTCTTTCTCTTTAGTGCCGAGTTCTTTGCTCTGTCATTTGTGCTCTCACAGCACTTGCTTCATAACTCTGTAAAAGCTTAGGGTCTGCTTTATTGTGCTATTTCTGTTTCTGTCTTTCATCTTCACCACATGCTGAGATTCTTAAGGGCAAGGTCTGTTGCTTAGTCATCTTTATTCCTGCCACATTGCAGGGATCCTCAAAACGCTCTCAAAATGTCAGTTGCATCCTATACATTACTGTATGTATGGTCAAACTCATTGCCCAGAATGTTTTAAGCTTGAATGCATATGTTGTCTTGATTTTCACTTCTATAGCAACGCCTTGTGTGACACAGTCACTTAAATTTGCTGGACATTTTGTTTCATCTATTAAAAGTTGCATTTTTCTAGATGGCGTCTAAGATGCCTTCTAGTCTTACATCTTTTGTTTGTAATCCAGGCCTTTAAGTGTGACCTTGGGCAAGTTACTTAACCTCTTTGTTGAATGAAGAAAATACTTCCAAATTCACAGAGTGGTTGTGAGGATTAAATAAGATAACATCTGGAATGGATTGAGATTGGTTCAGTAAATAAATGCTTATTGAGCGTCTGCTGACGTTCCAGAAACTGTGCTAGGTATTGAGGCTACGGAGATGACTAAGACAGTATCTCAACTCTGGGGGAAGTTACAATCTGGAAGCCTTGCCTGGTACATAATACGGATTTAGTAACTGTGCATTCCCTTCCTCCTTTCACTCCTTGGTCTGTCAGTTATGTAATGCTGGGATTTGGAATGGAGTGGAGACAGCTTTCCATTTTCCTTTTATTTCCCGCATAATATTTATAAACACAGCGGTGAACCTTACCTCAAGAACTAAACTAAAGCTCATGTCATTTCTTTTTTTTTTTTCCTTTTGTGAGGAGATCAGCCCTGTGCTAACATCTGCCAATCTTCCTCTTTTTGTTGCTGAGGAAGACTCGCCCTGGGCTAACATCCCTGCCCATCTTCCTCCACTTTATATGGGACACCGCCACAGCATGGCTTGCCAAGCAGTGCGTCAGTGCGCACCCGGGATCCGAACCGGCGAACCCTGAGCAGCTGCAGCAGAGGGTGTGCGCTTAACCGCTTGTGCCACCAGGCCAGTCCCACTCATGTCATTTCTTAATGGTGAAAGGGATGACATAGTTTGGAAAGAACAAGCCCAGACAAGAACAGCCCTAGATCAGATGGGAGTTGTGTGCTCTCAGAAGAAGAATGTGGTGGGAGTAACTGGCCCAATGTTCTCTCAGCCTGGGAACAGCGTTTAAAATTTCCGTATCTTATAAAGAAAAAAATCATTTGTTTCATTAGCAGAGGAACAAAGTAAACACAGTGACTCATTTTCCTAATGCAGCAGTTTTATATATGTGTTACAGACAATAAAACAATTGCTTAAGAAGGTTATGGCGTTATTTTCAAAACAAGCCACTCATTGGGTTTGGCCTCCAGAAAAACTGCCTACACATTTAAAAAATGTACACTGGCCAATCAGTTTTGACACTTCTGTCCTGCCCTATTGGTTTGCTTCACTTCACCTCATTTCACACCATGTCTCTACGTCAATCATCTACATATGTCTAAAGTTGGGGCTGCACGACACCAGACTCCTTGCTGAAAATGAGCAATCCAACGATTTATTCCCAAAGACATACCTAACTACTTACAATTTTTAAAACACCAAGATAAGAAAGTCAGAAAATGCTGGACTTTTCTTTTAAAATATCAACTATTTGGCTGTTGTTGTGGGGTTTGGCTAAGTGTTAATATAGTGAGTTATATCAATGATGAATGAGCGACAATTGACTATCAAAGTAGGGGAAGGAATTCTTCAGGAAATTCTTCTTGAAAGAGGAAAAAGAATCTTCAAAAGCATATAGATAAAAAGGAGTGTTCATGGATGTGGAGAATGTATTTGGAATGCAAGGTGGGCAATGAAGCTGGTACATTGACTTTGCCTGCTTGTAAATAGTCTTTTATGCAGTTCTACGGAATTGGGACATTGTTCTGTGTGTGGGAGCCGCTGAATGTTTTTAAGCAGAATAGTGAATGGCTTGTATTTGCCTTGGCATTTGGTGGGTCTGCCCACCTGTCTCTATGCCCACATTGCCTCTGTGCCTGCTACAAGAGTCTGTATGGACTTCTAGACTTCCAGACCCAAGTACCGTTCTTGGTCTCCACCTTCAGCATGTAAGACGTAGAAGCAACGTGACATTTAGGAGCGTAGCTGAAGGACAATCTCTGTAGTCTTCGTGGAAAGAGCATAAGGACTGTTCTGGAGCCTCAGCAAGAGACCACAAGGTTGCTGCAGTTTTATAAGAGAGAATGACCTTCTCTAGCTTGTATCTCCATTTGCAATTGTGAAGATTATGTTCCCACGCGAATGTTATGAATTGAGTAGTGTGTCAAGTGACACCAAGGCAAACTTGATTCTTTAATAGAAAGTCAAAACTTTGTTTATTCTGAGAATTGAAGTCATTATTTGTTACCCATTCCAGACTGACCACATTAAGGGAAGAAGCTGAGGAAATGTCACAGATGCAGGTGAGAGATGGAGGTTATGGTGGACTCCCCAACAGCTGCTCCCATTCTATTGAGAAGCAACAGTGTAATATGGGGAGTTGACCTCAGCTCCAGAGTTGGGCATGTCTTGTCTTAAGTAAGGCTATTTTCTTCTGGTGATTGGTTTAGAAATTGGTATGTGACCTAATTGTATTCAATGAGACGCAAGAAGAGATTTCCTGGAGGCGTTTTGGAAAGTTCTGTCCTCCTTTTGAAAATGCAGTCTCTCTATCTCCTGCTGAATGTGAGCAGGGAGCACATAGCTAGGATTGCTACTGGAAGCCATCTCAAGACTTCAAAGTTAACTCAGGTTAAAGCTCTGGGCTAAGAATAAAGACAGAAAGAACCAAGGTCTTGATGTCACGGTTGAACCACCCTTGAAACCCATCCCACCTCTGGTCTTCTGGTTACAATAATTAAAACATTTCGGGCCGGCCCTGTGGCTTGGTGGTTAAGTGCGTGCGCTGCAATGCTGGTGGCCCCGGGTTCGGATCCTGGGTGTGCATCGAGGCACCGCTTCTCCCTCCATCCTGAGGCCGAGTCCCACATACAGCAGCTGGAAGGATGTGCAGCTATGACATACAACTATCTACTGGGGCTTTGGGGGGAAAAAATAAAATAAATAAAATCTTTAAAAAAAAAAAAAAACATTTCTTTTTTGTTTTTTGAAACTAAGAGATATTAATAATTTTTATTAATAAAGAAACAATGCAGAGCACAAATAATACAAGTCATGAGCTATATGCTAGGGGGTGAATATTTTAAATATCATTTCATTTTATAACAGGAGGCCTGTTCACAACAGTAGTTCACACAAGAGATGATGAAGAAGTTAAACCAACTAAAGAGACATAGTTTTCAAAAGAGGCATGTAGAGAACTCAGTTGATTTGGTGTGGGAGGTAAGTGAGAAGGAAGGACCCATGACGACTCCAAGGTAAAACATTTCTTTAAACTAAAATAATTTAAATATGTTTTTGCACTCCTTTTCTACCTCATTGTGTTGTATCACCCCTCCTTTTAGAACCATACATCTCAGCTCTGCTGCTTTCTTTCACTCTCATTCCCAATTGTTCTACACTCATTTAGGAGACTGACACCTGATATGTATCTTCTCTATTCAAATCCGGCCATCATCTTGGGTAACTTCAATATCCTGGGAATGTTGTGTGCAGCATCCTTTCTTCAGAGACAGTGAACTCCTACCCATGTGACCGCTACCTCCATTCCTCCCGAGCTCTCATTTCCAAAGTCACATTATCCTAAAATCTGCTATCCCGTTTTCTGATTGCAAAGCCCTATCGCTGTCACCTCCCCACCTGTCCAGCTTCCATCCTGCCAGCTAAACCTGTTTTTCCACCTCATCATACCCTCTCGGCTCTGGCTCCTTCCTGGTTTTCCATTCGTTCAGTTCCTTCCTAGTTTCACTCCCCTCCCTGGACTAGCCCATAACCTATGTTTCCGCATTCCTCTAACCCTCTTATCAACACTCTCACTTCTCTCTCCCCTTCGGCCTTCTACTAATTTTCTATAGTCCTTAGCTTTTGAGTGGTCTGACCATTATTTTTACAGCTAGCACTTCTGGGCATGGTGTTGCTGGAGAAAAAGCACATAGTTAGACAGAATCCATTTAAGTTTGTTATTTTCAATTTCATCTGGACCTAAGTACCATTCAGTGTTCTTTATATTCATACTTTTCCCTGATATTGACCATCCAAAACTTTTATCTGCTCTTCAAACCCCTATCCATTCTCTCACTCCTTCATTCTCAGCAGATGTCCTTCCTTCCTGCTTCACATAGAAAACAGAAGCCACTAATAAACAAATGAGACTGCATCAAACTAAAAACCTTCTTCACAGCAAACGAAACCATCAACAAAGGAAAAAGACAACCTAACAATTGGGAGAAGATATTTGCAAATCGTATATCTGATAAGGGGTTAATATCCATAATATATAAAGAACTCATACAACTCAACAACAAAAAAACAAACAACCTGATCAAAAAATGGGCAAAGGATCTGAACAGACATTTTTCCAAAGAAGATATACAGATGGCCAACAGGCACATGAAAAGATGTTTAACAACTCTAATTATTAGGGAAATGCAAATCAAAATTACAAGAAGATATCGCCTCATGCCCATCAGAATGGCTATTATTAAAAAGAGAAGAAAAAAACAAGTGTTGGAGAGGATGTGGAGAAAAGGGAACCCTCATACACTGCCAGTGGGAATGTAAATTGCTGCAGCCACTATGGAAAACAATATGGAAATTTCTCAAAAAATTAAAAATAAACTACCGTACGATCCAGCTATTCCACTTCTAGGTATTTATCCAAAGAACACAAAAACACTAATTCGAAAAGATATTTGCACCCCTGTGTTCACTGCCGCATTATTCACAATAGCCAAAACTTGGAAAGAACCTAAGTGCCCACTGATGGATGAATGGATAAAGAAGATGTGGTGTATATATACAACAGAATACTACTCAGCAATAAAAAAAAGATGAAATCTTGCCATTTTGTGACAACGTTGATAGACCTTGAGGGTATTACGCTCAGCGAAATAAGTCAGACAGAGAAAGCCAAATACTACATGATTTCACTCATATGTGGAAGATAAAAACAACAACAGGGCCAGCCTTGGTGGTCTAGTGGTTAAGTTCAGTGCACTCTGCTTTTGTGGCCCCGGGTCAGTTCTCAGGTGCAGACCTACACTGCTCTGTTAGCAGCCATGCTGTGCTGGTGGCCCACGTACCAAAAAAAAAAAACATAGAGGAAGATTGGCATGGATGTTAGCTCAGGGTGAATCTTCCTCAGCAAAAAAAAAAAAAAAAAAAAAAACCAAACAACAACAACAAGTACAACAACAAACAAACACATAGACACAGAGATTAGATTGGTGATTACCAGACGGGAAAGGGGGAAGGCTAAAGGAGTAAAAGGGCACGTGTGTACAGTGACAGATGGCAATTAGTCTTTGATGGGTGGTGAACATGATGTAGTCTACACAGAAATTGAAATATAATGATGTACACTTGAAATTTATAGAATATTATAAACCAATGTTACCACAATAAAGATAATAAAGTAGAAAATAGAAGCCACTAATATAACTGACTGCACATATACTTATCTCTAACCTTGCTGCCTCGTTCCCCATCTTTCCAAGTTCTGTTTCTGTCCTAAGGAAGAAGTACCTCCCTACTTAGTGGAGAAAGACCCTTCCATGGATCTTCTTGACTTATTAAGTTTTGCCAGCTCTAGAGTTCTCACCAATGATTAGTCAGATGCACATGTGTTCCCCATGTTCACAGCCTCCCAGGCCCTGCTTTCTCTGGGTCTCTTCCCATGGAGACTGGCATACGCAGGCTTAGCCCTGGCAGGTTCAATAGCAGCCATTTTCTGTGATGTGCTTTACCAGAGCAGGGGGTCCATGAGGACCCCAGCCTCACTAGCTGATGGCAAGGGAATTAGCCGAGCTGTTGAAGGGTTAGTACTCAGCTGCGTGGGGAGACCCCAGTCTGCCCGCTGACCTTTATTTTCCCTTCCCTCTCTGTGGCTGAACTTTTACCCCAGGCTCCTCTTTAGCTCCCTGATCCCCACTGAGATTAGAATTTCTGCATGACTTTGCCTGCTTAGCTGGTGTCATCAGTTAGGTTGCCTTTTATTGCAAAACTGCTTTTGTAGTAATCTTAAGCAAAAAGAAATGTTGTCACAAGGATGTCGAGCGCTCCAAGTATCAGTGGGAGACTGCAGGAGAAGCTTGACGAAAGGACGAGAGGCGAGGCAGCTTCAAAAGGTCAGGAGGAAGGCAGCACAACAGACGTCTGGCTAGGAAGCTGTGGCTTTGCTACAGACACCGTCACTATTACTATCGCTGTGAACAGATTCTAACTGTCCTGTTTTCTTTGTGTTATTTATTCAGAATTCAAAGTCCTGAACGAGAGCATCAGACGGGGTGACACTTGCCTGTGTCATGACAGCCAGGGTAGGAGTGAAGATGATGGCAGGGAGGGAAGGATTGGTTTCCTTCGTGTTCCGTAGTGGGAGGTGGGATTATTCTAATCTAATCGGGACTATTCTAGTAGCTCCCTATTTGGCTTTCCAATATCCTTGCACATCCTTCTCCCGTACTTACAGTTATGAAAAAGATGTTCCTGCTTAATGTCGTACCTGAAAATGAACTCATCCTTTCCCTAATGGGACAAGAATCCAGGTTTGTTTCACTTGGTTACAAATTCAGTGGCTCAATTTTTCACTTCACTTACCTGAAAAGGGAAAGGCTGCCATTTTGTTTATAGCGCAGGTAGCAACATTTTAAAATGGTAGTGCCTCCGTTGCCTCTGAAAATGAACTGAAGGAATTTAGGACCATTACTTTAGAAGCACTATGGTAAATAAGCAGCATATTTACTTCATAATATGATAAAGAACCTCTGACCTAGTTTCCAACTAATTTTCCTCTTTTTATTTCACCAGGCTTTTTGCCTATAGAAAAAGAGGCATAGCTGGGAGTTCAATGTTGAGGTAAGACCATTTCCTCGATTAAACTGTGGGATAACCCAAGGATGACTAAGTTTCTGTGAATATAAGGAATGAAGTACAAGGCCACCAACACACACACACCAGTTCTCTCCATTTCCTCCACTATTGACTTCCTTTGTGCTGACAGTTCCTAATCTACTCTTCAATGTGAAACCTAAATAGCACAATCACGGTATGAAAAACACCAGGAGAGGATAAAATATTTCAGAGAAACTTTCTAAATGGTAAATGTGAATGCCTGCCCTTTTCCCCCTCTGCTTCTAGCAAAGGGGCTGGGAACCCCTGGAAATGTTGTTAGAACTAGTTATTTTCTTCACATCCTATCATCACCATTAAATCACATGGGATTGGGTTGGTAGTTTGTTTCCTTTCTGTTACAATCTGGCAAGCTCCAGTTAAATGCCTTTAATTAAATGCACATTTCTCTAGACTGTTCAGACTCTAGACCAGGACAGCAATAAAGATTACGCATCCCCACTTGCTGGAATTTTCTCTATCATCTTGGTTATCAGTGTTGAAAGACAAAGCCAAATGTTCTTAACAGAAGTGCTCAACAGGCTTCTTGGGGCTTTAGGAATAGAAATCACTTCCTTTTATTAGCTGTTACTCTCAAGTAGACCTCCATGGATACAAAATCTTGTTTCCCTAGTCTTTCATGTAGAATAATGTGCTCCATACCATTTCATAAATATTCAAGATTTACTGATTAGAATGATCATAAAGTTTTATTAGTGTATCAGTTATTTATATTAACATCATACGTTAGTAATTCTGCAATTCAAATTGTTTTGTGTCTTATTTATTGGCATTGCTGTGTTGGAGTTTTCACAGTTTGCACCCCCTTTAGTAGATGCAACAGCCATGGAAATGTGCTGCTCAGATCTCCTGCTGTGGGGAGTGTAACGGGTGGAGAGCCCCAGCTGCTGGCCTCTGAATCTATCATTGCATTTCCCCAGAGGACTCACTTCCCACAGCTGCTCTCAGCCCATGACTGAGCATGGCAGGCACGCTAAGGCAGGTCAATCCTGCAAGAAGCAGGTTTCCTCTGCAGGGCGAGTTTGGCTTGAGGACTCCCCATAGGCCTGGCTGAAGCATCTTAGAATGGTCCTGCCGCCTGAGACTCTACTGATCCAATACTTCTTCATTTCCTCTCTCCTTCACACAGACCTGCATTGTGGTCTGGAGGCTTGCCTCACCTCCTTAACTCTCCCCATTTCTTCTCTAACAGGCGTTTCAAATACATGTCTTGCATGTTTAATCCCATCTTGGTGTCTACTTTTCGAGGACTGGAACTAATGCAAGTGATACTGATAGTTTTTCAAGAAAGCGGTGGTGTCATAACGTTGACGCCACTGGTAAACTACCTACCTACCTTCATGTCATATGAGATAATGAAATCTCTTTGTTATTTTTTCATTAAACATTTGTGTTGTGAATTATAACATGCATATAGGAATGTAGAGAAAATAAAATTGTACAGTGTAATGAATTATCACTAAGTGAATGCTCATGAAGCCACCAGCCAGGTCATGAAATAGGACATTTCTAGAATGTAGAAGGTCCCTAAATGCTACCTCCTAAACATTACTCCCTCTCTCCCACAGGAAGTAAACTACTAACTCTTATGGTAACATCCTCCTTCTGTTTGCCTATCTCGGCAAGATTTTTCCTGTGATTTTGGTTGGTTGGATAATTTTTCTTGATTCACTTTTGCATAAGCCAGGAAGCTCTCTGTGGTTCTGATTAGTATTTGGGGGCTTGATTCTGCTCTCCCACGCCTCACCCCCTTCAGCCACACCCTCTCTTCCCTCATGGATATTAAAACCACAGCCCTAGATTCTGAGGGCAGTTTTTTTTTTTTTAAATTTTACTTATTTATTTATTTCTCCCCCAAAGTAGATAGTTGTATGTCATAGCTGCACATCCTTCTAGTTGCTGTAGATAGTTGTATGTCATAGCTGCACATCCTTCTAGTTGCTGTAGATAGTTGTGTGTCATAGCTGCACATCCTTCTAGTTGCTGTATGTGGGACGCGGCCTCAGCATGGCCGGAGAAGCGGTTCCTCGGTGTGCGCCCGGGGTCCAAACCCGGGCCGCCAGCAGCAGAGCGCGCGCACTTAACTGCTAAGCCACAGGGCCAGACTGAGGGTAGTTTTTATTTTTGGCTTCTGGAAATAGCTATTTTCTTCTTTGGGTAAGAGCTATTTAAAACAAATTAATTATATTTTGTCCACCATTTCTATGTATTTGTATCCATGTTTGTTTCCATCTATGTCAGATCATCTGTCTTGTTTCCAGATACCTGGGTAGGATCCTGTAGCATTGACTACTACTTGCTGAGTAATTGCTGCACATTCAGTATACATTCAATATTACTCCTATTCTATTAGCTTCATTCAACTTTTTCAATTATCTGTCTTACCTCATCTCCCCTGAGTAGTCAATGAACTCCTTGAGGGAATTTACCATGTTTTGTTCTTTTTGTATTCTGCCTGTCTTCAAAAAGACCTAGCATAATAACTGTTCAATGAATGTTTTTAAAATTCACTTTTAAAATGTGTAATTCCAAACCAGTTTGTGAGGTGGCTCCAGGGGGAGTTTTAAAAACATGCATTAACTGTTGAAAGAGCTATATCTCTCACCAAAACAGGATTCAGGCTTTGGAATGGAAGTGATGAGGTTTTGTTTACAGTTTGTGAGAGTTGATAAAAATATTGAAGAGTATCATATTAATGTGAGTCATGCCACTGAGGCCATATGAGCAACAGGGTCACCTCTGTGCCCTGCTTTACATTACCTTAGAGTAAATCATTTTACTCCAGTCATTGCTATGACAACCAGCCGTGGCGGGGGAAAGCAGACTGTACCTTATCTTAGCTGCACTGTGAAGCTGTTTTCTGTCCTGGGCTTCTCTGTCACAGCCCGAGTGACGTGCCTATGGGAACCTGGCCAGTCATTCTGCTACATGAAAAACCCAAAAGGGAGAAAATGTTAATATCTCAGTGAGGGCAACCCTTGACCAGTGGAGGATGGGAAACTGGACGAATCATCCACTCTTTCATCCCTCAGGTGAACAACTCAGAATCACCTTCTGCATGGCTTCTCAGAGAGTCTCTAGCAGGATCAAGGCCAGTTGCCCACAGCAATGACCAGTTTGATAAGACAACCTTGGTTTACTTTCTCTTCCCAATTTCACTCTACCAAGCCCCTTACTCTTGTTCCTTAGGATTAATTACCCCCAATTTACTTTCCCCTTGTCACGGGCTCTATCTTTTATTGGAGAACCCCAGGCTAAGACACCTAAACTGACGCATCATAGAATAGTTGAAGAGGCCTAACTTCCCTAAAGGGGAGGTTCATCTTTATCAACTAATTTGCAAATATTATTTGGAAGCATATGTCTGGTTGAGAACAGATTAGCCAAGATCAAAAGTAGAGTTTTTAGGATCCCAGAGCCTTGGACAGATCTCCAGAAGGACAACTTCAATGCTGGTGTGGGAACCTTTAAGCCACAGACGCTAAGGAGGGTTGAATTGGTAGGGAGAGGTGGGGAAGTGGACTGGCACTGCAGAGCCGAAAAAACAGAACTTAGGATTTCAAAAGAAACTACATGTTGTTCTTGCATATTTTGAGCTCTGTGTTCTCAACTATCTTCTTTTTTTTCTCAATTGAAAAAAAAAAAGCATTTTGGCATTGTTTAAAAGATGTGCTGTAACCATGTGGATCCAACTGATAACTGAATAAGATTCTGGTGTCTGGAGTGTGCAGACTAGATGGCTAACAGGTCCTGCAGAATGCTAGTTGAATAAAGCCCATTCTTCTTTGATTGATAAACCAGCATGTGACAATAAGACACTCAGAAGGTCAAGGCCAAAGAGCATAAAATGTTCTCTAGACATTTTAATCCTAGTTGTTTTTTCTGCCCTGACAAAATTGCTGACAGTGTGTATCTCCATAAACTGAGGAATTTTTTGTGTGTTCCTTTCACAGTGGCCCTGATAAGCCTTATTCATAGTAGAGGACACTGGTTTGATTTTCAATCACAAATTTTGAGGAGTTATGTCTAAGGGAGCTTGAATAGGAGCTAATGAAACAGAGAAATCTTATCTATTCTTGAGTAAACATTTATCAGATGGACTGGTGTATAAATTTATCATATCAGGAAAAGCCAACCTTTACAAAAAATATGAGTTCTCTCAAGTTGAATCAGATTATTATATAAATAATAGGTGGTAGTGAAAACAATACAAACAAGTCATCAAGAATCTGCCTGTGCTAGGCTAGATACTAAGGCTACCATTCCTGGTTCTCAAAACAACACTGCAAGGTAAATACTATTCTCCTTATTTTCCAATGGAAGAAAATGAAACTCAGAATTCCTCACCCACGGACATATAACTGGTAAATTGCAGTGCCTGGATTAGAATAATAACCATCAGCATCATAATTATTAGGATTGCTGGCATTAATTGTGTACACACTGATGACCCCATCTGGAATGAGCACCTTACTTATGTTATTTTATTTAATTCCCGTAACAACTTCTTGAGTTAACATATGCTCGTTCAATGCATGAAGGAGGTGAATTTTGAAGGTTGACTTCATCAATGTCATACAATAGGTACGAAGCAGCTCTGGACTTTTAACCGGGATCTGAAGGGCTCTAACGCCTTCACCCATTCCACTGAAGCTTTGAAAACAGATTTCTTATATCCTGCTCTATGCCTGTCTCAACTGACATGTTTCTATCAAGCATGTGACAGAGTAAGTTCCATTTCTCTCTATTTCCCCTAGGGGTCTGACTAATGCTGCTCTCTTCAAGGAACTGCTAACGTTTCTAGTTTAAGCAATGTGCAGAACAACTGATGCGAATAAAACCTCTCCCTCCAAGCCTCTCTTATGCACGGTTCATTTTCTGGACGAACAAGACCTGGAGGTGGCCCTGCAGGGTCAACCAATGAAACGTTGGTAACTCCGGTGCCTTGTGAAGCAACGAACAAGCTTTAATGGAAAATAGGCACATTTTATGGTAAATCAATTCCATTTGTGAGGTTTCCTTGAACAGTCTAAGGAGCCATGACAAGCTGGAAAAGTAGATTGATAGTTGATTCAGATGTCTACTGTTATATTCTCCTTCCTTCTGACATGGCATGTTTGTTTCTTAAATAGCAGAATTATAGATCCTCAGGATTAAAGGTTGGGAGAAATAATTTCATATGTAGGTTGCATAGCAACTTTCTGGGTTTTAGCAAATCATCTTTCACATTTCTAAATTCAAAGAAGAACCTAAGAACCATAAGAGGAGGGAAGCAGTAGTCTCATTTTTATTTCAAGAGTTAGCAACAAGGTGTCAGACAATTTCCTTATTTTCTGTTTGGATTCTCAAAACACCCAGCCTCTCCTTGTACATTCACCCTTTAAAATGTCTCACCTAAATAGAAAGCATGACTTTTGTTGAGAGTTCCTGAAAATAACTGTAAAGCCAATTAGCTAATTCCTAAAAAGTAGAACAATACAGTGACATAAATCTACAGTACACAAAAATAAGTTTTCATACACACTGGTATATATAAACTAAAGAGAAAAGTGCATGGATAGAAATGGGATCCACCACTAATAAGCTGTACTATGTTGGAGAGGCTCTTGATCTCTGTGAATAGTTTCTATATTTGTAAATTGGGGTTATCTCTTTTAAGGATCTCTAAAATTTTTCCAGGTCCTAAGATTTTTGTGTATTCTGTTCTACACAAGAGCAAGATCACATTATAGATGATATCCAAGGAGAAAAGATGAGGAATTCCTGATTATAATCTGCTAATTTATGAAAAAATTTGATCCCCAAATTTTCCATATCTCTGACATGGTTTATGGTTTTTCTTCACTGCCTTTCCTCCTAACGTTCCTGACAAGGGACACCAATGAGTTACCATTATCACACAATCTCTGTTAAGAGACTCTTCCCTAAAAAGGCAGTCTAGCTGGCCCTGGCTAGCCTTTGAATTGACAATGTCACTAGAAAAATATCTCTGCCAATGGTTTAACGATGTCCAGATTCAAGAGTGAAAGAACAGAACCCAGGGAGTTGAAGTGATTTTCCAAATCCTCTAATGTGAATTGAATGCAAGCACACAAGGGTGGTCTTTCTCAGGCCAATTTTTTCACTTTCTTCTTGTATCCCAAATAAGGGAGAGAGCATGGAACCTGGGTCATGTAAAAGGAAAAGTAGGGATGACGCCTGCACACTCTTTCCCCAGGCGCCAAGAAATAAGAGGAAAGGGAACTCTAATATTTGTTGAATGACTTCCTTAAGTAAGAGCCTTATTATGGTAGAGCATAGTAAAGAAGGCCTTACCTTCTTTATGTTTCAGATAAAGAGACTAAGGTTCAGAGTGGTTAAATATCTCAAAAATTACACAGCTAGACACTCACGGAGTAAGAATTTCGTTCTATATGTGTCTTGTTTTCCTTTCCTGCTGTGCTGGTTCCGCTGTGCTAGTGGAAGCAGGGGACGGCTCTCTGTGGAGCCCACTATCTATAGCAATTGTTGACACTAAATTAGGTTGTTTCTCTATTTTCGAGTTCAAAGATTGGGATTGAGTTAGTAAATGTTTTATAACGGAGTCCTATAAAAAAATAGTGCTATAGACACCCTTATTAGGATTTGGTGCCAACTGAGAGTCTTTGTACCTATCAATTTTTCTTGCTTTTATAAGAAATGCACTCAGAGAAGGTGAGAAAATGTGTACCTATAACAGAGAGTTTTGGGGCCCCAGGAATATACATCTACCAGGAAGCAGCCTCTGGTAATAGCCTCCACATAGGGATTTGTGTAAAGTGTATCACTGGTGGAAATGATAATATGGCCTTTTCCCAAACTCCTGAGGAGGGTAAGTCAATGATGAGAAGATGTCATCTGCACCACGTTTTCTTTAGGTAAAATCAGAACACCTTGGTTAGGATTTCTGAAAATCAAATTGCAATCAGGCAGTTGGTGTCTTCATAAGGACAATATCTGTTAGGCTGAAGCATTAGCAACCGCAAGAACATAGCAGAGAAAGAAAAGGTGTCGGTAGATGGGTTTTATTTTCCCCATTATTTTTGCAACTTCCTTTTCTAGATTGCTCAACAACATCTGTTTGTAACTGAAAACTTGGCTAAGAAAATAAAAAACCTACCGTTCATGGCTTTGAAAACAAATACTGCTGAATAACTCCTTTCTGAATATATGTTTCCAAGGCATGCTACAGCATCATCTCGGCTTGCCCTCATTTCCCATTCCAGTAAAGATTAAGGAGTATTATTTCTTTTATAGACTTTGCCTGCCCTTTTGCCTGCAAGTTACCAAAACAAAATAAATATACCTTGGGAAATCCTGTCAAATACAGTTTGGACTTGACGTTTCTATTAATATTTTTAGTACGTTGCTCTCTCCTTCTCTCCCTTCTTTCCTGCCTGTCTCCCATCTTTCCTTTGTTGTTCTTTTTTTTGTTTGTTTTTTTACTTTTTATTTATATCAAAGATAGAAATGTATAAAGCTTTAATAGGCAAATAATTATGAAAAACAGCAATTCCTTGTTCTTCTCTGTACATCTTTTTTTTTTTCCCTACATTTACCCATTTTAGCTGCTGAATTTTGTATTTGCCTTTTTGTCTCTAAATAACATGCTTATTTCGCTACTTCTTGATTTTTCAGTTTTATGCATTATCTATCAGTTTCTCACTGTAGAAGATAAGGATTTCGTTCTCTTTCTTCCGCCATTCCCGCCACACCTGTGTACCCTGTCCATGCTCTCATCTTTCCACTATGGTTAATTTGTAATTTTGTTTGGATTAATATTCAGAGTTCACATTATTATAAGGAATATTATCAGGTTTGCTATCTAGTAAATTAGGGTCACTTTTTTTTCTTGCATACTATTTTGTTCACATCACTGTGACCGTCATCCCAGTCTATGCCTGTTCGTCTGGTGTTACAATGATGTCCAGTTTCACCGTCCATATGCCCTAGTTTTGGAGAACATGCCATTCAACACAGTCTTTGCAATTATCTGGGGTACTCTAGCCATTACATTGTACCTGAGGAAAGTTTTTCCAGAGCCTTTTGACTAACTGCAGTTGGAAATGATTGTCATTTATGCCACACAGGGCTGTCATTTTGGGATCGCTATTGACATCATCTGGTGGCGTCTTGCCAGCCCTTTCTTCTGTTGATCTCCTTTCCCTGCATTCTATGTCTTCCTCTTTCTTGATTTATTCTCTCCTATTAATGGGCCTGGGAGCATCCACTTTCTACTTTATATACTTCCATAACTTTTGATTCTTGTTTTTAGTACAATGAACCTATATGTGGAAGAAAAGATTAAATGAGATAACATAACACTTGACTCTTTATAAAATTCCAACACATTAGCTTCCTTCTTTATCCATTACCTTTTTCCCACCCGTAATCCGCTCCCATCTATATTGTCGGGCATAGATGGATGAGCTCCTGAGCGTTAACAGCCTGGAAGGCTGCACAAAGTCAAGCTTCCTTTGTTGTGAATACAGCCTAGAGCAGCTGGAAGAGATTATTACAGACACCACACCAGCTGTGAGGTCATTTTCTCTCTCCCAAGGTTCTTGGAAAAGGGCATGTAATCATTGAGTGGTTATATGAATGGTAGAGTGGAAATACAATCACACCTACCAGGGCTGGGGGGTTGTCCTATAGAACTTCAGTGAATATCTGGTCCTTAAGATAAGGGTGCTGGCTTTATACCTTCAAAAGCCACTCTTTCAAAAAATGAGGTGCCTTTATTCGCATTAGGTCCTTAGAGATCTTTGGGGCAGATTAAATTTCCTCAAGCCATAATCTAACGATTATAATAAAACTATTATGCCCCAGGATTGCACACTCTCTCTCTTTTTAAATTGCATTTTAATTTTTATGAAAATAATCATGTGCATGGTTTATAATGTCAAATAGCTTCTGTTGGAAAAAAAGCAGTTACTTGTTCCAACTTTCCCATCCCATGAATTCTGTACCTTGGAGGCAATGTCACATTCACTGTAGTTATTTCTCTTTTTAAAAAAATAACACACTTTTACTTCTTTTTCTTGATTTTCTGTTTTAGATGTTATCTAATTATTTCCTACTATAGAATATTAGGATTTAATATCTTTTATGTCATTCCACATTCCTCAACATACTCTTCCTTTCCTCCCCAGTCCCAATACATTTAAGTCACAGTTTTTGGTGAGGTCAAATCCACAGTTTCCTCTATTATGACTTTGTCATTATTTTCAAAGGTGAGTCCCATAGTGCTTGGAAGGCAATTCTCCGTGGGTCTTTTGCATTTCTGCACATCCTCTGAGCAGATGCACTGACAGCTCGTGTTCCAGACTGCCACTTCAAGGATGTATGTGTAGCGAACAGCCTTGGAAGATAGTGCTAGTGTCTCCTTCCAACGCAGAGCGCAGGTGTGTTTACTGTCCAGTATGATAAAGATAATGTTTCTCTTTTGGGGCAAAGGTCATCCAGGTTTGCTTTTAGCCCATTATAAAAGACTGGGGTTCCCTAAGCTCAGGGTTTCTCAGCTATGATACAAACCCTGGCATATGCCGCATCCACCTGGCCACTTTGTCACCCTCTTGGGACTTGAAGCAAGGGGACCAGAGTGACCATGAAGCTTGTGCTGCTTGCTGTACTATGAGTAGTAAAATCCTTTGCCTCTGGTCCAAGAGTCTTGTTTCTTTTGCCAGCATCCACAAAACTGTGGTGCGCTCATTTGTTGGCTTGCAAGGAGGGTAGGGTGTCTGATTCTTCCCAGCTCTTTAAGATAGCAAACTCTGGCTTCATTGCCTTTCCTGTACTTTAAAAAAAATTCTCAGACTTAATACTTGCTTTTGTTTTTGTTTTTCTTTGCTGAGTTTGAAAGCTCTGATGAGATGCACTGAGAAAATCACATGATGATTTCCACGGTATTCCTGTCAAGGATACATAACCTGCATCCGGTCCTGAGAAACACTGTGAGGGTCATCCTACAGAATGAAGCCTGTACTCTTTAAAATTTAAAACTGATAAGGGCACCAAAGACCAAGAAATACTGTTTTAGGTCGAAAGAGTCTGAAGAGACATAAGAACTAAATGTAACACATATTCCTTGGTTTAGCTCTGGACCAGAAAGGAAAATGAGGCAGTTTTGGAGAGCTGGCAAAATTTGAGTGAGAGTGTCCTTGTTTTGGGGAAATATGTACTAGATTATTTAGGGGTCATGTGATCTCATGTCTGAAGCTTTCTTTTGAAAGGTTCAGAATACAACTAATGATAACGGGTATATTACTTCCCCCCCCACACACACACGCACACGCGCACACACACACAGAGGGGGAGGGAGAGAGAGAGAACAAGAAAGAGTTGGCAATCATGTACATTCAGTAAAATGTTAATATTTGGGAAATCTGAATAAAAGGGTTACAAGAGGTCTTTTTTCTGATCTGGAAATTTTAATGTAAGTTATTTCAAAATAAAGATCAGGGCTCTAAAATGCTGATCAGAAACTCATGTTCACATGAAGCATATCAAGTGTCAGATTTCATTGTGGAGTGACCAGGCGGGAGCTGGCTGTCTTGTTGTGGGACTCCTGGCTGTTCATATTTATTGGACTAGACACTTTCCCCAGAGGCCTTCCCCGTGATCTTGCATGACGGAGCGTAAGCCTGACAGTCAGCTTTCTCAGGGCCTAGAGTGGGAGGGGACCAGAGATCCCGCTTCTGAAAGTAGACTCATTGACAGTCTCTGTTACAGTAGGGAACCTCCCATCTTCTGTGACACGTGGTCATGTGCCTACAAGGACAGGGGAGGGGACTAAAAAGCCTGTTAACTCTTTATTCAGACTCTTCACAAAGTCTCCTGTTTTCAGCCCTCATTTCAAACCCAGTGCCTTCAGAGCCCATGGTTCCTCTACTGACGAGATGTCCTGGGTGTCTGTGGCATCACTCAGCTTTGCTTCCAGTGGGCTTTTTCCCTCTTCTGGTACTTAGCAGAGCAGAGAAAGCTGAAACCTACGTCATTTACTACCAGGTTATCAGCTTTCCATCTTCCAGGATTTTGTGGACAAGAATTCTCTGCTATCATCACCTCTTCTTTCTCTCTCTTTTTTTTTGTGGGATTATTATGTCCTTAAAAAATTTTTTTTGTTGTTATTTTAGTGGGGTTTCAGGAAGAAGCAAAGAGAAATATGTTGTTTTTGTTGTTGTTGTGTTTTTCTATCTGCTGCAATTAACAGAAAAACCTTTTATTACCCGAGCTTTCTCTTCATCGAAGACTAACTTCCAATGAATGAGGAAAAAGATGTACTGTGTAGTCCTTTGGCGCAGACTCCAAATAAAATACCATTCTATTAGGAAAGGAAAATAAAAAGTTTTTTTTTTTTTTTTTAATAAAAAGGAAGGAATTATTTCTTGGATACTGATTTTTTTTTCCCAAGCTTTTTTTAAGTTGTATTTTTTCATTCTTAGATTGCTTTTCCTTCATGTCCAGCTGATGTTTGGGTAAAATGGGCAGAGGGAAAATTTTCTGCCCTTATAATATTTTTACATCCCACAAGCATTGATAACAAGATAAAACATTTCATTCTGTTTCAATACCATGGATAGAAATAGCCTCCTCATTTTTCTTTCATCATTTCCCTGGAGTACAAATAATAGAGAAACTGTTGACACATCTAGAAAGCTTTTTTAAACATACGTTCAACCTTAATTTTCATCTCTGAGACAAAGGTCATTAAGTCTGTGGTTCCCAGACTGGGCACTGAGGCAGTGCAGAGGGCTGCAGTGAACTCACAGAGGCTTTAGGACGCATTTAAAAATTTTGAGGGAAACACAACAACATCTGTTGGCCACCGCATGAATTGCTAGGTCAAGATAGCTTATAGTTTCAACCTTAGATAGGTGCTTCTATAGAAGACACATCTTTGTGAAGCTGAGTGTCCAGTGGTTGCTGTGATAAAAAGTAGACAGTACATGAAAATCAGTGTGGAACAGGAGTCAAAAGTGGTGGTTTCTAATCTGATTCCAGGGTTTGAGTGTGTAGTGCCTGTGTTAGTCAGAGTTCTCCAGAGAAACAAAACCAGCAGGATATATATATGTAGATATATAGAAAGAGATTTATTATGAGGATTGGCTCATGTGATTATGGAGGTGGAGAAGTCCCAGGATCCACCTGTCTGTAAGCTGGAGACCCAGGAAAGCCTGTGGGGTAGTTCCAGTCCAAACCTGAAGGCCTGAGAGCCAGGGGAGCCAGTGGCGTAAGTTGCAGTTTGAGTCTGAAGGCCCAAGAACCAGGAGCGCTGATGTATGAGGGTGGAAGAAGATGGACATCCCAGCTCAGGTAGAGAGCTAATTTGCCCTTCCTCTGCCTTTTTGTTCTATTCAGGCCCTCAATGGACTGGATGATGCCCACCGCATTGGGGAGGGTGATTTTTTTTACTCAGTCTACAGATTCAAATGCTAATTTCTTCCAGAAACACCCTCACAGACACGCCCAGAAATAGTGTTTTACTAGCTCTCTGGGCACCCCTTAGCCCTGTCAAGTTGACACATAAATTAACTAATGTCCAACAGGTGCGTGTACCTCACTGGTAAGTGTAGTGGTCTTTAAATGTGTCCAAAGTTATTTGATAATCGTTCTTTTAACAGAGGGAGTCTACTTCCTTTCCCCTTGAGTGTGGGTTGGACTTAACTAGCTTCTAAAAAATAGAATATGGCAGAAGTGACGATGTGTGATTTCCAATTCTATGTCATAAAAGGCATTGCGACCTCCTCCTTACCCACTACCTTGGATCACTTTTGGGGAAGCCAGCTGTCATGTTGTGAAGACACTCAAGTAGCTCTGTGGAGGTGGCCGCTTGGTGAGGACCGGAGCCTGTTTTCCAATAGCCAGCAGGGAACTGAGGCCTCCTGCCGACAGCCTTGTGAAGGAGCCAGCTTAGAAGTGAATCCTGCTGCCCCTGCTGACATCCCCACTGCAACCCTGGGAGAGATCCTGAGCCACAGCCACCCAGCCAAGCCCCTCCCGGATTCCCGATCCACAGAAATGATGAGATAATAAATACTTGTTTAAGTCACTACATTTTGGGAGTCATTTGTTAGGTAGCAATAGATAACAAATAGATTAAGTGTGAAATAATAAAATGAAATATTAGTTTTTCTTTCTATTTATGTGTATATATTTTTTCAAATAGCTATTAAGTTGTTAGAACTTAAATACTTCTTAAGTTGTTAAACCTGACTACTTAATAAACAGAACTTTGGGTATTTTTGGCCTAGGACATCACAGAAAATTTCCTGAGACACTAAGTGTGCCATGCATTGACAACGTTTGGGGGAAACTCATTATTAAGTTAAAAACAGTTGCTAAATCTTTCTTTTTCTTTAATTTCCTTAGGCATATACATAATTATTACCTATTTTTGGAATGGAAAAGTTTATTACTTTTGATACTGAACACATTTTTTTCTTATTATGTCAGTGGAGCCATGAAAATAGAAAAAAAAAATTACACGTATAATTGATTTCCACTAAGGAAAGTGATCATTTGAGAGTAAATTGACTAGCATTCAGTAAACATGAATGAAACTATTTGCTTATAGATGTCAAATATGTATGGGCTAATATAGAATTTGAAGATAAATTAACTTGCGCTTACAACGCAGAATGGAAGTATCAGCTTATGTATATAGCAATGTGTGCCGTCAACGCAGCATTCTGTTTGCTGGAAATAAGAGGAGATGAAGCACCCCCTAGTGGTAGTTGTTGATATAGTTCAGCAGCGAAAAAACTCACACCACCTCCTTCTTTTACCTTGAGAAGGTGTTGGGTGTTTATTTCACTGATACTGTGAAACCCTTGGTTATAACTTCGGATTTGAAGTTTCCTGAATGCAAGCACAACACCCATGACTTTTTAAACCAAATTCAGCAGCATTTGGGTAACTTTGTTTTATAAAGGAAAACCAAAACTTTTTCATGTTAATACATTAAAAAAAAGAACAAACTTGATGCAGTATGAAATTTTTTCAAAGCAGACTGCATCAGCACTACACAAGCACAGCACTACACTTACAAGCATAAGGTGCCCCTCCCATTATAAATTAAGTTGGTTGTAATGTAGCATCTTCCAACTTTCTTGCCCGTGTAGTAAACAAATATTTAAAACACTTAGCTTTGTGTTAAACACTTAACCTCGCAGAAGGGTGTGGGATTCAGAGAAGTGAATAAGTGTGGTGTGGTTCTGTGGATGATGGGGCAAGTAGGGACACTGTGGGAGCCCACGCAAAGCGCCCCACCTGGGCCCAAGGGAACAGAAAGGCCGCCAGGAGGAAGAAGCACAGAAAGGCTATGAGTTAAAGTATTTTTGTGGTCTTGATTTATCCTAGTCTCACAAAATAAACTATTGCTTGGACTAAAAATAAATTGCTCTAACAAAAGGATAACAGCCATGCTTTGTGAATTTGCTAATTACTCTGCTGTTTGTACTTAGGATGGGAAGATCTATTCTATTTATCTCGGGGAACTGTGACACTGTCACCTCTCAAAACAATGAGTCATTTTTCACTAGGAAGACTCTCCGTGTTTATTTAACCTTGTCTTCAGAATTGCCACCCGTCTCTTCTCCAAGGGCGATTAATAATTTATGCCATGTAAGTAGAGGACGACCGATTTAATCCATCATGCAGTTAACAGAGAGCCTAATTTTAAAAATGCAAAATGATCTCAACTTATTTTTCATGTGAATTAAAAACGATTAGTTTACACTTTTATGAATAAGTGTAGTTGGTAGACACATATGAACTTGGTGGGATTTTAGGACCCAACGATGTGTCATCTAGAATACTAGTCTAGCTCTATGGATGTCTCCACCTCACATCGGACTGGAGATGCATTGTATCCTTTTCCTGGTTCCAGAGCTATAGTCACCTATGGAGAAGTCAATAGAGAAATACTTACAGGAAGTCAGTAGAGTGGGAATGAACATTTTCCTCCCTACTATGAAATGTTTGTGGAAAATAAACATTTTTTCACTCAATTGATCAAAGAGAAGCCCTAAAAGATATTTTCTTAGCTTATCTTAGAAAATGACTAATGTAATAGAAAAATAAGTGAATTTCCAACACGTAACAAGTAATTTGGCAATTAACGTATTTGTTTCTACTTATTTCTCACAATCACGAGTCAGAATTCATCATTCTTTATGGTAGGTAGGTTGCAAATGTAATAATGAGGAATAGCTTTGTTCAGGACAGCTTGAACACTGTTTGATTATATATCTACAGAAAGTTTATATTCTATGTGGTATTCTTTTGGTTGCAAGTGAAGAAATCCAACTTAGCCCTATTTAAACAAAAAGTGGATTTACTGGCCTGTGTAACTGGAGTGTGGAGGAACTGGCACCAGATACAACTAGCTGGAAGCTGAAACAAAATGATGACTCTCTCTCCTCCCACCTCTGCTCCCCGATCCCTTGGCTTTCTCTGTGTTCACTAACTGGCCTGGCTTGGTTAGAGTGCACAACCCTAGCCCCCCGGGAGATAACTAGGTCCTTGCTCCTCCCAGTGTGGTCCACAGATCAGCAGCAGAGGCTTCATCTGTGAGCTTGTTAGAAATGCAGACTCTCAGGCGTACCCACATGTACTGCATCAGAATCTCCATATTAAAAGGTCTCTGGTTGATTGGTGTGTACATTAATGTTGGCGAGCGTCCGTATCGAACCACTGTGGCTAGACTCAAAGTCTGATCAAAGCCTGACTCCATGGAATTTTCTACAGTGGTAGTAAAAAAAAAAAATTGAGGTACATGTATAACCAAACCATTATAGTTTACATTCCTAGAGGTCTTTGAAAATGGTATAATTACACTAGCATATTTTCTTAAGACAGAAGGGAGGACCAGAAGATGCTACCTGCTTCTTTTTATCTCAACAGTTTTATTTATTTTGAAAATGTTTCTTCATGTGCATTCTCACTGCCACAAAATCTCTACGAACATAGTTAAAATAGTTTCAGCTAGTCTGATAGTACAAATGTTTTTGAAAACATAACCAGCAGGTATGCTCAGAATCTTGAGTGTTCTTGGCAACAAAAATAATTATAAGGGCCAGGCCCATGGCTTAGCGGTTAAGTGCGCGAGCTCTGCTGCTGGCGGCCCGGGTTTGGATCCCGGGCGCACACCGCTTCTCCGGCCATGCTGAGGCCGCGTCCCACATACAGCAACTAGAAGGCTGTGCAATTATGACATACAGCTATCTACTGGGGCTTTGGGGGAAAAAAATAAATAAATAAAAAAATTAAAAAAAAAATTATAAGAGTTATATACGCAAGTCAGGTTACTCAAGTATTTAAACAAATATTTGACTTTCTCATTAGCTCTAAAACAAATATTTCCAACTAATGATTGAAAAAAATTGTATTTGGAAAAACACTAATTTTTTTGAAAGAGAGTGAGATTTATGTCGGAAGGAAACACCCAGATGAAATGTTAATTTTCTGAAATTAAATATAATTTGAAACCTGCTATGTAATGTTTATATAATATGACTTGTAACCCATTTTATCTTTACGTGGATTTAGGAAACTGGCTAGTTTCAAAGTTACTTCACAAAAATATCTTTTTTTCTATTGCCCCATGATAATATTCTCTAATCTCTTGAAATAAAATAATTTTGTTCTGTTAAAAAATGTGTTCTCTGTTTTAAGACATACAGTCACTTTTTTTGAAATTTGAACATTTATTAAACATTTAACGATATTAAGGAATTGTTGATCATCTTTTTAAGTATGAAACCATCTCTTTTTAAGCCAGTAATTTATCTGATGTTATTACTACAGAGCAATGTAGCAAAAGACTTTGGGATAATCAGCAAGACTTGCTCACAAACAAAAATCAACACCCTCCGTTACAGAAAGAGGAGAGTAATTGACTCAGCTACAAAATCAAGAGATGGAAAACTGCCTGTGAGCAGAGGGAATTTAATCACCACCTGTCTCTCTTCTTCTTCCTCATGGAGAGAGTTTTGGTTAGAAGTAGTGGAGTGAATCAGAAATCTGGTCTGTAAATTCAGGCTGATGTCAGCATAGAATCATTTCACCCATGACCTCTGATCAGGCTTCACCAGTGCCTGACCTGTGCAGTCTCTCGGGGCCCCACCCTCCGCAGGACTCTGCCTCTGCTCCTTTCAATGCCGTGTTTTTGTTGTCTTGAAATTCTTAACAATTTTGGACAAGGGACTGCTTTTCATTTTGCTCTGGGCTCTAACCTAAGTAGCCACAAGCCATGTGGCTGCTCCTGACTCTGATGCTGCTAAACCTGCTTAGCAACCTCTAAGTGTAATCTCCATACTGCCAACACCCCAAACCACTCCCCACTCTTCACTCTCAGCACAGGTTTTACTTCCTGCTTTGTCAGATATGAACCACCTCAGTTCCCAAGGTGTGTCTAGAAAGTTATCTGCATTCTTACCTCTTGTCCTTTATCCAGGTAAAAGGTAATCCTTTCCTTTGGGCTAGGGAAGCCTCAGCTTGCTTCACCTTCTCCAGAACCCTGTTCCTTTAGTTTGTCCCCTCGTCTAGGTCTGCAACCTTTCTCTCTTCGTTGGTTCATTCTCCTAAACATACAAACACATGTTTTATGAGCAGCCCTCTTGCTGGGCAAACTGACTTAACTCCTAGCCAACTTCTGCAGTGTCCACCTGCCCATTGGAAACAAATCCCTCAGTCAAAAGTGCAGGGGTAGCTACTTCCTGGCACTGGGGAAGAGTGTTGACTTGGTGGGGCCCAGCCGCATTCCCTAGTCCAGCTCTGCTATTTACCAGCTGTGTGGCCTTGAGCAAGTTACTTAACCTCTCTATGCCTCTGTTTTCCTATGAAAAATCAGGATGATAACAGTACCTACTTCAAAGAGTCGTTAGGAGAATAAAATTAAACGTGTTTAGAACAGTACACGACACAGAGGAAGCAATATTTGTTTCTAATTATTCCTCTGTCTTCCTTCAGCTCCACTCTCTCTCCTGCCCCTTTCTTCACATCAGAGAATGATGTGCAGGGGAGAACAGAATGCTGTTCTGCTTGTCAAAGACATTACTAGACATTTGGAAATAAGCGGAAAAGACAGGCATTGTGTCCTTTCAAAAATCAGACCTTTTGTGCTCAGCTGTGGTTTTTAGTTGACAAATCTGGAAAACAGGAAAGATACCGTTCAGCATCCTGCACCCTCCTCCTCTAACTCCTTACTAAATAAAAACTAAAGCATTCTGTTCTAAGCACTGCCAAATAAATGCTTAACGTGTCAGTCCATAGCATCTTCTTCAGAGGGGCATTTGGGAATTGCTTTATGTGTGTATCGCCAATTGGATGTCTCTATCCCCCATGTCCCCCCAAAGGAGACTATGAAGCTAATGAATCCTTAGCATCAAATACTGAAAATGTCAGCATCTTCCAAATTCCTGTTCTATCACCAAATAAAGATTTATTGGGTATCTTGTTAAAGTAGTACTTATTTAACTTTTTTGGGGGGGGACATCTCGTTCCTTAGGTGAACTCTTCTCAAACACAGTCTGGTACAGTTTAATGCCATCAAAGTCAATCTAGTAGCTCAAGCCAGAAAACTTAGGATTTATTTAAATTCTACATGCATCCCTGTACCTCACTCCTTCACCATATATCCTATCACCACATTCCACAGATTTTTACCCCCGATTGCTCACACCTACCCCCATTCCTAATTCTGGTTTAAGAACTTTCCTATCTCAGTGGCTCTCAACCTTAGTAGTGCATTAGAATCTCTCTGAACCTAAAAAGTATATATATAAATATATATATTTATATATATATATATGTACTGATTTCCAGGCCCACCTCAGGCCAACTCAACCAGAACCTCTGGGAATGAGGCCCAGTATTTTTAAAAAGTTCCCAGGTGGTTCTGATGCTCATCCAGGGCTGAGGACTATTCTGGACAATGCACTGACTGCCTGGCAGTTCTTTCGGGGTCTGTTCACCCTCCTCTAATGGATCCCAGTACTGACCCAGAGTGAACTTCTGGCAGGTAAGTTGAATCATACCGTGCTCTGCTTAAATGCCTCTGTGGCTCCCTTTCCACATCAGTTAAAATCTAAACTCCTTGGGTTGGCAAACAAAATCCTTCATGATTCCAACAGAACCTTCCTGTCCATTTCCACCCCCACTATCCCATCAGTAGCACTGTATACTCTTACATCAAAATGCTCTAGTTTTCCTCAGTACCAAGTTTTTAAGTCTCTGATCCTTTTCGTTTCTTCTGCCTGCGATGCCTAAAGACTTGGTTATTATCTTAGGAGTTATACCTTCTTTAATGCTTCTCTTATTCCATTAGATTTTTTAAGGCACCCCTTCCCGCATGCTATCACTCTACCTGTACACACATTTTCTAGCCCCCCACTGATATTATATAATGAGGCCGACACTGATTTGAGAATATCATGAAAACTCATGTTTAAATCTGTCTCTTCTATATGATTTGCTGCTCCTTAAGAATACTTATTCATCCCTGAATGTACCCAGCACATAATAGATGCTAAAATAAAGTTTATTGAATAATAAATGTGTGAGAAGTTATGTCAGAAACAGAATGTGAAGGAAGATAACCATGAGAATGGGAAGAATGACAGTGAGTATCTAAAAGCTTCTGGTTCCTTCTTCTGTGTTCTAAGTTAGCCTGAAACCCAGAGAGCCAGGCAACTCTTTAAAGGACACTTTGACACCAGCTGAAGGGGTGGTAAATATAGAAGCAGACTCAGCTTTAAGATGGTGCAGTGCTAGTTCCTTTTCCCTCCCCCTCTGGCTGCCCCCGCCCAGGGTAACACCACATCCACTCAAACAACCATGACCACATTGATCCATGTTCAGGTTGTCCAGGACAGTCCCAGTTTACATGTTTTCTGTCATAGCTCCTAACAGTGCCCCCTTTTATGCCCCAAAGTGTTCTGGCTTGGTTGACAAAGTATATATGCACTTTAATTCAAATTTAGTTCATTGGAAACAAATTTCCTATGTTGACTAACTCATTCGATGTGAATGAGCACAAACACAAATACTGTGAATGCTCACGCGTTAGCCTTTTACCTAAAATAGAAAATGAGTCGTTTCCATGTCAGTTGAATGTTCTTTTCCTTTTTCTGGTTTTTCGTGATGACAATGATAGTGATGTTCATGAACATATTATCTGAAGAAAACGTCATAAAATCAGAAATTAATTCCCTCTAGTTTTTCAATTTCTTATTTCCTAAGTGCTTTAAAATTAGTAATAAACCATGTCTATGCATGTTGAACATTTTGATTTATATTTCCTATTATATTTTATTTTTAATTTATAACTAAAAGTTTATAAGTCTATGAGGGGTACTGAAACAAGGGCTCTTTAAAACATCCTTCATGATTTATCAAAATGTGAGCTATAGAATATACATTTTAAATTACATAGAGGTCAGGAAAAAATGCTTGTGTATAAAGACTGACTAGCTGGTAAAGACATGCTTAGGACAAGGAAGAGAAATGTAATTGTATCCTAAGGATTTGATTTACTAAAGCTGAAAACAGTATTGGTTTCAGTATTTGTTAATGTTTACCGAAGCCTAGTTGAGTTATTTTAATAAAAAGACTTTTTTCTTGTTGGGGCGGAATGGAGGAATTAATGGTTAAGGTTAAATCTGGGTGAGCCCAGGATAGCGCTACCATTTTAAGCCCCAGGCCAACTTCAGTCTTTGAAGTTCAGACTGAGTGACCACGGCAAGATATAGTTATCTGGTGGCAGGAAATTACAGGGACATCTTTTTAAATTACAGAGATCATTTTTGAATGCTTCAGTGGTGAAGTTGCAAAAACAAACTAGGAATAGGAGTAGCAGGAGCCAACGTTATTGTTGTAGCCAACATTATTGTGTGCTAACCTGTGTCAGGCATGGGACCTGGTATTTTACATGTAATATTTCAATTAATCCTCACAACAGGCTTATGATATGAGCCTGTCCTTAACTCCATTTTACAAATGAGGAAACCTAGAATTGGTCAAGGGTGGAGCCTGGAAAGGAACACCCTTCAGTCTGACTCAAGAGTGCAGGCTTTGGGGAAAGAAGTCAAGATGGCAGCGTAGACAGACTCTGAACTCACCTCCTCCTGCGGACACAGACAATTTACAACTACTGGTGGAAAAATTACCCCTGAGAGAGAACTGAAAACTGGATAAGAGGAACTCCTGCAACAAAGGACAATCCTAACTGAGGTGAAAGAGGCAGAAACTCCCTTCTGGAGAGGAAAAACACCTCCTTCACAAGCCGCAGCGCCTCACGGCCACCGGGAGCAGCGCACAGGTACGCAGCCCTCCCTGGAGGCGCAGGGCCCTGAGCAGGGGAGCGCCCCCGCTGTGGGCATTTTGTGGACCCAGCACAATCGAGACGAGTGGCATAATATCTGACTTTGCCTGCTACTAAAACATTGGGGAGTACCCCCAGAAAAGCTGGTTCACAAAGACATTAAAACCGGCTCTTAATGGGCCCACGCGCAAACTCACCTGTTTCAGAAAGCAACCAAAAATCACCAGAAAGAAAGGTGCACAGTGCTTTGGTGAAAAGAGACTCACCTGATAGGTCCTGTGTGCATCTCGGTGAGAGGTGAGACCTCTCCAGGGACTGGGACATTGGTGGCGGCCATTGTTGTGGCCTGGTGTTGGCATGCTGACACAATGCCATTGGAGTTCTCCCTGGGGCCTGCTGGCCCAGGGTCTGCCCCACCCACTAGAGCACCGATTTAATCCAGCTCAGCCAGGGCAGGCAGCCCACCCTAGAGACTGGCCCCACCCAACAGCAAGCCCTCAGGCAACTTGTGGGCCTGCATAGATTGGTGACTGGATTCTCTGCAGCCTGGCAACTGAGCCGACTTCAGTGGGGCAGGGTGTGCACAAGGAGCGGGTGGAGAGTGTGGGGCAGTGGTGGAGTGTGTGGGGCTCCCGCCGTGGAGAGACTGGGTCCACTTTAGGCGGTTGAGTGCGCGTGCTCTGCTGCTGGCGGCCTGGGTTCGGATCCCGGGCGCGCACCAACGCACCGCTTCTCTGGCCATGCTGAAGCAGCGTCCCACATACAGCAACTAGAAGGATGTGCATCTGTGACATATAACTATCTACTGGGGCTTTGGGGGAAAAAAATAAATAAATAAAATTAAAAAAAAAAAAAGATGTCAGCGGGGCTGTGTTCCTCCAGTCTCTGCTTCCGTCATCACAGCTCCTTTTCTGACTCTGACCTTCCCGCCTTCCTCTTCTAAAGACCTTGTAATTCCATTGGGCCCACCTGGATAACCCAAGATAACCTTTCCATCTCAAGATACTTAATTTAATCACACCCACAAAGTCCCTTTTGCCGTGTAAGGTGACATATTCACAGGTGTCAGTGACGAGGAGGTGGCCATCTTTGGAGGGGCCATTGTTCAGCCTAATTTCCCCCAGGTCACAGAGCTGATAAGTATTAGAGATGAGATTTGGATTTTGATGTTTTTAGGCTGCAAAGTTCACACTATTTCTGCCCTGCCACATTAGTGATGATCCCATCAGTCATTCAAAGAAGCATTCATTGAGATTATTAAAAACGCCAGACAGGGTGGTAAGTAGTGGAAAAATATGAAATGCTTTATGAGTTTGAGTCATCTTTGTGCAGGTGCCTTATTAGTATCTGCATTTTTCAAAAGTGCAGGAGATTAAAGATGAATAAGCTTAAATAATTAATAAATAAGATAAAATAACTCCCAGAATAGGTATTATTAGGCTCCACTTTCTTTTTTTTGTGAGGAAGTTTAGCCCTGAGCTAACATCTGTTGTCAATCCTTCTCTTTTTGCTGAGGAAGCTTGGCCCTGGGTTAACATCTGTGCCCATCTTCCTCTACTTTACAGGGGACGCTGCCACAGCATGGCCTGACAAGTGGTGTGTTGGTCCATGCCCAGGATCCAAACCTGCAAACCTCGGGCCACCGAAGTGGAGCGTGCAAACTTAACTGCTATGCCACCGGGCTGGCCCCTAGGCTCACTTTTTACTTTAAGATATTTCTTTACTTACTTCTCCCTCCCAGAGATTAACACCAGGTAAAAGTTTCAGATAGAGTACTTTTGAATATTTGATTTTTTTTCTCAGATCTGTGAAATGGAAATCTTTCCTGGACAGAATACAGACATGAGCAAAACATATGGTTCTGTTTGTTTTTCAATATTTGTGAGATTTGCTTCCTTTACTACTAAGAAAGCAGCACAATGGTTGGTGGTCTTTGTATTTTAGAAGGGGCATATATATCTACTCCAAACCTTTAACTAAGTGGCCTGAAAGGCTGCCTGTCAGCTTAGAGTGGGTTTCAGAGCAAGAGAAGGCTCTTTAGCTGGGCCAGCAGATCTACTCTGTATCTTTTAAGATCAGGGGATCCAAATATCATTGGCAGATCTGTGTAAATGGAGTCTATGGCAGTCCCTACTAGGGGAATTGCAATGCTCCGTGGCAGATAACAATTCTTTTTGAAAAGCAGCTCTTGGTTTTCTCCTTGTTCCTAATAGAGATTAAATTCCCAGCCATGGCACCATAGGTGTTCCTAGGACCTGCACTGCCCATCAAGGACTGGGTGATATCTGAACCTAAGCCCTTAGGTGGTTTAGCAGCCCTTTAACATCAAGTTGAAATGGTACATTTCAGTTCCAAATGGCCAAATTAAATTGAATAAGCAGATGGTTCATACTCCCAATATGCTTACTCTTGCTACACGGCCACATCTCCCCACCCCTCTTGCCTCTGATTACAGAAGGAGTTTCCTTTAGACAAATTGATTGAGAAGAAAAAGAATGAGCCTGTTTACTGATGGCTATGCACCAGCCAGAGCTGAATTCTGGTCCAATTATAGACTTAGAAGTGGCCCTGAAGGAGGGCGAGGAAGAGAAATCCTCCCCGTTGGCAAAACTTGGACCAGAACATCTCATTGTTTAATTTGTTTGGAAGAAGAGATGGCCTGAGGAAATGTGTCTATATTCAGAAAATTTTCAGAGAATTGTATACTGGAAGATTGGTGACCAGGACACTTGGGGAAGTGGTAGGGAGATGCATCTTTCGGGATGTGAGAATATATGTGCCCCAAGTATGTATGTGTATGAGAGATGACCCACTGCAGAGAGGATCTCAGTGATCAAGTAGACAAGAGGACTTGTCATTCTAGTTACCCTAGTAATTGGTTTAGTGGGTTCACATACAAGGAAGCATAGTGACTATACCCAAGACTCAGATTATGCACAGCTTCAACAAAATAGACTTTCTCATACCATAGCTGATATCGCTAAAGGTTAATGGTAGACTGCAGTAATCCCGTGCACTCAGGCACTAAGGGCTCCAATCCATTAGGAATAAAAGTTTGGGTCATTTCAGCAGATAAATAACTCAAACCAGCTGAGCTGCTTGTTCAGAACAAAAGAACGTGGAACATGTGGTGGGGGAAGTAAGTCTTGTCAACTATAGCCTTATGACCGCCTGCACAACTGTGTTATCTATTTCTGTTTCTACCCCTGTCCTCTCAATTGTTTACTTTACACTATATACTATTATACATAGGGTGTGCTGGTAGTGTTTAACCTTACAATTTAGTCCACAGGTTACAGAATGTCATAATGGGGACATTATCATGATATGGATCTAAGGATAATATCCGTAGATCGTGGATATTACAGATAAGTCATGGTTTATGTTATTATAGAATATTATAGTAAATTACAATATAAGTTATGATATAAGTTAGATTATATTATAGATCATGGTTTGTTGCTGCTGTTTGCAAATTTAAGTATAGAAGAGAGTGTTTGGGACCGGCCCCATGGTGTAGTGGTTAAGTGTGTGCCCTCCGCTGCTGGCGGCCCGGGGTTTGGATCCTGGGTGTGCACCGATGCACCGCTTGTCAGGCCGTGCTGTGGCAGCATCTCATATAAAGTGGAGGAAGATGGGCACAGATGTTAGCCCAGGGCCAGTCTTCCTCCACAAAAAGAGGAGGATTGGCATGGATGTTAGCTCAGGGCTGATCTTCCTCACCAAAAAAAAAAAAAAAAAAAAAAAAAGAAGAGAGTGTTTGTGGATTTTGCAAAGCTAAGTGGAGCAGGGTAGTGGACCCTTCTAGGCTTTATTATTGTCTTGTATCTTTGGATACCCTACTTTAGTTTGGGAAATTTTCCATATTAGATTGGGAAGTTACCTTCCTCAAGATAGAAACCAGAAGTTAATTTTCCCAGTCTCCTTTGGCCTTAAGGCATAGGCACTGGCTTTACTGGTGAAATGCTTAAGATTTTGCTATGAAAGGGTGGAAATTGAGGACCATGTGCTATACAGAATCCATTCTTTTCTGGCAAGGGAAATCTGGCTTTTAGGGGAATCAGTGGTGCAGATTCTGTTTTTTAGTATCAGTGGTTTGAACTCCAGTGTCTGTACCCAATGATGCCATCTGAGATATCTCCACTGGGGACAGTCCTACTGGTTTGGGTGCTGTTTTTGCCTGCAGAATCCTCAAGACTGACCTTCTGGCCCTCCCAGTAATTGTAAGAGACACATAATATATTTTCTGGAAGGTGGTTGCTGTCTCTCTCTCTCTCTCAGATCACTTACTCTGGGCCAGCTGCCATGTCGTCCTATGGAGAGAATCATATGGCATGGAATTGAGGCTTCTGGCCAACAGCTATATGAGTGATGAGTGAGTTTGGAAGTGAATCCACCAGCTCCAGTCAAGCCTTCAGATGACTGCAGTTCTGGCTGACATCTTTCTAAAAATATATATTTGGGGCCAGCCCTGTGACGTAGTGGTTAAGTTCAGCACGCTCTACTTTGGCAACCTGGGATTGTGGGTTCAGATCCTGGGCACGGACCTACACCACTCGTCAGCCATGCTGAGGTGGCGACCCGCATACAAAATAGAGGAAGACTGGCACAGATGTTAGCTCAGGGCAAATCTTCCTCACCAAAAAAAATATATATGTATACATATATTTATTTATATTGAGGTAACATTGGTTTATAACACTACATAAATTTCAGGTGTACATCATTATATTTCGACTTCTGTATAAACTGCATGTGTTCACCATCAAAAGTCTAGCTGCCATCTATCACTGTAGAGATGTCTGGCTGATGCCTTGATTGCAGCCTTAGGAGATACCCTGTACCAGAATCATCTGACGAACCTGCTTCCAAATTCCTGACCCACTGAGATAACAAATGCTTGTTGTTTTAAGACACTAAATCTTCAAGTAATTTGTTATACAGCAATATGCCTGATTTACTACTTATCTCCTTTCTGCTGCCTAGAATCGATGCCGATTCTAGGATGGATGGATGGAAGCAGAATCCATGAAGTTGACTGTATGTGACTGTATATGAGCTTCCCTAGGAGGCTCATAAGCAGAGCAGCTTTGCATGATGCACTCTAGTGAAGCAGTCTACACTGACATTGGATATGCTGGACCCTCAGGCACTGCAACACTGCTGGAGGCCTATAGACCTTGTGGTATACAAGGAGTTCATCAAACGTTATCAAGAACAAAGGTATTACTCCATGTTTCTGTAAAGCTAAGGGTACTGAGCATTTGCCCAGGACATGGAAGACTCAATGGCAATAGACTGCCTTGTGAACTAAGCCCTATTTCAAGCGATGAAGAGAGGAGATATGATCAGATTTATATCTTGAAAACATCAATTGATCACACTGGCTGCTGTTCCTCCTACCCATTCCGTCCCTCTTTCCCCAAATAGTCCAGAAAACAGACTCCCTCATATATTGTTCCAGGAGGTTAAATTGTCACTACCTTTAGAAGAGCCATTTGCCAGTTTACCAATGACCTCATCTCAGTTCTCTTTCATCTTGAGTTGTGTGTAGAATTCAGCACTGCTGACGTGAGCTGGTTCACTTTCTGATACCACACGATCAAATTTCCGTACCTCTGTTAATTTCTGAGACATTCACCAACAAGTTCTTATCTTGCCTTCTTTGTGTTCTGCCTCTTCAACTCTTTAAATACAATAATTATAATGATAATGAAATTGATGAACAAAGTTTTTGATATTTTGTGTTCGAGTTAATGCGCGTTCTAATACAGCTTTGTTAGGAATAGGAAAATGGGCCATTGGAGAGTCTGGCAATACGAACTTGAGAGTCACCAGCATAGGCATGATATTTGAAGCTGGTTGCGCATAAGATTATGGGAAAGAAGGACAAAAAAAAAAAGGCACAGCGATTAGACTTAGTAGACCTTTTCAGGGAGTTGAAGAAAAAGCTAGAAAGAAATAGATGTTTCATCTAAGCCTCATATTATAATTATAACTGAATATCCATCCTTTACTAGAGCTACTAAAAAAGAATTACAATAATACTAACCAATTTTCAATTGCACCTCTTATTTCTTCTGGCCTTTTTAATATAGGAGCTAAGTTACTAAGTATTGACAGAGAAAAGGAGAACTAGAGATTTGTATAATGCGTTTGCTGGGTAATTGGTCACTGGAAAAAATCAGTTTTTTGTTAACTAAGCAGTATTTTAAATGTTTTATTAAGGGCGAGTAGGAGTCAGATATCATTATTGAAAGTTAACTAGTCATTGTTCAAAGATGGAATAATCTCTGGTAAAATTGAAAATCTTAATTTTCTCATGTAGAAAAGAGCACAAGTGATTCTTATTCGACAGGAAATCTATTACCGTGAAATTGTCCTTTCAACATTCAAAAAGAGAGAAAGCAGCCTTAAATCCCTCCGAAATCAAACTAAGTCAGTTGTATGAGGAAATGAAAAGGCAAACAGAACTTGTCGAATGTGTTGTTCATGAAAATGGTTTGGAAAATTTAATAAGAATGAAATTCTTATATAAATTCATTTGCTAAATTTTATGAGCACAGTATAAATTTCTGTTGGGGGGAAAACTAAGAAAAACTTCAAAATGAAGAAAAAAATTTAAGAAATTTTTGTTTATTCAAATAAAGCAAATGAATGTGAGGAGTTCAAATTACTGGGAAAGTCTATGTGGTTGAAACTTACAGTGATTTGGCAGCTGTGGTAGGCAGAATAATGGCCCCTGAAATATGCCCACTCCCTAACGCCGGGAACCTGTGAATGTGTTACCTTACACGGCAAAAGGAACTTTGCAGATGTGGTTAAAAGAAGAGACCTTGAAATGGGGAGATTATCCTGGATCACCTATGTGGACTCAGTCTGATCATGTGAGTCCATAAAAGAGGAGAACCTTTCCTGGCTGAGTTAGAGAGATGCTACAGAAGAAGGAGGAGAGATTTGAAGCTGGGGAAGGACTCGACCCACCGTTGCGAGTTTTGAAGATGGAAGATGGGGCCTGAGAGCCAAGGAATGCAGTGGTGTCTGGAAGCTGGAAACGGCCCTCAGCTGACAGCCAGCAAGGAAACGGGGCCTTCAGTCTTACGACTACAGGGAACTGAATTCTACTAACAACCTGAATGTGCAAGGAAACGGGTCCTCCCCTAGTGACTCCAGAGAGGATGCAGCATTTGATTTTAGGCCTGTGAGACACGTGTCAGAATTCTGATCTACAAAACTGTAAGATAATACAATTTGTAGTAATTTGTTAGAACAGCAATGGAAAATTAATACAGCAACTTTATTTGACATATGCATAACTATTAAATAAATGGCCTCCAGTAAATCTCCCAGTCTAGACAAGTTTGCACTAAAGCCCTTAATATACCTTTTAGATGGAGCTGGTTTTTAGCCTCCAATTAAAAACAAAATCTAATCCAATTCCTAAAATACCTATCATTGTTTTGAGTTATAGTTTAACTAAAGAAGATAAATTTGGAATCATGTTTTCAGTTGTTGTTACAAATCATTAACAATAATAAATCAGACTGCATCTTTAACTTTTTCATACTTACTACAATATATTTGTGAAAGGAAGAATTAATTCTCACCATTTCTGTAAAATGATGATCTAGATGGACACTACGTTGGTTACACGTACAGATCTGATGGTTTTCTTGGCTACGCTGGAAGGCTGACATATAAGGTCATTCTATGTTCCCTCCAACCAAAGAATAAGAATTCAGCTTAACTCAGTAACCTTTTAGTGCATGCACCATGGTATTGTAGAACGAGCATGGTTCTTGGAATCAAAAGTCCTTGGTTGAATGACAGCTTCACCATATATTGTGTCAGACAAGTCAACAAATCTCTCTGAATGACAGTTTCCTAATTTGTGATATACGAACAATATCTACCTTAAGTTTCTTCTCGAAATAGAATAAAATTACTCTTCAAATCTTATGCTTTTGTTATAATGTTCGGTGTAATATGCAAACACTGAGTGGCAATGTGATATTTTGGGAGTTTCCACCAGGGATTGAAACAAGTGGGACCAAATATATTACAGAAAAGAACAAGTTGGGTGGAGTGGGAGAGGCAAGGTGGAGGTAGCAGAAATGTTTCCAGTAAAACTGACCAGAGCAGCAGAAGAGGTACTGGTAGGCTAGGAGATTGAGACCAAGGTGAAGATGCAATCTTCAGTTCTGCCTGAGGTGTCTGGAAGAGAGAGACTCATGCTATGAGTCCCTCGAACAGTGCTGGTTTTCAGTGTCAATCTGAGAAGCTTCTGGCAAGGACTTGTTTAGGCTCCAGGGGCTCTCAATTCAATTTAGAGGCAAAGGACTCCTGATGTCTGGGTCTTATTGATTCTGAGGGTGGACAGAGCTGAGCATGTTGGTGGCATCAGAGGCCCCTGGGCCAGGTCTGAGGTTGGCAGATGGGGCAGGAACTGACAAAAACAAACCCAAAACCTGTGCCTCTAGGTATCAACAGGATCATATTAATGACCATTACTTGAAATTTCTTCACCTGTGCCCTCACCTGAATAATGCAGTACCTTCCTACAACTAACTCTTGAGGTTGAAGAAATAGATCTAATTTAAACAAAAACAGATTTTGTTTGCAGAAACTGGAAGGGCACTCAAAACCTCAGGATGGAATAACAGGGTCTCAGGATGTAGGTCTAACAAAGGGAGTGAGGACATAAAGGATTCTGCTTTGGCTCTTCTCTGTTTTCTATTCTATTCTACACTTTGCTTAATTCTTTCCTTTCTGTCTGTACATTTGATTCCATCACTTGTCTACTCTGGCAGAAAAATTTGGCTTCCAATAACTTTCGAGTTTTATGTAAATATGCTCAGCCACCCAGAAAGAGGGTCTTATTCCCAGATCAAAAATCCCTGGGGCGAGAGCTGCCAATGGTCAAAGCCAGAACAATGGAAGCAACCAAAAAAGTAGTACTGACTTATAACTCAAAGTATAAAATAAATATGTATGAATTCATGCCAATATAAATAGATGATTAAATGAATATGTAAATAAATAAACAAGGAAGAAGATGCAAATCTCTTGTGCAGAAAAATTCCAAATAATTTGTGTAGCTACTATGTCCATAAGAAGGTGGTGTGTAACTCCCCACTCTTTAACTGTGAGTTTCACAGAGTGACTTCCTTCCAAATACTACCGTATGGAAAAAGGGGAAAAGAGTAACTTTATAGTGGAGAAAACTGACAAATACTACCTTAGCCAGTTTCAAGATTACTATCAACAGTGATAAGCCACATTGATAGTAAGCACTCTCGATATGATGTGACGAGAAAGACAATGTATCTCCGTGGTCTTTCTCCTCAAAACCGGTAACTTCAGTCTCCAGTCAAGTATTACAAAATACCTGAGCAGTACTCCTCAAAACTGTCCAGGTCATCAAAACAAGGAAAGCCTTAATATAATGTATCTATGTTCACTAATTGCAAAAAATGTACCATACTAATGTAAGATGTTAATAATAGTGGAAACAGGGTGTGAGGTGGGGCATACTATCTTCACAACTTTTCTGCAAATCTAAAACTAATATAAAATAAAAAGTTTGTTTAGAAAAATCTTTGGAGAAGGGCCTGATGAACTCATCATGGCTCAGATATCCACCTTGAACTAATAAATGAGGACAATAGGGATGAAGCCAAGCTCCAGAACATGGAAGTTTACTGTAGCCATAATCATGTTGGTGTGCGTGTGTGTGTGTGTGTGTGTGTGTGTAGGGGAGCAGGGATGTTAGTGGAAAAATCCAAGATAACAGTGCCGGGCAGATTATTTAACAGATGCCCATTAAATTTGATTTCCTTCCTTACCCAGATACCTCCTATGGTTATTTTGGAAGTCTGTGGGATTCTGTCATTTTTCCACTCCAGCTCCCTCTTCTCTCTCACACTAGATTGGTGTCTGTTGCCCTCACCATGCCAATGCCCTTGGTGCCCTACCTAACATCACCGCCAAGGGAATTGTCCAAGGCACTAACCCTGAGGGCACCAAAATATTGCTAGAAAAAAATTTAATAGAAACTTTGTGAGATAAAGGTGAGCAATTAAACAGAAAGTAGAACAAAGATAAAAAAGATGCATAATTTAAGAGACAAAAGATCAGAGACCTGGAATTCCAGAAAGCAAGGACAAAAAAAATAAAATAAAATAAAATATGGAATGGAGAACATTGTCAAAAAATACAAGGTGATTTCCCAGTGCTGAAACTTGCAATTAAAGACTGCAGAGTCTTCAGCACAATGAATGAAGACACATCCCTGTGAAAATTCAAATTACTAAGGATGAAGAGAGGACTCTAAAATTTTTCTTGAGAAAAAAATGTGACCTACAGAAAAATGACAGGTCTGGTCCCACATTTTCCATCAACAACGTTAAATGTTAGAAGACAGTGAAGAAATAGCTTTAAAGTTCTAATGAATAATGTCACAAGCTTCATAAAATATTTCCTGCACCCTTGAAAGGGAGGTTATTTGAGGTTGGACTATATCCAAAAGAGAAGATAATTAAGACAGAAAAGTTCTTGGCATCCTTGAAATAGTGGAGCCAATTTGCCTCTAGAAGAGCAGCGAAAGGAAACTCCAGAACTGCAGTTGTGCAGCAGGGCTGGAGTTCAGCCAGTCCAAACTGAGGCAGCAGGCCAAATGGTGATTCACTAGGACACCTATTATTGTTTTATATCTATTGGTACTGGAATAAATGCAAGAAATCACCACAATTAGAAAATTGATTACAAAGGCTGTTAAAAACATATCACAGTAATCAATCTATACTGCTTGGATCAGCAGAAAATTATATTTCCATTCTTAATAGTCTTATTGACTTTCATCTTTTACATCAACCTACAGACAAAGCATCGAAGAATTAATCACACCTATGTACTATTAAGTTTGACGTTGCAAAAGTTATGATGCAGATGATAGAAGTTGCGGAGAAAAGAATAGAGCGATGCTGAAATGAAAACCATGGTCATTACTATCATCTTAAAAAGTAGGAAGAAAAATGCCTTGGTATTTGGCCGAAGTATGCATTTGGTTTACTGCTATAAAATATACCGTCCACAGCTGTGGAAATAGAGATGTTACTATTTTATTAAAGATACAATGTAGCTACGTGAGGAACTCAAAATAGAAATATAACAACTGGTTGGAAGGGGGTTGGTGGTATGCCAGATCATTCCTCACTTATTATAATAAATTAGATTAGGTCTAAAATTTATAAATCAGGGAATAGGATAAGAAGCATATTATTAAAAGATACAGAAGGAAAAAATCAAACAAAAATGATATAGTAGAAGAGTTGTTTCTGGGAAATGGGCTTATAGATTGAAAAAGATGGAATTGTGCATGTATTAATTTAATGATGTGGAAAAAATCTTTAAAAAGGATGATAAAATAGCAAAAATATGTTGGTTGGAGGTGAAAGAATTATATTAATAGATCTTACTATAGTTCATCTCAGAGAGGAAACTGTGTTTATTTAGAAAACTCTTTTGATAAATTGCTTAGGGCTGAAGTTCCTTTTGGCTTTTTCTGGTTATTGTGCATACTATTTACACTTATCTAGTATTTCACTTTGTTTATTTTGATTTTAAAAATACCATACAAATAAAATGTGGCTCTTGTTATCAGTCTTGATCTCAACAAGAGCAGTACATTCAAAATAGGAAATTCAAGCAGGGTTTATTTACAAAGGGACTGTTTGCAAAGGTGCAGGAAGGGGGTCCATCAGGAATGGTGCAGTGACCTGGAGCTCAGTAGCAACCAAGATGTCATCACCCTCTAGGTCTAAAGCAACAGAGAGGGGGAATGGTTTCTAGAACTTGGAAGGAAGAAGTTGTGGGGGTGTCACTATGAAAGGTGTATTGTCTTTTGGATGGAGGATACAGCCAGCTTAAAGTGACCTTGAAAGGAGAGATTAGGGAACTAAATACATTGGTTTCACTCTTGTGCCTCCATAAACTATTCTACTAGGGCTTTCTATTGGTAGAAGCCAACAAGCAGACAGAAGTCATGGAATCTTGATATAGGTCAGCTCCCTGGGGCAGAGAGAAGTGTGGAGAGTAGACCTACAGGAGAAAATGGAAGATTTTTGGTATAGTTTGACCCTTAGCCCCCTCAGCATTCACCTTTTTCGTTTTTTTTGTCTAGGTGGTAAGCTTGTGTTTCCAACACAGGAGGACAAAGAGACACACATTTCACATTAAACAAACATAGTCATCATTTGATATGATTCAAGATACAGGAAAAAAGTGCATTCATCTGCGCATTATTATTTTCTTTTTAGGTGTTAGATTAAAAAAATTCTAAATCAAGGTTGTCACTTAGAAAGGAAAAACCATAACTAACGCCTAGGAGACTGTTGGACTATAATATTGAATAAAAATTAGACAATCTTTATTTTAGATATTCAGAACTAATTATTTCTTGATCATTTATTGCTTAAATTGAAACCAGTGCTAGAAATAAAGTATGAAAAAAATTTTTTAAAAACTTTAAAAGAAATATTGTAGTGTAGCACAGATTTCCTCAAACTGTGTCCTGTAGAACACTATAGCGTTTAGGCGTTTAAGGAAGAATAAGTTCCAGGATCCACAAGAAATTTGTGTAGACACAAGATTTTGGCATCAGGTACCTTTGTCACTTTCTGTCTATTTACCCTTAAGAGAGTTACTTCAGCACTCTTGATCTCATATTTTATAATTTATAAAATGACACAAGTCAGTATTTCAAATGCCTACAAAATCCAGGCTGGATACTTGGATGAATAAAGCATGTGGTGACAGGCAGCACAGCTTGGTGAAGAGTATTGTAAAGTGGGGAAATTATGTCCTGTCCACAGACATTGGTGGCTTCCAGGCTCCAGCCCATCGTTACTACGTGGGAACACCAGCCTAGTTTTGCCAGATCTTTCGATATCGATGTGCAATCTCCACATTTTAAAATGTGGTAAATAATTCCAAAGGTTTAAAAAGATGATGTGTGCTAAACAATGCATCTCTGCAAACCAGATTAGCCCTATGGATGAGCAATTTGTAACCTTTGGATTAGCTGAATTTTAACCAATCTTCAAATACCAATATTTTGTGATTCTATTGGACTAGATAAGAATTAAGAATGTTATATCAGGGCCACCTATTAATAACTTTGATATATTGTTGTTGCCTGAATAACATATGGTAGAATTTTAGCTCAGAATAAAAGTTAGTCATCTTGTTTTTGAATTATTATTAAGGTATAACAACATTTTCAGTTATTGAGAAAGAAAAAGGTCTTCGAAGACTTTAGTCTATATATGAGAAAGCTTTTAGGAGACCTGTAAGTAGAGCTTTTATGAAATGCTAATGCACACGTGTGGTAGATGGTTGGGAATCAACAGGATAAACCCCAGTGGGGTCGTAAGTGTGGACCAGATTTATGGGACTCCACTCAATCACCACGTGTATTACTAAAACGATGGTAAAAGCCTATGTAAGGATTCAGCTGTCGGTCACATGACCTGATCTAGGGACAAGATAAAAGCTTATATGGATCTCGTGGAAGCCTGCCAATACTTGTCTCCATAATACATGATAAAACTCTGACAGTAAAGTACTCCTGGGAGTTGGGTATTAAATTAGAGAGGCGGCAGCTCTCTTTTCTGCTGTTTTCAGCTATCTAGGCATGGCTTTCTAATACACTGCTAATTTAGAAGCCAGAAGATGAAAGTGCTATCTTAATATCTCTCCAACACCTCATCTTTTCTATCTCTGCTTTACCATAGTTCAGAGATATGGAAATATTAATGTGTGAGATGGCCCATTCACGATGCTGCTACTTTCTTAGGATAATATCACACAGGCATCGATTAAAGATGGTCTTAAGAAAGATCATCTCACTCTTCCTAGAAAATATGTATATACTTGTGCTTTAGACCAAGATAATTTTTGTTCCAAAAAGTCGGAGAGTCAGTCAGTCGAACTTACATTTAATAAGAAGACAATTTTATTTTTCAAATAGCAATCACCAGAATTATTTCTGCATAGAAGTGTCTTTATTCAGAAAAATAATGATCTTTATAATAGAAGAGGTGGAACTTGGTATGCCCAGGACAATAGGAGAAGAGGGTGAGAGAGACTGATGTGGGAAGAGGGAGAGAGAGGATGGTAGAAGATTATCTGCATGTTGTGAATCCTCCTTGAAACCTCCCAAAATCTTCAATAAAGCCCACTAAACTCACAACTGTTTTTCAATTCTAATTTTAAAAATTGTGGTAAAATATACATAACACAAAATTTACCATTTAACCAATTTTTTTTTGGTGAGGAAGATTAGTCCTGAGCTAACATTTGTTGCCAATCCTCCTCTTTTTGCTGAGGAAGATTGGCCCTGAGCTAACATCTGTGCTCATCTTCCTCTGCTTTATATGTGGGACACCTGCCACAGCATGGCTTGATAAGCAGTGCATATGTCCATGCCCGGGATCTGAACCTGCGAACCTCGGGCTGCCGAAGTGGAGCACCTGAACTTAACCACTATGCCACTGGGCCGACCCCCATTTTAACCATTTTTTAAGTGCACAGTTCAGTGGCATTAAGTACATTCACATTGTTATGCAACCATCACCATCATTCATCTCTGGAATTTTTTCATTATGTCAAAGTGAAAGTCTGTACTCATTAAACAATAACTCCCCTCCTCCCAGCCACTGGCAACCACCATTCTACTTTCTGTCTCTATGAATTTGACTACTCTAGGTACCTCATATAAGTGGAATTATACAATATTTGTTCTTTTGTGAGAAATTCTTGTTGACACGGTTTTGTACTGTGGAAATCAATGAAAGGGCTGAATTTCACATGAGAAACAAGATTCTGAAGGAAGCACAGGAGCTGGAGGCAGGGCTGGCTCCAGTAATATGACAGAAGTCAAAGCTAGAGCCACAGGGCCAGATCTGGAACACAAATGTGATTAGCCTGTAGAGTGCTTTAAAACATTTTAATCATATGACATCATTTAAAATGGGGGAGATTTTAATAAAGATTCAGATATCCTGCCCTTCTTATAAAATCTGGCATTAAGGGGCATGTATTTCCCCAGCTACAATCAGATAGGCAGCATACGCACCCTCTAGTTTTTTCCTTATATTCAAAATGCTTTATTTATACATCCTTAATTTATTCACAGGATGAATAATATTCATAGAGTTCTGAATATTCATAGTAATTTTGGAATATGTGTTTAGATCTCCCCATATATAGCAATGGATCCAAATTTATCCGTATCCTGAGTGGCAGGGAGGCTTCTTATGACATCTGGGCTACAAACCGAAAAAAGACATTCATTGTGAGGATATAAAGTTGTCCTGTGGACCCTAAGGGGGGTGGATCAGTGGGTTTGGTGGGAACCCTGAAACAGGAGAGAAGTCAGGCTGCAAAGCAGACACCCTGTCTAGCTCTCATTCATCTGAGAAAGCACGCACTCTGCTCTTTGCATCTTCTGTATGTCTGCTTTATTCATCTATGTTTCTTAGGACAAAATCATGTTTCTAATATGGCTCTCGAAAGCCACTACAATTGCTGCCTGTTCAAGTGCCACCAACCGACTGATTATAGATTCTGAATCCCAATTCCAATCCTGGGTGAGAGAATCTGGTGGTCTGGTTCATGTCTGCTCAGCCACACTTCTGCTTTAGCTGTGGCTGGAGTGGATAGTTCTGGGCAGGCTTTCACTCGCTTCAGGTTGCCAGTGCTTTGCCCATGAATCTTTGCTGTCTGCCCTGCAGCTCCTCTGATGCTAGTGATGCCCCAGGAGCTCACTTTGTCCAAGACATTGGCTTGTAAGGGTGAGGAAGCCAACATCCTGGGAGTTCACACCCCCTCCAACAATGAACAGTGAGAGCTGCTGCAAAAATGCTCCTGCTTCTCATCCTTCTAGCATGAGACTCTGGGATGCTGTTCTGCACACTTTTCTGGAAGTCCAAGCAGAATGGAGCACCTTGTGTCCACAGTGGCAATCTCAATAACGTACCCTTACATTGCCTCTTCCTCTTTCCCCGTCTCGCTCTTCTCATCCCCTCACTTCTGCTCACGGAGATCACTTCCTGAAAAAGGCTAAGGCATTTAAGCCCCTTCTGATATCTACGCCAACCTGCTCATGAGTCTTGTCACAGGCTCTACTTTTCAGGGAAGCCACGTGAGACAGCCTGGTTTGTGTCAGGTGTTTACCCACTTGTTATGGGTCAAATTATGTCCTCCAAAAAGATATGTTGAAGTCCTAACCTCCAGTACCTCAGAATGTGACCTTATTTGGAAATAAGGCTGTTGCAGATGTAATTAGTTAAGATGAGGTCATACTATAATAGGGTGTTCTTAGAAGAAGAGAAGAGACCCAAACACAATGAGGAGAGAACACCATGTGATGATGGAGGCAAAGACTGAAGTGCTGCAGTTGCAAGCCAAGGAACTTCAAGAATTGCTAGCAACCACCAGAAGCTAGAAAGAGGCAAGGAAGAATTCTCTCTTGCAGATTTCAGAGAGAATATGGTCATCCTGACACCTTGATTTCAGACTTCAAGCCTCCAGAACTGTGAGACAATAAACTTCTGTTGTTTTAAGCACCTGATTTGTGGTTCTTTGTTACAGCAGTCCTAGGAAATTAATACACCATTGTTATAGCTTCTGTTGTCAGATAGTGAGCACATATGTGTGGCCTACTATCCACTTATTAGGGACTAGACCGTCCGAGAAGTGGATGTGGGCAGGTTTTGATTAAAGGGGATAGGGCTAGAGCAGAAACCATGGGCATCTACAACATAAGTGGAAATGTTTGTAAAAAGGTAAAATGATGGGGCTGGCCCCATGGCGTAGCAGTTAAGTGCGTGCGCTCCGCTTCTGGCTGCCCGGGTTCAGATCCGGGCACGCACCGACACACCGCTTGTCAAGCCATGCTGTGGCGGCATCCCACGTAAAGTGGAGGAAGATGGACATGGATGTTAGCTCAGGGCCAGTCTTCCTCAGCAAAAAGAGGAGGACTGGCAGATGTTAGCTCAGGGCTGATCTTCCTCACACACACACAAAAAAGGTAAAATGATGATAACTGAAAGATAAAATGGAGAATTGACTTAAAGTCTATCCAAAAAAAAAAAAAGTAGAGCAAAATTCTCTATTAACATTGTACTAGCAATACCGCTATATTTTTTCCCACTTTTTCTTTTGTTTCCCTGGACACACAACTAGACTATGTTTCCCATGCTCCTCTCTAGTTAGACAAGGTTATATGACAAAATTCTGGCTGTAAATCAATTTAACTCAATAAGTTGATAAGCATATTTCTGATGCAAAGGACACAGGTCAATATTGGTTGGTAAAAAATATCATACAAAAATAGGAATAAAATATCTGTAAGTTAAAAATAGTTTTTCAATTGGTACAATATCTCAGATCTCCTAAGGCATTAAACTCTTTTCTGATATGTACACTGCTTCATCCTCAATGAATCTTAGGATCAGACAAAGGCTCACAAACAAAAGCATGTCTGGGCCTCATTGATAGTACAAGTCTGTGGATATTGTGAGGTCTGTGGAAAGTGATAAGGCCTTTCATGTGTGGGAAAAAGCTTAAAGTGAATGTTGTTGTATCTTTCTAGAATCAAACTACTGTTTATTGTTTCTCTAAGATTCTTTGGATAAGGCATTGTTGTGTCCATTTAGAATTTCTTCACCATAAAAATCATCAGCTATAGACATAACAGCAGAAGCAGTCAATACTTTCTTAATAATTGGATAGGATACTGTGCTAGGTACATGAATTATATATAAACTATTGCCCTTGAGAAGCTTATAATCTCATAAACTCTGTCTGCGTAATGGATAAAAATTAGAGAAAACCAACAATGATTGTGAGGAGAACAAGTAGGAAGTTATTCCAACAGTAAAGGACAGAGTTTGACTAGGATGGTGGTGGTGGACATAGAAAATTAGTGGGTTTGAGAAATATTTAGGAGGTAAAATCCATAAGAATCAATGATGAATTGAGTGAGTCAGAGGTAGATATTGATGACGACTCTTAGAATTGGGATTCTCTTAGAAGGATGGATGGTGGTGCCTTCTGCTGTGATGTGGAGCACTGGAGTGGGGGCGTATTTGGTTTTAGACTCATTGAATCTGAGGTATATTTTAGTAGGCACCTATACAGGCAGTCTGCAGCTCAGAGGAGTGGTCTGAATCAGAGATGGAAAAGTAGTACATTTGATTATGGGTAGTAATTGAAGCCACAGCGTGAATGAATTTTACTGTGGTGAGAGTGTAGAGGTAGAAGACGAGGCGCCCTAGGGACAGTGTTGTGGAGTCTATAGAGCTTAGTGATTGACAAGAGAAGAACAGTCCTGCAATCAGTTCCCAAACTTGAGCAGGTTTATAGGCCCAGGGCCCCTCCATGAATTGGGGGAGGCTGGGCCCTATTGAGAAGGTACTTTGTTACACAGCAGAAAATGTGTAATATAAATATTCCTCCTAGCCTTCCTGAGAGAGGCCCTGACCACTTCCCAGGATGAATGTGCATTGGGAAAGAGTAAATAATCAGATTTTTCAGGGATTTCTGAACACTGACTTGAAACTGACACTAATTCATGGAACTCCTGAATGCCATTATGGTTCACCAGTCAGAGTTGGGGCTTAATAAGATCAGGTAATCTTTGGAGTTTTGACTTGTATCAACTAAACAGTGGGCCCAGTGGCTCTCTGAAGCCACCTTGTGGTTATTCCTCAGTTTCCCAATGCCTAAGTGGCATGGACATACTCAGAAAATGGCAGAATTCCCACATAGGTTCCCTGACCTGTGGTAGGAAAGCCCAGTTTAGGTCACCTGAGTTGCCTCTACCTATCAAAATAGTAAACCAAAAGTAATACCATATTCCTGGGGGTACTGCAAAGATTAATGTCCCCATCAAAGACTTGAAAGATGCGGTGGTGGTGGTTCCTACCATATCCTCATTCAACTCACCTATTTGGCCTGTGCAGAAGACAGATGAATCTTGGAGAATGAAGGTTATCACAAATGTTATCAGGAGGTGATTTTAATTGCAGTTGAGGTTCCAGAAATGTTCTATTGCTGATACAAATCAACCCATATCCTGGAACCTAGTATGCAAGTATTAATACAGCAAATGATTATTTCTCTATACTTCTTATTAAACACCATCAGACACAGTTTGCTTTCAGCTGACAGAGTAGCAATACACCTTCATTGTCCTTTTTCAGGGCTGTTTCAGCAATCCAGTCTTACGTCATGATTTAGTCTGCAGGGACCTCGATCACTCTCCATTCCACTGCGCCACATTGAATCATTACACTGATGATAGTTTGCTAAGTGGATAAGGTAATGAGGAGTAGTAATGATTCTAGACACCTTTTTAATACACACGCATGCTAGATGGTGGAAAATAAATTCTGCAAAATTTAGTGATCTGCCACCATAGTAAAATTTCTAAGGGTCCAGTATCTGGGGTATCTCCATATGTCTTTTCCAGGCCTGAGGACAAGTTTCTGTATTTTGCATCTTCTACCACAAAGAAAAAGGTACAGTGCCTAGTAAGCCTCTTTGGACTTTAGATGTAACATGTGCTTCATTCATGTATGCTATTCTGACCCATTTACCAGGTGACTTGAAATCTCCCAGTGTTGAAAGATGCCAAGAATAAGAGAAGACCCTATAACAAGTCCAGATGTCTCTGCAAGTTGTTCTGCCACTGATACAAGTATAGAATATATGATGGTGCTTGAAGTGTCAGTGGAGGATAGGGTTGCTGTATGGAGTCTTTGGCAGGATCCTATAGTAAACCATAGCACAGTGACCTAAGACTTTGGAGCAAAACTATACTATCCTCTGTAGATAACTTTTCATTTTGAGAAACAGCTCAACTATGGGCCACCAAGTTACCATGGAATCTGAGCTTCCCATCCAAAACTGAGTGTTCATGGTATCTGACCAAATTTATGATGGGAAGCTCAGGTTGCATGGTAATTTGATGGCCTATGGGTAAGTTGTTTCTCAAAAGAAGAAAAGACACAAGTTAGTGAGCACAGTAACACTCCATCATTAAACAGAAGTTGTATATATTGAGATTAGGCTTAAGCAGGTACGGAAGGCAAAAGAAAGTAGCATATGCAAATGGCTTAGATGGCCATGACCCAAACTCTTCCTACACTGCCCCTTTCCTCTCAACCCGCACTGAGGATCTAAAGGGAATTTTCCCATGACCAGTTGACTGAGGAAGACAGTTCTTCATGTTATGCTGACACCGCCAAAATGTGGATGGCTGCAGCACTATAACCCACTTTGGGGTGGCCCTGAATGTCAAAGGAGAAGGAAAATCTTCCCAGTTGGCAGAATTTCAAGCAGTTCTGTGAACTTTGTTGTTCGTTTTGCCTAGAGAGACAGCTGGAAGTACAGATCTATATTATTTCATGGAAAGCTAATAATTTGGCTTGATGGGGTTAGGGGCTTGGAAGGAACGTGATTGGAAAATCAGTGACACAGAGATTAGGAGAAGAAGTGTATCAATAGACTTCTCAGAATGGGCACAGAATGTTTGTATTTGTGTCCCATGTGAATGATCACCAAAGAGCAATTTCTACAGAGGAAAATTGTAATAATAGGTGGACAAGGTGATCTGTTCTCTGGACATAAGTCAGCCTCTTAAACCAAACACCCCTGTTCTTGCTTAATAGGCTCATCAACAAAGTAACCACAGTGACATGAGTGGGGATTATATATGGGCTCAGCAACATGGATTTTTACTCATTAAGGCCCATCTGGCTTCAGACACCATTGAGTGTCCATTCTGCCAACAGTGGAGATCAACACTGAGCCCCCAATATGGCACCCTTCCTCAAGAGCACTAGCCAGTTACCTGGAGGCAGGTAAGTTACATAGGCCCATTTGTGTCATGGAAGAAGTAGCATTTGTTCTAAATGGAATATACCTTCACAATGGACACAGATTTAACTTTTTTTCCTTCAATACTTCTGCAGAACTACCATCCATGAGCTTATTGAAAATCTTATTAACTGTCATGGCATTCCATACAACATTGCTTCTGACCAGGGAACTCATTTTACATCAAATGAAGTTCAGTGATGGGCTCATGCTCATGTAATTCACTGTTCTTACTACACTACCCTTATCCTGAAGCAGCTGGCCTGATAGAATAATGGAATGGCTTTTTCAAGCTCTGTTATTAGTGCCAGCTAGATGGCAATAACTTGCTAGTCTATGATAATTTTCTTTGGGATACAGTATATGTTCTAAATCAGTGACCAATATATGGTGCTGCTTCTCCCACAGCCAGTAGTCACAGTTCTGGGAAACAAAGGGTAGAAATGGGAGTGGATCCTCTTGCTGTTAACCATAGAGATCCATTAGCAATATTTTTTGTTTTTCTTTCCCACAATTTTGGGCTCTACTGATCCAGAAGTTTTTGTTCCCAAGGGAGGAATGCCTTCCAACAGAGAACATAGCAATTGTTCCACTAAATTGGAAGTTGAGTGCTACTTGACCACTTTGGACTCTTCAGGCCAGTAAATCAATCAGCAAAGAAGAGCGTGACTCTCCTGGTTGGGGTGATTGACTCTGACTATAAAGAGGATATTAGGTTGCTTATATCTAATAGGAGTAAGGAAGAGTATTTCTGGAATGCAAGAGATCCCCTGAAGTGCCACTTATTACTCTCATATCCTCTGATTAAAGTCAGTGGGAAACTACAACCCAAAACAGACAGGGTTCTAATGATGCAGATCCCTTAGGGAAGAAGGTTTGTGTCACCCTTCCAAGCAAAGAGCCATGACCAGCGGAGGAGCTTGCTGAAGGCAAAAGGTCTGTGGAATGTGTAGTAGAAGGCAGTTCGTTGTAAATACTAACTTTGACCACATGAAGAGTTTTAGAAATAAGGATTATAATAATTAAAATAGTTTTTTTCTTAATTTTGATATGAATATGTTATGTGTATATATTAGCCATTTTTTTCTTCCCCTAAAATCAGAAGAAATATTGATACTCAAAAAACAGCATGCAAATAGGACAAGATGTAGATTTTTTTTTTAAAAAAAAGAGTAGCTATTTGAAGTGTTTTTCATGATATAAGTGGATAATTTGAGGTATCCTCTTTTTACAATTGGAAGCTAATTAACTTAATGAGGAAGAGGTAAATATTAACACTCCTGTAGTTATTGTATGGCTCAGGAGAACAGAACCCGATGGAGCAGAATAGAATTCTTCCTTCAACAATTTGCAGGTGTGGAGGATTTTGCTGCTTTCCTGTCTCCAGTAGTAAAAATAACTTACTTTTTCCATTGAAAGAAAAAGAGAATGAGAAGGGTGAATGTGTTCATCATTCAATGAAAGAATAAATTATTATGGGATAGATGGATAGATAGCTCTATACCACATAGTCTTGCTATAACTGATTATAGTAACACAATTTTTAAAAAGAAATACTCATAAACATTTTCTTTCTCCTCCTAGTTAGCGCTTCCTGTGAGACATTGTTCCAAACAAACAAGACAATTTGGATCAAATGATCTACTTGCTGTTTTCTTTTAATTTGAAGGAGTCTATCATACAATAGGCAACCCACTAGGAATAATTTGACATCCATGGTAAACAATACAGCCTTTGAAAAGAACTTTACAAGTGATCTTAGAAATTATGTCTATCATGGATATCTTTTAAAATTTTAAAGACAGATTAGTTCCCGACTTTGAGGAACTAGCCATGGGGTAACTAGAGATGCTCCATTTTTAATTTCTTTTTAGTAATTAGCCCCAAATGAAATAGTCAACTAGTTACTGGACCAGAGTACTGCAATAGGTTACAATGATCTACCTAATTTCATTTTTTAAGAATTGAGAGCCAACAGGGAAAAACTCAAACATGTTTTAGGTAGCACAAGAGTATATCTAAAATATTTCACCCTGAATATAGACCAGGGACTCAAGTCAAACTCAAGTCCAGACATGTTAGATTCTGTCCTTTCCTTTTCCATGACAGGTTTTGAAGGTTTGGTTAGAATAAACACTTTTCCCAAGTTGGCTTTGACTCACTAAAATATGTAGGTAGCTAAGTGGATGCAAGATTGTTTTTTTTTTTTGTAGGGTACTATGCTGTCGTAATCAGAAACTTCAGAACAAAGAGGATAGAAATGGCCCGGAGAGTTATATGCACAAATATAAAGTGCTCCCTGAAGTTTTCATATATTGAAGGGAATGAAAGAATAAATAGTAAAAAAAATATATTTAGGGCCAGCAGGGTGGTATAGTGGTTAAGTTTGCACGCTCCGCTTAGGCAGCCCGGGGTTCCCAGGTTTGGATCCTGGGCATGGATCAATGCACTGCTTGTCAAGCCATAGCCATGCTATGTCAAGCTATGTGGTGGTGTCCCATATAAGGCAGAGGAAGATGGGCATGGATGTTAGCCTAGAGTCAATCTTCCTCAGCAAAAAGAGGAGGATTGGCAACAGATGTTAGCTCAGGGCTAATCTTCCTCACACACACACACACAAATATATATATATGTATATATATATAACCACTTTACAGTGTTGGCCTCCATATCAATCCACATTAAATTTGTCTGCCATAAATTATTCAGATGATAGTACAATAACATCATTTCATTTACTCAACAAAAATATATTTGGCAGTGATTGTGGGATAGATTCTCTGTAAGCCCTGGAAATTTAGTGGTGAACAGAGTCCCAACTTTCTTAGAGCTTACATTTTAATGGAGGTAAAGAGAAGTAAGTAAGCTTTTACTTGTTTGTGGAGAAGTACTAAAGGATTTGGTAGTACTTATGACAGACACACAATTTGGGGTGGTAGAGTAGTTGCAGGAAGCAAGGAGAGTGAGTTCAAAGCTGAGAGCTAAAGGATGAATAGGAATTAGCCAGATAATGAAGAGGGAGGAAGACATATTCAAGTGACAGTAGCACTCCATGCAATAGTCTAGGGGCAAGAAAGAACATGGCGCATTTGGGGAGCTGAAAGAACTCTAGCATCCCTGGTGCTGAGTGGTATGTGTGTGTGTTTGTGAGATAATGGAATCCAGGCTAAAGACATAAGAATGGGCCAGACCATGAAGGGATCTGTACACCAGGTGAAGGGATTTCAATATTATCTTTAGGTCATCAGTTGCTGATGCATTTTAGGCAGAGACTGGAGAGACCTACATTTTTTCATGGATCATTTTGGCTTTATTGGGAAGGATGGATTGGATGAATGATAAAACTCCACCTGGAAAGAAAGCCTGTGATTCACGTCTGCAAGAAAAGGGAATACGAGGTCATAGATGACAACAGAGAGGCTGGGGAGGAAATTGGTGTTATAGCCAACGGCAGGCTGTAACCAATGTGACGGCCAAACAGCGTGAACCTCAAGGCAGTAGTGTTTTTGTTTTGTTATAAACAAAAGAGGTGGAGAAGGAATGGTGTGGAAACAGGAGGTAAAAATAAAGGGCATGCTGGCCCCGCCTCCCAATACTGAATGAGCAAGCTCAGTTTAAGAGCACTGTAGGAGTATGGTCTTAGGGGTTGGGACTTGCATTCAAATCACAGAAATGAAGAGAACTTTCATTACAGAGGTACAGGATGCTCAAGTAGTTACAGAGGGTCCAGAGAAGATAGGGCTAAACACTTAGAAGGAAAGAAGGAACAAAATTAGATTATGGTTACAAACAAAAACAAAAAACAACTTTCCATGTGTTCCCAGAAAGGACTATGCAAGATGGTCTAGTCCGGTGGTTATCGTCTTGAGGTGGTTTTGCCCATCAGGGACATTTGGCAATGTCTGGAGATATTTTTGGTTGTCACAACTGGGTGGGGCGGGGTGGGCTGGAGTGGGAGTGGGTTGCTACTGGCATCTAGTAGGTAGAGGTCAGGGATGCTGTCACGCATCCTACAATGCACAAGCCAGTGCCTCAACAGCAAAGATTTTTCTGGGTTAAAGTTTGCATAGTACCAAGAACCAGCAACTGTCATAGATTTAAACAAAAGCTGAGTAGTGGTCTTATAATGTATTACACAGCCATTCTTCAACAATTTTTATTGCATCAATTATACATTTTTAAATATGAATTTAATATTTGCTACCATTTAGCCCTTCTTCATCGCTAATAATGGAATGGAAAAAATCTCAATTTGAGCTAAATATATATTTAGTAAAATAAGACACCAGTCTTCATATCTATAGCCTTCAAATATAGTAATCTTTAAATTGAAGTATGCATATTCCTGGAGTCCATGAAGGTTTTCTAGAGGATATGTCATCATGGATCACTATAAGGAAATTAATTATTGTACTCACAACTTTCATAAGCAGTTTTCTGGAATTATTCTGCCTGAGAGCCTCTCTGTGGTCTTCCAGGTCTCTTTCCTAACTTTCCTTTCACAATCTTCTTTCTTTCACCTTTTACCTCTCACCCTTTTTAAATTGTATTATGGTGCATTACAGTTGTAAAAGCCTCTAGACACCATTAACAGGATTGTTTGAGAATGTATCCTTCCTAGGAAGAACAAAGCAAAAAATTTCGGTATGAAATACTGAAGGCAGTGGTGATGACATACTTAATTTAGGATCCAAACCCAAGACGAATCTCCTTGCCTCTGCTTCTCTATCTTCCTGTCTATCTACTTTAAAAAATAACTTTGAAGTGAGAAGCTTTGTCACATAAATGCATATTAAATATTTGAATTAAAAAAATTGTATAGATTTTTTGGGTTTAGGTTTTTCTTTATGAAATCCAATTATTGTACTGTCTTAAATTCAAGGATGTCACCAAGAACAAATCTGAAAGAGGTAGTACTGTTTATGTCTAAACTAAATAGGCACTATCACACTTTTGACGATCATATGCTGGCTTCCCTATTCTCTCTCCTGTCTATCAATTGTCATTCTTGTTCTCTGGGTTCCCAAATATAGTAGCAATCATCATTCTATTTCTTTTTTATTAATCAAGAAATGGCTGGGAATGAAGACTTGTTAGAACTCTGGAGACAAAAAGAATCAATTTTTATATGAGGGTCCATGGAGGCTCTCCTTTGAATAAAATTTATGATAATTGGCATATGGATTTTTCAGTGTTGCATTTTTTTGACTACATTGAAGTTTAATTTACTTAACCTTAAAATTCATTACTTGTAAATGTAAATTTCAATGATTTTTACTAAATTTGTAGAGCTTTCCCACAATCTTCATAATCTAGGTTTACAACATTTCCATTGCCTCAAAAAGAGTCATTGTGCTCTTTTGGAGCCAGGCTCCACTCTCATTCCCAACCCCAGCCAACCACGGTTCTGCTTCTGTTTTATCCGTTTACCTTTCCTGGGCATTTCAAATAAATGGGATCATACAATATTCTCTAGTCTTTCGTCTCTGGCTTCTTCCACTTTGCCTAATGCTTTTGAGGCTTATTCTTGTTATAGCATATATCAATAGTTTATTCCTTTTATTGCTGAGTAGCATAGCATGTTGTTCATTTACCAGCTAATGGACATTTAGATTGTTTCCAGTTTTTGGCTACCACAAATAATGCTGTTATGAACATTCACATACAAGTCTTCACATGGACATATTTCCTTTTACTTGGATAATTTTGTAGAAGTGAAATTACTGGGTTGTCTGATAAGTTTATATTTAACTTTTTAAAGAAATTGCCAAAATCTTTTGAAAATGGCCATACTATTTTATATTCCCACCAGAAATCTATGAGAGTTCCAATTTCTCTATATCCTTATTAATACTTATTATTGTCTGTCTTTTTTATTATAGCCATTCTAGTGGGTGTAAAGTGGTATCTTGTTTTGGTTTTAGTTTGTATTTGCCTAATAACAAATGATGTTTAGCATTTTTTCATGTGCCATTCATACATCTTCTTTGGTTTAGTGTCTGCTCAAATCCTTTGACCATTTTTAAACTGGGTTTTTTGTCTGCTTCTTGTTGAGTCGTAAGTTTTTAAATATATTTTGGATATATTCCTATATCAGATATATAATTTCAAATATTATCTCCCAGTCTGTGACTTGTCTTTTCGTTTTTTTTAATGGTGAAACTTTGAAGTGCAAAAATTTTTATTTGGATATAGTGCAATTTCTCATTTTTTTCTTTTCTGTAAATTATGCTTTTGGAATTATATCTAAGAATTTTTGCCTAATCCAAGATCATAAAGAATTTCTCATATGCTTTCTTCTAGAAATTTTATAGCTTTTATTCTTATACTTAAGTCTATGTTCCATTTTGAGTTAATCTTTTTTAAAAAAATTTTATGTGAGGTAAGAGTCTAAATTCATATTTTTCATATGTGTATCCAATTTTCCCAACATCATTTCTTGAAAAGACTATCCTCAACCCTTTGAATTCTGTCAAAAATCGATTGACCATAAATGTAAGGTTCATTTTGCATCTAACTTCATCCTGTTGCGGTCAGAGAAGATACTTTGTAGGATGACTATCTTTTTAAATCTACTGAAACTTAATCTGTGGGCCAACATATGGTCTATCCTGGAGAATGCCCCATGTGCACTTGAGAAGAATGTGTATTCTGTTGTTGGGTAGAGTGTTCTGCATATATCTCTTAGATCTAGTTGGTTTATTGTGTTGTCCAAGTCCTCTATTTTCTTACCTATCTTCTTTCTGGTTGTTCTATTCATTATCAAGAGCGAGGTATTGAAGTCTCCAACCGTTATTGTAGAACTGTCTAATTTCTCCCTTCATTTCTGCCGATGTTTGCTTCACACATTTTGATGGTCTGTTATTAGATGTGTAAATGTTTAGAATTGCTGCATCTCTCAGTATTGAATCTTTTATTAATATATAATGTCCTCCTTTGTCTCTTGTAAACTTTTTTGATTTAAAACCTATTTTGTCTGAAACTAGTATAGCCACTCCTGCTCTCTTTTGGTTACTATTTGCATGGAATATCTTTTCCTATTCTTTACTTTCAATCTATTTGTGTTTTTATCTACAGTGAGTCTCCACGGACAACATATAGTTGGATCATGTGTGTTTATCTGCTCTTCAATTCTTTTTTTGATTGGAGAGTTTAATCCATTTACATTTAAAGTAATTATTGATAAGGAGAGACCTACTTCTGTTATTTTCCTCTGGAAGTTGGTTCAGCTGGAGAGTGAGGGGCTAGCAACAATAAGTAGGCAGCAACAGTCGCTGCCCACCTCTGTGTCTGCATCGTCATGATCAGAAGCAGCAATCAGTGATCAAAGCACCCATGGCCAATATTTGGAGGACAGGGTTCTCATTGCCCACCCTGGTTCCCTCAAACTGCTTGCAAGCTGCTCCAAGAAGCTGCCATGCAGCTGGGGGTGGGAGATGGGCAGCTGCTACTGTGCTAAGAGCTCAAATTGACTGAAGTTAACAACAATTTACCCTCTAAGCCTTCCCCCGAAGTTGCAAGTCTTCCAAACTCTCCAGAGCTCCAGAATACAGTCATACACTGCATAACAAAGTTTTGGTCAACAATGGACCACATATACGATGGTGGTCCTGTAAGATTATAATGGAGCTGAAAAATTCCTGTTACCTAGTGATGTCATAGCTGTTGTAACATCGAAGTGCAATGCCATTACTTGTGTTTGTGGTGATGCTAATGTAACCAAACCTACTGCATTGTCAGTAGTATAAAAGTGTAGCACATACAATTATGTAAAGTACATAATACTTGATCATGACAATAAACGACTATGTTACTGGTTTATACTATACTTTTTATCATTATTTTAGAATGTACTCTTTCTACTTATAAAGAAAAAGTTTACTATAAAACAGTATGCCATGTTTTATAGTAGCCTCATACATCTGGTGTTTATTGCATCTCTTGATTGCATCATTTTCTCTTGTGCTTGATTGAATCTTGTGTTGTTTTGTTCATCATGGCCTCTAAGCACATAAAATCCACTGCTAATGTTGCCAGTAAGAGGCCACATTGAATGATTGACCTGGAAAAAAATTAAAAGTGATTAAGGACTATGAAGGTGGAAAATCAGTGATGGCTATTTCTTCCCAGTCAGGCATGTCCCACTCCACCACAGCTGTGGTCTTGAAGGACAAGAACAAAGTGACGGAAGTTGTTAAAGGATCTGATTCATTGAAGGCAACACGACTAACAAAAATTTGAGAAGAGCCTGTATGAGACATGGAGAAGCTTCTAATGACCTGGATTGAAGACCAGACGCAGAAGCATATCCCTCTCAGCACCATGATGATCATAGCCAAAGCAAGAAGTTTGTTTGCGATGTTGAAAGAAAAGGCTGGACCTGACTATGATGTTGAATTTACTGCTAGCTCCGGGTGGTTTAAACAATTCAAGAATCGTTATTCATTATATAATGTGAAAGTGAGTGGTGAGTCTGTGAGCACTGATGTGAAGACAACTGAAGAACTTTTGGAAACTCTAGATAAGCTGATTGTGGAGGAAAATTACTTACCAGAGCCAATATTCAATATGGATGAAACCTCCCTATTCTGGAAAAGGATGCCTGAAAGAACTTTCACCCATAAGGAGGCCAAGTCAATGTTTGGTTTCAAGGCTTTTAAGGACAAGATAACAGTCTTGCTTGGGGACAATGTTGCAGGCTACAAATTGGAATGATTTGTGGTCTGGTACAGTGAGAACCCCAAAGCCTTTAAGCATATCTATAAGCACACACTGCCAGTGTACTATAGGAGTAATAAGAAGTCGTGGATGACCCAGCTCCTCTCCCAGGATGCCCTCCTGAATTACTATGCCAACGAAATGGAGAAGTACTGTTTGGAGAATAACATACCTTTCAAGATTTTGCTTATTATTGTTAACGTTCCTGGACATCTTTCTTTTATTGATGATCTTCATCCTAATATCAAAGTGATGTTTTTCCCTCCAAACACCTCCTCTGTGATCCAACCAATGGATCAAGGAGTTACAGTAGCTTTTAAGGCTACTACCTGAGGAGGACCTTTGCCCAGGCTATTGCTACAACTGAGGAAGACACTGAGAAGACATTGATGTAATTCTGGAAAGATTACAACATCTACAACTGCATCAAGAATCTTGCGTGGGCTTGGGATGATATCACCAGGGAGTGTATGAATGGCATCTGAAAGAAAACACTTAAGATTCATCCATGACTTCAAAGGATTTTCCAAAGAAGTGGAGGCTGCAAAAATCAACAGGCTGTGGTTGAGATGGCAAACAACTTTAACCTGGGTGTGAATAACGATGACATTGAGGAGCTCCTGGAGGTGGTTCCTGAGGAATTGAGGAATGAGGAGTTGTTGGAGCTAGAACAGGAATGCATAGCTGAAAAAGAGGCAAGAGAAAAGGTAACTGAAGGAGAAGAAAAAGAAGAACTCCCAAGAAAGTTCACAATGAGGGGTTTAGCAGAAGCTTTTGCAGACCTCAACAAGCTCCTTAAAAAGTTGAAAACACGGACCCAAACACTGAAAGGTTTTCATTAACAGAGAGGAAAGTTCATGGTGCTTTATCTGTTTACAAGCAAATCTATGATGGAAAAAAAAGAAACGAAGCAAACCACCATGGATGTATTTCTGAAAAGAGTGACACCTCCTCAAGAGCCTCAGGCAGGTCCTTCAGGAGGTGTTCCAGAAGAAGGCATTGTTATCGTAGGAGATGACAGTTTCATGCATGTTATTGCCCCTGAAGACCTTCCAGTGGGACAAGATGTGGAGATGGAAGACAGTGATATTGATGATCCTGACCCTGTGTAGACCTAGGCTAATGTCTGCGCTTGTGTCTTAGTTTTTAACAAAGAAGTTTAAAAAGTAAAAAAATAAAATAAAAATTTTAAAGATTACAAAAAGTCAAAAAGTTAAAAAAATTGACAAGTTTATAAAGTAAAAAAGTTACAAGCTCAGATTAATTTATTATTGAAGAAAGAAAAATAATTTTTATAAATTTAGTGTAGCCTAGGTGTACAGTGTTTATAAAGTCTACAGTAGTGTCCAGTAATGTCCTAGGCCTTCATATTCACTCACCACTCACTCGCTGACTTGCTCAGAGCAACTTCCAGTCCTGCATGCTCCATTTGTGGTCAGTGCGCTATACAGGTGCACCATTTTTTATCTTTTATACTGTATTTTTACTGTACCTTTTCTATGTTTAGGTATGTTTAGATACACAAATACCATTGTGTTACAATGGCCTACAGTATTCAGTACAGTAACATGCTATACAGATTTGTAGCCCAGGAACAATAGGCTGTACCATAGAGCCTAGGTGTGTAGTGGGCTATACCATCTAGTTTTGTGTAAGTACACTCTATGTTCGCACAACGACGAAATCGCCTAACGACACATTTCTCAGAACGTGTCCCTGTCCTCGAGCCACGCATGACTGTAGTCACATCAGACAGATTCTGCCAGGTCAGCGCTAGTGTTGTCTAGGTGGGGAGACAGATTTCTGGTGCTTCCTACTCTGCAATCTTTCCAAAATTCTAAGCAATGCAGTTTTACGATTGTTTTATGCAATCTTATTTCTTTTAGATCAGTTATGGGAAGAAATAAGAAAAATACATTTATACATTCTCATAATTTCTACATATTTACCTTTTTTTCTAGTCTTTATTTTTTTTAATGTGGATTCAAGTTACTGAATACTATTTTATTTCAGCTTGAAGGACATTCTTATTCATTGTGTGTCAGGTCTGCTAGTAACACATTTGCTTAATCTTTTTTTTTTTTTAAATCTGAGAACATCTTTATTTTAACTTCATTTTTGAAGAATTGTTTTTCTGGATATAAAATCCATGTTTTTTAGTTTTTTTCTTTCAGTACTTTGAATATGATATCCCACTGCCTTTTGGCTTTTTCTGTTTCTTATGAAAAGCCAGCTGTAAATTTTATTGTGTTTCCTTTGTACATGATTAGTTGAATTTTTCTTGCTGATTTCAAAATTTCCTCTGTCTTTGGCATTCAACAGTTTGACTACGAAGTGCGTAAGTATGGATCACTTTGTATTTATCCGACTTGAGGTTCACTGAACTTCTTTTATCTGTATATTAATATTTTTCATTAAAATAGTGAAGTTTTTGGCTATTATTCCTTCAAATATTTTTTCCAACCCTTTGTCTCCTCTCCTTCTGGGACTCTAATCATGCATATGCTTTATGTTGTCCCACAGGTCTCTGAAGCTCTGTTCATTTTCTTTATTTTTTCCCCCTCAATTCTTCAGATTAGAGCATTTCCATTGATCTATTTTCAAGTTTACCGATTATTTTTGCTGCCGTCTCAAACCGACTGTTGAATCACTCTGGTGAATTTCTCATTTCAGATTTTGTACTTTTCAACTCCATAATTTCTATTTGGCTCGTTTATATAATTTCAATTTTTAAATTGAGACTCTTATTTGCTAATTCATTATCATATTTTCCTATAAGTTTTAAAACATGGTTTTCTTTTGTTCTTTGAACATATTTATAATGGCTGCTTTCAATTCTTCGTGAAGTATAACTTACCCATGGGCACCCTCAGAGATATTTTCTACTGACTACTTCCCTCCCTCCCTCTGTGTGGGTCACCTTTTCCTGTTTCTTTGCATGTCTTGATTTTGTTGTTGTTGTTGACAACTAAAAATTTTAGATAATGTATTGCAGCAACTCTGGATTCTGATTTTTTCCCCTAAGGGTTGTTGTTTGCTGTTGTGTGTGTGTATGTGTGTATTTGTTTAGTAATTTGCCTGGATTAAATATGTGGAGTCTTATTTCTTCTACAGTATGCATTGGCTGATATTTCTTCTCAATTTTTAAAAAATTCTTCTTCCTGGTTTCAAGCCTAGCCTCCCTAGGAGGTCCTGTGATGACATAGCTTGGTGGTCAGCCAGTGATTGTTCAGAAATTGTGCTCAACTGCTTCGACTCAGTAAGACTCCTACTTTCTTCCCATTGCTCTGACTATGTGTTTGGGAACATAATCGAAATGCAGGCAGTTTAAAAGTCTGCTCCAGGGCCGGCCTGGTGGCCCAAGCGGTTAAGTGCGTGCACTCCGCTGTGCTGGCCCTAGGTTCGCTGGTTCGGATCCCAGGCGTGCACTCACGCACTGCTTGGCAAGCCATGCTGTGGCGGCTTCCCATATAAAGTGGAAGAAGATGGGCATGGATGTTAGCCCAGGGCCAGTCTTCCTCAGCAAAAAAAAGAGGAGGATTGGCAGATGTTAGCTCAGGGCTGATCTTCCTCACAAAAAAAATAAATAAATAAAAGTCTGCTCCAGCCTTTGCTTACTTCCAGGCCCTCTCACTTTTCTTCTTTGCATGCATGAGGCCTCATGGTCAGCCAGGGATGAATGGATAGCTAGGGCCCTTTTAGGTCTCTCCTGCATGTGTGCAGCCTGTGCAGCGTTCAAAATTTCCAGAGACTTGTGAGAACTTATCAAGTCCCACTTGAATGGGACCATGGTTGTCTCATTCTTCAACCTTGTTAATTTTTCAACTAGTCTGCCATTTTGTTGCTTGCTCTGACAAGGACTATGCTCTCAGGATAGCTTTGTCTTGGCCTTCCCTGTTTGTTTGCCACAGAGATTGCTACTATTTTGGACAATTCCTGCAGACGTGGAGTTCATCAGTGCTTTACTCCACACCAAGTGAGTCCCCTCCGACGGCAAAGCTGCTGTTTTCCACAGCTTGCCCTGCCCTCGTGTATCTACCATGTCAGCAAAGCTGAAGGACGATGGGGAAGGGAGCAGCCCCAGACAAAAATGATACAGATGCCCACTGTTCTTTCTGGAGGTTTTTATTTATTTTTTTTTTTTATTTTTTTTTTTTTTAAAGATTTTATTTATTCAGTTTTTCCCCCCAAAGCCCCAGTAGATAGTTGTATGTCATAGGTTCACATCCTTCTTAGTTGCTGTATGTGGGACTCGGCCTCACGTTGGACGGAGAAGTGGTGCCTCGGGGCGCGCCCGGGATCCGAACCCGGGCCGCCAGCATCAGAGCGCGCGCACTTAACCGCTAAGCCACGGAGCCGGCCCTGGAGGTTTTTAAAAAAATAAATGCATCTCACTTTGTTGTATGCCTTGAGTCAATTTCCAGAGTCCTGAAATAGTTGTTTTTTTTTGACAGTTTTCTTTAGTTTTGTCATTGCCTTTTAGGAAAGCATTTGCTGAGCTACTTGTTCTGTCATTTTGGAAGTCCCCTCCTCTGAAATATTTAATTGTTGATAAGCATTATTTACTTCCTTTCTAGTTTTCAATCATGTGGCACATAGTTGAGATGCCTAGATAATAAACAAATGTATTTACCTATGGCTCCATACATATTATATTCCGATTTCTAGAAATATATGTATAAATGGAGGTATACATGAACAGGGATAATTTTCTTCATGTTTTGGAATGAAAGTTTTGTACTTATTTTTGAGTGCTTTACTTATCTCAACTTTAAGACAGAGGACGATGGCATTGAAAGCTCTTGAAATTGTCTGGAATGGATTTTATGATGTCTTTTCTTCTCTCTTTTTCTTGATGACATTTTAGTAGTATGAAGTAAAGAGGGTCAGCCATTAACGGTAGAACATGAACAACCTATTTGAAACCAAGTCTTTGAAGCATCCCAAGAGCTGACCTGACAAGCTTTTACAGGTCAAATGCACAGCAACCATTAAACAAGGAAACTCTGATGCTTTACACTTGACCATGACAGCAAATAAAATGGAATTGCTCCTAATTTGATAGCTTCAGGGGAGTTGTACAGATACTTATGGATATTCTGAAAAGAAATCATGTTTTACACTTTTAGAAATTCCTGTTCAGATCTATCTTCTCATCTGTGACGAGTCTGGGGAAGACACACATTAAATTAAGGAGAAAAGAAAGCGAACAAAGTCCCTCTATTTAGGTGAAATGGAATTTCACTAAAACAATGGAATTTGAAATTTAAATCTTCAAAGCAGTTGTAGTTATAATTGTTTCCACTAAGGTGTGCTAGATCTCCAAATATTATTCATGCTCTCCTTGTGTTACCAAATGCACCACAGTGAATTCAACAATGTTCACTGCCTTTCTCCGGCTGCCAAGCCCTCTGCCACACAGGAGGTTTTTGAGCTAGAACAACAAAGTACAGCACACAAATTCAGCTAAAACACAAAAGAGGATAAGAGAGCATTTTTAAATTTTAAATGAGACGGACAAATAAGTAGCATTTTGAACTGGTGATTTTTATAAACAGTCTTGGATATTGGCTTTGGTTTTGTGAAATAATTTGGTTTGAGAAATTTTAAAAGGGTAACCTGACAGAAGGGAGTTTTTCAGGCATTTTTTCTTCTAATAAAACTCTTCAATGTCCAATTATTATTTATAACTAGTGTTACAAATGTAAGTTATCTTTGCTTTAATAGCACACCAATCTGACTCTATCATTATTCATAATGATTTAAATCCCTATCAGTTTTTGAGGTCATGTAGGGAAATCCAAAAAACAGTTATCACAAAAGAGCAGTTCTAAATAAATATTTCAGGCAGGAAGTGGCGCAGATTCAGAAGAATAACGAAATTTTTTGGTGGGTAGAAAGAGAAATTAATTCTTTTTATTTGCAGTACTGAATTTAATTTTTTCCAAGTCTTAAAGTTACCAACCAGAAATTCAGCCACCTTGTAAAAAGCCTTCTACATAGCTGGTAATTTAATGGTGGACTCTGAAAGTTTTGTCAGGAGAATATGCCAACTTTTCCCATAAACCTGTAGGATTCTACACAAGCACCTTAGTCTGGAAGTACTTTTATATATGTAAAGAAATTTTTTGGTCTTATAATTCTATCTGGAAAATGCTTTGGAGCTCCTTTCTTTTCTTTACATTACAGTGGTTTCAGTTAAAAAGACGATTTGCACTTCCCCACCTCCAAACCAATGTTATTCTTAGCTTCAACAGCTAGTCTACTTATATAATTTGGTTTCATAATTTTTTTTTTTGTGAGGAGATCTGCCCTGTGCTAACATCTGCCAATCCACCTCTTTTTTGCTGAGGAAGACTGGCCCTGGGCTAACATCTGTGCCCATCTTCCTCTACTTTATATGGGACGCCACCACAGCATGGCTTGCCAAGCAGTGCATCAGTGTGCGCCCGGGATCCGAACCGGTGAACCCTGGGCCGCCGCAGTGGAGCTTGCGCACTTAACAGCCTGCGCCACCAGGCCATCCCCTGGTTTCACAATTTTGATTATATTGACTAATTGTTGTGATCCATGACCATTTTAATAATGATTTAAAAAGTCAGTTTTAAACTTAAATTAATCTTAAAGAAAATCTCAAACACTATAGCAGTTAATATTCAATTGTTGGCATGGTTTATTTGTGTAGGCAAAAAGTACTTTACATTCAGTTAAATAGTTGGGAATCAATTGATAAATAACTGCTTAGCTGTAGGTTGTTTTAAAAACAACAATTTTTTTTAACTGAACTGAAAGCTTTCCAGCAAAATAATATTTCTTCATAGATGAAAACTATGGTTATAGTTCCATAGTTTGTATCATTATAAAATATTGCCTTCTATAACCAGACCAATTTTGTAGTATTTCAAACAATTTTTGGCTTTGGTAAGACTCCTTTTGTTTTGATGAATTTTCAAAATAATGGTAGAGTACATAACCAAGTAAGTGAGTTTTCATGTATATAAATAAGTTTCTGAAAATTTTCATTTGAGTGTTGGGGAAAATGACATGTTTTTTCATTCTACTGCCTTCTCATCTGGTTAAGTTAATGAGTTGGACAAATGTCAAACGACAACTGTATTTTTGCTGAGCTATGTTGTTTAAATAATAGAATAATGAGGAAACAATGCAGGACTGTAAAATTTTTACAGTGTTAATCCAGAAAACCCTTTCACTTGTGAGATCCTTTGAGTTGATTTATTGAAACAATTGTCTTCCTAATTATTGCCTCTAAACTATGGTGGTTAATTTCTATTTCCTAAAACTTTAAATAAGGGAATAAGATTCATTAAACCCATTTTGAATGTACCCAGAAGTAGAGGAGAGTAGTATGTTTTCTGACATAGAAGTTTAGAGATATTATTCTTCAACATAACACAAATATAAAACAAATAGAACTCTTTATGCCTGATGTCAACTTCAAGTTGTTTAAGAATACTTCCTAAAAACAAAGAGGAATGAACGTTGAATACACAGAGCTAAAAGCTAATGAGAGAAAATTAGGATCACACAGAAGGAGCCTAAGCATACTAATTACTTGTTAAGATGATACAAAGGGCAAAATGAAAATCTTCAGCACTTAGAAGACCAGCAACTCCTGAGGAATGGAAACCACTGTACAACCTGAGGGTGGATTGACTCGAAATTTAGGAAGGCATGTCAATGGTGCTTGACTTTCATTAAGATGCAGCATTTTGTCTGTTTTAGTTTAGATATAGGGCATTAATATGTGTGTTTTCTAAGAAGTGAGGCCTGTTTGGAATTTAGTTAGAACTGAGGAAACTCCACTAGGAATATTTAGACTAATTAATGCTCTATATTTCATATGGAAAAAAATTAAAGAAAAAACACCCCATTTCCTATTTGATAAGAAATGAGACGAGAATGTTCCTTCAGAATGCTTTCTCAGAAATATTTAAAATAAATATGACTAATGTGAATTCCATACATAATGCTTTTTGAGAAACATGTGCATGTGTTACACATATTATAGTAAATTTGTTTTTTTTTTTTTTGCTTGAGTAAACAAGATAGGGTGCAAGCCCGACGTAAATGAGAAAGCAGTACTCATCTGCACTTGAAGAGAAATCTGTCTTGTCAATGTCAAGGCCGTGTTAAGAGACCAACACTAACTACATAAAGCCACCTTGAGGTTTGCTACAAAGCTGTTTTATTATTGAAATGAGCAATTCAAAACAAGTTTTGGAGCAGCAATGGAGAAGTTTGGTGAAATGGAGGCAGTGGAGCGAAGGGGAGACAGGGGCTGGGTAGAGGCTCATGGACCATATGGTCGGGGTCCTGGAGGCCTGACACAAGGAGGATGCTAAGGAGGACAGAGGAAAAGACCATAGATTAATATTATTTCACAGTTTTATTAGGATCACTCTGAAATAATTTTTCTTCAAGTAGGAGAAGAACAATATTGTACATATGGAAGCTTAAGTATGAAAGGAGAAAAGCTGAAAAAGAAAAACTTCCAAACTGCTTGTAGGCAGGTGGGATTGGATGGTGGGATGGTGGGACCAAATCTTGGAAGACACAGCAGCGCTGGTATTATGTATGTGGCTTTATTCTCCAGAGAGTGAGGCAGCTTATAAAAATTCAGGACCAGAGAAAATATAAATTATAATAGGAGGTCAGGAATGGGAACAATATAGGCCTGGGATCTGAAAAAATTAATGAAAGTGGTCGGTAAATTTGGCTCTATATTTCTTGGTAGTCAAAGCAAATTATTTTCATTATCCACACCGAGAAATTATACCAGTTTCTCGGGAGAAGCAAATAATTTCCTTTCATTGTGTTCTAAAAGAATACAGGAGAGAATTTTATCATAAACAGTTTATAACTTTGCGTTAAGCTTTGTGTCCTTAATTTTTCTTTTAAAATGCAAACACTCAAAGAGAATATATGCTATTTTAAGTCACTAATACGTGGAAATTATAAATAATTTCCTTGTAGACTGTAGTGGGAGGATGGGCTTAATTTTGCCAAGAGTGAGTCATGGAATCAGTAAAAGAATTGTTTATAATTTAGATTTCCCCTCTCCAGATTTTATTAGTTCCGATTCTCTGAGTTCAAGGTTACCTACATTGGAAAAGAAATGGAACACATGATTACTTATATAGAAAATTATTTAATGAAGCTACTAAATGATAAGAACTAAACTACAGTTTTAGACGTTAGGCACACTGGAGCATCTTTATGGTTGCTGGCTTAATCCACGTGATCCATGTTGTCAATAGACCCTCACTTGTTAACAAGAGAAGACTGGATAATTTTTGAGAACATACATTCTAACTGGATCATGTTCACTATTAGCTGAATCAGAGAAACCATGTTTAAGAGAAATATCCACAGAGCAGCGTCCAGTTTGTCCACTGGCTGAATCCAGGTGAGGAATGTGGTCGAGGTTTGTTTAAGGTATGGGCTGTAATCCATCTGCAGTGAGTCATCTTTAGTTTTGGTAATGAGTACTCAGTATTTGACCTTGACAGGTCACATCACTCTATTTTTTTTACCTTCTTCTTCCCTCATCTTTATTGCCTCATATTCTTGAGGGTGCTTCTTGTCTCCTTTATTAACATTTTAATCATTAAAGCCAAAGAAATCATTCCATCTCAGAATATTTCTTCATATGTGTTGGTTTTCTTTAGTATTTTTTTGTTTTTTAATAATTAATGTGCAAATAAAGAAAAAATAAATTGCATTTAAAAAGTCAAACCCTACAACTCAATAGCAAATTAAAGGGTGAGACTGAGAAATAATGAGCTCTGACAACACCAAAACCGTGAGTCAAAATATAATCCATATTCATTTTTAGCTCTAAATATTACTTTTGTAATTAATTTTTAACATTGAGGTCATGTGATATATATAAAAGAAGGGAAATAACAGCTTTAATGGGCTATGCATTTTGTATCTTTCTTTCTTTCCTGAAATCGGTTTGAAATGGTTGAATATATTTTTTTTACTGTGATCTCACAGGACAAAATTGCTAGTTCCTCCCTAAGATGCCCAAATAGTCCAAAAGAAAATGAAACACATCAGTGTTTCTTCTGTCTGGTCTTTGTTAGGGGGCTGTTTAATGTCACGGAGAAGCCTTGAAGATGCTCATCAGTTTGTCTATATTTTATCTCCTGCTCAAAAATCCTTTGTTGTGACCATCTTCCAGTTAAAGAAGAGAAGATGGGTTTCTTATCTTAATTGGTCAATAGGGAAATACCTGCCGTGTGACAAATCTTCTCTCTTTCACTATTGAACACAATATCTCGTTTTCCTATGTTTCCTGTCCTCACAGTCTGGAGTATGAGATGTTTTATCTAGGACAGCACAGTAAGAAGGAGCTTCTAATAGTCTGCTAGACAGGGCATTGATTTAATATGTATTAACTTTTCTAGCTATCTTCTTGGCAACCCAAAAACCACGGACTCAGTCTCTCAAACGTGGATAGGAAATATTGCATGTGCACAAAATATTTCCACCTCTCAAAATCTTTATCCAAAATAACTTCAAAAATAAGAAAAGGGGAGACATAGTACTGTGTATGTGGAATGGAAAGATCTAGAAGCCTGCTATGTGAGGAGAAATGATATCACGGGATGCCAATGTGATAATTCACTTCAGATAATAAAGAAGAAACTAAAATTTAATTTTTTATGCAACAGAGGGGCTGGTCCCTCTTGGGTAAATATATTTCAGCGTGTAGATCAGCCAGAGGAGCTACCACCTGTATATACTTAGAATAGATAACACTTATAATATTAGATGTCTGTTCCCCTTATTATTTTTTTAGGCAGAAAATTTTCCACTGACATTTTGTTGTCAATTATGTAATATACGACAACAAGAGAGCTTTCCTCTTCTTAAAAAGTCTAAAGCATGAATATCTACTGTTTCTAATACCTTCATATGAAGTTAAATGCAATATTTTTGTAGCTAATTTAAATGAATTTCTGTGTTTTGGTAGCAACTGCTGATTTTGGTAATTGACTGAAAAACTTAAACTTATGTGTAAGTCAAGCTTTAACTTTCTAGGTTTCATAAACAAACTCTTATTCGTGACTATAACATTCAAAGTCAATTTAAAATTGACGTCATTTATTTTTTTGTTTTTTTTTCAGTAGAAGATTAGTTTGTTTTAGGCTCTAGTATATTTTTGGTAACTACATGTATATTTAAAAAATTTATTATCATTTGTTTCTTTTCTTCCTGAATGGTAAAATTCTCTTTTAAGTTTTCTGAATATTGTTTCTGGAGAAATACTTCTCAAACTTTCCCTATGTAGATATGAATTATAGTGTTTATCCTCAATGCATTCTTAACCGGAAAAGAGAAAGTCACACAGACAAATGTACAAGAAACTAAAGGCTGCTTTTTTCCCTCAAGACTATAAAGGATTTCTGTCAGATAGTAAAGACCTAAAGTTAGAATTTATTGGACTGGGCATAGAGGGCAATCTGTGGTTATGTCAAGATTTTCACAATTTTTTTATTTAAAAATTTACCACAGATTTTATGTGGCATTTATAAAGGAAAATATCATCCTTACTGTATGAAGTCATGAATACTGTTTTATAGAGTGTTTTAAAGGGAATCATGATTTGAATTTTGAATTAATGTAGAAAAACTAAGAAGACCAACATAAAACAGTCTTATGTTTATGCAGACTTATTTAGTCAAAGTATGGCTTTTGTCTGAGGTAATATTTATACAGCACAAGCAGTCAGAAGAAAATTTCTTTTCTGTAGGATCTTCATAAAATAATGTCCTAAGAGACAACTATTAAACTAATAGTGTTCCCTCCTCAACACTGCTTAGCACTTCAGAGAAGGCCAGAAAATATTTTGGTCTCATTTTAATTTAGATTATTATAAACAACATATTTATAGAAGTGAGTAATGTATTCTTTAACTCTTTTTAGTGTGTAATTCTGGTCATAACTTTCAGGAGCTTAGAAAGGTGATGTTACGTAAGGCCACTAAATAAATGATACTATATTTTTTATTAGCTATGTGACAGGTGGAGGAAAATGGTCAGCTGATGTTACTAATGACCTTAGGACTCTCTATTTAGTGAAAGTTTTCAAATACATAAAATAAATATAAAAGTCCAAAGACTTAAATGCAGTAAAATCACATGTTGTATGTACCACTTAATTTGTGTCATACTACTTGAAAACTTTCAAATTCAGAGGCAGTCTAAAACGTCAGATGAAATTATATTTGCTAGAGTATACATGCATTTTATAAATTCACCTCTTTTTTGGGAGGATAGTGGAAATGGATAGTTGTGAAAGCTTCAAGCATGTAACACAGCACTTTTGTTGTTATGCTCAAAAAAGATCTGCATTATACTACTAAAACTAGTTTCTATTTTATGTGCAACATAAAATATTATTTGTTTTATGCAAAGTCCTCAAAATATTCACCAAAACCTATCATTGCAAATAGCAAACAGCCACTAAAAATTGGGTTATTGTTGAAGGTCACCTAAAAGGCAATGGGTACTTAAAAGTATTAAAATTGTATGTTTAAACCTATAAAGATTTTTGCTTTACAAAACAAAATGTTGAATGTATAGGTTAAGACATTGGTCTTACTTACATGCAGATTGATTTAGTTTGGTAGAAATGTCATGCATTCTATTTAGTTTAGATATTTAGAAGTTCATAAAATAGAAATGATAACGTTCTTAAGCACTTTCAAAGGATGTTATGTAGGGGAAGAAAAGATTGAGATATTAAGAGGGTAATCAATTAAAATTCAGCAATGCAGCCTAATTTGAGCTTATCTAAATTAATGGATAGTTTACAGGCTTTAAAAACAGTTTTATGATTTTTAAGTGCACAGCCAGGCAAACCAAGTAAACCAAATGTTGCCTTTGTAAAGTTACTTTAATTACTAGCTAGGAATCATTTGTAATTAGTCAGTGTACAAACATAACAATACATGCCTTTGCTAATATAGCAATTACTTGCATGATAATAGAGACTTGTAAATTTGTCAAATAATGTTTTTCTTTAAGAAGAAAATTTTTTTCTTTGGAATTAATTTACGAGACTTCCTTGTCTGTAAATAGTGCAAAGGTAATTTCACCCACCTTCTGACTGAATTAAAAATAAATTCTGTATAAATCAGCTTTGAACTAATAAACTGTAGAGCCAGTGCATTTTCAAATAAGAGCAACTTATGTGTTGCTTGTCTGATATTTTCCTGTGAGAGCATTTTATTTCTTCCTATTTCTACTTCGGTGATTCCTAGATTGGCCTCATCTTGTGCAATATGAAGTCCATATACAGAAATTCCCTATTGACACTTAAGATAAATTGGAGATAATTTGTTTCAAAAGGAATTCTCCATTTTATGAAAATATTCACGCCAGAATTACTTTGACTAATAAGATACTCTTGATGTCATTTAAACACACAAATTTTAACTCACACATTTTTAAGATTAGAAGTTATTTAAGATTGGCTAGAGCAGTGCTTTTCAAACTTCAATGCTTATACACATCACCTGGAGATATTATTAAAATGCAGACATATTTCAGTACTCTAGGGTGGAGCCTGAGATCTTGCATTTCTAACATGTCCCCAGGTGCTGCTGATTTGAGGACCATACTTTGAGTTGCAAGGATCTAAAACATCTTTCTGAACGCAGTGATTCTTGGGGTTATCTGATTATTTTATAAAGTTCTTTATTGCATCAAGATACGCACTGTATGATTGAAATAGCAGATTTTTTTGTACATTAATATTTCCTGAAAGGCTCAACAGAAGGGCACCAACTATATTAATAACTGGATTTAAACTGAATTAGTTTTCATAGACTCATCCTACTTCTTTAAAACAAATTCGTCCTGATTTATGAACTTGGTGAAGACGTTTTAAATCTTTGGGTTTTAGTTTTCTCATCTGTGAAATGAAGATGTGGAATAAAAGGCTAAGCCTAAAGTAGACACGCAAAGATTTTTTGTGTGTGAATGAAAGAATTATTTCCAGCTTTATATTTTGTGATTTTATAAATCAAGGGCGAGGTGCTTTCCTTGAAAAAATGAAATGTAAGTCTAGATATTAATAAAAGCAATTAATTATATTTGGGTTTAAAAAACACTGGGTTGAGATCGCAGACAGCGGGCGAAGAGAAAAAATTTGGGTGAGAGCATATTAAAATCGTATTTTTAAGTGACAACTCTTTCAGCTACTCAGTCCCCAATGTTCTGAGGAGTGGTCACACATATATTGACTTTTTCTGAACCAACTTACCTCAGGAAAAAATATACATTCTCTTACATGATCTGCTTGAGGAACTGGTTATTTAAAGCTGAAAAATGGTCTCCAAGCCCTTTATTTCAATTAATCTTTCCTGATTAATTTACGAAGCACAAAGGAAGTGTCTTAACCCATTAGATACCACACTTCTCTACCCCTCGCCTTGCATTTATTTCTTTTTTTCTTTATTTTTTTTATAATTTTATTTATTTATTTTTTCCCCAAAGCCCCAGTAGATAGCTGTATGTCATAGTTGCACATTCTTGTAGTTGCTGTATGTGGGATACGGCCTCAGCATGGCCGGAGAAGCGGTGTGTCAGTGTGCGCCCAGGATCTGAACTCGGGCCACCAGCAGTGGAGCGCGCGCACTTAACCGCTAAGCCACGGGGCTGGTCTGCATTTATTTCTTATATTTGGCTTTCTTATTTTCTCAGCATGTAAATACTTTTACGCTTTACATAAGATTTGTTATGTGTACTATAGTTATAGACTACAGTGACTAAATCAAAAAGTGAACATGATATTAAAAAAAACAGCACAAGCTATTTGAAATTATAATATCCAGGATGTATGTTTATGCTTATCCTAACTAAAAATAAATTGTTCTTCCTTTTCATACCAACTCTATATCTCTATGCTTTTATACCTTCAACATATGTCCGCAAGAAATTTCTGAGTTATTTAACTCAAGAGCTTCTGAGGACAAGTTTTCTGGCTGACTTTTTTGTGTGGATACATTTCCAAGGTGAACAATGAGGGAGGGAAAAGTGTTAGGGAAGGCAAAGTAATCAGTAATGGAGAATAACACCACATGCTTGCTCTAGTCTCCTTTTTCTACGCCCAGAGCTGAGTTATGGATTATGGATACACCAGCTTTAGTAGGTTTAACCCGGCAAATAGAGAAGAGCATATGGAAAGCCTTTCTTGTGCTTTAATAAATAAGAGTTTAGATTTAGGGGGCTGGCCCCATGGCCCAGTGCACTCTGCTTTGGGGGCCTGGGTTCAGTTCCCAGGTGTGGACTTACACCACTCGTCAGCAGCAATGCTGTGACAGTGACCCACATACAAAAGAGAGGAAGATTGGCACAGATGTTAGCTTGGGGAGAATCTTCCTCAGCAAAAAAAAAAAAAAAAAAAAGGAATAAAAAAGAGTTTGGATTTAAGAGAAATCATTAAAAAAAGAAGTTTGCTCCGGGTAGAAATTCAGCTAGTAGGAACTTGTATGACCATACTAGTTGTTAAAAAAATACTGAAACATCTCTCTTCTCTTAGTTGTTAAATGGCAGTCTTTTGAGTATCCCCCCACACACAAACATACACAACCTCCCGTAAGAGCCTTCCCACATCCCCTAGCTGCCTTGGCTTCTCTCCCAGGCTCCAGTCATTTGATAATATATTTTAATATCATCTTTGAATTTTCTCAACTTAAATAACATCTATCTTCATATTCTAGAAAAAAGGAAACAGCATTTGAGAAGGAGAAAGATGGTCAAGTACTTTCAAAGAAGAAAATATAATGCAAATATAAAGGCAAATGTAATTTAGCCAGCTGTGTGCATAAGAGTAAGAATTCTCTTTGCTACTGTCAATGCAAGTAGACCACTAGAGAAAATTGGCAACAGAAATTTCCTTGCCAATCTCAAATAAAAAGCTCTTCGAAATGCAAAGGGAGAAGACCAGGAGAGGCTACTCCCTCACCTTCCAAATCTTTGATGCCCTCTTGAAAGAGGTGATTCTGGGACTGAAATAATAGCATTATGGTATGGCTTTACCAAATTCACAGAATAATCTTAATCAAACTTGTCCTCTTACAATGTCAGTTCTAGGGTAAGTTTAATTAGAGGTTACCTACATGATGTTATTTTAAGGGATTCTTCTCCCCATATCCCTCAACCAAGTGCCATGATCTTTAGAAACTCATTTCTATGCCTTTTTATTTTCTCTTCCAGTGGATTTTTATGTTCAGTGCAGATGCTCCTCAGAATGTTTGCAGCAATGGCCCACAACTCTGGCTCTCAATACTTTCTCCAACTGTTATGGCACTGTGAGTGACTTGTGGGGGAGAAAGAACTATTCCTGTACTCTCTAGGTTCTCTGGGTCCTCTAAGAAGTAAAATGACATGAGACACAATAACAGGAGACAATCAAACAAAGCTTAATAACGTGTATACGTGGGAGAAACCCAGGAAAACTGAGTAATACACCAAAATGGCTGGAGCCACCACCTTAAATAACATCTTCAGCTAAAGACAAAGGAGGATGTTGGGGATAGCAGTTTAGGACTTCAAAGGGAAGGCAGGCAATTCACATGGAGATGGAAACGCAAATGTTTGGTAAACAAATGTTTGCCATACCTTGAAAAAAACCAATGGGACATGGAGAGAACTTTGATTAGACAGGCCTTGCTAGGTTCTTCCTCTACCATGCCTAGCTTATATTATACTACAGTTACCTTATGGTATTAGTTTCTGCCTGGGACAGGCCTTCTATCTTAAATTCTTTTAGGCAGTTAGGGGGAAGGTCAAATTTTCTTTCTGAGTCTTTTGTTCTTAAATATAATCATGACAGAGAGACACATTTTGGGGTGGCCTATTCCGATCCCCCACAGACTAAAGCTGAAGAACAGGGCAGAGATCTAGGGGACACTGAATTAAGAGAAGGAGCCCGCCTGCTCTGAGACCAGTGACACCTCTTTGGAAACGATGGTTAGAAAAGAGTGTGTAACTCTGATGGCAAAAGGAGGCATTACCTCTGGGGACACCCACAAATCCTTGCCTAGTAAAGAAGAAACTCAACTCAGACAAGTTCAGAGACATCATATTTATGGGTATGTTCCTGTCTCAAACTTGAAAAGAGAATTAAAATATAATTATTAGTTTGAAAATTAATTAATGCTGGTAGCTCTTATTAGGAGTAACATGCTCTGTATTCCCAAGATTAACAATACTGAGTGATTTTGGAAATGATTTATTTCCAGAATCTCTGTGGCATTTGACAGAGTTGATCACACTATTTGTAATGAGAACTTTTTCTCTTCTGATTTCTTTGATATTATCTTGGCACTTTGGCTATCTCTGAATACTAATTTTGTGTTTATCCCTTTGCTGTGTCCTCTTGCTGTATCTTTTTTCTCTTCCTACAGCACCACAAATTTCTTTTCATACCACCCCCCAATACACAATTTTTTTTTATCCAATTCTCACCATTCAAGATTATAGCAGCTTTTTATTGCTTCATGCAAACCAGTCCCAGTTCTACAGCTCTGCTCTGACTTTGCTACAAAACTAGCTACACATTTCCAGCTGCCTGCTAGACATCATTATTTGTGTGTTCTACAGTTTCCTTGAACTAAAAATTTCTCAAACCAGATTTTTCACCTTACTCCACAAAACAGCTCATTATTACTAAATTTCCAATTTCTGCCAATTATATTAATACTTTTCTCTCATTGACTCAACCTGAAAAATATGGAGCTTTGTTGGAATCCTTCATCTCTGTCTAATCAGATATCTCCTTCTTCCTTCCCATTTTTTGTCTGCTGAAGGGTAGCAGAATGTGCCACCCCAAAATATGCCTCTTTGGCGTAAAGACTATTTTGAGTTGATTATTTTTTGAGAAAAAGTAGACATAAGAGAAGCTATAAGAACATAGAATTTACATCTTTTGTAAGGGAAATTTACATTTGCAAGAGAACTCTCCATTTGTAAGGGTGTCTCCCTCTCTGTACCATGAAGAGAAAGATGACTCTAAATCACAAGAATTTCATATCATCGGAGAAGGCTCTGACTTAAATCTGCATAACAACCTTACCCTGTTTACTGTGCTTTTCTTGGTAACCTCCCATAACCAACTCCCCACCCCCCAACATCTTTCTTTTGTCTTTAGCTGAGATAGTATTTAGGGTGGTGGCTTGAGCCATTCTGAGGAGTTTTACTCAGTTTTCCTGGGTACCTCCCATGTGTATAGGGGGTATACATGTTATTAAACTTCTGTTTGTTTTTTTTCTTGTCAATATGCTTTTATTACAAGGAGTCTCAGCCCAGAAGAATGAAGGGTAGAAGGAAAATTACTTTTCCTCCCCTATACTGCCTACCATTGCTTTAGTTCACAGCTTATACTCCTTCCCCATTTTAGTTCAAGTGTAATTGCAAGATCTACTTGTGCAGTTGGTCTACCCACTTCAGGGATTTAGATTCTATGTACCAAGAATTGTGACTTCCTGCTTTATAAGTCTGGGGCACATAGCTTAGTGTCTTAAGCCTAGTAGATACTCAAGAGATACTTATTAAATTAATTATTTTATTATTATGAATTCCATATTATAGGATTAATTAAAAAAAAACATGAAAATAATGCCCCAACTTGGTCATTGAAACACATATCAAAACATAACAAATATTATTCTACTGATTTGATTTGGGAAAGAGCCGGGGCTAGCCAATATAGGTTCAAATTTACATTGGAAATTCTTTAAATTACTTGCCCACAGTGTGACAAATCCTGTGTCACAAGATTGACTTTAATAATTTAAATGTTTCTTTGGATTTTAGACTTGAAAGCTAAGTGTATGTGGGTGGAAAAGGATGATTATGACTTGAGTTGATAGGATTAAGAAACAACCCAGCTGAGTAAGCTTTTGTAGTCACCATTTGCTTAAAATGCAAAAGATATACAGTTTTATAACTAATGCTAGAGACAGAGACTGATTTTAAATATAGGAGAGGGATGTAGACTACTCAATAGCACCTTGATTATGCAGTCAGATATAATTTCACTTTTTTTCAAAACAAGAATTGAAAGCAGCCAATAAAACTAGTACAATGATCAAGTATCTTTATTCTCCATCTAAATAAAAATCATATGACAAAGCTGGGATAGAAAAAATAGATGGAAAGGCCCCTGGGTATTACAATTGCCAAAACATGGGCCTCTTAATATTCTGGTCAGCTTTTGCCTCTGGCAGTAGCTTAATGTCAGCCCCTGCCTTTCCCAGGGTTAATCATCTGGAGTCAGAGTGTTCCAGAACCTTCAGGTCCAGTATTATCCAGTTTGGGAGCCAATTCTAGACCAAGCTGGATGGACATTCATAGCCTACAATCACCCATAGGTGGGAATTACTTGAGCCCAACCTGTCTTGTGTCATCTTTATAATCATTATTCCTCTCCAGTTTTTGCTTTTCTTCCTATCCAGTTTAGATTCCACATAGGAATAATTTTTTAAAGTAATTTTTTTCTGCCTCTGGGCTAAGGGGGGAATCAAGAGTGAAATCAAGTTCAGTTAGAGAAAAATAGAATGTTATTTTTCACAAATATCATATCTACACCAATTTGAATACCTCTCTAAAAATAGCAAAATTGCCTTGCTCTTCTGTCTGTCATCACATTTCTCTTGGCAAAACACCAATCCTGCATTAACTCACATACCTGCTTTCTCCAAGCATGCACGCGAGAAATGAGCGCTACTAGAGAAAATCATAAACTCAGCAGATTGCTTCTAACATAAATTCATTAGTTCCTTACTTGGACCCTAAACACTGTCCAGCAAGCTTGCTACATTTTACTGCCCAACTGTCTCCCACTTGGTGCAGAAATAATTTCAAGACTTTTTTACTCTCCTTAAACTTCTGCATGCAACCTTGTTACATTTCTTCATAGAGCATGTGGAAACCACTAGACGAATTTTCTTGACTTTTCATCGCCAAAACTATGCACTTACCCGTACATTGATGCGTTGACATTCATCCTTTCTTCAGTTCTCCTCTACAGAGAATGAATTGTCCTTCTTCCTAGCAAAGGTTCAGTCCTTTACCTCTTGGTTTCTAATCATATTCCTTCTAGCTTTTTGTATTAGTCAGGGTTCTCCAGAGAAACACAACACATATACATATATATGTATATGTATATATATAGGTATATATAAAAAGAGATTTATTATGAGGAATTGGCCTACATGATTATGGAGGCTGAGAAGTCCCATGATCTGCCATCTGCAAGCTGGAGACCCAGTTAAGCTGGTGGTGCTGTAAATTCCAGTTTGAGGTTGAAGGCTTAAGAACCAGGGGACCTGATGGTGTAATCCCAGTCCACGGCAGGAGAAAACCGATGTCCGAGCTCAAGCAGGCAGGCAGGAAGGGAACAAATTCTCCCTTCTTTTGCTTTTTGTTCTTTTCAGGCCCTGGATGGAATGGATGGTGCCCACCCACGCTGGGGAGGGCAACCTTTACTGGACTCACCAATTCAAATGCTAATCTCATCTGGAAACACCCTAATAGGTACACCCAGAAATAATGTCTAATCTGGGCACCCTGTGGCCTAGTCAAGTTGACACATAAAATTAACCATTATACCTTCTCAGGAAGTTTATTTAGCACATCTTTTTTTTTTTTAATTTATTTTATTTTTTTATTGTGGAATTTTTGTTGTGCATTATTGTTTATCGGTCACCATATAAGTAGCACATCTTTTCTTTCCCAAATTATTCAACCCTGCCCTCTCTACTTGATCCTTCCCATCTACTTTTGGGATGTGTTTAAGTGTCTCTCATCTTAAAATAGCAATGACAAAAACTATATGACATTGAAATTTTTTTCTTTCTTTTTTTTTTTTTTATTTGTGAGGAAGATCAGCCCTGAGCTAACATCCGTGCTAATCCTCCTCTTTTTGCTGAGGAAGACCGACTCTGAGCTAACATCTATTGCCAATCCTCTTCCTTTTTCTCCCCAAAGCCCCAGTAGATAGTTGTATGTGATAGTTGCACATCCTTCTAGTTGCTGTATGTGGGACGCAGCCTCAGCATGGCCGGAGAAGCGGTGCATTGGTGCGTGCCGGGATCCGAACCCGGGCCGCCAGTAGTAGAGTGCGTGTACTTAACTGCTAAGCCACGGGGCCGGCCTGAAATTTTATTTCTTATGAAATGTCTTTTCCTATCTTTTTTACCTTTTGTGTTCTTAGGTATGACCTCAAATTTTTTTCCAGGTCATCTGGTATTCATCCCACATCCATTTTATTCCCAATTCCTCAAACAGCCGAACTAGTAGGACCTTAATGACTGAGTTAAGTAAACTGGAAATTTACTCTGTGCATACTTGGAACCATGGTGCGTGGAAAATTGCTCATAGGTTATATTACTAGAATTAAATATTCATTGACTAAGTGCCTATTATGTGCTGGGCATTGTTATTGGAGCTGGGGACACATTGGCGAATAGAACAGGTAAGCTCCTTGTTCTTATAAACTTAAATTCTCTGGAGTAGGTGGAGGGAGGGGAAAAATAAACAAACAAATACTAAATATGTACTAACATGCATAGATACATTCAAAAAATAGATGTATGAAAAAATGATTGAATAGGTAAATAAGAAAGCATCATATGAGGGCCGGCCCCATGGCTTAGCGCTTAAGTGCACGCGCTCTGCTACTGGCGGCCCGGGTTCCGATCCCAGGCGCGCACCGACGCACCGCTTCTCCAGCTATGTTGAGGCCACGTCCCACATAGAGAAACTAGAAGGACGTGCAACTGTGACATACAACTATCTACTGGGGCTTTGGGGAGAAAAAAGGAGGAGGATTGGCAAATGGATGTTAGCTCAGAGCTGGTCTTCCTCAGCAAAAAGAGGAGGATTAGCATGGATGTTAGCTCAGGGCTGATCTTCCTCAAAAAAAAAAAAAAACCATCATATGATGATAGTGCTGGGTGGAGAATTAAAATAACAGTGATGTGCTGGAGATACTGGAGATTGGCTGGGCAGTCACTTTAGATTGGGTTGTCAGGTACAGGTTATCTGAACAGGTGACATTTAAGTTGAAATCTGAATGGTTGAGCAGAGAAAGTATTTGAGGCAGATGGAACAGCTTGTGCAAAGCCCCAAGACAGGAACAGAAAGAAGGCCAGAGTAGTCAAAGTGTGGTGCACAAGAAAGTGGGGTGATTGAGATCAGAAATACAGGCAAGTCCCTAGGGCTTTGTAAGGCGTGGAAGGAATTTGGATTTTCTCCCAAGAATGATGAGAAGCCAATGGCATGTTTTAAGGAGGGTAGAGGGAAGCTGATTTATGCTTTGCTGCATGAAGAATAGATTGTAGTGGGGCTGGAGTGGAAGCATGGGGATCAGTAAGAGTGCTATGGTAGTAGTCCAGGCAAGACGTGATGGTAGCTTTGATCGGTGCTAATAGCAGAGACGGAAAGAAGTAGACCTAATGAAATTGCTGGGTCAATGTGTACGTGGTTTTTCAATTTGGCAAGTTGTTCCCCAAAAAGATTTTACTAATTTACTCTCCTCAAATGGCATATGAGAGTATATAATAATAAAGTAAACCTGGAAATTGTCTTAGAGATCCACACTTCAGTTTTATATAAGATGAAAACTAGGCCCACTGATCTCACATTCATTAGTTCAAGATGACAAGTTTCTGTCCTAGGAAGGAACCCCAGGCATCTGCGAAGTCTGGTAATCTATTATACACCACAATGTTTTCTCAGCATTTCTCTTCTCTATGCTGTATGTTCTTGTTTGACACTCGTCTGCATCACCTCTCAGAGGAGTTATGTATGCATGTGTTTATGTTCTATTTCTTCTTTTAGATTATGAACTCTGAGGGCAGGCAGAATCTGTCAACCTATGTTGTAGTGTTCAGCAAGACTGGTGCATAAGAATCACCCACGATCACATGAGCAAATCACTGAAAAAAGAAACTGATCCTTCATTATGTTTATTTTTCTACTACAATTTGGTCACTGAGAGTAGTGAATCCTAATAGTTCTACCATGATTATTCAATATCTGTACTCACATTTCAGATACTATTAGGGAAAGAATCCAAAGAATAACTTATAGTTGTATATAGTGGAAAAGATTTGGAATTCAGATTCAGAGACTTTGGATTCAAGTTTTGGCTTTGCTTCTTTCTCACAGTGTGACCTTGGGCCTTTGTTTCTTCAACTGTAAGCCAGGTTAATAATAGGTACATGTCTTACCTAGGTCAGAAGATTTTGTGAGATTCCGAACGTTATATGTGAAAAGAACTTGTGAACTCTAAAGTACACTTAAGTGCTACCATTTAATAAAAGCTATAGTTGGCTGAGCTCTTAATTATGCTGCAGATACTGTTCTAAAAGTTTTGCATGAATCAACTTATTATTCCTCATGACACTCTTCTGAGGCCAGGGCTATTACTATACCTATTTTTCAGATGAAAAAATGGAGAGATTAAATAACTTTTCTAAGGTCACATACCCAGTAAATGACAGAGCCAGGACTTGAAGTCAGGAAATTTGACTGTACAGTCCCTGCTTTTCATCACTGTGTTTTGTTAGTGCTCTGTGAAGTTGACACTATTAAAGTATTCAGAGCACTTGTATTAATACAAAATATAGACCACGCACTGTGCTAAACACTGAGGGTACAATAAGGAAAGGGCCGAGTTAGTCATAGCCTTTACTATTTGTCTAGGTGACAAGTTGTTTTTCTTTAAACAAAGAAAAAAATTCATGCTTGAACAATTGTAATGGCCCTTTACTCAATTTGTATGTATGAATTAACAGATAATGAGTCAACATAATATAAAATAGCACACAATTTTTACATAATCATTCTATCAGTAAATATTCTTTACTAATTGGGCTATATTTTTTTTTTCAGAAAATAACTGTTTTAACATTCCAAAGAAATTAATTTTCTTTCAAATATACAAACAATTATTTTAGTTTTGTTTCTTAGTATTTGTGGATTTTCAAACACATTCAAGACTTCAATCATGTTGGAAGACCTCAGCTAATGGGACACCATTTTCATTGTCAATTTAGTGGTCAAAGTGACTTTTACTTAAAGAATTCTAAAATAAACATGTGGGTTTAATAATTGTATATTTTTATAACTATACTACCTTGGAAACTGGATTTCTACAGCTTGATACAAGATCTCATCTTAAGTGCCTAATGGAGGCATGATTTTTAGAATATTTAAAAGATTTTCTTAGTTCATGTCTTACAAATTCAGTCTTTTTTTGCACAGATTTTTCTGTGACACAACAGATGATTATGCAAGGCCATTTATGTAAGTGAATTGCTCAGTGATATTATCAGCCAAAATTGTAGGTTGAGGTCAAGTGATGTCAAGTCATTATTTAAAGAAACAAAGACAAAGGGAAAAAGACAAATTGTAGAGGAGAAATTTAATACATTTTGGCAACATAAGTAGGAAGGTCAGTAAAGGACACGAAGCTAGAGTGATGTCATTATAATTGGCTTCCGTTCAGAAGTGGCAAGGTGGCAGTTAGCCAAAAAGGCACTTTGATGTTGTTTGTTTATATATTGCTATTTAGCTATCCATATCCAGAAGTGGAGATTACAACAGATAATTTTATGGTGGATGACTGAATATTGTGGTTATTGCCTTATTTTAAACTTTGTTTCTGAAATGCAATGACCAAATCTTATTTAGAGCTTTCATTTTTAAGATGCATTTTCTCTGTGCTTGCAGATCTGTAGGCTCCTCCACAATCTAGATGGGTCCAACTGCTGCAGAGATATTTATTTGATGTAATGATATGGATGTAGATGTTGAGTTCAGACAAAGCATTTAGGGAAGATTCCCATGATGTTTTAAAATTATGAAATGATCAGATCTCTGCAGCATCCTATCCAGCTTCATGGGTGGTATTTATGTCATGCCTATAGAGGGGGAGAAAGGAGTCAGCTGGAAGGATGTCTTCCTTTTTCAGTCTCTCATTGGATAGCATTATGCACTTTTCCCCCCTGCAGACCATGGCCACCTAAATAACTCTTACTGCTAAATGCCAAGTTTCCTAAGTTTCTGTGAAGAAGGACTGGTTGAATCATTAACACATAATATTTCCTTGGTATTGCATGGTAATTCTTCATGAATTCTTGACCTCTTCTTCAGTTACTGGAGCTCCATATGAGAGGTTGGGGTAGATCTTGAAGAGGGACATGTGTTGTCTTGAAAGGCAGAAGTCTCTGCATTGTCCTCAAGTAAGGGGAGAATGCTAGTTTTTAACAAGGAGGAATGGATCATTTCTGATGGGCCCAGAAGGGTCAAGAGAATCTGGATATTCAAGATTTTTGAGTGCAAAGACCTAGATGTTCCCATTCCAGGTTTACTGACTTAGGTCCTCGAATCCAGGAAATGCCTATTTTAGAATCTAACCTTCTCTAGAATTCTGCTAACTTTATAATTCAGTTCTGGGAAAGAACCTCAGCTTTCTATGCCTTTCAGCTACAGTAGAGCAGAGATTATTTATGTGTTGCTGAGGAATCCCTCTGGTTTTCACACTTTACCTTGAATTGGTGATTAATTATCTCCTGCTTTTTACCATTATTCTCCTATGAGTTAATAGCCCTCAGCAACAGCCATTCCTTCCACAGTCCCTATAATTACTACTTGCTCCAAATCTCTCAAATCCTTCAGATGTTGCCTGTAGCCAGTGCTTTCTCTTCCTATCCTGTTCACCCCAGGTGAAGTCTCTACAATTGCGTTGTTATAGTGTGCCAGGGGCTATTAGCACTCCACCTATCACCAGTGTTGGGGTCCTCTTATGGTAGCCATAAGCAGATGATTCAGAATCAAAATCCCATTTTAGAATCTGCTTCTTAGGACCACTCCTGACTTCTACCGCTTTAGGTCAGCATTCCTGGAAGTAGACTTTAAGAAGTGGGATTAGGCAAAGGGAAAGACTGAAACTGTCTTGTAGTTGCAATAAAGAAGCTCTGGAGTTTATATAGCTCTTTAGAATTGTCCCTAATTGAGGCCTGGGGGACTGGTCCTTTTACTCCCCTCCTCCAGTTCCCTACACCACCAGTTAGCCAGTCACTGGATGTGGACTGCCCCTGGGGAGGGGCATAACCTTAGGTTAGGTGGCTCCCAAATTCCAGGAGAGGAACTCAGCTATTGTTACTGAACCAAGTGGGCTCACCTCCTGATGAGTTAAATAAGACTCTACACCAGGGAAGTTGTCTCACAAAGTAAAGTGTACTTGCAACAAATAGGAGGCTGTGAGGAATCATTTCCAAAGTCATGGCATCCCTGAACAGAGGGAAGGAGGAACTCTTATTTGGTTAGGGAATGAATATTCAAAAGGGAGAGGCTGGTACACTGCAGATTATGGTAATGAGGCTTAATCTCTGGAAGAGATCTTTGCATTAAAAATAAGGCAAGGTCATGGGCATGGCTCTTGTAGGGAGGCTTGGTTAGCTTCAGGGTTGCTGCTGGTTGTGTTTCCTTAACATACAAAAAACAACTTGGACAAACAGTTAAATGCTTCCAAACCCACCCTTAAGTTCCTTGGGGCATGAGTCAGTGACAAATGCCCCCTCTGGTTTTATCCTGCTCCTCATTCTTGAGGAGAACAGGTCAAAGGTCCATCTTCTGTAACTGCTTCCTGCTGAGCATGGGTGTTGTCAAAGGGACTAGTAGAGGAGCAGAATTTACAGCTAATTTTCAAATAGGTTTGCAGGTCACCAGAGGCATAGCTCTGAATTGTTCGTAAAAGTTAGGCCTATATTGTGGAAGCAAGCAATCAGGTATTTAATAAGAAGCATTTCTATGGAAACAAAAGAAAAACAAAGTTAATGGTTGGAGCAAGTTATAAACCAGTTTCCGACTTCAGAGGACAGCCAGTTAAGTGCAGGTTTAATTCTCAGTGATTCCAAATGAAAATAATGGGAAAATTGAAAACGTTAGTTCAGAGATTTGTAGCCAGATATTTCAGGAGACTATACGAACTCAGGATCCAGTCCAGTTAACAGATATAAAACAAAAACCTCAAAGATAACTCACAGAACTAGGATCTAATATCCACAAATGTGTACTATAGTTTCCACTGAAATAATTTTTCTCTTTAAAATCACCCTCATTTTTATCAAAGATAACCAAACTAAGACTAACTAGTTTGTAAAGTAAGTTTAGTTTCAATAAATTTGGCCCAATTATTTACATAAGTACAGCAAGAATAGCAATTGATCATACAGGCTCTTTTAAATCTGCTTTGCTGGAACCTTTTATAAGGAATCTCAGATTGAACTTCAAAGGCCTCTCGAGGCCAGGAAAGCCAAGCCAAGGATTTTGTCATCAGACTTTGCCTGCAATACCTACCGATTTGAGTGAATTCCTCTCTTCTTGAGGTCCCCCAAAATATTGAGGTTCCTTGCACCTGCCAGCTAAGTGATATTCCTTACTCACCCAGGTAAGATTGCTTGGAACTTCTGTAAACAAGGTATCTGGCCAACATTTCCAAGTGGCTTTATTCCAGAAAGTCAACTTTTCTTCCTCAAAAGATGTCTTGTCATATCTGAGTCTGTATGTTTCTCTTAAATATGACATTCCAGTCAAAGCCTTCATAGAACAGATTCTTATTGAACTTATGCAAATAACTATATTTCCAGGAAATAAGAATATTCACTTACTGAGAGTTTCTAAATTCTGGAGGGATCAGGTAGAGAGAAAAAGATAAATGTTTCAATTCTACTTGCAAAGGTATAATTAATCACATTGCTGTAAGTCACAGTTAGCTTGCAAGAGAAAAGAAAAGAAGTTTCCTTAAATCTGAAAAAAAAACCCCAAACAGTTAAAAAATCAGCAATATTTCAAATGAAGTTATAAAAATTATAATCATCCTCATCAGTTCATTCTGTGCTGTGCAATTGATTCTTGATCTTAATCTTCTGTTAGCAGTTTTATGGGGCCATTAGTTTCTCCCCTAGAGTTTTGCAATTTCTTACCTAGTTCAGTTCTATAATCTGAAAGTTTATCAGAAACCTGTATTCTAGAGTAAGTGCCAGAGTACTTTCCATGAATTTCTCTGAAGATGAAACGTATTTTGCAAAAGCATCAAACAATAACTGTCTGTAAAAAACAAGACCCCCAAATGGCAATTGACAATTAGTTTTGTGACATACAATATTTCAAAATAATAACCAGAACCAGACTGATAACTAGGACAGATCAGAATTTCAGTAATGTTATTCAATTTCAAAACATCTATGTCAATAACATCCACCCACATAATACCACCTAAGAAGGTTTATCATCACTTATTTGATAATGCTTTCCTTGTAATTTAACATACTGAATAAGCCTAATAAGTTTAGTATCTTCTTCCTTATAGGAAGAGAGCAAATTTCTTTGAGAAGTCACAGGGCACTTTGAAAATTCTCAAAGAAAAAAAGTCAAAAGAAAGTCTTTATTTAATACTGCATGATCTCACTCATTAAGTAGTAGATAAAAACAACAACAAACAAACATATAGAGACAGAGATTGGATTGGTGGTTACCAGAGGGGAAGAGGGAGGGAGGAGGGCAAAAGGGATAATTAAGCACATGAGTGTGGTGATGGATTGTAATTAGCATTTTGGTGGTGAACATGAGAACATGATGTAATCCATGCAGAAATAGAAGTATAATGATGTACACCTGAAATTTATACAATGTTATAAACCAATGTTACCACAATAAACAAAAAAAATAAAAAAAAGAAAGACTTTATTTAAGATATGAATTTTGGGGAGCTTGTCAAAAGTATCAAAAGGTTTCAAAACACTTGATCAGATAAGATCAAGGGGTTGCTGATCTTGTTGCTGTGAAACAATGCTTATTTACCCATTCAAAGTGACAACAGAAACAGTCAAGGGCAAACAATGCATTCAAACAGTCCAAAAAAGCATTAACAGAGAGACTTCAGTCTTTTTGAACATAGGAAACTATTTGAACAATATATACATTTTCTGTCTTTTAGGTAGACTTACTCAAAGGTAAAGAAAAACTTTTATAACCTCTCAGACGAAAAGTTCAAGAAAAATTATCCTTTTAAGAGAAGACTAAATTTTAATTTTGCACCAGCTTACTTTGGACATTAAAGCTCATTTACTTAATTGGATTTAGTTTATTCTTAGCCAACCTGACCATGTATAAAACTCCTCAGGGTTTTACTTTCACAAACTTTCTGTCACTTACTTTTTACGTTTAGAATTTGTCCCATGTCTTCCTTTCTCCCCTTCTAGTCCTTTAGGACAAATTTATCTTTCTTAACCAAACAAAAATATTTCCATTTTTCATACCTTCTTTACTAAAAAACATATCTTACTTTTCTTGAATACACATTTTCCTTATTAATTTCCAGTAGTTTTAATCACATATTAGAATTTTAAATCCTTAGAAACCTTAATTTTTAACCAAAAACTAAGAAGTAAGCAATTATAAACTTTCTTTTACATTAGCATTTCATGGCTTGGCAGATGTATAAATACCTTTTATAATTTTTAAAAAATACATTACTTCATAGTACAATCTTTTAATAAAACACAAGATATGTTTACTAATAGACCCAAAACACCTTTTAGTTTTTCTGTAGTAAGCTAAAAGTAGGTAAACTTAGATATGTTTAGCTATAATGTTTCAGTACTTTATCTTATTTGAAAATGACCCAGATACTCAACAAACTTTTATCATTAACTTAATTTAGCTAAACTCTAAATTTTTAAGTTACCAAAAGCAATTTGGAAGCTGTTTTTTTCAAGTATACAGACCATAAAACATAGTTATTGTACCCAAAAATTCTCACTTATTTTCATCTATCTAAATCATTTGTTTCCAACAATTGTCAATCAAACCAACAAACTTAAACCAGCTTTCATTTACCAAAGATAAATTTATATCATGTTAACTTGAAAGACATTTGGATTAATTTCTATTACATTTAGAATTTATGTAAGTGCCTACTTGAAGCCAATTAAACAGAACGGTTAATTTTGACCATACCATCCAGAGGTAAAATATCACACATATGTAACATACATAAAGATACACGTACACAGAGTTTCCACAGCTATGGTTTTAAAATTACTGCCATGAATCAGGTACAGTAATACAAAGCTCCCTTTGTATTACGAATCCAAATTTTTGTTTTAAGCCTTTTTACTAATATTTGTGAAGATGCTTGAGATGCTAGATTTTTGGCCAGGCGCGCTCCTATGGCCGTTTTTCTGGCCTTTTTACTTTTTTTTTTTCTTCAGTCTTAGGAATTGATGATGAGCTAGATAACACTTCCCAGAGAGGCAACAATCCTTTCTGAGATAAAGGAACTGGGTGGAATCTGAACTGCCTCTAGGATGCTTTTACCAGAAAAGCACAGTAAACAAGAGTAAGGTTATTATGCAGATTTAAGGCCTCCCCTTCTGCATTGATAAGTTTCTAGAGATGAGGTCATCTCCCCTCTTCCCAGTACAGAGAGGGATTTACCTTTACAAATGGAGATTTCCCTTACAAATGTAAATGTTTGTTAAACAGCACTTTGATTAGAATGGGCTTAGCAAGGACCCTCCCAGTTTATCTGATACCCAGAGTTATCTATTGTGATGGCTTGTCCTGGGGACAATCCTCTTATCTTAAATTCTTTCAGGCAGTGAGTGGTGGGGGAAGTCAAGTCTTCCCTCAGGGTCCTCTGTTCCAAAAACAATCAAGGTAAAGAGACACATTTTGAGGTGGCCAACCTTGAGCCCCCACACATACATATAGACACACATGAACACACAGGTAGACACAGACAGAGACGTTAAATTTTTGTCATGAATCAGGCGCAATACAAAACTCACTAATTTCTGAGAAACGTTTGTGTTTCAAAGACTGCCTCTTAGGTTCTAGAGAAGATGGGAGCAGAAAACCCACATCATAAAGTCACAGAGAAAGCAGTCAAAGTTTTCTTTAAGATGGAGTTTCTGCAGCATAACCCATCCAATTGAAAGTGTTTCCAATTAGTTAAAATGCACCCAAGGGGTGAGTCTCCATGGATGCTTGGGGCATTCCCCATGGGTGTAAAGCTGGGTGTCCAACTGACAGCAGGCTGGAAAAGGGTGTTGAGCCCATCTTCAGGCGTTAATATAGCTATAACATTTAGTCAAGTCCCACTTAGCCTAGGGAAATTAGTCCCCGAGCCAGCACAAGGCAAGCCAGGGAGGCCAGAGGCAAAAGCCTAGAGTGGGTTGGGGGCCAGGGCTCCCTTTGCTGGGGTTGAGAGTTAAGTCCCTGGCAAAAGGTTTTCAAGTTCTCAATTTTACAGAAGCTCCAGGTTATGTTCAGGTCCAGCCTGAACTTAACCTCAACTTGCTGACAAAAGAGGGGGTGACAAATGAGAGGAAAAAGAAGGGGAAAAGGTGATCAGGCCTTGCCCTCATGGCCTCTTCCCAAGGATTATCAAGATAAGGGTCACACAGACAACAGTTCCCATGCTGAGGCAACACAACCCTGAATGATAGCTTACAGAATATAGATCTCTTGTCCCCATAACTGACCAGATTGTCAGTCAAATGACTGACCTAGGGGCCAACCTGGAATCACTCCAGGTGCCCACAAACCAGAGGAGAGCTTCTAGAGGTGGAGCACAGACTCTCTGAAACCAGAAGCCAGAGGAGAGCTTTCACTAAGACCATGAAAGGAGGATGAGACTCCAAATTTGATGAAGTTCTTAAGACTAGTCATTGCAAGAGCTCTCTGACTGTGGATTCTAGTGTCTTTTCTTATGGTCTGTTTCCAACCTCCTGGGAGACATCTGTAATGGTTAGTGGTGACACAGATGCCACAAGGTTGTGCCCAGAGGAAATGTAGCACCCTAATAGCCTGAAACTAGACCTAGGCCATGTAACTAAAGCCTTAAAGGGAAAAGAAAACGGGTTGACACTGGGTGAAACCACTGATAAGGAGGGCAAGGAAAAAAGAAAGACCTGGGACTCCAGAAAAGCCAGACTGTGGAAAATGTGGAGCATCCTTGACAAAAACACTAATGTCAAGTGTCCTCGACCAAAACACACAAACAAACAACAAAAAAAGACAGGCTCAGCAACTCCAGAAGGGTTTAACCCCATCCAAGGGGACCCCTCCTCTGATCACCGGCACAACACAAAGACAGACTCAGTGACCTCAAGGGGCTCCAAACCCCCACCTCATCACTCCAGATGAGATTCAATCTCCAGAGGGGATTTGACCCCTAGACAGACAGACTCAGTGCACTCCAGACAAGATTCAATCTCCAGATGGGGTTTGACCCATAACTAGTCACCAGGGATTGCTCCCATTTTGCTAGAAACGAGCATCAGCCCTTCTGGAGTGGCTGGGTGGTGCAATCCTTCCAAACAGAGGGGACTCTCACTCCTCTGAGCCAGGCTACCTCTGAGTGGGGACTCGAACATCAAGCCAGGCCACAACAAACAGGCTTTCTGAGACAACTGAAGAAAATAACTCTCATAGCCATGCCATGGGGTTGGCACCACTCACCTCCACGGAGTGATCCTCCGAACAAAGTGCTCAGTTCAACAGCTGGGTCTCCCAATGGTGCAGCAACGTCAAGCCAGCAGCACAGGCACCACAAAGGGGTATGTCCCCTCTGGGTCACCAATTTGTTACCAAACCAAGTGGGCTCACCTCCTGGTGAGTTAAATAAGACTCTACACCACTGCAAGTTGTCTCACAAAGTGAAGTGTACTTGCAGCAAATAGCAGGCCATGAGGAATCATCTCCAAAGTCATGGCATCCCTGAACAGAGGGAAGGAGGAACTTCTATTTGGTTAGGGAATGAATATTCAAAAGGGAGAGGCTGGTACACTGCAGATTATGGTAATGAGGCTTAACCTCTTGAAGAGATCTTCGCATTAAAAATAAGGCAAGGTCATGGGCATGGCTCTTGTAGGGAGGCTTGGTTAGCTTCAGGGTGGTTGCTACTTGTGTTTCCTTAACATAAAAAAAACAACTTGGAGAAACAGTTAAATGCTTCCAAACCCACCCTTAATTTCCTCAGGGCACTATGAGTTTTCAGTAGCCTATACTCCCAGAAGCTGGGGTGTGAGTGCCTTGGTCCACAATGGTGCTTGTGACTGGCACACCCCAGACCCACTTTATTAGATCCCAGCCAAAGAGTGATCAGCTTTTATGTAAAACATTAGCATGCACAGAACAACACTCTCAGCCTTTGTTCTCAAGGTAGTGTAGAGTGAATCTTTCCTGCTAAAAAAACCAAAAAAAAAAATAGTGTTTACAGAAACAGATACACTGCATGCCCACTGGACCATCCTGCAAACATACTCTCTCTCTGGGCAAACAATTTTGACTCCTTAAGTTCAAAGAAAAATTAGATCATGGGTCAGAAAAATTAGATCATGGATCTAATTGAAAAATTAGCTCATGGGCCAGTAGATCAAATGTGAGACCAACTATTTCCATTTATTGTGTGATTAATATTGCTATCTCATTTTGTGATATATTTAGGTGTAATCTTCTGTCACAGACTGTAGTCATTTATACAACTTAAGCACAATTTCTTTTGGGCACTAAGCCACATCAACCATCAAGTTCTGAAATTTCTGATGAAGTTTTGCTGACAGTGAGAAATTTAATGTTAGAAACAAGTAATTACTTGATATAAAATCTTGGTACCGAACTGTTCGATTTTTTTTTTTCTCATCAGTTTCTTCTGTCTTTTCTTCCTGCCTCACGTATTGCATGCAAATAGCTAGTAGAGAGCATGGACCAGTGTACAATTAACTGTAACACATATGGGCACTGTCCTATTTGTAACTTTTTGATGAGAGTGAAGAAATGAACACTGAAGAGTCGCATATTTAAACCAAGATAGAGATATCTCTGTCCATAGAATGCTAACGTTAATTTACTACATAGTAGCTGTCCCATACTTTTTAATAGTTGTATGAATGTATTTGACGTTAATTAAATATGCATAACATAGAAGAAATAACTTCTATGTTAAGTTCCGAGGATGTTTAGACACAACATCTCCTTTAGCCAGTATTAGCCAAGGTCTCAAGTCATTGACGGCACAACAGACTCATTGACTTAGGATTTTTCGCTTCTTTTTTTTTGCCTTTAGGGAACATATTTTAACAGTCTCTTTTCTGTCCTTATCCTATCTTTTTTCTTCTGAAGACTATGGTAGCATTGACTCTTCTCTCTTTAGAATTATTTCCTCCTCTCCCAGTTTTTCTGCAACCTTGGTCTCTGGATTAGGTCTCAATCTTTCTGTTTATTCCTTGTTTCTTATTGTAATTTTCCCTCTCTATCCTTTAAATACGGGTGTTACCCATGGTTCTGCCTTTTCCCCCTATTTTATGTTACTCTCCACTTTCTGCCTTTGCTGCTTCATCCACTTCCATGACTCCAGCATGACCTATATGCCAGTGACTTCCAAATCTGTCTTTAGACATATTGGGCCATCTTCACAAGGATGTCTTACAGGCTTCTCACGTTCTACCCCAAATTGAAAGACTATGTACATGGTGAAACTCAGTTTGAATAGTCACAAACTGGGAAGCAGAAATATGTAACTTTACATTCTATAATATCTCATTTTTTCCCCAAAACATAGCATACTTATTTGGAAGACAGCAGTTTCAAAATTATCTCCTAAACTCAGAATCTATGGGCCAGTGTACACACCCTAAGTAGATGAGCAAGGTCTTAATTAATTGTTCACTTAGTAAATAAAATTTTAAATTAACTGATTATGTGGGTATCGTTTTTCTACATTTCTGTGATAAGAATCATTCAGAGTGCTGGAGACTAATTCCACTAATTAATAGGGTGGGCTTCGTGTGGGCCAGTAATTTGGAAATTTTTATTTTTACAAATATCTCCAGATGATTTTCATGGTCAAGCAAATTTGGGAAACACTGATTTGAAACATGCTTTTCAGTTTCCTTTGCAGATTTTAAGTCTCAAATGATCCACGGAAAAGACTTATCCAGTCCAGTTTTAGGAAAGGAAAGTAAGTTTTCTGAACATTTGGTTTGATAAATTCTCCTCTTTGGAAGCTCACAAATACTTTACTCTGGTTGTTTCCATTTCTGGCCCAGCTCTTCTAGATCATATTTTCCTTAGAGGATCCATCTTTCTTGAGTTGAGGCATAGCAATCCAATCAAACTATTTTAAAAAATTGGTTTCTTATTAAAGGATTGTCACATTAAATAACTTCTGTTTGCTTCTGCCTTGCTCTCTTCTCTCCTGAAACTTAGTAAGTTGGAATGCTTTGTATAGACTCTATATTCTGGCCCTTCCACCTTAAATCTCATGTTGATGACGCCGTGTATGCCAGCCTGGGATCTCATCGTTTTCTTTAACAGGTCCAACTCCCTTCGGCATCCTGGTCAAGATAACGTTGCCTTCTTTCAAGGTCATCATCTTACAAACATAGCTGATGATGTAGAGGATGGAAAAAATAGTGGAGGATGTCTCACCCTCCTGCCAATTTGCTGTTGACCTGGAGCCAGAGCTTCAGGTTCTGAGGTCAGAGATCTTCTCTTTGAGCATGAACGCGCTGACAGGGCAGAAGGTCGTGAAGCTCCTGGCCATTGTCCAGGGCAGTCCCTTCTTCCTGCACGTCTCTGGCGGTCATGTCCAGGCACAGGGCATAGCTGGCGACGTAGCCCACAGTTGTAGGTTCTGGGAAGGTGCGGCTGCGCTTGACCATCAGTACGCCCAGCTCGAGCTCATGGGACAGGATGCGGCTATAGTCTGGCAGGAGGATTGGCGCGCCCTCGGAGGTGTAGGCGGTGACCAGCTTCAGGAAGACCACTCGCTCCACTCACCACGGCTCTTGGCGTCTCCCTGGCGCGGTCCGCATAGTTCCTGCCCACGCACGCGCACAAGACCCCGGCATTCTTCCGCGACTCCCGGAACCGCGACAGCTGCCTGGGAGCTGCCCGGGCTCTTGCCAGTGGCTGCTGGGGTCACGTGGTATTTGCCAGACCCGGTCACCTGACGCCTACGGCTACCCGGAGAGGACGAACTACCTCGAAGCGCTGTCCCGGCAGCGACGGCCCGTTCCGCTTTGTGCTCCGCCAGGTGTGCGGGAGTTGCAGCGCTCGGCCTCCTGGAAGCCGCTGCCCGGTGGTGGCCTCAGGGTTGCCCGGCCTCGGGATGCAGGCATGGTCCCAGGTGAGAGGCAGAGGCTCTCTAATATCTCATTTTGTTCTCAGGTTTGTTCAGAGTGGATATTGAGATCTCTTGGTTCTTAAACATGTATATCAGTCTGTTCTGAATGTTACTTATGTTTTTTCTCATAATTTCTCAGTCTCTCTAATTTTCCTCCCACTCTCCCCTTCTTCCCCTCCTCCTTCCCAAGAGGGCACTTGGGTACAGAAAGAAGCTTTGATAGCCTTTATGGCCTTGGGGGAGGGGCACTCTCTGGGCCATGGCTCTTCTCCGCTCCTGCTCCCTGGTGTCCAGCCCGCCTCACGCGGTGTTCGGCACCAGCCTCTGCTTTGTGCAGGGTAGACTGGCCCACCTGGTCTGTCAAGCGTCCTGAGCTGGTCTGCGCTGAGGTATGAATTGTCCCACTATGTTTTTGACGCGTGCTCTCTTGATGACTTCTTTCCTCACGACTGCCTCTAATTACGGAGTTGCCCTTGCAAAATTCCAGGCCGCTTCACTAGCCCACCCTTTCTGTACCTGTCCTGCAGAGCCGTACTCACCTTGTATGGCGGCCAGTCAGGCTCTCCTGCATAGGCACCTCCCTCACTAATTGTTACTTTACAATACTCATGTCATGCTGGAAATTGCACCACTCTCTCTATTGAGTTTATTTAACTGGCTGAAGATTCCCCAGAGTCGGCCCAGGGAAGAATCAGCTCCAAGGTTTTTAGATCTTTCCTTTCCCTCCCCATGCCCAGTGTATGGAAGTGTGTTTCTATCACTCCCACTCTCCCCAGGGGTCTCAATTCCAGGATACCTCAGTCTCAGTGTGTCAGTCAGGGTCTAGGAATAACCAGAGGTGGCACCCTCAAATTGGGAAATTTGAGAAGAGTTTAATAGAAGGACTATTTACTAAGGCATGGGAAAACCGCAAGGGACAGTGCAGGACTCCCGCTAGAAATAGCAGGATGGCCAGCAGCAGTAGGGGGTCTATGGTGGATGCAGACAGCCTGTGACAATACCACAAGGAAAGAAATAGTAAGTATCCTGACCCCTTCTCTTCCCTCTGATCTTTTCTAGGTGCTCCTCACTGGCTGGATCCAACAAGAAGCCCGAGGGAGGGGAGCCTGTTAAGGCAGCCGGTCCATTGATACAATCCAGCCAGTCTCCTGGGCCATGGAGCAGGTGGAGAATGGATCTGAAGGGGCAAGTGGAAGATAACCTAGCAGCCTCAGCTTCCTGGCAAGTTGGGAAAAGGTACAGAGAAAATTCTGTGTGTGTGTGTGTGTAAGAGAGAGAAACAACTACATTTTTTCAAAACTTTTTTCTTCCCACATTATCTGGGTACTTCATCACTCAGGTAGGAAACCTGGGAGTTGTCCTTGATTTCTCTCTGTTTTCATCTCTCTTTTTATGATAGCCAGTAATAATATTTAACAGTTAGTAAATTCTTACTGTGTTCAGAATGGTGCTGAGTACTTTACATGCATTATGTCAAGGACTGTCTTATGTGGGATACACAGTTTAACTGACAGGCAATTGAGGCTTAGAGGAGTCCATTTTCCCATGGTCCTACAATGGTGAAACAAGATGCAAACCCTGAAGTCTAGTTTCAAATCCTGCTTTATTAACCTCCACAGTGTACTGCAGTCAACCAAATGGCCAAGTCCGTGTGTTGATTCTGTCACCCTTTCTTTTTTTAATTTTTATTTATTTATTTATTTTTTCCCCCAGAGCCCCAGTAGATAGTTGTATGTCATAGCTGCACATCCTTCTAGTTGCTGTATATGGGACGCGGCCTCAGCATGGCCAGAGAAGCAGTGCATTGGTGCGTGCCCGGGATCCGAACCCCGGCCGCCAGCAGCAGAGCGTGCGCACTTAACCGCTAAGCCACAGGGTTGGCCCCTGTCACCCTTTCTTTATTCTTATCTGGGCTTAAGCAAAGTCCTCCTAAAGGATATACGTATTCCTACTTTTTATGTCTCTAATCCATACTCCTTATTGCTATTTGAGTTATGTTTCTAAAAAAGCAAGCAAAAAACTAATCATGTTACTATTTACTTAAATCCTCCTGTTAGTTACCTTCTGATAATAGGATAAAGGCTATATGCCTTCCCAGGGCATATGAAACTCACCATGAGCTGGGACCAGTCTTTCTTGGTTTCCTTGGTACTTCATTGGTTCCTTTTTTTTTTTTTGCCAAACCTCCTTTCTTTATATGCTCACAATATCCTTTTCTTGGATGATTTGGACTTTTCATAATTTCCCAAACATATTGGATTGTTTTGGGTCTCTTTTATTCATTTATGTTTTTGCCGGAATACTCAATCTACCATCACCATTTTTCTTTTCTTTTTTTTTTTTTTTTAAAGATTTTATTTATTTATTTTTCCCCCCAAAGCCCCAGTAGATAGTTGTATGTCATAGCTGCACATCCTTCTAGTTGCTGTATGTGGGACGCGGCCTCAGCATGGCGGGAGAAGCGGCATGTCGGTGCGCGCCCGGGATCCGAACCCCGGGCCGCCAGCAGCGGAGCGCGAGCACTCAACCGCTAAGCCACGGGGCTGGCCCCTAACCATCACCATTTTTCACTGTTAGTTTCCTATACATTCTTCAAGACTCTAAATATTATCTCCGTGGAGGTGCTTTTCCTAATTTCCCCCCACTCCGCCCCAAGAGAGTTAGTGGCTTTTTCCTCAGTGTATCTGTAGCACATTTGACATGCTTTGGCTTTAAGTACTATTAATTCATTTCGTAATTGCAGTGGAATTGCATCAGATGGGCATTTAACTTACACGAATTCAACTACATCTATGTGCCAGTAAGAGGAATAACTTAAAAGGTGGGGCAAAAGTGTAGACTTCAGGCCGTGGATGCACTGGAATCTGAAACAGTCTATACATACCTAAAGAAGGAGAGTTGTGAATTATGTTGAGGATTTTCTCTTTTCCATCTTTGGCAAAGATGAGAAATGTAGCATTTATGCCACTGGGCAGGTGGATGATGATGGCTTCCTAAAAGTAGTGTAGGAGTAAATATTGTACTGAGAACAGGTCAGAAACATTGATTAGAAGAGTTATAGAAAGAGTTAAAAATTGTCTCCGTAAGATGAAAATGATTATAGGAAATAAGAAGAGCTAGAAAGTTGATATATTCATAAATTTGTTAAAGCTTCTCAAGTTGTAAAACATGTGCTGTAATTCCTGAATATGATCTCTTTAAGGAAATAGATGGTTTACATTATTGAATATATAGCACATTTATAGACACGCTACAGAATAAAGTTGTATATATAAAACCATGTATGCTGTGTTTTACAGAGAATTTAGGGATTTTTATGGGTGACTTTGTAGTACATAATTTTGACTTATGCTGTAACTTTAGAATTAATAATCTAGTTGATATGTTAGACTCTATTTCTTTCTCTATTTTCCAATCCCCAAGCCCCACTAACCCTGCTATTCTCAAGCAGGAATAGCATAAACTTGGTGGGGGGCGCATATCAGAATCTCAAAGTGGAGACTTTTCAAAATACCCCAAATACCATGATTTACCAAAGATAGTGATAGATACCCTTGGAGAGTAGGGGAATGCTCACAGAATTCATTGGCCATAAAGAGACATGTTACTGATGGAACAGCTCTTTTGCATATAAATTGTGTGTTGTAAGAAGAAACTGAGGCTACTACACAGGATCATGTGACTGTGTAGGGACTATAGCTTGTCCTTTGTAATTCTTTTTCTCAGCACCAGTCATGGTACCTAGCACAGAGGAAATATTCAATAAGTATTTATTAATTAATATTCTTTGGGTCTATTTTTCTACTAGGGAAACAAACCTGAAGTCAGGATGTGTTTACACGGTGTGATGGTTAATTTTGTGTGTCAACTTGACTGGCTAAGGGATGCCCAAATAGCTGGTAAAACATTATTTCTGGCTGTGTCTTGAGGTTGTTTCTGGAAGAGATGAGCATTTGAATCAGTAGACTGAGTAAAGATCTTTCCTCATTAATGTGAGAGCTCAATCTGTTGATGGCTGACTAGAACAAAAAGGTGGAAGAAGGGTGAATTCTCTCTCTCCCTTCTTGAGCTGGGACTTACACCTTTCCTGCCCTTGGACATTGGAGCTCCTGGTTCTTAGGTCTTTGGACACTGGGACTTACACCCATGGTCCTCCCTCCCCCACCTAGTGGCTCTCTCAGGCCCTTGGCCTCAGACTGAATTACACCACAGGCTTTCTTGGTTCTCTAGCTTACAGATGGCAGATTGTGGGACTTCTTGGCTTCCATAGCTGCTGTAGTCAATTCCTATAATAAATATTCTCTCATATATCTATATCCGATTGGTTCTATTTCTCTGGAGAGCTCTAATACACACAGTTTGCTTAGTTGAACATGTTCTGTAAATTGGGCTCATGATTATTGGAACTCCTTTCTTGGCAGATTATCCTTGCTTCAAGAACCTGATTGCTTATTTGATCGGAGAAGAGGAGTGTCTTCAGAGTGTTGCCTAAAACTTGCCTTTTCTTTGTTCTTTCTGTAGCAGAATTTGTCTATTTACAACTCTTTTTTTTTTTTTTAGTGAGGAAGCTTGGCTCTGAACTAACATCTGTTGCCCATCTTCCTCTTTTTGCTGAGGAGGATTAGCCCTGAGCTAACATCTGTGCCCATCTTTCCCTATTTTGTATATGGGATGCCACTACAGCATGGTTTGATGAGTGGTGTAGGTCCGTGCCTGGGCTCTGAACCTGCAAAACTTTGGCTGCCAAACAGAGCATGCGAACTTAGCCACTATGCCACCACAACGCTTTTTTTTTAAACAAAATTTGTTTGCTTTCTTTTAAAAAATTTTTTCCCCTCCTGTTTCCAGAGCTCTGGCTGGCTGACTAAAATCAATAGTGACCCTGCTTTTGCTTGTCCTTTTCCATCTTTAGACACAGCCACATGATGTGATTCTCTAGTCTTCTTTTGGGATAATCTCTGTGATCAGGCTTTCTCTTCTAACCGCTAATGATCTTGGTGGCCATCCTGGGAACCCTCTCCATGTTTTCCATGTCAGCCTCTGGTTCTGGTCTAGATGAGTATTAAGGTTGTGGGGCGATTATACACTCTAATGGCTACTATGTAGTTATTGTATTGTAGAACTTGCTTTAGAAATCTGTCAAGTTATGAGGAAGATGGGCACGGATATTAGCCCAGGGCCAGTCTTCCTCAGCAAAAAGAGGAGGATTGGCAATAGATGTTAGCTCAGGGCTAATCTTCCTCACACACACACAAAAAAATCTATCAAGTTATATTATTTCTATTTTTCTCATTTCTTTTCCCACCTAAGTGTACAAATCTTTTATTTCTATTAAAATACATCTTATTTAAATCTGTATGTACAACTTATTTTACAGCTGTAAACATAAATATCAGAAATGAACATCACTTCTCATATAGTATGCAGTCCAAAAGCAGCAGACCCAATTACTCTGAGGGTCAGTCAGGGAACAATAGTGTGCAAAGCTGCCAGATATGAGAAAATAGAGTGATGTTGGGACTCTGGAAAGAGGAGTGCATGCTTTGCCTCAAGGTATTAAAATTTAACTTAAAAACACAAATACTTCTCTGGCAGAAATTAATTTAAAAATTCTCTACAAGCCTGATTCAGTTCCTGGTTTAAATCATTGACAAAAACATTAAGAACATGGAGGCTCTGTTGACACTTTTGTTCACTTATTCATTTAACAAAGATTGAATGCTGCAGAGTTCCAGGTGCCCATTTTAAATGCTGTGACTCTAAATACTAATACTGATACTAAGAACTTGTCTCTGGCTCCCAGGTTCTCTGGATCTAGTAAAATAGGCAGAAAAATAAATTCCTAATTATAGAACTGTGTGATCAATGCAATGAAGTGGTGGATTTCCCGAGAGCTTGGGAACTTGGAGGGGAGGGGGCAGTTGAGGACTCAGTGCTTAACAGGAGAGGTAACTTCTTGTTTAAATCTCAAAAAATAAACTTATGGACTTGGAAATGTGGGAAAGAAATTTAGGAAAGGTAGGCAGGAAGCAGATTTTGAAAATCAGTAGGTCAAAAGTAATTTTTTTTCTGAAGAGGTTTATATGTTTACAAACATTTGTTACATCCATGAAGGTTGGTAAAATTTAAAAAAAGTATTCTTCATAGTGCCGGGGATAGTTGATTCTAGGTTACATTATTCTAAGAATTTTTTAAAAAGAATTGTTTTTCTATAACTATTCATAATTAAGGTTAAATACTGGTCTTTCTGGAATACCAGGGAATGCTAACTAGTGGGCTAAGGGAAAAAAAAGTGAAGTGATGCATTCTGTGTACCTTTTTGGAGTTTCATAATGCACATTTACACACTAAATGCCCTTTTTTGTTCTTACACCTATTAACATTCTGTGAAGAGTGTTCTTTGGAACAACAACTTTTAAGGTGCTGATCTGCCCTATAATGATACAGTTCTTGAAAAGTGAAAAGTTATGGTCATTCAGGGATATTTCGGCTATCCTGGCCCAAATAATAGTCCACTTTTAATTCTTTCTTATTCTTTTGCTATTAACAAAAACTTATTGAACACTTTACCAGTTCATTCTACCACTGAATTAACCTTTTATTGAAGAAGTTTAACTGAATAGTGTTTGAAATGATACAGCCCTCAGATGTCATAAATAAAGCCAAATGAAAGATATTTGCAAAGATTACACAATAGTGCTACAATAATGATTGTGTCCCAGTGTTACTAGAAGGCAGGTTCAGGTGATATCTTATTAGATGATTAGTGTTCCAAAAAATATAAATAAAAAGAGAGATATTGTTCAGTTTCCGTTCAATAAAATGAAAATTAGGTCTCTGCTTGCCAAGTGAAAATTTGCATAAGGGCTAAGGAATCACTAAGAAAATAATGTATGAATCTTCAGGCTGGTAGGGGCTTCCAAACAGAGCTCAATGAAATTTTAAGAAGTATAATGAAAAATGACTGCTTTCTTTTAACTTTATTAAGCACTTTTCAGTCTCTTTGCCATGTTATTTGTTATAGCTTTTTGTGGATGATTGGAGTTGAAAGTTAATCTGTAAAGAGTCTGTTTTCAATAAGAACAACATCTAATTCACGACACTTGCTCACTCATATTGTTCTTTAAGCTTTGTAGAGTAAAGCAAGCAGGACTTCCTAGAGACTTTCTTTTGTGAGGGAGTTGCTGATCTGCACAGGAGTGGTAGACCACAAACACCAAGGTCTGTGTAACACTCAGATATGAGCAGCCAGGCTGGGGAAGAATCAGAGCAAAAGAAAGCAAAACTCACTTGTGTGAAAAAGTTGCATTCAGCTTTATTTGAACATCAAAAAGTGAAAAAAAACTTAAAAGTGCATTAATAGAGAACTGGTTAAATGTATTAGTGCATAGATAAGAAATAAACTACAAAGCTAAACTACTCATCAAAATAGGTGAGGTAGATCTTTATGTACTGAGGAAGAATATTTCATTAATTAGGAAAAGAAAGAGAAAGAACAAGAAAAAAGAAAGAAAACAAGGTACTGGATAAAGTGTCAAATATGTTCCTCATTTTTGTCTTTCAAAAGATGTAGAAGAGGGGCTGGTCCAGTGGCGTAGTGGTTAAGTTCACACACTCCACTTCAGCAGCCCAGGGTTCGCAGGTTCAGATCCCCGGCGTGGACCTATGCACTGCTTATCAAGCCATGCTGTGGCAGGCGTCCCACATATAAAGTAGAGGAAGATGGGCACAGAGGTTAGCCCAGGGCCAATCTTCCTCAGCAATCTTCCTCAGCAAAAAGAGGATTGGCAATAGATGGTAGCTCAGGGCCAATCTTCCTCACCCGCCCCTCCCAAATAAAAGATGTAGAAGAATATATGGGTCTGGGAAATTTCTGAAAAGATACATAAGAAGTGTTGATGATAGTTATCCGTGAGCAGTCAGACGTGTGTCTGGATCAGTGTTTAAACTGTTGGTATAGTGTGTGTGTATGTGTGTGTTTGTGTGTGTGTAATATTGAGTTACTATTTTGTAAAAAAAGAAAAATAGCCAACCAGACCATGACACAGTCAATTTGGTGGTGGTGTTAAGCTGGTTCTGTGTGCACTGGATGTCCACTCCCATAAACATTGTGAGCGTTCCTAGGAGAGACTGTTGGGAGCAGTAGAGAATGAATGGACTGTGGAATCAAGTAGATTCTAAGTAGAACGTGTTTGAATCTTAATTTTTATACGCAGTAGTTTTCTTAATATAGTTGAGCCTTGGTTTCCTCATCTGTAAAATGGAAATAAAAGTTCTTGCCTTCTGGATTATTATTAAGTGTCTAGCACAATGCCTGTTGTTGTGGTTGCTGTGTAATGGGTTGTCTTCTTGCTTTTAACTAGTTTAAATTTCATTTATTATATTGATCTCATGTAATATGCCAATTTTTGTTTCTCGGTATCTGAAACTTAGGGTAGTATCTAGTATATGGTAAACTCTTAACATGTAATATTTTCTCTAGATATTTTTCTCCAAGTGAAGAATAAATCTATTATCTTTGCTCTGCTTTGTACCTGGATTATGCCTCTATGCCCAAGAATATCTTTTGATAGATAATCATCCAAATTATGAGTCCTAGGACAACTCTTCTTTCCTTCTTTTCTCCCTCCCTCTCTTCCTTCCTTCTTTTATTTATTCCTCTCCTCTGTTTTGGCAGAAATACTACCTGGAAACCCATTTTCATTTGAGATTTCTGCCCTGAGGAACTCTATGTGAGAATAATCTATTCCCGAGGTATATTTTTATTACCGTTTATATTCTAGAAAAACCATCACCAATACCCTGGGAAAACACATTTCCCAAGAACACACTCATTGGTTTCTCTCTTTTTTTTCCAAATGTGCTTCCATCTCACAACCTGAAAAACGAATTTATCACTTTAAGTATTTTACTATGATCTTATAATATAGGATGCATGTGATGGTTAGTTTTATGTGTCAACTTGGCTAGGCTATAGTACCCACTTATTCGATCAAACATTAATCTAGGTGTTGCTGTGAAGATATTTTGTAGGTGCAGTTAAGATCTACAATAAGTTGACTTTAAGTAAAGGAGATTATCCTTGATAATGTGGATGGGTCTCATCCAATCAGTTGAAAGGCCTTAAGAGCAAAACTGGAGTTTCTCTGAGGAAGAAGAAATTCTGCCTGTGGACTGCAGCCTCAGCTCATGCCTTGGAGTCTCCAGCCCTCCAGCATGCCCTAGAGACCCCAGACCCCAGACTTGCCAAGCCAGACCCAATTCCTTTGAATAAATCTCTTTATGTGTGTGTGAGTGTGTGTGTGTGTGTGTTTATATATATGTGTATATATATGTACATCTGCTGGTTCTGTTTCTCTGGTAGAAACTTGACTAATGCAGATTTTGGTACCAAGAGTGGAGTCTGCTGTAACAAATACCCAAAAATGTGGAAGTGGTTTGGAGTTGGATAATGGGTAGGGGTTGGAAGAATTTTGAGGTGCATGATAGAAAAATTCCAGATTTCCTTGTAGAGACTGTTGATAGAAATATGAATATTAAAGGTATTTCTGGTGAGATCTCAGAAGGAAACGAGGAACGTATTGTTGGAAACTAGAGGAAAGATGATCCTTGTTATAAAGTGTCAGAAAACTTGGCTGAATTTTGATGTACTGTTGGGTGGAAAAGAGAACTTATAAGCTATGAACTTGGGTATTTAGCTGAGGAGATTCCCAAGCAAAGTTTTGAGGGTACAGCTTATAGTACATTTCAAGAGGAAAGAGATAAATTGAGGAAGGAACTCTTAAGCAAAAAGTAACAAGCACTTGATGATTTGGAAGGCTCTTGGTCTATCCACATCACAAAGGATGCTAAAATTAGGAAATTTACTGTTAGAAAAAGCATGTTCTGGAGACAGGGCCAAGGGTGTGGCTGGACTACTTTTGCTGAAGAGATTAGGCGTGTGACTCATGGAGTCAATCAATCGTTTTAGCAGAAGCCAGGAATACAGATGGAGTTATCCAGGAAGGTTCTGTTGAAAACTCTCTTGTCTAATTATGTGGAACCCCATGAATTACACAGGAGACTGACAAGGTTTTTAGAATTTTATACCAGCAGAAATGCTACCAGCTTGGACTGAGATTGGACAAAATGAAAGAATGTTGGGCTCCCAAAGTTCTGCAAAAAGGAAACAGGCTGATAGAGCTACTCGGCTGTAAACATATACCACTCTTCAAGAAAAAGGAAGAATGACTCTAAGGGCAGTGCTGCAGATGCAGAGACAGGGGCTGACAGAACCTCTACAGACCAAGAGGCAGAGGCCAAGGGAGAGTCCGTGGGCCCAGAGGGCAGAGGTTTGAGCTACAGAGGATTTTCTCAGGCCTTGAAACCTAATGAAATTTTCCATGTTGGATTTCAAACCTGCTTGGGACCAATGATCCCTTTATATTTCCATTTTCTCCCTTTTGAAATAGGAATGTCTATACTGTATGTGTCTCACTATTGTGTTTTGGAAACAGATAACTTATTTTCTAGTTTTACAGATCCACGGATGGAGAGGAATTTTGCCTTAGGATGGATCATGCAGAAAGTCTCACCCATACCTGATGTAGATGATGTAGAGGGTGAGATATGGGATTTTTTGAGCTGGTGATATTTAGATGAGATTTTGGATTTAGGGGTGATGCTGTAATGGGTGAGACTTTGGGAGATGCTGGGTTGGGTTATTGTACTTTGCATGTGCAACTGACATGAATTTTGGGGGGGCCAGAGGGCAGACTGTGGTGGTTGAATAGTGTCTTTCAAAAAGATACGTCCAAGTCCTAACCTTTGGTATCTCTGAGTGTGACCTTATTTGGAAATAGGGTGTTTGTGGATATAATTAAGTTAAGGACCTTAGGATGAGATTATTCTGGATTTAGAGTAGGCCCTAAATCCAACGACTACTGCCCTTATAAGAGAAAGGAGAGGAAGATTTGAGACATACAGAGACAAAGAAGAGAACACACCGAGAGGAAGGCCATGTGAAGATGGAAGCAAAGACTGGAGTATGTGTCTACAAGTCAGGGAATATCAAGGACTCTGACAGCCACCAGAAACTGGGAGAGAGACATGAAACAGATTCTCCCTTAGAGCCTCAAGAAGGAATCAACCAGCTGACACCTCGATTTCTGACTTTTGGCCTCCAAACATGTAAGAGAATAGATTTCTATTGTTTTAAGCCAGTTGGTGGTGTTTGTTAAGCAATCTTAGAATATTAATACAGTGTTTATTCCAAAAAGATAAAATACTCATATTTTGCTCCCAAAGTATATACTATTATGTTCTTGATTGACATTTCAAGTAGGTTGAGCGTGGAATTAAAATATTGCCTTATTTTACCAGGAGTACTATACTTTCCGTATCAAAAGAAATATAAGATATTAAAAAGAGTGGTGAATGGGCAGCTAATCAGAGGTACTGCAAAACCAAGTCAGATGCCTTTCTGAGCCTTTTCTATGTTTATGAACCACCAGTTCTGCCTGAGATAGAGTACACCATGCTTTAGACATGTCCTTTTCTAAAGTGGGTTTTGTCATTTGAACTAAAAAATAATTCCATTGTGTTTAATATCTCCTATAATATACACAAATTATGCTGTAATACTTTGTAATGTTTACTGTTATTACAAAGTTTTTCAAACAGTTTCTGAAAGTCTTTCTTTTGCCAAAGGGTGTTTACTTGTAAAAGCATTTGGGAAAATATAGAATCACAAAGGTTTGCAGCTGAAAAGTTGTTCAGAGATGATGTCATCCAGTGATGCCCAACATTTTTTCCACTGAACAAACGTCAAGGATGATTATGTTTGTACTTCAGAACATTCTCATCAGCATATCCTGACTTGAGAAATGCCAAAGAGTTTTGCAGAGAAGTAAAACATGTACAACTACAGACTTTATTTTTTACCTCAACTAGCTTTATCTTTTTCCTTTTAAAAACATGTGCATAGATAACATCACTCAGAAATTTTCAGGTAAGTATAATTTATGAGAATTATAATAATTCATAATCACAAAACTGTTAAGGATACATAAAGGCTGTTACATGAGATAAAGTAGCCTGTGCGTTATGAGCAATTCTATCTTTGTTGTTTGAAACTCTGCTTCATTTATTCCACCTCAAAACCAAGTACAAGTGCCAGTGACATTTTGTTGTTATAATGGGGATAACCTTGGAACAGCTGTACATTTTTAAAAGAAAAGTATCTGTAAATCTTGGTAATTTAATTATTATTTGGTTGAACTACTTGTGACACATTGCCCAGCTGCTCATGACATGAGTGTGTCATGACATTGGGTTGTGAATTGTTGCTGAATGTTCAACTAATGTTGAACTAATGTTCAGCTCTGTCTTTGTACAGAGAGTAAAACTGAGACCTAAAGAGTGATTTACTTAAAATCTCGTGGTGCACTAATAACAGGACTGGGGCCAGGGGAGGGGAGGAAGTCAGTATAGAGAGGGCATACTATGCACCTGCTATTGTCCTAGTCATTTTGTACACATTCTTCCAAATTATTACAACTCTTCAAGGTAGATGTTAATTTTTCCACTGTACAGAGGAAATAATAGATTTCAGACAGTTTAACAGCTTGTTTAATAACATGCAGCAAATAAGTCACCCACCTGGGATTTAACACAGGTCTAAATCTCTTATTACTCTGCTGTGCTTAAAAATAGAACCCATGAACCACATTAAATTTTCTCTCTAATAAAAAAAGTTATAAAAAGGCAAATATGTGCACTATTTTGGTATATTCAGGGTGTATTCCTACACAAAGACTTACATTTGTCTCCATAATTTGTTACATATTCTGTTGATTATTTTCAGAGCAAAATAGCACTTCCCTACACGTTTAGGTCAACTATTGATAACTACTGACAAAAAATACTTGGACTTATCAATAAGGGTCAGAAGTGTTAGCAAAATCACTGAAAATTATTGATCATATTTCCAAACACACCTAGTTGACCTTTTATTTTTCTTTAGTTGAACTAGTTGAACTAAATTGTTATTTTGACACTATGTTGTATTGACTTTAATTTATTCATTGAAAAACTGATTAGTGAAATAATTTAGGTAAAATTGCCTTCAATGAATAGTATGAGGCTTAAGTGAAATCTTAAAAAACCTAGTACTTTACCTACATTGATATAGTCCATCAGACAGTTATTCAACCATATGCATTATTTTGTCTGTACAGATAGTCTTTATAATAAACATGAATTATAACTGCAGTAATAATAGATTTCTTTCTTCTGTCATATCCTTATATATACAGCCATTAACTAATTTATTTGGGAAGATGAATGGCAAGCTATGAAATTTCTAGTTCAAAGTTATGTTCAATTACGTTGTTTTTACAATAACAAGAGTTATGGTCAGAGGTGTCAGAATAATTTTAACTGTGCTTATTTCATTTATAAACCTCCCTGTGTGCTATTCGCATCTATTTTTTTTTTTTTTTTACCACAAATGGCTGTATCATTTTATTTTATAAAGGATTCATCTTTCATCTGGGAGTCTGAATTTGCTTAGTTGCTTTTACCGTCTGAATTGACCATTTTTTTCCTCATGAATGTGTTATATCTGTCATCTATCTATTCATCCATCCATTTATCTCTTCTGTAAGTATATCTGTAAATAATGGTTAATTTATTGAAATAATCCATTTTTTACTCTTTAAAATTCGCTTTAGAAAGTTTAGTGAATTTGAAATCTTAAGAGGCTTCAGTATATCTCCATATAAAATGGGGGAGAAGTTACAGTCTAATAGAAAATTCAGATTTTTCTTAGGATTTAGGTTGATATTATTGAGCTAACAGAAATGTTTTAAGCTAAAATTCTGAGTCCAGCTGCCATAGACCATGTCAATTATAGATAAAAATATTTTAAATGGTTAAAACTAAGTAGAATTTCTATTTTTTTCCTTCAGAATAAAACTATAAATAATTAAAGTGAACACTGTTTGTTGTAAGGAAGGAAGGAAGATATGGCTAACCACTGTTATTTTCTGATATGGCACACTGCAACAGCCTCAAATCTTTGGGGGTTTGTCTAAGTAGAAGGAAGAAAGGAAAGTAGGAAGGAAGAAAGGAAGGAAGGGAAAAATGCATGAATGTGCTACAGTAAACCTCTTCACGGAGTGACTCGATAGTATGACTCTATAAAAACGCTGTAGAGGTGTGAAGGAAGCAGGATTAGGAGAGGGAGAAGTTGAACTTGGATGCAGTTGCTACAGAGATCTCTGCTCTCCTGTGGGGAGATCTGGCATGGTGATCCTACAGAGGATTTCTAATTGAGTCAGAGAGGCTAGATCTTTAAGCCACTGCATCGTTTGTTGGTTGTAGGCCATCCCTGAGGAGGGGGCATAGCGTAGGCCTAAGTGGCGTCTTTTGGCCAAGGGCATTCCTGGAGAGGGACTCATCTGCAAGCTGTCAGCAGTCAACACTCCCAAGAGCTGGGGGAATGAGAAGCTGCTGAGAGTCAGATCTAGGCAGCACACATTATCTACTAGCATGGAAGACCCTCTTGACACAAGTGAGCCTTGGCCTTTTAAAAAAATCTCTAGTATAAACATCCTATTGGAGATAATTCGGCACTTCCCTTGGTCTCTTCTACAGTGAGGGCCCTTCCTAAATTGCTGTTGGATCTTTTGGCTGGGAACATATTTTGAGTCTGCCCCAGGCCAGTCCTTCCCACCTTTCCTTATAGGCTGGTCCTATAAGGACCATGGTGGCTGGTCCTGCTAAACATGGAATGATACCTGGCAGTGACTGCTGCTCACCTAACTTCCAGTCATTGTCAGTGTCTGTTTCTGTGTACTCTTGGATTCCTTGCTGCTGGGTCCCACACATGTGAATGGGTACATTAGTAGGGTATGAAAGGGAAAAGGGGTATGATACTGTCATGCCTTCAATACCTGCTAGGCCTCTGAGTGCTTGCCTCACCGTTAGCTGATCATTCACCAGCCCTGGCCCTGGCCCTGCTACATGAGCCTGTTTCTTTGGGGCCTTAGCTTCCTCCTCCAGTCTGAAGCAGTATTCAGACTCATTCTGACTTAGCCCTAGACATACTCTACAACAGTGAAACAACAGGAAAATCCTCTGCAGTGATCATCCTATTCATCTGTAGTTTCAAGTTGCAAGAATTTTGCAAGGGAAGTTTTGAGCAGTGGAAAATTTGTGTAGTCATGTATAAAACTGGATGAAGTTTTGTGAGATTTTTAACAGTTGAAATGCAGTAGGGCTTTAGCTAAGCTGAACTTAGTGGAGGTTGGGGTCTTTATTTCTGAATCCCATATGGTACACGATTAATTTTGCACACATTGAGAGTTTACAGCTGTATTGATGAATGGTTCATTGGATTTAACACACTATGATTGTAAGTCAAAACAAGAGAACTACATTGATTCATTAAATCACTTTGCTTGTTACTGTCTTGATTTCTGCTCAGCCACATCATTCACAGAAAAAGGGGAAGGAGATATGATAGTCTGTTGATTCTCTTCTCTATTTTATTCCCAGGTGGATTGTTTATGTTTATATCTCCTTTATTTTTATATTCTAGGGTTAGGCGCAATCTACCACTTAAAGGGCAATAAGTTCAAGACAAAAGACAAGGGCCCATATTTCCCAATCAGATAACCAATAAAGGAAAAAAATCATTTCCATAATAATAAATATATACTTTAGAGGAACAGAACTATATTCTATGCGTAAAATAAAAATTATTTGGTTGAATTTACATGAAAAAGCTGGGATTCCACCAGAAAGCATTTCCTTTTAGTGATAGATGGTGAGACTTTAAGCACTTGACGTATATAAAAAATTCAATCAAACCAGCTAAAGTGCAAAAAGAAAGCCATATTATTGAAGCCTTGGATTCTGAAGTCTTAAATACATGAGTATACTTTGCCGGAACTCTACCCTAAATTTATTCACTCAACAAACATTTAATGAACATCTAATATAGATATACCATGAAATTAGAAATGGTGTGTTCTCAAGAGTGATGTCAGCAACATGACTGAATAAGATGTCCTTTGTTGTGCCACCCTCCCCCAACAAAAACATTTTGGCACCCATCCATGGACGAAAGTGACTTTGTGGGTGCCATGGGATCCAGTACCATATGACAAGGGACCCAGGAGGAGTCTCGCCCACCTGTGCATTGGGTATTAGGCATACAAACCTTGGTTTCAGCTGTGGACCCTGCAGTGGCCTGTGAACCAGCTTCAGCACTTCTTGGCTGTGGTCTGGGAGCCTCTGGAAAACACTGTCTTAGACAGTCCCCACAGATGAGAAAAAAGAAAGAAAGCTATTCTGTGCCCTTTATGTGACTTGCTTCACTTTTCTTTATTAATTTTTTAAACACAAATTCTGTAATCCCTATAGCTTCTGCCAAAACTTGACTAAGTCTTGAGAATTTCTTGCCATGTTACAGTTGTGTGATACAAAAAGAATTCTGTCATTTAGTTTGTCTCTTTCTTTTCTTCTCTTTTCTTCTCCATCATGATCTTCCCCTTCTCCTTTATGATTTTCTTCTCTTTTAATTCCTCCTTTCTTCTCTCTTTTATTTGTTCATAAGCTTACCTTTCTTTTTATGCTTCTCTATTTTTCATTTTGGAAACATATGCTTTTTATGCTTTAATAAAGCATATTTTATTTCCTCATATTTTTTCTTCCATCCTTTTTTTTATTGAGACTGTATCATATGTAGGACACTGTCATGTACAAAGATGACAATAAAGCGTTATTGCCCTCAACCAACCCATATTCTTGAATGGTATCATTTCTTACCAATAGTTTTCCTAGGAATTAAAAAAATTAAAAAGTCAAAAGAAAATTTCTAACATTTCTACCTAGACAACAAATAAACAATATTGTTTCGAATAATGCTAGATACTTTCTAGAAAAACAAAATCATTTGTGTTCACTTTTATATTGTATCTACACATACAAATGGTTTAAGTTCATTTTAAAAAATCTGAATTACGTCACCAACTCTTTCTTTGACATTCTGTGGACTGCTTAAAATCAAATATCCAACTCCACTAGAAGTTAAGCTTAAAGGATTTTTGTCAATTCCATTTTCTATTTTGTCCTTTCATATAAAAGAGCCAGTTAAGAGTATTATCATTCACATGTTATTATCTAGAAATCCTTTATTTCTATTTTCTAATATAACAGGTTGTCAAGAACTGTGAGGATTTTAAGATTTTACCCTGCTTGCAAGGTAAGAAGTTAGCCTGCTGTAGTTCTGTGGATGCTATCAGAAGACCTAAGACTCCAGGGTCAGAGTCAAAGTTTATTGCTCAGAGAAATAGTAGCCAGAGGATCATCAACATCCCACATCAGAATCATTTCTGTGAGACTAGGTCAAACGGGTTAGATGGGAAGGGCTACCCTTATCTGAATCTTACAGGAAGAAAAGTTTTAGTGGCTGTTATTGATGGTCAGCTTCCTAAAAAGACTACTGAAGTAATATGTTGATTAAGCAAATCGAGGTTTATTATTCTTCAGTAAGGGAGACCACCTTCTTGACAGATCTCAGTAGTAACTTCGAAAAGGAGAGATCAAGGGCAGATATTTATAAGAATTTGAGGTATGGTTTTAGGGGGTTTTTCAATGACAAGGAGCTAATTGAGATTGAGCAATCCTCATTTGGTAAACATGTAAATTGCCCTTTCGAGTTATGTATTGTTCACAGGAGGAGCTATTTACTCTGATGAGCAATCTGTTGTTTTGAGAGGGGACTAGTTGAATAGTTGATTATTTGGATTAATTTTCAGGAATTCCTGCAACTTTATCTTACTGGACAAGAATTTCCTGCAATAGTAAAGTCATGTTCGTATACGCTGTCTTAGTTCTTGATCCTATTAAGGTGTTTAGTTCTAGGCAGCTTGTTCTCTCAAGGCATTAATTTGTTAATCCAAGAGTATTATATAATTGATTAAATGGAAGAAAATTTGTGGGCAGAGAAGATGAAGATGTAATCTGGAAGAAGCGGAGATATGGGCCTCCACTGAAAGGTGGAGGCAAGGATGTGACAATGAATGACCAACCTATTTGATGAATCACAAGAAGGAGCTGAGCAAATGGAGTAACATCAAACCCAGAACAGGTGGGATAGGATAATTCTAGTCTTTGAACCCTAACAACAGGCAATGTGGGAGTAGCTTATGTGGCTCCTCAAAGGCACCTGAACCAGCTAGGCATAGGTGGTATAATCAAGAATTTGTCTGGTTTTTGTCCTGTGTTCCTGGCATGGTGCTCCTAAAACCCTTTGGAATCTCCTGAGTGATAGGAATATCTTTATTAGGCTAACGAGGTGACTCATGGTGGGCCCCTAGATAGCTTCAGGATGGGGGCTGGTCACCAGAAAGACCAACCATGTGATTAGAAGCTTGTAACTTTGGGCCAGCCTAACCTCATGGGGAGGCGAGGAGGGCTGCAGGTTGGGTTCAATCACGTGGCCAATATTTAATCAATTATGCCCATGTAAAGAAACCCCAATAAAAACTCTGGACAGTGAAGCCTAGTAGAGTTTCATGGTTGGTGAACGCATAGATGTGCCAGGAGGGTGACATGCTTTGACTGCATGGGAGATGGTGTGGAAGCTCTGCATTCCCTTCTAGACATTCCTCCACAAGTCTCTTCATTTGTCTGGTCCTCATGTGTGTATCCTTTATAATAAAACTGTACTCATAAGTATAGCACTTTCCTGAGTTCTGTGAGTTATTCTAGTGAGTTATTGAATCTGAAGGGGGTCATGGAGACCTCCTGAATTGGTAGCCAGTTCCTCAGAAGTGCGGGTGGCCTGGGGACCTCTGAGACTTGTAGCTGGCTTCTAAAGTGAGAGCAGTCTTGTGGAAGACTGAGCCTTGAAACTGTGGAGTCTGACACTTAGTGCCATAATTGAATTGCAGTACACTCAATTGATGTTAGACCATTTGGGGTGGAAACAGAATAGTATACCATGAATAAATAAATAATTTCCCTATATTAAAGTGGAAGAAAATTTTTGGCGGCCTTGGGTAGACATAGGGAACAAGAACTGAGAAATATATTCCTAGTAAAAACAGAAAAAGAGAAATATAAATCTGTTTTCTTTATTTATAATTTCCTTTAAAAAATCATTCAGGTTTACCTTATTTCCTTAAGAGTTATCACACTACTTTCAAATTCAGAAATATATAATATGATCTTAGTTTTTTGTGGTTTTGATTCTCTGATGGTTTCAGCCTTTTGATAATGACTAATATAACTTTCTAGTAGTGTAAAGCTTAAAAAAAGTTTCTTTTTAAACTGAAGATGTATTCTAAGTAGAAGAGAACACTTCCTAATTGACTTAATTTCCCCAGATATTTTGATGCCTAAAAGGAAGAGGAGGAGGGAAGGCAAAAGATGTTCAAAATTCCTACCAGAATACTGGCAGCAGCTTCAATCTCTGGAGAAATTTTACTCCTTTTACACCTGCAGCTATATAAAGCAGTAGTCCCTAGCTAATTGAAATAAACTAATACTGAAATTGCCAGAGGTGAAATGTTCAAATTGCATACTTTGCCTCTAGAAACATGTCAGTAATGTTTGAGATTTTTTTCTATTTTATTTTTGTTTCCATAGAATAGAAGAATATCACCTATCACAGATAGCAAGAAGAACGGAAGATAAACATGACCAAGTCTCTTTGCTTCAATCTCATCTCATAAAATATTTAGAAATTGAATACTTATCCCTGTCATTATCACAAAAAGCTCAGACAACATAGTGAAAAAGCGTTTTTCTTCATTGACTCTTGTGAATATGCATCTCTATTGTTTGTGAAAATGACTTGAAAGGGAGATCTAAGTTATTTTGCAGACTAGAACAGGACTTGCAAATAACTTCTGTACTATTGCCAGAATTAATCATTTGTATCAAAGAAAGTCTTCCCTGGAGAATGCTGCCATGGCTTTATAGTTCAACATATGTTTATCAGAATTGCTGCCCCTTGCAAGAGAAGCTCACCAGGTTGACTTTATGCAAAGGGAATGGGTGAGAAATATCAGCAAACGTAAAATTATTAGACTAAGAAGGCTAGTTGCTTTAATGAAGTGTGAAATATATAACATACATGTTATCTGTTAAGAAGAGAGTACCATCTTTTAGCATCCATTGCTGATTTTCACCTGATTAAATTATTTTATTGGGGTTGCAAAATGATCATTTTTCTGATTATCTCATTCATTTTATATTTTTTATCTGGCATTCTTCTCCAAAGGAGAGGCTTCTTTGTTACTTTTCTTTCTCCTTTTCAGATGAACTCACATGTTAAAAAAAAATTTCAATGTATTATGATACATTACTATCATTATTTACTGTGGTGCTCAAATTTTCCCCAGTTTGTGTTCCAGGCGTGTTAAAAGCTTTGTTGAGGTATAAATTGACATATAGTACACTGCACATTTTCAAGTATATAATTTGGTAAGTTTTTACATATGTACACACCTGTAAAACCATCACCAAAATCAAGATAATGAACATATCTATTATTCCAAAAAGTGTCCTCATGCCCCTGTGTGATCCCTCACACATGCCTATTTTCACCCTCACCATCCCTAGGCAACTACTGATCTGATTTCTGTTACTATAAAATTACTTTGCATTTCCTAGAATTTATAGAAGAGGAATCATACAGTATGTATTTTTTTCGTCTGACTTATTTTACTCAGCATATTTTGAGAGCCATCCATGTAATGTATATCAATAGGTCATTCCTTTTTATTGCTTAGTATTGTATGCATATGCCAGAATTTGTTTATCCATTTAACATTTAACTTATGGTACGTTTCGATTGTTTCTAGATTTTGGCTATTGCGAATAAAACTGCAATGAACATTCATGTACAAGTCTTTGTATGGATATATTATTTTTCTTCGGTAAATGTCTGGGAGTGGAATTGTTGGTAGGTGTACTTTTAACTCTTTAAGAAACCGCCAGAATGTTTTCCAGAGTGGTCCTACCATTTTACATTCTCACCAGCAACAAATTCAAGTTGCAGTTCCTTCACATCCTTTCCAACACTTGATAAGATCAGGCTTTTTAAACTGTGGCCATTCTAATAGGTATGGTTTATCTAATTGTGATTTTAAATTGTATTACTCTAGTGACTACTGTTATTGAGTATCTTTTTAATGTTCTTATTTGCCATCTGTATATCTTCTTTGGTTAAATGTCTGCTTAAATCTTTTGCCCATATCTTTTTATTGGGTTATTGTTTTCTTATTATTGAGTTTTAGAGTTCTTTATATATTTTTGGTACACTTCCTCTATCAGATATGTGATTTGTAAATACTTTATTTCATTCTGTTGATTGTCTTTTCATTCTTTTAATAGTGTCTTTTCAAAAGCAGAAGATTTTAATTTAGATGTAGGAAAAGTTATCAATTTGGTCTTTTACGGATTGTGCTTTTGGTATTGTATATAAGAAATCTTTGCTTAACTCAAAGCCACCTAAATTTTCTCCTAGAAGTTTTTATGGTTGTAGATTTTACATTTAAGTTTGTAATCCATTTTGAGTTAAATTTTTTATATAGTGCAAGATATGGATCAGAGTTCCTTTTTTTTTCATATGGATATCCAATCCCAGCACTATTTTTGAAAAGACTATCATTTCTCTACTGATTTTGCCTTTGCATCTTTGTTGACACTTATTGTCCATATTTGTGTGGGCTTATTCCTGGACTCTCTTTATTTGTTCCATTGGTCTCTTTGTCTATCTAGATGCCAATATAGCATTGTCTTGATTACTGTAGCTTTATAATAAGTGTTTGCATCATGTAGTGTTAGTCCTTCCACTTTGTTCTTTTTTTCAAAGTTGTTTTGACTCTTTTAGATTCTTTGCATTCCCATGTGAACTTTAGAATCAGCTTATAAATTTCTGTAAAAAAGCTTGCTAGAATTTTGATTGAGATTGTGTTAAACTTATAGATAAATTTGGGGAGAATTCACATCTTAGCAGTGAGTCTTCTGACCCATGAATAAAATATAACTCCTCATTTATTTAGGCCTTCTTTAAATTCTTACAACATTAAAAAAATATTCTGTGTACAGATCATTCACATACTTTGTCAGATTTATCCCTAAGAATTTCATATATTCTGGTGTTATTGTAAATGGTATCTCTAAAGAGTTCTATTTCAGATTTTTTGTTGATAGTTGTTAGAAATACAATTGATATATAATTTTTTTTGGTGAGAAAGATTGGCTCTGAGCTAATATCCATTGCCAATCTTCCTCTTTTTGCTGAGGAAGATTAACCCTAAGCTAACATCTGTGCCCATCTTCCTCTATTTTGTATGTGAGACGCCGCCACAGCATGGCTTGATGAGTGGTGCCTAGGTCCATGCCCGGGATCCGAACCTGTGAACCCTGGGCCGCTGAAGCAGAGCATGCAAACTTAACCAGTATGCCACCGGGTGGCCCCTACAATTGATATTTTATATTGATCTTGTATCCTACTAATTTTCTAAATCCATTTGTTAGTTCTAAAAGCTTTTATGTATGTATATTCCAAAGGATTTTCTAGACAGACAGTCATGTTGTCTGTGAATAGAGATGGTTTTCCTTCCTCCTTGCCAATCTGGATGGCCTTTGTTTCTTTTTCTTGCCTAATGGCCATGGCTAGAAACTCTAGTAGAATATTGAATAGAAAAGGTGAGAGTGGACATCCTGGTCTTGTTCCTAATTTTAGAGGGATAGCATTCAGTTTGTGACCATTAACTATGATGTTAGCTATAGATTTTTCATAGATGCTATTTATCAGGTTAAGAAAGTTCCCTTCTATTATTTGTTTTCTGCAAGTTTTTATTAGGAATGGAAGTTGGATTGATTCAAATTATTTTTCTGCGTGTATTGAGATGAACATATGCTTTGCCTTTTTTAGTTTGTTAGCATGGTGCATTACATTGATTTGCAAATGTTAAACTAACTGTGCATTTCTTGGATGAACCCTACTTGATCGTAGTGTATTGCCATTTTTATATAGTGACAGATTTTTTTTTTCCAAAATTTGATTAGAATTTTTTTTATCCATGTTAATGAGGGCTATTGGTTGGTTTTAATTTTTTGTAATGTCTTTGGTTTTGCTGTCAGGGTAATTCTGGCGTTACAGAATTATTTGGGAATTATTCATTTCTTTTTAATTTTTTAGAAGCAGATGTATAGAATTGGTATTATTTTTTTCCTTAAATGTATGAGAGAAATGATTTATAAAACGATTTGTGCCTGAAATTTTCTTTGTGGGAAAGTTAATACAACTAAACATTTTTAATAGGTAAAATTTTTATTTCTTCTTGAGTGGGCATTAGTAGTTGTGTCTTTCAAGGAATTTGTCCATTTCATCTAAGTTGCTGAATTTATTGCCGTAAATATGTTCACAATGTTTCCTTGTTATGTTTTAAATATTCATAAAATCTATAATGATGTTACCTCTCTCATTCCTGATATTGGTAACTGGTGTCTTCTCTCTTTTATTTTTTTCTGGTCAGTTGGGCTAGAAGAAGGTCAATTTTATTGATATTCTCAAAGAAACAGTTTTTGGGTTTCATTGATTTTTAAAAATAGTTTTCTGCTCTGATATTTATTTTCTTTCTTTCTCCTTTCTCCTTTGGAAGCTGATATCATTGACTTGAGATGATTCTTATTTTCCAATATAAGCATTAAGTGCTTTAAATTTTTCCCTAAGTACTGTTTTAGTGCTATCCCACACGTTTTGATATGTGGTATTAGTTTCCTTGGGCTGCCGTAACAAAGTACCATAAACTGGAGGGCTTTAAACAACAGAAATTTATTCTGTCACAGTTCTGGAGGCTAGCAGTCTGGAATAAAGCAAGGTATCAGCAGGGCTGTGCTCTCTCTGAGACCTTGGGTAGAATCCTTCCTTACCCCTTCCCAGCTTCTGGTGGTGGCAGTAATCCTTGGTGTACCTTGGCTTGCAGGTGCATCACTCCAATCTCTACCTCTGTCATCATGTGATGTTCTTCCTGTGTGTGTCTCTTCTTGTAGGGAGAGCAGTTGTATTGGATTAAGAGCCTACCTTATCCAGTATTACCTCATCTTAACTTAACTAATTACATCTGCAATGACCCTATTTTCGAATAAGGTCATATTCTGAGATACTGGGGTTTAGAACTTGAATATAATTTTTTGGGGGACACACTTTAACCCATAATACTTGTGTTTTTATTTTCATTCTGTTCAGAATACATTCTAATTTGTCTTTTGACCTCCTTTTAAGATCCACAGATTATTTAGAAGTAAATTTTTTGGTTTTCAAATATTCGGAATTTTTTTCAATTTAATTTTTGTAACTATGTTGGTGATGAATTCTTGTGGGTTTTGTTCATCTGAAAAACATCTTTATTTGGACTTCATTTTTCAAAGACATTTTCTCTGGGTATAGAATTCTAGGTTGGCAGTCTTTTCCCCCCTCAGTACTTTAGACGTATTGCTCCGCCATCTTCTCTCTTGCATTGTTCCCAGCAGGAAATCTGCTGTCATTTTTATGTCTTTTTATCTGTATATTATGTGTCTTTTTTCTTTGGCTGCTTTTAAGATTCTCTGTTTATCACCAGTGCTGAGCAATTTTATTATGATGTACCCTGGTGTAGTTTTCGTCATGTTTCTTGTGCTTAGGGTTCGTTGAACTTTTTGGACTGCAGGTTTATAGTTTCCATCAAATTTGGAAAGTTTTGGTGGTTATTTCTTCAGATATTTTTTGCTTCCTCTCCTCCCTCTTCTTTCCACGGAAGGCTGTACATAACGCCTATCTTCGGTTGCTTGCAGTTGTCTCACAGCTCACTGATGCTATTTCAGTTTTTTTGGGGGAAGGCTCATTTCCCTTTTCCCTCCATGTTTCATTTTGAATAGTTTCTATTATTATATCTTGAAGTTCGCTGTTCTTTTCTTCTGCAGTCTCTTATCACTATTAATCTCATCCAGAGGATTTCAGTTTGATTTAGATTTTTAAAAAATATATCTTCCATGTCTTAACTTTTTGGACATATGGACTATAGTTATAATAACATTTTAAATGTACTTTTCTGTGAATTTTAACATCTGTCAGTTCTGGGTCAGTTTATATTGATTGTTCTATTGTCTCATTATGAGTATTTTTCTGTTTTTTGCATGTCTGGTAATTTTTTTCCAGCTTTGTTGAGTTATTATTGACCCATAAAAATTGTATATATTTAAGATGTACAGTGTGATATTTTGATATACATATACACTGTGAAATGATTACCATAATCAAGCTGATTAACATATCCATCACCTGATATAGTTAACTTTTTTTTGGCGAGAACTCTTAGCAAATTTCAAATATATTATACATTATTACTAACTGTAGTCTCCATGCTGTGCCTTAGGTCTCCAGAACGTATTCATCTTAAAACTGAAAGTTTGTACCCTTTGACCAACATCTCCCCGTTCCCCCACACCCCAAGCTCCTAGTAACCACCATTCTATTCTGTATTTCTATGAGTTTTAGATTGCATGTATAAGTGAGATCATGCAGTATTTGTCTTTCTCTGTCTAGCTTATTTTACGTAGCATAATGTCCTCAAGGTTCATCCATATTGTCACAAATGGCAGGATTTCCTTTTGTTTTAAGGCAGAATAGTATTCCATTGTATAAATATGTCACATTTTCTTTATCCCTTCATCCATTGGTGGGTACTTAGGTTGCTTCCGTATCTTGGCTACTGTGAATAATGCTGCAGTGAACATGGAAGTGCAGACATCTCTTTGAGATAGTGATTTTATTTCCTTTGGCTGTATACACAGAAGTGGGATTGATGGATCATATTGTAATTCTATTTTTAGTTTTTTTCGGGGCATTCCATACTGTTTTCCATAAAGGCTGTTACCAATTTAGATTCTCATCAGCGGTATACAAGAGTTCTTTTTTCTCCATATCCTCACCAACACTTACTATCTTTTGTTATTTTGCTAATAGCCATCCTAATGGGTGTGAGGTGATATCTCATTGTAGTTTTGATTTGCACTTCTCTGATGTTGTCTTTTCTCTCTCTCTCTCTTTCTCACACACATACACAGACACACACACATACATAAATACAGTGGGAGGAAATTTTTGGAGGTGATGGATATGTTTATGAGATTGATTATGGTGATGATTTCATGGGTGTATTCTCATTTTCAAACTCATGAAGTTGTATATGTTAAGTATGTGCAGCTTTTGTAAGTCAACCATACCTCAAAAAAGTGTTTTTAGTACTTTACTGTAGTTTTAACAGGATTTCAGAAAATATTGCAGTTAGAGGCATGTGCTCAATCTACCATATTGAAGCAGAGTTAATGTTAGTAACTGTTAATTATATTAGAAAAGATATCCTCAAAATGTAGACTTGTAAAACTTCAAATAAAAGGTTAAATCTTTGCTGCTTTCAAGTGCTTCTCACTTGAAAATAAGGAAAAGTCATAATCATTGAAATTAGGTTTCTCACTTTCTGGAGAAACTTAATTCTCACATTCTTCTGGAACAAAAGCACATTTAAAGAAGATTGATTATTTGGGAGCTTTCCTTTGCATGATCATTTTGAAGATGGTTTGGCCTATGGCGTTCTTCTTTAACTTATTCAGAACTTAAAAAATATAAGGAGAATGTTGAAAATAAAGAGCTATAGTTCTTTGAAACATTCATGTATAATACCTGGACTTATTTCTTTGTAGCCTCAAATCCCTGCTCAATCAACTTAGCCCTATTTTGTTCCAGTAAAGATACACTAAATATTATGTAGTTCATTCCTGCCAATGACCTTTCTAGTGTGAGCTTGAAATGCTCCCTCTTTTTGTGCATCAGTTTCCATTAAATTTTTCATTTAAAAACAAGCCTTATCCATTTGTGCTAACCTGGATAAAATGTTCTCATCATTGTTTTGTAGTGTTGTTTACATTTTCCAGTACCAGTCCAATCAAGTTTACAAAGTTTTGGCATTCTTTGAAGGGAAAGCTGCTTAAGAAAGGAAACACGTAATGTATTACAAATTCTCCATTTTAAATATCCCCTTTCTTGCTTCTGACTCAACTGCAATCAAGCAAAATAAGATTGCTCTTAAGATTTAGAGAGATTAGAATAGTGGAAATTTGTAACTCTTCACAGTTGTGTCAGTTGTCATGTAGTTTTGACTGGTCTTGTAGGAGAGTGCTGAAACTGTTCTTTGATGCGAGGTTTCGTTTGGAAGGTAGCCTAAATGAATTTACTACTTTGTCTTCTGGCAGCAGTTTTGCTATTTTCCTTGAAATGAAGTTGCCTCTTTTCTTTTTTTTTAACCCTTGTGGATATTTTTACTATGTTTTTCCAGGTACCAAAGAGATAGACCATTTCTAATTCCATGATGATGTATGCTCACTAAGCAAATGATTTTTTTCTCAAATCTTCACCCTATTCAGGGACTTAAACCTCTTTTGTTATTACTGGGAGAAATGACTCCTATGTTCGTTGTGAGTCTGCTTTAGGAAAAAGGAAGTTTTATTTTTCCCTTTAATTAAAAAAAATACAACTGGCCTTTCAAAACAAATCTGAATCTAATATAATTTTATAATAAAAAGGAGAGGCTGCGAGGGAGATTTTATGTATGGTTTCTAAAACTATACTTAGATGCAAAAAACAAATACTATCTTTTTTAAGCACTTATTTCATGAAACTTTGTGAGTGTAAGAGAGAGTAAAGAATCAGAACAAATTAAAAAATAAATGTAGGGGTGGAGTTACTTTTTGAAGCACTGCCATAAGTTTTCTGGCTCAGCTAGTGGGAGATGTCAAACAATAAACTGAAATAAATGAACACTGAAACCAAATAAGAACCGTGACTTGCACAAGGATGTGTTTTAATTTTGGGAGAAATAGTTGTTGCTGTGGCTGACAAGGCCCTGTTGTTCAGTTTTGATTATTAAATTAGAGCAAATATATTGACATGCACCCTGACATACATATATGGCTTTTCAAAGTGATTCTCCCTAATATTGGAAATTCTTGGCTACTTTCCAATCTTAAGAGAGGTTAGCAAAAGACTAAAGCTTTACTAAGACCACCCAAAATAGACTCCACCCCTTCTCTGAATCTCTGCTGCTGTAATACAAATGGAGGAAACTTACAGGGGAGGGCAGTGGAGTAGAGGGCAGATGGGGGAGAGGAAGGAAAAAGGAGACAAAAGAAAATGATACTTTTCATCAGATGAAATTAAATTCTCCTTTCTTTTTTTTTTTTTTTAAAGATTTTATTTATTTATTTTTCCCCCAAAGCCCCAGTACATAGTTGTCTGTCATAGCTGCACATCCTTCTAGTTGCTGTATGTGGGACGCGGCCTCAGCATGGCTGGAGGAGTGGTGCCTCAGTGCGCACCGGGGATCCGAACCTGGGCCGCCGGCAGCAGAGCGCACGCACTTAACCACTAAGCCACGGGGCCGGCCCTCTCCTTTCTTTCTTTCTGCTTTCTGAATGGGTGAAAAGATACAAAACAATTACATCAGTCATTTCTTAGCATAGATTTTTTTGTGTTTGCTGCTTTTAGCCAAGAGGTATACACTGTGATTTTCTATAATGCTTGTATGTTGCCAACTGTAATGGGTGTTTTGGGTCTTTCTCAGATTTTACTTTAAAGCATATACAATATTTGGAGAACATCTGTCCTAGAAGATTAGTCTAGTTCCAATATTAGCTCTAAATTTGTACTATGATATTTTGCATGGGAGGGAGCTGTAGAAATTCATTCCATGATATCTTGAAGACAGCTAGGAAAATTCTCACTCATTTTAGTGAATCTTTTTGTTTGGCGGTTTTTAGGTCAGGACACTGGGTCCTGCTGAGATCTAGCCGAACTAAGATGCTTTAAAAGATTTCCACAAATGTTTATTAGAGTCAGTCAAGTGATTATATGCTTATCAGCAAAATATTCTTAACTGTCCTTCCCAAAATTGTGTCAGTTCCTTTTCTGAGTCTCTTCAAGGTTTTTTTTTTTTTTTTAATTAAATGTGAGCACAGTGAACAGAGATGGTAAGCAGTTTCATGTGCTGTGTAGGAATTCACAGTTATTTTTTAACTAGCCCTGAAATGGAAAAATGCATAGTTTTACTTTAGAGCATCAGAAAATATTCCAGAAGATCAAGGCAGCTCAAATTTAAGAGAAAGCGATCAAAGGAAGCAATTAAATAAGAGACAATGTGAAGAAAGCATGATGGGACATCGAAAGAGAAGAATGGTGAGGGGAGGGCAGGCATTAAGTGTGAAGACTTGGACAAGAGAATGGATGACTCTCCGCTCTGGAAGGCACGTGAGATCCCCCGCTAGGTGACAGAGGGATGGGTGGAAGTTGCAAGACTAATGACAAGAGGAAAGAGTTTGACACAGTGACTGTGTCCTGCACGTGGTCCTCTCATAACTCTGCATGTGTGTGCTTCCAGGCTTTTACACTGCAGTGTGCACAGAGTTGGTTTATTCACTCCTGCAACTATTGCTCACTTCATATAAACATTTCCCTAGTGGTTTAAACATTTCTGGAAGCAATTATGTTTCTTAGAAGTAACTCTGTGCTTCCCAATTAAGATGCTATGAAAAATGTTGCCAGTCTTAAAAGTCAGACATTTTCTATTACTGTGAAGGATCCTTAGATTCTCATGAAGCAATCTCGGTCAGTGACCTAGGATCTTGGAAACTTCTACATGTGTATATCTAAATATCTATCTACTTATCTATCTCAGTATATACATACATATATACATACATGTGTTTCTAGATGCTCAAATTCTGTGATAAATATATATATATACTCACAAAAACTGGCCTGTAATACTCTTCATAAATTCATGTTTCAACTTCCTGAATTTGGGAAAAAAGTTGAGAAGTTTAATTCTTTTCAAGCAAAACAGGTTTGAATTAGAATATTCTACAAACAACAAACATTTCAAGTCTCCATTTCTCAAAACTAAAAGAAAGAAAAATCCACTACTTTGAGATCTATCACTTTAAATTGTGCATTTTACAACTACACAGTTAAGCTCAAAATTTTAATCCTCAATTCATTGACAATGCAGATTATTTGCCAGCATTTGGAAGTCAAACAGGGTGAGAGGGGAGAGCCTTTACATATTCCAGGTTTAATATCTAAGCACCAGATGGAAACAATTCTACAATGAAAGAAAGAAATCTGTTAGGATATTTTGGAGATCTGTTCAGTTCAGCAGCACGTCACTGGTTATGGAGGCCAGTTTCTCAGAGGACTTATTTGAATTGCAGATACTGAAGTAGTGCACTAATTTAACCCAGAAAATGCTGAATTTTGGAGTCATTTAAATTTCAATAGTTCGTCGGTTAAAAAAGTACCCATTTTTCTTTCAATAATGACTCATATGCTTGAAACAAAGACTTTTGAGGCAGATAAACATGAAGGGAAGGAATGATTTTTTTATTTGGTAAAATTGAAGTAATAATAAAAAGTTTCACTGTTAATGTCTACAACTGTGACCATTTTAAGGGGATGTAAGATTGTCTACATTTATTTTTGCTATGAAAATCTTTTATTCAGGACAGTTTATGGCCTTTAATTTCGAGGGATTTGAAACAATTAACAACAATTAAAATAAATAAATTAGTTTAGGGATCTTTCAAAGTGTGATTTTTTTAAGTGGGTCTGAGCAGAAACAAAGGGCAACAAAATCTACTGGGTAAAATAATAGATGGTTGAGCTTTGACAATGAAAGACTGGGGAACTATGGGATACTAAGCAATAAATCTCAGAGGGGGCCTCTTTCATATTCATACCTGTGTTCTCTGGCAAAATAAGTGTCAAAACTTGCAGCCATATGACAGCAAAATTATGCGTTACATGGTGAGTTACAGATTCTGGATAAAATCCAACTCAAATGCTTTCATAAGAACTTGACATGATAAACAAAATACATTGCTTTTCCAAGCTGCAGTTTGTTTAAAATAAAAGAACAAAATACTACTATTATAATAGATGGTCAGAATGTCAGTTCTCCCCACCCTCATTGCTAGATTTTTATTTCATGAAAAATTATCGGAGGACTGTATCTATATACAATGTGCTGGGAGCCTAAAATAAACGAGGGTGGAACTAATGGAAAGCCGGCAGTGAGTGAAGCTTGTTTATGTGTTTTGGGTGGGGAGAATAGGGGTAGTTTTGTGGGGAGCAAAGGCAACAGAATATTCAGTCTTCAACCTTCTAAATTGGTTCTACCCTTTCTGCTATATATTTGAACTTTTTGAGCAAAGAGATGGAAATCAGGCAAGGTGAAGATGAAAAGGAGTTTAAAAGCAGCAGAGAGAAACAGAAGAGAAAAGTAGGAGGGAATAATGGTGAGGAAACAATTCTCTTGAGTCATCTTTAGGGCTGAGTTCTTGGTTTCTAGGTAAAGGACATTACTCAGTGACCTTTGCTGTCTTCTAACAAGTCGTGTCTTTGAGACAGTCAATCTATAGTCATAGTATTAAATCAGGGAAAAGATCTGAGACTAACTAGAACTGCTCTGAGACTAACCTCGTGGTGCTGAGGTTGTCTCTGAGCAATTTAGGGGTCAAGAGGAGTAATTTAAACTTCCTAATATAGACTTTACCTCTATGTTGCACACTTTGTGTTGTTAAAAAAGATGGGACAACTTTCTCAAACAATTTCTGATTGCTCTAAAGAGGTGGAACTAAAACTGCCAAAGGACAACTGGTCCGTGAATCAAGAAACCTGCATTCAAATCCTGCATCTGCAGCTAACTGTGTGAGCTGAATCATATGTTTCTCAGCTTTCTCAGCATCCTGAGTGTAATAAATATCTGGCAAAGGCTTGTGAATATTTGCGTGTTTTTCCCCACTTACCACTATGTCTCTTATCTCCGTTTTCTGTTCTGTAGAATTGTATAAATCTGTGCCATACAAATTTAACATTTGGAAAACATTGACTGGACAACTCAGTTTATACTACTTGACCTGTTGATTGACAGGATTATTGAACATAATCAGTCCCTCTGGAATCGTGGAGATATTTTTATGAGGCAGACTGTAGAAGTGTTTGATGATGGGGGACTTTGCTAAGGCTAATAGTATGCAGAGTGTTGAAAAGTGGGGTACTGGTGATTAAGGTTGGGACAGAGGAGCTGGGTCAACAATGGCCAATCTTACATACTGGAGGAAATATATGTATTTTAAAGCTGAAAACTACTTGTGTATGTGCTCTGGAGTCATAATCCTCACATTGTGAGTTTAGCGAGTTAGCTCTTAATTCTGATTTCACATTAAAAGTCACTCGGGTCTGTTCTTCTTGTACCCAGTTTGTTCTCTATTAGTAAGGCATAAACCTACACAATCTTCCTGCACTGAATCATCAAATTGAAAAGTTTTAGGGATGGATTACATCTTATTGGTGATCTTTTCCAACATACTACTTAGAGATGGCTACAGCATAGTAAAATGGTTATTAAAGTGGGCTTAGAATAAGAATAGTTTGTTTCCCAGCTTCTTTGCCCTTTAGCTGATCACTTTGGGCATTTACTTTTTGGAATCCAGCTGTTATTTATTTTTTAAAAACATTTTTATAATAGTTTATTGATATATAATTCACATATAAAATTCACCCTTTTAAAGTGTATGTTCAGCGAGTTGTGCAACCATCACCACTATCCAGTTTTAGAATATTTTCATCACCTCAAAGAGAAAGCCCATACCCATTAGGCATTCTCTCTGTTCTTCACTGCCAGCCCTGGCAACCATTCATCTACTTTCTGTCTGTGTGGATTTACCTGCTCTGTACATGTCATATAAATGGAATCATACGCTACTTGGCCTTTTGTGCCTGGCTTTCACTTAGCAGAAAGTTTTCAAGGTCATTCATGTTGTAGCATGTGTCAATATTTCATTCCTTTTTGTTGCTGACTAATATTCCATTGTGTGGATATCACACTATTTATCCATTCATCAATTGATGGACATTTAGATTGTTTGCACTTTCTGGCTATTATGAATAATGCTGCTATGGCATTCCTTTGCCCGTTTTTGTGTAGACATATGATTTCAGTTCTCTTGGTTATGTACTTAGAAGTGGAATTTGCTGGGTTAAATGGTAACTTTGTTTAGCTTTTTGAGGAATTTCTTAACTGTTTTCCAAAGTGGTAATTTTAAATTTCTACCAGCATTGTATGAGGCTTTTAATTATTCCTCATCCTCACTAACACTTGTTATTGTCCATCTTTTTTATTATAACCATCCTAGTGTGTATGAATTGATATCTCCTTGTGGTTTTGATTTGCATTTCTCTAATGACTAATGTTGTGGAGTATCTTTTTGTGTGCTTATTGGCCATTCGTATATTGAGAAATGTCTTTTGAAATTCTTCGTCTATTTTTAAAGTTTGTCAACTGTCTTTTTGTTGTTGAGTTGTAAGAATTATTTAAATATTCTGGATAGAAATCTCTTGTGAGATATATGATTTACAAATATTTCTCTCATTTTGTGAGTTTTTTCACTTTTTTGACGATGGCCGTTGAAGCACAAAAGTTTTAATTTTGATGAAGTGTAATTTATTTTTTTTTGCTTTTGCTTTTGATGTCGTATCTAGAAAATTATTGCCTAAACCAAGGTCACAAAGATTTACTCCTATGTTTATTCTAAGAGTTTTATAGTTTTATTTCTTACATTTAATTCTATGATCCATTTTGAGCTAATGTTTGTATATAGTATAAGGTTGGGGTCCAACTTTATTCTTATGCATGTAGATATCCAATTGGCCCAGCATTATTTTTTAAAAAGACTGTTTTATTTGCCTATTGAATTATTTTGGCACCCATATGAAAATCAATTGACCTTAAATGGAAAGGTGTATTCCTGTGTTCACAATTGTGTATGTCTGTCCTTATACCAGTACCACACTGTATCAATTACTGGAATTTTGTAGTAAAATTTTGAAATCATAAGTGTAAGTCCTCCAGCTTTATCCTTCCTTTTAGAGATTGTTTTGGCTGTTCTGAGTCCCTTGCATCCCTGAGTTTTAAGATCATCTTGCCAATTTTTGCAAAAAGAGCAGCTGACATTTTGATAGGGATTGCGTCGAATCTGTAGATCAATTTGGGGAGTATTGCTATCTTAAGTCTTTCAATTCATGAACATGTAATTCCTTTCCATTTATTTAATTCTTCTTTAATTTCTTCAACAGTATTTTGTAGTTTTCAGTGTAGAAGTCTTGTACTTCTTTTGCTAAATTTATTTCTAAGTATTTTATTTTTTGATGCTATTGTAAATAGAATTGTTTTCTTAATTTCTTTTTCAGATTATATATCACTAGTGTATAGAAATATAATTGACTTTTGTATATTGATTATATCGTGCAACTTTGCTGTATTCATTAGTTGTAATAGTTTCTTTTTCTTGTGGATTCCTTAGGATTTTCTAAATGCAAGATTATGCCATCTGTAAATAGAGATCATTTTACCTCTTCCATTTCAGTATGAATGCCTTTTATTTCTTTTTCTTGCCTAATTGCCATAGCTAGAACCTCCAGTACAATGTAGAACAGAAGTGTGAGAGTGGGACATCCTTATCTTGTTCTTGATCTTAGAAGGAAAGCATTTATTTTTTTAAATTTTTTGTTTATTGCAGTAACATTGGCTTGTAACATTGGCTTATAACATTGTATAAATTTCAGGTGTACATCATTATCCTTTTATTTCTGCATAGATTACATCATGTTCACCACCCAAATACTAATTACAACCCATCACCACACACTTGTGCCGAATTATCCCTTTCGCCCTCCTCCCTCCCCCCTTCCCCTCTGGTAACCACCAATCCAGTCTCTCTCTCTATGTGTTTGTTTGTTGTTGTTATTATCTACTACTTAATGAGGGGGATGATACAGTATTTGACCTTCTCTCTCTGACTTATTTCACTTTTGAATGAAATGTCCTCCATGTTGTCCTCAATGTCCATCCATGTTGTCACAAATGGCTGGATTTCATCGTTTCTCATGGCTGAGTAGTATTCCATTGTATATATATATATATACCACATCTTCTTTATCCATTCATCCCTTGATGGGCACTTAGGTTGCTTCCAAGTCTTGGCTATTGTGAATAATGCTGCAATGAACACAGGGGTGCATGTATATTTATGCATTGAGGTTTTCAAGTTCTTTGGATAAATACTCAGCAGTGGAATAGCTGGATCGTGTGGTAGTTCTATCCTTAATCTTTTGAGGAATCTCCATACTGTTTTCCATAGTGGCTGCACCAGTTTGCACTCCCACCAGCAGTGTATGAGAGTTCCCTTCTCTCCAGATCCTCTCCAACACATGTTGTTTCCTGTGTTGTTAATTATAGCCATTCTGATGGGCATGAGGTGATATCTCATTGCAGTTTTGATTTGCATTTCCCTGATAATTAATGATGCTGAACATCTTTTCATGTGCCTGTTGGCCATCTGTATATCTTCTTTGGAGAAATGTCTGTTCAGGTCTTTTGGCCACTTTTTAGTTGGGTTGTTAATCTTTTTGTTGTTGAGATGCACGAGTTCTTTATATATTTTGGAGATTAACCCCTTATCCGATGTATGGTTTACAAATATCTTCTCCCAATTGTTAGGTTGTCTTTTCGTTTTGTTGATGGTTTCCTTTGCTTTGCAGAAGCTTTTTTTTTTTTTGACGTAGTCCCATTTGTTTATTTTTTCTATTGTTTCTCTTGCCTGGTCAGACACGGTGCTTGAAAATACGTTGCTAAGACCGATATCGAAGAGCCAACTGTTTATGTTTTCTTCTAGAAGTTTGATAGTTTCAGGTCTTACATTCAAGTCTTTAATCCATTTGGAGTTAATTTTTGTTTCAGGTCTTACATTCAAGTCTTTAATCCATTTGGAGTTAATTTTTTTGTATGGGGTAAGGTAAGGGTCTACTTTCATTTTTTTGCATGTGGCTGTCCAGTTTTCCCAACACCATTTGTTGAAGAGACTTTCTTTTCTCCACTGTATGTTCTTGGCTCATTTGTTGAAGATTAGCTGTCCACAGATGTATGGGTTTATTTCTGGGCTCTTGATTCTGTTCCATTGATCTGTGTGTCTGTTTTTGTGCCAGTACCATGCTGTTTTGGTTACTATAGCTTTGTAGTACATTTTGAAATCAGGGAGTGTGATACTTCCAGCTTTGTTCTTTTTTTTCAGGATTCCTTTAGCTGTTCGGGGTCTTTTGTTGTCCCATATAAATTTTAGGATTCTTTGTTCTATTTCTGTGAAAACTGTTGTTGGAACTTTGATAGGGATTGCATTGAATCTATAGATTGCTTTAGGATGTATGGACATCTTAACTATGTTAATTCTTCCAATCCAAGAGCACGGAATATCTTTCCATTTCTTTGTGTCTTCTTCAGTTTCTTTCAACAATGTTTTATAGTTTTCAGTGTACAGATCTTTCACCTCTTTGGTTAAGTTTATTCCTAGGTATTTTATTCTTTTTGTTGCAATTGTAAATGCGACTGTATTCTTAATTTCTCTTTCTGCTACTCCGTTGTTAGTGTATAGAAATGCAACTGATTTTTGTATGTTGATTTTGTATCCTGCAACTTTACCGTATTCGTTTGTTACTTCTAAAAGTTTTTTGGTGGATTCTTTAGGGTTTTCTATGTATAAAATGATGTCATCTGCAAATAGTGAGAGTTTCACTTCTTCCTTTCCAATTTGGATCCCTTTGATTTCTTTTTCTTGCCTGATTGCTCTGGCTAGGACTTTGAGTACTATGTTAAATAGGAGTGGTGAGAGGTCATCCTTATCTGGTTCCTGTTCTTAGAGGATAGCTTTCAGTTTTTCACCATCGAGGATGATATTAGCTGTGGGTTTGTCATATATGGCCTTTATTATGTTGAGGTACTTTCCTTCTATCCCCATTTTATTCAGTTTTTATCATAAATGGATGCTGTATCTTGTCAAATGCTTTCTCTGCATCTATTGAGATGATCATATGATTTTTATTCTTCATTTCATTAATGTGGTCTATTACATTGATTGATTTGTGAATGTTGAACCATCCCTGCATACCTGGAATAAATCCCACTTGATCATGATGTATAACCTTTTTAATGTATTGTTGTATGCGATTTGCTGGTATTTTGTTGAGGATTTTTGCATCCATGTTCATCAGTGATATTGGCCTGTAATTTTCTTTTTTTGTGTTGTCCTTGTCTGGTTTTGGTATCAGGGTAATGTCAGCTTCGTAGAATGAGTTAGGGAGCTTACCCCCCTCCTCAATTTTTTGGAAGAGTTTGAGAAGGATAGGTATTAAGTCTTCTTTGAATGTTTGGTAGAATTCACCAGGGAAGCCGTCTGGTCCTGGACTTTTATTTTTGGGGAGGTTTTTGATTACTGTTTCAATCTCCTTACTGGTGATTGGTCTATTCAAATTCTCTATTTCTTCTTGATCCAGTTTTGGAAGGTTGTATGATTCTAAGAATTTATCCATTTCTTCCAGATTGTCGAATTGGTTGGCATATAGCTTTTCATAGTATTCTCTTATAATCTTTTGTATTTCTGAGGTGTCTGTTGTAATTTCTCCTCTTTCATTTCTGATTTTACTTTTTGAGCCTTCTCTCTTTTTTTCTTGGTGAGTCTAGCTAAAGGTTTTTCAATTTTGTTTCTCTCTTCAAAGAACCAGCTCTTGGTTTTATTAATTTTTTCTATTGTTTTTTTAGTCTCTATTTCATTTAATTCTGCTGTGATTTTTATTATTTCCCTTCTTCTACTGATTTTGGGCTTTGTTCGTTCTTCTTTTTCCAGTTCCTTTAGGTGCATTGTTAGATTGTTTATTTGAGATTTTTCTTGTTTGTTGAGATAGGCCTGTATTGCTATAAACTTCCCTCTTAGAACCGCTTTTGCTGTATCCTGGAAATTCTGGCATGTCATATTTTCATTTGTCTCCAAGTATTTTTTGATTTCTTCGTTGACCCAATCGTTGTTCAGCAGCATTTTGTTTAATCTCCACGTATTTGTGGCTTTTCTGATTTTCTTCCTATAGTTGATTTCTAGTTTCATACCGTTGTGGTCAGAAAAGATATTGGTATTATTTCAGTCTTCTAATATTTATGGAGACTTGTTTTGTGGCCTAATATGTGATCAATCCTGGAGACTGTTCCATGTGCATTTGAAAAGAACGTGTATTCTTCGGTTTTTGGTTGGAATGCTCTGTATATATCTACTAGGTCCATCTGTTCCAGTGTGTCATTTAAGGCCAATGTTTCCTTATTGATCTTCTGTTTGGATGTTCTAGTTATTGCTGTAAGTGGAGTGTTAAAGTCCACTACTATTATTGTGTTACTGTCTATTTCTCTTTTTATGTCTGTTAATAATTGCTTTATTTTTTTATTTATTTATTTTTTTAAGATTTTATTTATTTTATTTTTTCCCCCCAAAGCCCCAGTAGATAGTTGTATGTCATAGCTGCACATCCTTCTAGTTGCTGTATGTGGGACTCGGCCTCAGGATGGACGGAGAAGTGGTGCCTCGATGCGCACCCGGGATCCAAACCCGGGCCACCAGCATTGCAGCGCGCGCACTTAACCACCAAGCCACAGGGCCAGCCCAATAATTGCTTTATATATTTACGTGCTCCTACATTGGGTGTGTAGGTATTTACAAGTGTTATATCCTCTTGTTGGATTGTTCCCTTGATCATTATGTAATGCCCTTGTCTCTTTTTACAGTTTTTGTTTTAAAGTCTATTTTGTCTGATATGAGTACAGCTACCCCAGCTTTATTTTCATTGCCATTTGCGTGGGGTATCTTTTTCCATACCTTCACTTTCAGTTTGTGATGTCTTTAGGTCTGAAGTGTGTCTCTTGTATGCAGCATACATATGGGTCTTGTTGTTTCATCCAATCAGCCACCCTGTGCCTTTTAATTGGAGCATTTAGTCCATCGATGTTTAAAGTAGCTATTGATAAGTACGTACTTACTGCCATTTTTTAACTTTTTTTTCTCTCAGAGTTTTAGTAGTCCTTCTCTGTTCCTTTCTCTTTCTATACATAATTGATGGTCTCTTTAGTTTGACCTTTGTCTGAAAACTCTACTCTTTGACTCCCCTCCTCCCTCATTTTATGTTTTTGATATCATATCTAACCTCTTTTTTGTGCATTTGTATCCATTACCCTCTTATCATGGAAGTAGATAATTTTTCCTATTTGTGGTCTTCTCTTTTCCTCTTAAATCAGTCCCTTTAACATTTCTTGTAGCACTGGTTTCTTGGTGACAGACTCCTTTGACTTTTGCTTGTCTGGGAAACTTTTTATCTCTCCTTCCATTTTGAATGATAACCTTGCTGGGTAGAGTATTCTTGGCTGTAAGTTTTTTCCTTTTAGCACTTTAAATATATCGTGCCACTCTCTTCTAGCCTGTAAGGTTTCTGCTGAGAAGTCAGCTGATAGCCTTATGGGGTTTCCTTTGTATGTAACTTGTCTTTCTCTTGCGGCTTTTAGGATTCTCTCTTTATCTTTAATTCTGGACATTTTGATTATGATGTGTCTTGGTGTGGGCCTCTTTGGGTTTACCTTGTTTGGGGCTCTCTGTGATTCCTGTACCTGGATGTCTGTTTCCTTCCTTAGGTTAGGGAAGTTTTCATCTATTATTTCTTGAAATAGATTCTCTGCCCCTTTGTCTCGCTCTTCTCCTTCCGGAACACCTATAACATGGATGTTAGTGTGCTTGATGTTGTCCCAGAGGTCCCTTAGACTGTCCTCACTCTTTTTAATTCTTTTTTCTTTTACCTCTTCAGCTTGGGTAATTTCTTCTAGTCTTTTGTCCAGCTCGCAGATCCATTCTTCTGTATCCTCTACACTGCGTTTGACACCTTCCAGTGAATTTTTCATTTCCAGTATTGTGTTCTTCATTTCTGATTGGTTGTTTTTTATATCTTCCATTTCTTTGTTGACATTCTCACTGAGTTCATCTATTTTTCTCCCCAGATCAGTGAGCATCCTTAACACTCTTTGTTTGAACTCTCTGTCGGGTAGGTTGCTCATTTCTGTTTCACTTAGTTCCTTTTCTGGGGTTTTTTCCTGTTCCCTTACTTGGAATGTATTCCTCTGCCTCCTCATTTTGCCTCTTTCCCTGTGCTTGTGTCTCTGTATGAGGTAGGTCACCTACGTCTCCTGCTCTTGGATAGGTGACCTTATATAAGTGATGCCTTAGGAGGTCTGCCGTGTGCTTCCCTCAGTTCTTAATGTTCCAGGGGTGACCCCTATGTGGCCTACGTGTGTCCTTCTGTTGTGGCGTGCTTGCTATCCCTGTAGGTGCCTAGGGAGGCTGAGTTATGCTCCTGGCCAGCTGTTGTACTGTTCAGCTGCTTGTAGTTGTTGTGGGCCCTTCCGTCTCTTTAGTGGGTGTGGGGAGCCCCAGCACAGTTGGCTGCAAGTTCTAATACCACATTTGTGTTTCGTATTTCTTTTAAGTGAGTAGGCCCCCAGTGTGGCAGGTTGTTATGCTCGTGGGCTTACAATTGCTATAAGCCTCCAGCCTTTAGGTCTCTTGTCAGTTCTCTGAAGATTGCAGCTGGGTGGGGCTGGCCTCAGACATGGGAACACCCAATTGTTTCAGGCTTTGGAAGTTGGGGGAAAGCCCCATGTGGGTTTTGAGAAACACAAGTCTTGTGCAGCTGACAAGCCCCGCTGCCCACAGGTCCACACACACAGCCAATACAGTCCTGCCCCGTGTGTATACCCCGACCTCCTGAAGTGGACCCAGTCTCTCCATGGTGGGAGCCCCACACACTCCGCCACTGCCTCACACTCTCCACCCGCTCCTTGTGCACACCCTGCCCCACTGAAGTGGGCTCAGTTGCCAGGCTGCAGAGAATCAATTCACCAATCTATGCAGGCCCACAAGTTGCCTGAGGGCTTGTTGCTGGGTGGGGCCAGTCTCTAGGGTGGGCTGCCTGCCCTGGCTGAGCTGGATTAAATTGGTGCTCTAGTGGGTGCGGCAGACCCTGGGGTAGCAGGCCCCAGGGAGAACTCCAATGGCTTCTGTGTCAGCATGCCCACACCAGGCCACAACTATGGCCGCCGCCAATGTCCCAGTCCCTGGAGAGGTCGCACCTCTCACTGCAATGCTCTTGGAGCCTATCAGGTCAGTTTCTTTTCACCAAAGCACTGTGCACCTTTCTTTCTGGTAATTTTAGGTTGCTTTCTGAAATGGGTGAGTTTGCATGTGGGCCCTTTAAGAGCTGGTTTTAATTTCTTTGTGCACCAGCTTTTCTGGGGGTCTCCCCAATGTTTTAGTAGCAGGCAAAGTCAGATATTATGCCACTTGTCTCGATTGTGCTGGGTCCACAAAATGCCTACAGTGGGGGCACTCCCTGGCTCAGGGCCCCGCTCCTCCAGGGAAGGCTGCGTACCTTTGGGCTGTGCCCAGGCCGCCGTGAAGTGCTGCGGCTTGTGAAGGAGGTGTTTTTTCTCTCCAGAAGGGTGTTTTGCCTCTTCCACCTCAATTAGGATTGTCCTTTGTTGCAGGAGTTCCTCTTATCCAGTTTTCAGTTCTGTCTCAGGGGTAATTTTTCCACGAGTAGCTGTAAATTGGCTGTGTCCACGTGAGGAGGTGAGTTCAGAGTCTGCTTACGCCGCCATCTTGACTTTTCTCTCCAGAAACCATTTAGTCTTTCACAGTTAAGTATGGTGTTAAACTGTTGGCATTTTGTAGATGGCCTTTATCCAGTTAAGGAAGTTCCCTTCTGTGTCTGGCTTGTTAACTGTTTTTATCATGAAAGGGTGTTGAATTGTGTCAAATGCTTTTTCTCCATCTATTGAGATGATCACGTGCTTTTTGTTCTTTATTGTATTTATGTGGTATATCACATCCATTGATTTTTGTATGTTGAACAAACTTTGCACTTTTATGATAAATACCACTTAGTCATGGTGTATAATCCTTTTTTTTTTTTTTTGGTGAGGAAGATTGGCCCTGAGCAGACATCTGTTGCTGATCTTCCTCTCTTTGCTTGAGGAAGATTTTCCCTGTTCTAACATCTGTGCCATCTTCCTCTATTTTGTATGTGGGACGCTGCCACAGCATGGCTTGACAAGCGGTGTGTAGGTCCGTGCCCGGGATCCGAACCTGTGCACCCCAGGCCACTGAAGCAGAGGGCACGAACTCAACCTCTATGCCACTGGGTGGACCCCCTATAATCCTTTTTTTATGTTGCCGGATTTGGTTTGCTCTGGATTGTTGAGGATTTTGTATTTACACTGGTCCCTGACTTACGATGGTCTAACTTAATGATTTTTCTACTTCATAACAGTACAAAAGCAATATGCATTTAGTAGAAACCACACTTCAAATTTTGAATTTTGATTTTTTCCCAGGCTAGCAATATGCATTGCAGTACTCTCTCCTGATGCTGGGCAGTGGCAGCAAGCTGCAGCTCCCAGTCAGCCACGTGCTCACAAGGGTAAACAACTGATACATTTGCAACCATTCTGTTGCCTATACAACCCTTCTGTTTGTCACTTTCAGTACAGTATTCAATAAATTACATGAGCTATTCAACACTTTATTATAAAATAGACTTTGTGTTAGATGAGTTTGCCCAACTGTACGCTAATGTAAGTGTGCTGAGCATGTTTAAGGTACGCTAGGCTCAGCTACGATGTTTGGTAGGTTAGGTATATTAAGTGCATTTTCGACTTACGACATTTCAACCTACGATGGGTTTATTGGGACATAACCTCGTCATAAGTTGAGGAATATCTGTATATTTATAAGGGACATTGATCTTCCAGTTTCTTTCGTTTTGGTGTCATGGTAATATGATCCAATAGAATGAATTGAGAAGTGTTTCTTCATCTTCCATTTTTTGGAGGAGTTTGTGAGAGATTGATATTTTTCTGTAAACACTTTAACCAGTGAAGCCATCAGAACCTGGCCTTTTCAGAAACTTTTAAAAATTGCTAATTCAATCTTTTTTCTTATTATAAGTCTATTATGATTTTCTGTTTCTTCTAGAGTCAGTTTTCATAGTTTGTGTTTCTCCAGGAATTTGTCTATTTCATCTAGGTTATCCAATTTGTTAACATACAATTGGTTACAGCATTCCCTCTTAATACCTTTTAAAAAATTTCTGTAAATTTGGAAATGATATCTCTTCTTTCATTTCTGATTTTAGTAATTTTAATCTTCTCTCCCTTTTTCTTGGTCAGTCTAGCTAAAAGTTTGCCAATCTGTTGATGTTTTCATGAACAGATTTGGTTTTGTTGATTTTTTTAATTGCTTTTTTTCTATTACGTATTTCAGTTATTTCTGTTCTGATCTTTATTCCTTCCTTCCTTCTTCTTGCTTTGGTTTTAGTTTGCTCTTCTTTTTCTAGTTTTTTAAAGTGAAGGGCTGTATTATTGATTTGAGAATTTTCTTAATATAGGCATTTACAGCTGTAACTTTTCCTCTAAGCACTGAGTTAAGCAGCATTCACAAATTTTGGTAATGTTTGCTTTTGTTTTCATTCATCTCAAAGTATTTTCTAATTTACCTTGTGATTTTTTCTTTGACCCATTGTTTTTTTAAGGGGGTGTTGTTTAATTTCTACATATTTGTGAATTTCCCAAATTTCCTCCTGTTGTTGATTCTAATTTCATTCCATCGTGGTTGAAGAACATACTTTGTATGATTTAAATTCTTTTAAATTTATTGAGGCTTGATTATGACCTAACATATGGTCTGTCATGGAGAATGTTCCATGTACACCTGAGTGGAATGTGTATTCTGCTGTTGTTGGGTAATATTCTATAGATTTCTGTTAGATCTAGTTGTTTTATAAAGTTTTGCAGATCTTTGTTTTCTTCCTGATATTCTGCCTAGTTGTTCTAGCCATTATTGAAAGTGGGGTATTCAAGTCTCTTTTTTGTCAAGTTGTCCATTTCTCCATTCAATACTGTCTTTTTTTGCTTCATGTATTTTGAGGCTGTTTTTAAGTGCATGTATGTTTATAATTTTTATGTCTTCCTAATGAATTGCCCCTTTTATCATTATAATAATAATATCCTTCTTTGTCTCTAGTTTCACTTTTTTCTCTTAAAGTCTATTTTGTCTTATATTAATATAGCTGCTCCTGCTCTCTTTTTGTTTACTATTTGCATGGTATATCCTTTTTCATCTTTTACTTTCAACTTAGTTGTCTCTTGAATCTAAAGTGTGTCTCTGGTAGACCGCATATTGTGAGTTATTTTTCTTTTTATTCATTTTGCCAGTCTCTGTCCTTTGATTGGAGTGTTTAGTCCATTTGCATTTAATGTCATTACTGAAAAGGTTGGATTTATGTCTGCCATCTTGGTATTTGTTTTATGTCTTAGGTTTTATTCCTCCATTACTATTTTCTTTTTTAAAAATAGACATTTTCTAATATAACATTTTAATTTCCTCTTGTTTCTTTTACTATATTTTTTTTAGTTATTCTGTTATTAGTTGCTGTGGAGATTACGCTAAATAACTTTAAAAAACCTAGTTTGGATTAATACCAACTTGATTTCAATATTATGCAAAAGCTTTGTTCCATTATAGCTCCCTTCCTTCACCCCTTTTTTGTGCTAATATTGTTGTAAAAATTATAAAAATATATGTAGACATTGAGCATTTAAAAAATATTTTTAAACTTTGGTTTCCTTACTTGAAAAAAATGAGTATAATAATAGTTCTGATCTCAAAGTGTTATTGTTAGTACTAAATGACACAATTCTTGTGATGCTAACATAGCACAGTCCCTTGTCTGGATTCAGCAAAATGTTTTATCAAGTTGGTGAGGTATGTACCACTTTTTAAAATACCCTAAGTGAAGGGAGATTCCCTGCCTAACAGGGAGTTTTTTTCCATTGTTAAACAGCCTTGTTTTCACATTCTTATTCACATCCTTGTTTCCTTGTATTTTCTACGTGTTGATTCCAGACTAATCTGGAAAAATATAGATGAAGTTTTTCTGCCGCTTCTTCCTGGCAACCCTTCATTACCAGGCCTCTCTAAACACTAATGATATTCAGTTAATCAGCTCTTCCATAATGGACAGAGTTCTTGGACGTTTTCCTCTCCTGATTGTCTTCTTCTGTATTGATCACAATTTTCAATGTTTCCTGTGAATATGAAGCTTAAAACCGGTCGTATTACAAATATGATTTAAATAAGAACAATCAAAAGGTGCTTATCAGATTTTGTCGTCTCCCAACCCCATTTATAACTATATAAATAGATACTTGATAGAGCATGCTTCATTTTGTAACCCTTGAAACTCCATGTGCTTATTCTTTCTCTGTCCCCACTTTATTCCATCAGTTTAAAAAAACCCCCCAAAGACCTCAGAGAATATTGGAAATGTGTTCTGAGAACCTTGAAAGTTAATATACTAGGCATCCATATTAAAATAGGAGAGTTAATATTTCATTGAGGTGTAAAATTTATTAGTTCTCCTCCTACAGACATAACTCATATTAATTCTGTTTGAAAGTTATTACTATTCTCTCTCATGATTTTTTTAGACACAAAACATATCTCTACAATTTTCTTTTTAGCTGTGGAAAGCCACACTGAGAAGCTCCCAGTGCTCTCCCCTTTACAAATAGAAAAGATGTTTATAGTCAGGTATGTATTAGGAGTCAAAACTCATAGAACTTCACCTGCAAGTGGAACTTCACATCCTACCCTCCACTTAAACTCTCTCTACCACATCTTCTCCGTGGTTTATGGGAATCCTGGAATCCTGGAAATTCAATCAATATTGGTGAATTTCCCTACCTGGTTCCCAAGCTCTGAGAGACTTCAGTGGTCTCATGGTTTTATAAAAACGAAAGTAGATGCTCCTAACAATCACACACACTCAGAAAACAGTGAAGGAAGCCTGCTTTACCAGATAATGAATTTTTTCACCAGATTCTAACATCACTGAGACCAGGGACCAGTTTTGCGTTTCCAGAGATTGGACAAGTGTCTGGCCTAAAAAGGATATTTAAAAAATTATTGAATAAAATTGTTGACTAAACCAAGAATGAAAGACTGTGAGTAAAAAGCATAAAACCGAGGACACAAAAACAAATCTACTGCAACAGTTAGACTTGGCTAAGAATAAGGGAAGGAATATGAGAGACGATCTTTTATGAGATTGCAAAACATCACTTGAAGTGATGTTGTTCCACTCCCTTCTGTACTGTGATGTTACATTTGTGTACCTGGACTCTAATTCTCAGCCTCTACTAATGGACTTACTCAAAGTACAGCCTTTATCACTTTTGCAAATTGTTAGAGAGAATTGCTTTCTCCTCTAATTCTAGCAGGAATTCTTGCTATCTATTTTACATATTATCAAAGTAAGTTTGCTCTGTTTGCTCACATGGCACTCTCTTTCTCTCTCCCGTGATGAGTGTGGTTTTTTATGTGCTGCTTTCTTTGCTGTACTGCATTTGGGAGAGGTGTTTTGAACATTTGATAGGGAAAATGTCTTCCTGATTGGGATCCAAGCTGCAAAGGCATTCCTTTCTTTTTCTCGGAATTAATTCACGTTGAGTAAGCCACCGACGACTAGATTGCAGTGCATTGCAAACAACCCCCTAATCTCAATGGCTTAAAACAATAGATGCTACATGTCCATCCTTATTGACTGGGGACTCTGCTCTTTCTAATCAGTTAGAGATACAGGCTGACAGCGGCTACGTTTCAATATGTGCTTTCGTGATTAGGAAGGAAACATGGCAGATTGCACACTGACACTTAAAATTTTGGCTCTAAAGTATTGCATATCACTTCTCATATTTCATTAGCCAAAACCATTCACCTGGCTACACTTGATATAAAGGGGGAAGGCAGGCCCGGTGGCATAGTGGTTAAGTCCGCGTGCTCTGCTTCGGTGGCCGGGGGGTTCGCGGGTTTGGATCCCAGGCACGGACCTGTGCGCCACTCAGCAAGCCATGCTGTGGCAGTGTCCCATATACAAATAGAGGAAGATTGGCACAGATGTTAGCTCAGCGACAATCTTCCTCAAGCAAAAAGAGGACTGGCAACAGATGTTAGCTCAGGGCCATCTTCCTCACCAAAAAAAAAAAAAAGAAAGACGGAAGGAACTAGAATCCACCATATGTCCAGAAGTGGAGAGAACCAGACATAGCAAAAATTACAACTTCCTTAGCAGATATGAGATCTAAAGCCTAGTGAGGGTAAGCAACATACTTAAGATCATTGAATCTTATTAATTAACTCAGCAACAATGACAAGGCAGGATCTTGAATGAAAATTCATCATGGTGCAACTCACTACTTCTTTACTGAAATGGGCCTGATAAAGGATCAGGGCCAAATAAGCACATGCTTCTTGAATGGGGATCTGAAGGAGAGCAAGAGCAACCTGAAACAATGGTTTAAAGACGCAGTGATGCACGTATTCAAATAACATGCTATAACTGTGGCTTGCTGGGAAACAATTAGCAGACAGACTGGCTTGCACACAATATCTAGAAATGAGTGGATCTTTCTGAGCAAAACTTTGAACTGTTCATAATACTCAAAGGGAGAAGCCAAGACACAACATGAGCTGGAAAAAGCAGGTAGAGTGAACCATCACAGAATTATTCTTGTATGAGTACCAGACATGGAATGATTCTTGGTCATGCCCCTTCCTTCCACGGCCCCCACAGTCCCTCCATAGTAATCGTGAACAGTGGCATTTTCCCTCAGGAAGAAGAATCACAATGATTCTCTTTAACATGTTGTCAGGAGCACATATTCCTCATAACAATAAAGCATTAGAAAATATAATGTGAAATGAGTGTAACCTTAATTAAAATGCTCTCCTGTTGCTAATTCTATAGTCGAAATGCAAAATTAATAGCATTTTTTTTTGTCACTGTTAATGATCTTTGGAATCTTTCCAAAGATTTTTTTTTTTGGTACTCACTGATGATGATGAATCAGATTAGACTTGCTAAAGTAGAAATGTTTACACTTCCTAAGAAGCCTCATGTTTCCCTCAATATTGGATGTGACATACTTGCCCTGTAATATATTCAGGTGGAATTGAATTCAAACTTGAAATGTGTTTACTCTTACATTCATTACAAAAGCTTTAAAGAAGTTTGGCATCCACGAGTGCATTTTCATCTCACTGAAATGGAGAAAAAGTATTCCAAAAAAATGTTACCTCTTCTGCTTGATTTGAAATCACACCTTTCAGAAGATCAGTTTAAGTTTATATTATCAGTGGACCTTTCTCAAAAATAGCCAGTTGAATTTTGCTATGAATTAAGTCTTTCTAATTTACTTACTTTCTGATTACTATTTTTACTTGAGCCTAAGTGTTTAATTTTTAAGTGTTTATAGAAACTGGAGAAATTTTTAATGGTATAGAGATTATTTAGATAATTGGAGACATTTAAAATTGTAATATACTCAAGTATATCATTTGTATCACACTAGTATTTAAAATGCTCTGACATCTTGCTGATTTTTCTAACAAAGTTAAACTGAATAATATTTATATCCGTACATTCAAGTTTAGACAAGAAATAGTGGGAGGTCTGCTTTCCTTTTGTCTGAAAATTTCTGTGCTTATTTTCTTTATTTGTTAATACAACATGTACTTTACTTCAGATGAAGCAATTTTGTAATAATTATTTGTAAAATGATTCCAGTGATTTATTTCAGAGTTCACAGCATCAATTTTCTTCACTCTTTCAAGAGCAGTTTTGAACACTCTTTTAGTTATCTATTGCTGTGCTACAAACCACCCTAAACCAACAATCGTTTTATTACTCATGATTCTCTGGATGAGGGATTCAGCAGAGCTCAGTGGGGATGGCTTGTCTCTGTTTCACCTGGTGTTGGCTGGGGTTGTTCAACTGGGGCTGAAGGATCCAAGATGGCCTAGCTCATCTCTGGGATGTTGCTGCTAAATGTTGGCAGGGCATCTCAGTTCTTTTCCAAGTGTCTTGCCCCACTTCACGTGGTCTTCCATCTTTAGCTGAATTGGCTGAATTTCTTTACATGGAAGGTGGATTTTGAAGGAACAAAAACAAAAGTTGCAAGACGTTTTAAGACATAGCTCACAATTGCACAAGGTCACTCCCACCATATTCTACTGTCAAGCAAGCTGTGAGGATATCTTAGATCCACGGAGAGTGGAAATAGACTCGTTGGAGGAGGAGTGACATAGTCACATTGCAAAGGGGCACATGGGAAAGGAGGGGTTGTTGTAGCCATTTTGGGAAACAGTATACTACAAATACAAATGAATGGGTTACATTTCTAAGGTTACTACTATATGCTCCTTTGTCCAATTATAACCTGGCAGTTTACTGTATGAAAGTCTATCTTCTTATTTCCATTGGGAGCTATTGAATGTCTTATGGCTCAGTAATTGAAGTGAATAGTTCATCATCCTCTCTTTCAAATCTTTGGCAGTTTTATGTGATTTGGAGTATGCTTCACAAAATGGATGAGTGTGGGGACACCATTAGCAGTATCAGAGACAGTCATTCTTCAAATATGTCTTGAGTACCCTGTATTGTTCAGTACAATTCCAGGCATTAGATATATGTACAAATAAAGATGAATGAGAGATAGTTTTTATTTCATAGTGTTTGACTTATTGGTTAACTTTTCACTCCCTTGAATTGATTCTATGCATTCATAGCCTTGTCATAGGGTTATAAGGGTCATAGGAGTATATTTCCCTGCCCCTCTGAGTTTGGGTTTGTCCACATGACTTGCTCTTGCTAAAAGGATGTTAGCAGATGTGATGAAAGCAGTAGCACAAAGTGTGCTTGTGCAGTGGGGCTTGATTTATTTATTTCTCTTCCATTACCATGAGTAGAAACTGGGCCTCAGAAGTAGTACACATACAGACCTAAGCAAGAAGCCAAGCCCAGCTGGTCCCACAGCTTGAAGCAGAGCTGGCCAGTAGAGCCAGTCTAGATCAGCCAACTACCAGGTGACCCACAGAGCTGTGAGAAACGTGGTTATTGTATGCCTTTGAGATTTTGTAGTTCTTTTTTACATAAAAAAGCTCTTTGAAACAAGTAATATGCTATCTTGTAGGGAAGAAAGACACATAAACAGACAGTTGTGCTGTAATGCAGTACATGCAGCAGAAGAGATCTCCATAGAAGGGCACGTACTCTATTTTTCTCTGGCTATGTGTGGGTTTTAATGGGGCATGAGGAAGGTATTCTAGAAGGAGGTGACACAAAGGTGAGTCTTAAAGAGTAGAAGAAGGGATATGTAAGAGTTTGCCAGGGAGGAGAAAATATTACAAGCCAAAGTCCAGTGTGAGCAAAGACATTGGGGTGAGCTCCAGCATGATGTGAAGAAAACTATAAAAGCAGTTTATTGTTCCTGGAAGTTTAGTAAGTGAGAGAGTCCTGGTTTACCAAGAGACTCAAAGCCTTAAATTGGCTTTGCAATGGATTCTAATTCTAAGAGATTTCTAGGCTGATTAAAAACTAGGATTGACTTGGACTTTGTTACTCTGGCTAAACATTTTAGAGTACATGCTCTACTAATATCAATATGAGCACAGTTTTGTTGTTTCTGCCTTTACAAGTAACGAAATTACATTTCAGTCAAAGATAATTGCACAGCCAAAAAAAGCACAGATGGTAATTGTAGACATGACTTAAAAGAGGAAAATGGTCAATTGAAAATTAACAAGAAGTAATATTACACTGCCTGGTATTTTCCTTCTTGCAAAGTAGCTTTTTAAAAAGAGCATATAAATAAATTATATTAGATATCATAATGAAGTTATTCCAATGGGGAATAATTTTTAGAACTATGGGTAATGTGTTTGTTTCATAAGTATAATTTTCATATGATTCTTTTTTTCAAAGCCAGCCTTTATGCAGAGCTATAATTTAGAAAGTGATTCCTATTTTAATCTGAATTTTAGAACTGAAGGGGTCTTTCAACATCTTTTATTGCTAATTTAGACCTTAGTTAATTTTCTGGCCCTGCCCTTTACTAGCTATGAGAACTTGGGCAAGTTTCTAACCCTCTCTGAACCTCAGTGTCCTTATCAGTAAAATGGGGGAATAATTCTTACTATACATGAAGCCCTTGCAGTGATTAAATGAGATCTTACAGCATGCTGTGTGACAGTTGGCAAATACCCAATAAATGTTAGCTACTGTTATTTTCTTTTTTTTTCAGCCCTGAGCTGACATCCATGCCAATCCTCCTCTTTTAACTAAGGAAGATTGCCCTGGGCTAACATCTGTGTCCATCTTCCTCCACTTGAAATGGGACGCCGCCACAGCATGGCTTGACAAGCGGTGCATCGGTGCGCACCCGGGATCCGAAGCCGGGCCGCCAGCAGCGGAGCGCGCGCACTTAACCGCTGCGCCACGGGGCCGGCCCCCAGCTACTGTTATTTTCATAACAGTAATAACATAGTTAATAATTACTCTTGTTACTTAATCTTATGGTTGAAGAAACAGGAGGCTGGAGAGGTTAAAGGACTTGGGCAAAGAGGTGTGCTTAGCAGCTCCAGAACCTGAAAGGGATCTTGGGCACTGACAGCCGCACCGGTGCCTTTCCCTCAACAGGGCTGCCCTCACACCGACTTTTCAAGAAGTTCGTGATGAAAGTGAAGAGAGATTTTGGACACCACTGCACTGGTGAGACTGCCTTTAAACAGGAAGGACAGGAATTGCTAAATGTAAATACCAAAAGAGTGGGTAGTTGTCCTCAAATATGTATATCATCAAACAAACATAGGAATTCAAATAATTGCATTATTATTAAAGTTTTCTTTCTGGGATTTCTCCATTTATGATAAGCAATTTCAGTTGTAGTTTCACAGCTTTTGGTCAAATTCCAACAAAACAGGTAGAAAATTTTCACATAAAACTATCGGACCACTTACTAAAGTTAAACAAAAAGGCTGCTATTTAAAGACTATAGCTGTTGGCACTTTGTTTTATCCAAATGGCTGCACATAGCCCTCCTTCAATTTCATTATAAAGGTAAAATTAGAAAAGCTAAACATCAGATCTTATAAAGAAATATAATTTGATTTAATGTCATTAGAAGCCAGTGCAAAATAGAGGAGAATGTGGAGCTGGCTTAACCGCTTCCATGCTGAATAAAACATCAGCCCTTAAACCATTCACCTAACATGCTCCCAGCTGTACCTGTTGATGCTCTCTTTTACTCATTAGCTCAGTCATTTCATGGTATGCCATTTTAGGGACACATATGTTTCCTATTAGCAATAATGAATTAATGGGGAACGTGTGGTAATATGATAGCAAAATTCAGTAAAAATTCTATTTGAACTTAATTCTGTGGGATATGAATATAACCCACGAAGGAGTACTCTGATCTACAGTGAAGAATAATTTGCCTCCTGCTCTGGTTTGCAATTAATGAAAAGTCCTCAGGAAATCCCAATTTCTGATTAAAGAGAGTTGATTATGATTAATGTATCCAAATTAACTGCCAAAAAGGAAGCCACCTCATAATTATCGACATTGTTCCTTCAATTTTAAATTCCTAAGGCTACTCATATCTATGCCCTTTTCTCTAATCCTTAAAGATGTATATTTGGTTTTTAACTTTTGATTAGCAAGACAACGATTGTCCTTTGTTTTTGCATGTAGAAAATATTCAAGGTCTTATGACTTTTCACCCTTCTCTATCTTTGTAAAAATTGTATCACTCGTGTTTCCAGCAAGTTGCCATAAACCCAGAATGTCAACTTTAAATGCACTTGGTCTAACCTTACAAGCACTGCCTCACTCCAGAGTACTTACTGTTAGCCATTGTGCTGTGGTGTCTTCCATGGCACTTGGTTGAACTTTTGGGGAACAAAAGACATATTTCCAGGCAGATATGCCATGGAGGGCTACTAATTTCATTTTTCAGTCTAGTTCCCTAAATAAGTAAGTAAATAAGTCAGTCAATTCTTGCAGCCAAGTTTTTGTAACATTATACGTTTTTGCATTTTTCAAGGTCTTTGCAAATATTTTTGTGAGAAATTTAGAAATGTTACATCAAGATCTGTTAACTGGATGCCATTTTAAACTGGAAGTCCCCTGAGTACAGTGTTTATCTTAGAAGGTATCTGCTTCTGTTGAAATCACATATATATTTTAAAAGCAATAAGAGGTTATTATAATTTGTAAGCTAGAGTAGTTAGGAGTTAGTCAAAAGAATTAATATTTACTTCTCCAAATAACTCAATTGGCTTACAGAATAATTTTTCTCCTACAGGAATTTTTTCCAATACTTCAGTTATATTTTTGTGTTAATATTTTCATGAGTTACCTAGGATTACAGTAGAAAATTTGAAAACACAGATAAACAAAACGAAAATTCAATCAAAATTTCATTATCTAGGCAAAGCACTGTTAACAATTTGGCACTTGTCACATATGCTTTTGTATTTTAAAAAATGCATGCATGTATCTTTTATTCTAAAATAGGATTATAACGTTGCTTCGTAAGACTACATTTTAAAATTTAACAGTATGTATTAGATTTTTTCATAGCAATTAAAATTATATATATATTTATTTTAGTGGCTGTATAGTAGCTTGTTGCATAAAAGTACCATTATCTGGGTTGATTTTGTTGTTTTTGCAATTATAAGTAGAATTGAAAAGGACATCAATGTAGCTAAACTTTCATGTAATTAAGTAATTATTTCCTTAGGAAATGTTTCCAAAATTGAATTTCTAGGTTACAACATGTGCTTGTGAAATATTTGTAATGCAAAATGCTTTTGAAAAAGGATATTCCAATGTGTACTGCCAACAGTAGTATATGCAAGTCTCTGTTTCTTAATAGCCTCACTAATAATAGAGATTATTTCAAGTATTGGACAATTTTATAGGTTTGACATCTCATTGTTGTTTTAATTATTATTCATTTGATTTCAGGTTTTAAAAAAGTATATCAATCATTTATATTTTTTCTCTAAATTTCCTTTGACTTTATTTTTCCATTGTAGTATTTATCATTCTGTTATTATTTTGCAAGAGATCTTTGCTTTCCTCTTGTCTTTTCTAAATATTATACATACATTTTAAGTTTGTTTATTTTTTGAACCTCTGTTTCTGCCACCAGTATTTAAAAATAGTCATATACTCAAATCTACCAACTATTCCCAGTTATTTTCAAATTCCATTATTCACAAATGTACTTCCAAACTCAGTTTTATCTACTTCATTCTAAAACTCAACCCAAAACATGGTGCAGAGTATGCAACTTGCAAATGTAAGCAGCAGAAAGATGCTGCCCTTCAAAGCACTGAGAAGTGGTACAGATGAGAAAGTGTGCAGGGAAAGGTGTCATTTCTTTGTAATTGCATGACCTTTACAGAACACATTTCAAGGACAGGAAATCTTAAAATTTTAGCATTAGTCAGTTGATGAAAATGGTAAACTTAAATGTAAACTCTGAGCACTCATAACTAGAGAAACTCAAAAGTTATGTCATTTGAAATAGAAGATCTGACACCAGAAATCATTAAATGGAAATTGTATAGTATGCAAGCAGTGTGGCACATCAAGGAAGAGCATTAGGGGAAGAGAGCAGATCTGCACAGGAACAGGCTAGAAGCATAATACTTAACTGTTCTTGGCAGGTTTTTCGCCCATTCCCTGAAGTGCGCCTGTTAAAAAATTAACAACAGGCCTACAGAATATAATATGTTAAACCCACTGTATTTATAATAATGTTTATATTTACTAGCTCATAAACTATATCATTTTTATTCAAGAACAAATATCCAGTGATTCTTAACTAATTGTTTTATCTTCATTAATCCTGACAAAGAATCCTTCAGTATTGTCATACTGTAAATACCTAAGAGCACCCTACCTGTTATTAGAACCTGGATTTTGGTGCCCAGAGTTGGCTAAATCAGTAAGAAGCACCAATTACAGAAAGGTGACTGGATGAAGTATATTCTTGCCTGTGTGTGCTGTATATGGTAGAAGCACGAAATTAAGTACCTCAGGAAGAAATGTAAACCATATTTCATGCATGTTTATTTACTTCTTTATTTTCCATATTATGATTTGGAGATGCATCATTAAGATATTCCTAAAATGCTGAAAACTGTCAGAAACAGCTAATGTATACCCTGAAGACATGACTTTGTCACCCAACAAGGTGCTTGCTGTTCTGTCCCCAGAATTACCATTATTTCTAAAATTTTAGAACTCAATCTAGTAGTGATGATGACTTCTCAAGAAAAAAAATGGATAGTCATACATAAATAAGTTATTCTACTGGAATTAATGAGATGATAATGAATAATTGGTAATTTCAAAGTCTACTTTGTAATATAGTCACTGAATCTGTGTTACATCTGTTACCAAAAAAACTAGAAATAGCTACTTAATGTAGTCACCTGTTTTCTCCGTTTTTCTCGTTTTGTTTGGAGAGGGAAAATGTCAGTGAATAAGCCTCTGTAGCCTCTCAACAAGTCACTGTCACCCATCCTTATTGAAGAGGAAATGCAGGAAGCTCTCTTTGCCTTAGTTTCTTCATCTGTAAAAATGAGAACAATAATACCAACCTTATAGGATTGTAATAAGGATGATAGTGCTTGTAAAGGTGACTGACACTTAGTAAGTATCAACAGCAGTAGTTATTATTGTCCTCATCATCATTGTCATTGCCTTTACCTGGGTTTTTCATAAAGCAGACCTGAAACAAAGAGTTGAGGGGCAGTGTGTGACCCTGGAGATCCAGATGAGAGTGACAGGGAAGGAAGCAGAAGGAAGAGGCGATGCAAGGATGCCCTATCAAGTTGGCCATAGCTATAGGTGATTGGTTTCTTGATCCTGCAGGACCACCTAGGAAGCAGTATAAACTATGCCTTGGGGTCCCCTGTAGGCAGGGGAGGAGAGAGAGAGCATCTGTCTACTGGCTTCTATTCTTGATTGGTTAATGTGTGGCCCCATGGAATGTTATTAACTCCCATGTACTTCCAGAAAGTATGAATATGGGCGTCAGGCACATTTCAATGGGATCCCACCCAGCAAAGCCCTGGTAAGGAGGGTTTTTTTTTTGTTTTTAATCTACATACAGTATAGACCTGAGACCAGGATCTGTCAGGAGGCACCTGTAGGAAGTTGGACAGAGTTTATACAGGACTGTCACTGCCCAAGGGCTGCACTAAGAGCCAGACAAGGCCAAGAGAATTCTCCACAGTGCCTAGGAGGTAGTTGATATAATTATCAGCGTCATCATCATATTTTAGCCATCCCCTACCTCTAATTAACAGAATCTACCATTATTTACAAAAAGAATCACAGTGGGTGAATGGCCAAATTGGCTTAGGTCAATTTTGAACACTCCTTTAAACAAAACAAATCACTTTCAATTGAATACCCTTCTTTGCCCTTATAAACATCTGGATAGTCCTGTCCATTCTCACTTCTCAAGTTGGCTTTCTTATCTGTCCTTTCTTCTGCTGTCTCAGAGCCACCATTTTGGTGCTAGAATCTATGATGTCATACCTCTAAGATTTTTATCCTGCTTGAGTTCTATCTTTGCCCATAGTGCCTCTTAGATAGTCGGTTCTAGGTACTGTCCCTTAATTGCATTTTCTAGAATACAGATTGCATCCTGTTAGCCTACTGCTCCAAACTCCACCTCTGGGTAAACAAAATATAAGACTATCCACAGTCTGGCCTTAAACTGCTCACCAGCCTATTTGGCTCTTCTGGTTAAGCAATGGAATATACCCTTTGTTATCTGCGTTATTTTTGAACTTTCCCAAAATAAAGCTCTGGTGTATGCTCTTCCATCTGTCACATGACCTCTGGTGTTTTGAGGAGCTAAATCTTAACTTGTCTCTTCTCAGGACACCTAAGATCTTGCCTTGTTCACAAAATATCTATAGTTTTTCACAGGCTGACTTTTGTTCTCCAGTCTATAAAGATCTATAAACTGCTCAGAGCACTTATCATTGGTACCATTTATTTAGCCATCACAGACATACTGATTTATGGCATATGTTCTGATATTATCTGAGCTATTACTTTAATAGCTGCTATTATATTGAAAGTTAATGAATTTAGGTCTTTTGTTCTTCATGGGCAAGGCCTGTGACTTACTTTCCTTAGTGACTCCCACAACATAACACAGTGCCTGTGTGTCAAATTTGATATTTCTGATGTCAGTGGGTTTCAGGCTTTCTCAGCCTTGACACTATTGATATTTTGTGCTGGATAATTCTTTGTTGTTGAAGGTTGTCCTGTGCATTACAGGTGGTTAGCAGTACCCCTGGCCTCTATGAAATCCAGTAGCACCACCTCCCCCCGACCCCCCAGTTTATGATAGCCTAGAATATCTCCAGACATTGCCAGAGGTCCCTGGGGACGGGGGGGAGGGATTCATCCCTCATTGAGAACCAGTAAGTTACATGAAAAAATAGTGAAATTCAGCATTTAATGAAGATTTGGTTCAAGAGAAGCAGTATTTATTCCTTTTAGATGTGGGTTGACTGTACTTCTCTTAGACTTTATCAGGGTGCAGGTGCCTTTTCTGTCTTTAATCCTCCACACAAAGTTGAATGGTTGTCATTTCTATGCTTTTCCCAGGTTCTCTTTCTCTCTGGATCACCTAAGTTTTCTTCATCAAGCTATATTTCATCCTAATTGAAAATTCCTATCACCTACAGAAGGCTGTTCACTAGCAGCTGTTGTTAGAAGTAGATTGGAAGGGAATATAAAACCAATGTCTAGTAGTAAGTGTTAGATTATCTGTCATCCCTCGCATCTAATCAATTACCAGGTTCTAGCTGTTTTATTTCCTAAATATCTTTGCATCTTTTGACTTAACTCCATCCTTGTGCCATTGCTCTATTTCAGTCCACCATCATATCTCACTGAGATTGTTGCCCTGCTGGTTGGCTCTGGTACTTCTGTATGGGAGCAATAATCAGGTATGCTCTGTCAGGAAAGAAGAGGTATCTGGGGGACTTGTCCTAAAGCTGCATTTTCTTGAAATTTTATTTATACTTTCTTAGAGGTAAAAAAAATGAAAATGTTTTCCAAAGATGTTTTTACTAAAAATTTATCAAGAAAAATGTCAATTGTCCGTATAAAAGATTATTATTAGTAGTAGTAATAACACAGATAATAACAGTAGTAGCTTTATTTGAGGTGGATAGTGGGAATGAGGGGTTGATGGAAATCAGCTAAACTCCTTAGTGTCACTATGGCTACCCAGCCTTCCAGCTGCCATTCGGGTGTCCACATCCACTTCGTCATCCGTTCCCCACTCCTCAGTTCTGGGCTTATGGAAGGTTTAGGGGGATTTGGAGTAATAAGGCCATTTTTCCTGGGAGACACATATGCGCGCACACACATACACACACACACAAGTGAAAGTAGATATTCATCACACAGCTTTAAATTTGTATCTTATTACCGGATGCAGTGACCTGTGGTTCTCTGAATTTTTTATGACTTCTATAATATATTTTAAATAGCCCTGTTTTATGCAGTTGATCTTTGTGTGTTAACATGTTAATATTTTAAATGGAAATATTTAAAAGTATGTCCCAACTTTTCTGAAAACGTTTGGCATTTTTTTATTTTAAAAATATTCACTCGTATACTGTTAGCATGGGATGTGCTTGTAGGAAATGGATGCACTACATAGGTTGTTAGAGATATTTTTCTATGAAGATATGTCGTTGCCTATCTTTTGACATCTCTGAAATCATGATGTGCCTCTATCTCTGTTTTCTTCCATCTGCCCTTTCTATGATTGTTGGTCAACCCTTCCAGGCTGTTTTAGCCATGGTGCCCCCAGAAGCAGAGCTTCATATGAGAGCTTGCATATAGGCAGTTTATTTTGGGAAGTGATCTCAAGAAACAGTCCTAGGGACTGAGAGGAGTGAAACAGGGGAAGAGAGAAAGCCTGTCTAAAGGTGCTTCATTGATCTAATCACCTCTGTGGGCGACTGGAGCTTAATCCTCCTGGAGATCCTGAGGAGCTGTGTCAGATGAACCACAGACCTCATCAGCTGATACGTGACAGAGGGGAGTGTTTATCCACTAGTTTCCTCCTTTCTTCATTGGTCAAGGATTGCCCTGATGGTGTTGGTCCCTCACACCTCAGGTTTGTGCATGAGTCAGAATGGCTTAGAGAGTTCTTAAAGGAGTCCCATGAGGTGGCAGCAGAGAAGCCCCAGAGATGGAAATGAGAGATACAAGAGGCAGCTGAAGATTGGCTGTCAGCTTACAAATGCATGCAGCTGATTGTACAGCAATGACTGGAGTAAAAAGATGGATTGTGAGAAGGTGAGATAGGGCCCAATCGGTATCCATTACACCAGCTTTAGCCACCATCATGACCTTCATAATGTCAAAGGAGTAAACAGGTTTACCGTTGTCATTCACACTTGGAAAGCACTTACTTAACTGTAGCTTGTTGATGATCCCTAAGGGGAAAAATATTGGCTATACTGTTTGCCCACAGTAGGGAATTTATAAATGTATGTAAATATTTAATTTAATACGATATGTTTGTTAGGTAATCAGGGCTAATAATCTGGCATTGTTTGGAGCTTTACTAAGTGAGGAATGCAATAGTATAGGGAACTTCCCCAAACAGGAAAAAATAGAAGTAGAGAATTTCACTCTTTGTAGTAGGTCAGGAAAGACCATTGCTCTTGCTGTAACAATGAGACATTGACTAAAGTAAAATGTTATATTTTTCTTTAAAACTATGAAAGAACTGTGGAAGCAAAAATGTCTAAATGCGATCAAGTACAGAGAAGGCTGACCCCTCTTAAGTGGGCCGAGAATGGAAGCTTCTTTCACTGAGCATATTTATTGCATCTGGGTGCCCAGGCAGTCAGAGGAACATGCTTGACATAGGCAGAGAAACTGCTGGGAGGAGGAAAAATCCAGCCAGGCTTTTATTAGCTGCACATGGCCTGGCATGGTGGCTTGGAATCTGGAAGAGCCCCAGACACAGGAAGAGTCCCTGCAAAATGGTGATATGATTAAGTTTTTTTTTCTCTGTTTAAAATACTTCAACTCAAACTCCAACACTTAGATTATAATGTTCTTTTATATTTGACCCCTTCTTACCTCTCCATGTCCACATTCACTCTTCTTACCTCAACCATAATGAATTAAGTCTAGAAGAGATGTGTTCTATGCCACATACACAGTGGACTGCCCAACTCAAGGGAGGGCCACATGGGCTGTGAATGTCAGAGATTCTCCCCAGAGATGCAAACGCAGCAGCCCTGACTTTAGATTTTTGCTCTATGTGGTGCCAATGACTTCTCTTCATCTGAAGCTCATCACCCTTCTTTGCCTGGTCAATTTGTATTTATATTTTAGGGTGACTGACAAGTCATTTCTCTCAGGAAATTTTTACCCCTTAAAATTAGGATTAAATATTCCTCTATGTGTTTCTACATACCCCGGATGTCCCCATCATAGTCCTTAGCACATCGCCTGTATAATTGCTTGCTCATCATGTTTTTTCTACCAGCTCTTAAGCTCTTTAAGTATAGGAAAGATATCTGTCTAATCACTGTTGTGAAGAGATTAGCATAGTACCTGAAGAACTTAGTATAGTACCTGACAAATCTTAGGGGATCAATAAATACTTTCTAAATGAATGTTTGAATGAATCTTGTGATCACATTTGCTACACTGCAGTTCATAGATGAAATAATATAATAGGTTACAGAGATTTACATACTGTACAAGTTTCCCCCAGTAGTCACGTTTTAAATTCTTATGATAAAATAATAATATAGGATCATAGACAATTAGAGCTAAGAGTTTAGAAATCAATGAGGATAACATTAGGGTTCTACAGAAGGGAAACAACCCCGCCTTTCCAAAGTTAATGCATTGTTAAGGTTATACTCTGACAGAAATAGTTCTAGAGTCCAAATTTTCTGGTTCCTAGTTTAACGGTCTTGAACTACGATTTGTATCAGGGTGTATTTCCAGTTTCCAGAAAGAAGTAGGACCCACAGTAGCTTATTGCCTCCTCCTTCAGATCAGAGACTGCACAGAACTGGAGGCAGAAGAACAACATGGCAGAAAATATGAGGATAGCAATTCTTTTCATTTTCGTACTAGAGAAAACTTGCTTTAATACTGTTTTGCACCTGAAGTTTCTGGAATATCTCTAGCTGAGAGAATCAAAAAAGATGGTTTGCCAAAGTCAGGGAAGTTTCAAAACAGTATATCAGCTGCTAAAATCTTTCCGTTTTGTTGTTATCAGTTAATAGTAAAATAGTAAAGTGTTCGTCCTACATTATTTTCACTTCCTCTTCCAGAAATTTTACCTCCCTCCTTCCCCCTCACCGTTCCTTCCTTCCTTCCTTCTTTCCCTTCCACCTTCCTTCCTTCACTCCCACCTTCCTTCCTCCCTCCCTCCCTCCCTCCTTCCTTCCCTCCTTCCTTCCTTCCTTCCTTCCTTCTTTCCTTCCTCTCTTTCTTTCTTATTTTACTCATAGTTACCTTCACACATTTTCCGTAACAGTGAGTTAGGTCCATGGGTTGTTTCCTAGTTTTAAAATTATTACTTAATATAGTTTTTGTTAAAAGGCTGCTCTGTGGACTCCTTTTATCCTAAGAAGCTGCTAGAGTGTCTTCTGGAGAGAATGTAACCTAAAGTAAAATTTCCCTTACTGTGTCTAAACATGTTCTTCTCCAAAATTTTTGATGTGTATTTCTATCAATAAGAAATATTTGAGCGGGCTGGCTGGAGTTCGCACGTTTGGATCCCGGGTGCAGACCTACACACTGCTCATCAAGTCATGCTGTGGTGGTGTCCCATATACAAAATAGAGGAAGAAATTGGGTACAGATGTTAGCTCAGCTATGATCTTCCCCAAGCAAAAAACAAAAAAGAAATATTTGAGCAAACATGCACCCTGCAATATAAATATGTTTGTTTATACGTTAGTAACGTGTGCCTTGTAAGTCTAGATATTAAATATTAATAAAGCTTGATTGCTGACTTTTGGATAAATGTTAGAAGTTCTGATATGTTCTTCACATACCTCCATGGCCCCTCTTGCATACCGTCTGGGGTGTATGTACCCTACTTTGGAACCCACTGGCAGGAAAACAACTCTGATTTATTTATAAGCTGGTGTACTTTCACCACTAACAGTTTAGTTAATTTTTCTGCCAAGAATACTGTGTCTAGAAAGATAAGGAGAAGTCCCACATAATGTCCTGTTTTCATTTCTTTATTGCCTATTAAAATACTTGATATAACTTAGATGATTCTAGCATTGAGGTGAAGTTACATAGAGGATTTGGGTAAAATTTCGTCTCACCATTCTGAGTTGCTTCAAAATAAACTCACAATTTTTCTTAAACATCCATGAACCAATTAGAAATGGTAGAACTTTTTAAATGTTCGTAACAGTGTTGTAGAACCTCTGCTCCTATTAATACCATTAGGAGTTGCAGCAACATGCAGTCTTGCTTGATAGACACATTTTTGTGGCAGGGAGGGCTGGAAATATTCCAGCATAATGATTTTCAGATACGTAGCATCCATCACTCAAGAATTCTAAAAAAAAAACCAGAGCGATACAAAAGGATAGTTACTACAACATGTTTCAGATTTTAAAGACAATTGCCTGAGACCTCAGACTTTCCTTTCTCATTCAGCACACACAATAAAAATAATGCTCCATATTGGGTAAACATTTTGTGCTTTATGTAGAACATGATTATTCATTGTTTCGTTTGATGTTTATACTGATTCATGGGGTAGATAGTACATTCCTGAGAGTTATTGCTATCCGGCCACTATAGGGATCATCAGGATGCTGCCGAATCACTGTTTGGTCACCTGGTGCCCTTGAGAGGTGGGAGGCTTCCTCACTGAGGCTTCAGCCAGGGGAATTGGTGGCTAGAGAGGAGTGTGAGGTTCTATACTTTTTGGGTTTAGGTAACATTAGGGGAGAGGAGGGTGGGAGAATTGCAGAAAGATAAATAGGTCCTCCCTATATCTGAACAGTTGCCATAAGAGTGCTAGACATAGGGCCCGGAAGGGCCCAGCCCAACGTAGCTAGGAATTATTATCTCATTTTTTTTCTCTTGAAAGAATTGATAAAGAGGAGATAATTGGCTTAAAGTTCATCCAGTAAATCTGGGTGAAACATGGTAAGTCTAGATCACTAGTGCTCTGAGCATGCCTTTCTTTAAAAAAATTTTTGTTTTCTGGACCTTTAATGATTTATTTGCCTATTTATGTAAATAGGGTTTTCATAATGTTAATTATAATCATGAAAAAATTCTTAACATGAAACTATTCTTTGTAACTCAGTTATAATAAATTTTATTATTATCTGTAAGTTTGGGGGCTCAGCTGATTCTCCATTCTGAGGACCAAAGAGTTGAAAGGAAACTTATACTATTGTTTCTTTGAGCTCTCTTAGACTCTGGTTCTACCTATTTGCCTATCCAGTTCTTAAAACTCTTTTGGGATGAAAACTCTGTGCAGCTTTGCTCAATAATCTTTTTGCATTTTATAACAATAGAATGTAAATTTAAATGTACCAATTTGGCAAAGTTTCTTCATTGGAACGATGACGTTATAATATATAACAAATAATATTAGAGTGTGGAATTGAATAGGAAAGTCTTACATTACCAAAAACTCAAGATAGTGTGCTTAGCTGGCATCCTAACTTGCCTGCCTTTGCAAAGGTAGAAGCTTCTCCAGAATAAAATTCGTAATAAATGATCTACCTCAAACACAGCTGCAAGTGCATTTGGATCACTAGAAAAATCATTTGGTAAGATGAATTTAGAGTTGCTTTAATCCTTAAGGAGGTCTTCTAATCTTTAGTAATAATCTCTTTAGTATTTTCTACATCATCATCCAGAATATTTATTTACCTTATATGTGTGTTTCTTTATTAGGTAGATGAAATAATTTAAATTCTTTCTTCATTACTTATAGGAATGTATAGCATTGAATTTTTTTCAGGAGGCATAAAATGTCTGTCAGCTCTTTTAATGAGCTTTATTTATTATCCAGTGATGGTGATTAGAATATATAGTAAGTGCTGGTCCACGTCATAGATATGAGAATTATGTTAAAGGGAGAGTCTCCTGGTAGAATGATCTGGGAAGAAGCTGAATTTTAGCAGAATCTTGAAAGGTTGTCAGTGTTTTCTTAAGTCAGAATTTGATGGGCACCAACTTCAAGCGAAAGCATGAAAATGAGAAAGAATAGGTGAATCAGAGATAACAAGCAGTGTCTTTTTCTCTTCTAAACAATATGTTAAACTTAAAATAGGCCTAAGTATCTGACTCTAGTTTTCTAACCACACTCTCACAAAGTTCCTTTGTGTTCTCATTCCAAACTATTCATTATGTAAACTATCACTCTTAATCCTTAAGGGAAGAAAATATGAATAGTCCCATTATTAGGGACAGTCGTGGGGCTGCCACAAAGCCCCACAAGTCTGTGTTCCTATGCAAACCTGGAAACTATTCCCATTGGAGGAAAATGTCCATTTCGACTTAACCCCCTTCTGGCTTTATTGGTGCGACAACTTTTTGAGCTGCCTAGTCATTTGGTTGTAAATACTGGCTTAAGTGTTTTCAGATATCATCCCTATGAGCTAAAGTGCACGTTACATTTTACAAGCTATTTTTTTCTATACAGTACCATATAATTATGCTAAAGTTCTACAATTATTTCTTTTGACAGGGGATCCTGAAACTGTTGAATATAATATATTATATTTCCCTTTGACAGAAATTGTTATTTTTGATCACAAATACATTTCCATTATTAAAAATATAAAAGGAACCAGATTTATTGGCTGGATTTTATTGGGGAAATGTGAAAACAGCAGTTTTACACTGTGCTGGTTCATGGGGTAGATAGTACATTCCTGAGAGTTATTGCTATCCTCCCACCATAGGGATCCTCAGGATGCCGCTGAATCACTGCGTGGTCGCCGGGTGCCCTTGAGGTGGGAGGCTTCTTCACTGAGGCTTCAATCAGGGGAATTGGTAGTTAGAGAAGAGTTTGAGGTTCTACACTTTTTGGTTTAGGTAACATTAGGGGAGAGGAAGGTGGGAGGATTGCAGAAAGATAAATAGGTCCTCCTGTATCTGAACAGCTGCCATAAGAGTGCTAGGCATAGGGCCTGTGAGAGAGCCCAGCCCAAGGAAGCCTTTTCCTTTTTGTTTAATGTGTGGCCTACCCATAGGCAGGTCCTTGAGGTGGCATGTCTCATTTCATCGCTCATGAAGTGTGGTTTGTTAGTACTAACTAACTTATATGATTGTGATGTGGATTAAGCAGAAAGAATTTTTGCCATCTTTGGTAAACCGTATACAACATTGGTCTTCTGTAAATGCAAAGCATCTTGATTTGGTTTCATCTATGTCATCTATTTTGCTATTGCTTTATGACTACATTGAAAATAGATGCCTGGGTAAGGAGGATGGTGAGGAGCAAATGAGGAGAACCTTTGATTCTATTTTCCAGGCCCCAACCTGAAGAATAAGAAAGGTTTTGGTAATTGTGGTCCACTTTCCTTTTGGTTTGAAGTCCAGATCTGAAGAACAATGTCTCCAGTGGGTTTTTATGGTATTTATTTAGGGTCAAGGTGACCTTGCTCTCAGATGGCTTCTGACATATTCCATTTGACACTGCTTCCTCTGCTTAGCAATCTTTCACCTGCCAAGAAAAGCTCTGCCTCTACACCAAAGCAGGACCTTGAGTTTGAAACTGAGGGGATGACAGCCGGCAGCTGCTATCCAGACAAGCCAATTGTCTGCTTTGCAGAAGCTTGTCAGGAACCCTGATGACTAAGGACTGGTCTGGAAACAACTGGCAGTGGGCATGGGCTGATTATAGGAGTCACATCTTTGGATGATTTCAATGACTTTGAAGTTCCCCACAAGTATGATTTTTCCTTCATCAGAGCAAAACAAGTCAAAAGATATGAGCAAAGCACATGTGATTAATACTCAGAAAGCAAAACAGGTTAATGGGTAAAACACTCCTGGAAAAAAAAGCTCTTTATCTTTTATAGCACATAACATTTTCCACTTGGCAAATTGTGTTCCTTTAAAAATAGCATGGAATCATGTGTTATGAAATGAGAAAAAAGAGAAGAAAGTACTCTAGCATGCTTTCAGAATGTATTGAAATTTACTTGTATGCTGAATCTGCAAATAGTTGGTTTTTACTAATGAAAAGTCGTTATAATTGTTTGTCCTAACAATTTTTTTTTAAATAAAGAAAGCTATTTCTAAAAGAAATTCAAATAAAATTTTGGCAAGAAGCAATTACTCCACCTTATTGTTCTATTTCTAAGAATTGATTGTTTTCTGTTAGAATAATGTCAACACAAATACCTTTAGGACTTTGTCAGTCCTTTCCTGCCATCTCTGTAACAATATGTTTTCAATGCCTTTTTTAGTTATCATGACAGTAAATTTTAATAGAGTTAAAAAGCTTTTCATTATGAGAAATTTTAAACATAAAGTAGAGAGAGCAGTAGATGAATCTGCATCACCCAACTTCAGCGTTCTCCACTCATGGTCAACCTGTTTTCATCTATAGTCATCCCTTCCGCCTGTCTCTATTGACTGTTTTGAAACAATCACCAGGCATAATATTATTTACTCTGTATCTATTTCAGTATATATCTATAAAAGATAAAGACTGTTGAAAAATACATCCACAATATAATCATCATACTTAAAATATTAATTATATTCTAAATGTCAAATAGCCCTTCAGTGTAAATTTCTCCAATTGTCTTGTAATTTTTTTTATTTTATTGAGGTCATAATAGTTTATAACGTGGTGAAATTTCAGGTCTACATTACTATTTATCATTCACCATATATATGTGCCCCTTTACCCCTTTCATCCCCCCCAACCTCCTTCCCCTCTGATAACCACTAATCTGTTCTCTTTGTCCATGTTTTTGTTTATCTTCCACATATGATTGAAATGATGCAGTGTTTGTCTTTTAATGTCTGGGTTATTTTGCTTAACATAATACCCTCAAGGTCCATCCATGTTGTTGCAAATGGGACAATTTTGTCTTTTTTATGGCTGAGTAGTATTCCATTGTATATGTATATACACCACATCTTCTTTATCCATTCATCACTTGGTGGGCACTTGGGTTGATTCCACATCTTAGCTATTGTGAATAATACTGCAATGAACATAGGGGTGCATAAGTCTCTCTGAATTGTTGATTTCAAGTTCTTTGGATAAATACCCGGTTGTGGGATAGCTGGGTTGTATGATATTTCTGTTTTTAATTTTTTGAGAAATCTCCGTACTGTTTCCCATAGTGGCTGCACCAGTTTGCATTCCCACCAGCAGTGTATGAGGGTTCCCTTTTCTCCACATCCTCTTCAACATTTGTTAATTTTTGTCTTGGAGATTATAGCCATTCTAAAAGGTGTAAGGTGATATCTCATTGTAGTTTGATTTGCGTTTCCCTGTTGATTAGTGATGTTGAGCATCTTTTCATGTGCCTATTGGCCATCTGTATATCTTCTTTGGAAAAATGTCTGTTCATATCCTCTGCTCATTTTTTCATTGGGATGTGTCTTTTTTTGTTGTAGAGTTGTATGAGTTCTTTATAAATTTTGGAGATTAACCCCTTGTCAGATATATTATTTGCAAATATTTTCTCCAGTTGGTGGGTTATCTTTTCTTTTTGTTCCTGATTTCCTTTGCGTTGCAGAAGCTCTTTAGTCTGATGTAGTCCCATTTGTTTATTTTTTCTTTTGTTTCCCTTGCCTGAGTAGACACGGTATTCGAAAAAATGCTGCTAAGACTGATGTCAAAGAGTGTACTGCCTATATTTTTTTCTAGGAGTTTTATAGTTTCAAGTTTTACGTTCAAGTCTTTAATCCATTTTGAGTTAATTTTTGTGAAGATAATGGTCTACTTTCTTTCTTTTGCCTGTGGCTGTCTAGTTTTCTGAATACCATTTATTGAAGAGACTTTCCTGTCTCCATTATATGTTCTTAGCTTTTTTGTTGAAGATTAGCTGTCCGTAGATGTGTGGTTTTATTTCTGGGCTTTCAGTTCTGTTCCATTGGTCTGTATGTCTGTTTTTGTACCCATACAATGCTGTTTTGATTACTATAGCTTTGTAGTATATTTTGAAGTCAGGTATTGTGATGCCTCCAGCTTTGTTCTTTTTTCTCAGGATTGCTTTAGCTATTCGGGGTCTTTTGTTATTCCATGTGAATTTTAGTATTCTTTGTTCTATTTCCATGCAGAATGTCATTGGGATTCTGATTGGGATTGCATTGAATCTGTAGATTGTTTTAGGTAGTATGGATGTTTTAACTATGTTTATTCTTCCAATCTAAGTGCATGGAATATCTTTCCATTTCTTTATGTCATCATCGATTTCTTTCAATAATGTCTTATAGTTTTCAGTGTATACGTCTTTCAACTCCTTGGTTAAATTTATTCCTAGATATTTTATTCTTTTTGTTGCAATTGTAAATGAGATTGTATTCTTGAGTTCTGTTTCTGTTGGTTCATTATTATAGAATGCAACTGATTTTTATAAGTTGATTTTGTACCCTGCAACTTTGCTGTAGTTGTTGATTATTTCTTTTAGTTTTCTGATGGATTCTTTATGGTTTTCTATATATAGAATCATATCGTCTGCAAACAGAGTTTCGCTTCTTCCTTACCATTTTGGATACCTTTTATTTCTTTTTCTTGCCTAATTGCTCTAGCCCAAACCTCCAGTACTATGTTGAATAAGAGTGGTGAGAGTGGGCATCCTTGTCTTGTTCCTGTTCTCAGAGGGATGGCTTTCAGTTTTTCCCCATTGAGTATGATGTTGGCTGTGGATTTGTCATATATGGCCTTTATTATGTTGAGATACTTTCCTTCTATACCCATTTTGTTGAGACTTTTTATCATAAATGGATGTTGGATCTTGTCAAATGCCTTCTCTGCATCTACTGAGATGATCGTGTGGTTTTTATTCCTCATTTTGTTAATGTGGTGTATCACATTGATTTGTGAATGTTGAACCATCCCTGCGTCCTTGGTATAAATTCCACTTGATCATGGTGTATGATCCTTTTAATGTATTGCTGTCTTCAGTTTGCCATTATTTTGTTGAGGATTTTTTCATCCATGTTCATCAGTGATTTTGGCCTGTAATTTTCCTTCTTTGTGTAGTCTTTGCCTGGCTTTGAGATCAGAGTGATGTTGACCTTTTAGAATGAGTTAGGAAGTGTTCTGTCTTCTTCAGTTTGTTGGAATAGTTTGAGAAGGATAGGTATTAGATGTTCTTTGAATGTTTGGTAGAATTTCCAGAGAAGCCATCTGGTCCTGGACTTGTATTTTTTGGCAGGTTTTTCATTACTGTTTCAATCTCTTTATTTGTGATTGGTCTATTCGTATTCTCTATTTCTTCTTGATTCAGTTTTGGGAGGTTGTATGAGTCTAAGAACTTGTCCATTTCTTCTAGATTGTCCAATTTGTTGGCATATACTTTTTCATAGTATTCTCTTATAATCCTTTGTACTTCTGTGGTATCTGTTGTAATTTCTCCTCTTTCATTTCTAATTTTATTTATTTGAGCCTTCCCTCTTTTTTTCTTAGTGAGTCTGGCTAAGGGTTTGTCGATTTTGTTTATCTTCTGAAAGAACCAGCTCTTAGTCTTGTTGATCCTTTCCACTGTTTTTTTGGTTTCTTTCTTTCCTTTTTTTTTTTTTTTGGTGAGGAAGATTGGCCCTGAGCTAACATCTGTTGCCAATCTTCCTCTTTTTGCTTGAGGAAGATAGTCCCTGAGCTAACATCTGTGCCAGTCTTCCTCTACTTTGTATATGGCATGCTGCCACAGCATGACTTGATGAGTGGTGCATAGGTCCGTGCCCAGGATCTGAATGCACAAACACTGGGCCACCAAAGCAGAGTGCATGAACTTAAGCACTACACCACTGGGATGGCCCCAGTTTTTTTGGTTTCTATTTCATTTATTTCTGCTCTAGTTTTTTTATTTCCCTCCTTCTGCTGACTTTGTTCTTCTTTTTCTAGTTCTGTTAGGTGTAGTTTAAGATTACTTATTTGAGATTTTTCTTATTCATTAAGGTGGGCCTGTATTGCTATGAATTTACCTCTAGGGCCACTTTTGCTGCTTCCCATATGAGTTGATATGATGTATTTTCATTTTTATTTGTCTCCACATATTTTTTGATTTATCCTTTAATTTCCTCATTGATCCATTGGTTGTTCAGTAGCATGTTGTTTACTCTCCACATATTTGTCATTTTCTCAACTTTTTTCTTGTAGTTGATTTCTAGTTTCATAGCATTGTGGTTGGAAATGATGCTTGATATGATTTCAGTCTTCTTAAATTTATTGAGGCTTGCCTTGTTTCCAACATATGGTCTGTCTTTGAGAATGATCCATGTGCACTTGTGAAGAAAGTGTATTCTGCTATTTTTGGATGGAGTGTTCTATATATATATATATTAAGTCCATCTGGTCTAGTTTTTGATTTAATTCCCCTATTTCCTTGTTGAATTTCTGTCTGGATGATCTGTCCATTGAATTAAGTGTGGTGTTGAGGTCCTCTACTATTATTGTGTTGCTGTTAATTTCTCCCTTTAAGTCTGTTAATAGTTGCTTTATGTACTTCAGTAGTCCTGTATTAGGTGCATATATATTCATAAGTGTTATGTCCTCTTGGTGGACTGTCCCTTTTGTCATTATATACTGCCCCTCTTTATGTCTCATTGCCTTTTTTTAATCTTGAAGTCTACTTTGTCTGATGTAGCTATGGCCACACTTGCTTTCTTTTGTTTGCTGTTATCTTGGAGTATCATCTTCCATCCCTTCACTATGAGCCTGTGTTTGTCTTTAGAGCTGAGATGTGTTTCTTGGAGGCAGCACATTGTTGGGTCTTGTGTTTTAATCTATCCAGCCATTCTGTGTCTTTTGACTGGAGAGTTCAATCCATTTACATTTAGAGTGATTATCAATATATGAGGGCTTAGTGCTGCCATTTTATCTCTTGTTTTCCAGTACTTCCCCTGTTTCTCCTCCCTTGTATTTCTGACTGCTATTTCAGTTTGGTGATTTTCTATGATGGTTTTCTTAGTTTTCTCTTTGTTTATCATTTGTGTCTCTGTTCTGATTTTTTGTTTAGTGGTTACCATGAAGGTTTGTATAAAAGATCTCGTAGATGAGATAATCCTTTTCTGATAGCCTCTTACCTCCTTAGCCTGTGCAGGTTCCATCCCTTACCTCTTCCCTGTCTAAGTTTCTGTTATCACAACTTATTCTGTTTTGTGTTGTGAGTTTGTGATTAAAATGAAGTGATTATAGTTATATTTGATGCTTTCCTTCCCTTTATCTTTAATGTTATACTGAAGTGTTTGCTAACCTGTTCTGAAAAGGGCTGCAATTTTCTGATTTTATCTGTCTATTTACCTGTTTGCTTAAGGCTTTGGAAACCTTTTCTTTTTTTTCAGGTATAAGGACCTTTTTGCTCATTTCTTGTAGGGGATGTCTTGTGATGAACTCCCTCAGCTTTTGTTTATCTGGGAAAGGTTTTATTTCTCCATTGTATCTGAAGGATAGTTTTGCTGGATAGAATATTCTCTGTTGAAAGTTTTTGTTTTTCAGTATTTTGAATATATATCATTCCACTCTCTCCTAGCCTATAAGGTTTCTGCTGAGAAATCCGCTGAAAGCCTGATAGGGGTTCCTTTGTAGGTTATTTTCTTCTACCTTGCTGCCCTTTGTATTTTTTCTTTGTCATTGACTTTTGCCATTTTTACTAATATGCCTTGGAGAAGGTCTTTTTACATTGATGTAATTAGGAGTTCTGTTGGCTTCATTTACATGTGTTCCAGCTACTTCCCCAGGTTTGGGAAGTTCTCAGCTATTATTTCTTTGAACAAGCTCTCTGTTCCTTTCTCCCTGACTTCACCCTCTGAAATACCTGTACTCCTTATGTTGCATTTCCTAATTGAGTCGGATATGTCTTGGAGAATTTCCTCATTTCTTTTTAGTCTTAGTTCTCTTTCCTCCTCCACCTGAAGCATTTCTATATTTCTGTCCTCTAAATTGCTAATTCTGTCCTCCATAATGTCAGCTCCATTTTTTAAGGATTCTAGATTGTTTTTTTAAATCTCATTCATTATGCTCCTCATCTCCAGCGTTTTTTTTTTTTTTAGAGTTTCACTCTCTTTTGTGAAGAATTTCCTCTGCTCATTAATTTTATTCCTGAGTTCATTGCACTGTCTTTGAGTTTTCTTGTAACTCATTGAGTTCTTTATGATAACTGTTTTGAATTCTCTGTCATTTAGACTGTAAATTTCTGTGACTTGATTGCTTTCTGGACATCTGTTATTTTCCTTCTGGTCTGATTGTTAATGTATTTCTTTATGCTGTTTGATTGCATGGACCTTTGCTGGTGCATAGTGGTAGTATCTGGTGGCAGATTCCATGTGCCACCACTTGGGTGGGGGGCAGGAGCTGTGTTTTCTGAGCTTGCTGTGTCTGCTAGAAGTTGTTGCTGTCCATTGGAAGCTGTGCCAACAGGGCCCATCCATGTTTGCCTACTGGCCACTGCTGCTTTGCACATGCAGGCACAGGTGCTCTGATGGGGCTCCCCTGCCCTGGCCGACTAGCCGAGCTGGTGCGCCAGGTGGGATGAGGGGGTGGGGATACTTTCTTTCCTGCCCGTGCTCCTGCTCTGAACTCACTGGTGGCCCACCTGGGCTGCTTGGCTTGGTGGAGGCGTCCCTGTGGTGACTGAGCTGCCTCAGTGTAAAGTGTTCCCACAGGCTAGGAAGCAACTCTGATAGCAAAAGCCTTTTTGTAGAGGGCTGCCTTTTCTCCTGTCTCATCTCAGAGTTGTGTGCCAGCTGCTGTGTGAGGTCCTGCACCCTAGATCACTGCCTGTGGGGAGGGGGAGGAGATCTGCTTACCTCCTTCCACTGCTTCCCAGGGGACCCAGTACCCCCACCATCAGGCATATGGCTGCACGGATCTCTCAGACTATTGTGTTGTGTGGATGTCTTCTGTTGGGTAATGAATGTCCTTTTTGTTGTATCTTAACAAGGAGAGACTAAGGGAACAGCTCACTCTGCCATGATGCTGACGTCACTCCCTCTTGTCTTGTAATTTTTTGTTGGTGTGTTTGAGTCAATATTCAGACAAGACCTACCCACTGTATTTGTGGAGATGCACATTGGCACGTGCCTTAAATGTTGCTTGTGCTCTCTCTATCTCTTTCTTTTTCCATTAGAGTTTATTTTTTGAAGACACTAGATTGCTTTGTCCTTTGGAGTATGCTGCATTCTAGATAATGTTAATTGTATCCCTGTTGGATCACATAGTAAATTCCTCTGTCTCCTATAATTCCTGAAAATTTTTAGTCATATCTAGAGGCTTGATTCAATTCAAGTTTGATTTTCTGACGAGAGTACTTCAGAGATGGTATTGTATACTTAACATCACACAAAGGAGGCACATAATTCTGATGGTTTCTCTCTGTGTTATTTTCAGCATTGATAATCATTTCTTAGACTCATTATAGATGGGTAATCTTCTAATTCTGTCAGTTCTTCTTCATTTCTGGATAGGTATTGAAGGTAGACACAATGACATTTCCAACCATTTGGATGTGTGAAGTCTGAGAAAAAAATAGAAATCAATGATGACTTCAAGGATTGGGCCTGAGCAACTGGAAAAATGGGGTTGCCATCATCTGAGATGGGAAAGGTTGCAGCTTGAGCAAGTTTTATGGAGAATGAGAGTGGAGTCTGGAGTTTAGTTTTGGACTTGTTGGTGACTATTAGACATCTGTATCAGTCAGCATTCAAGCAGAGAAGCAGAAACAATGTATTCATATATATATATATTCAAATATATTTTGTATACATATAAATATATTCACATATATACATATATAAATTTATATTCAAATCCATCTAACAAATCCCTTTATATATCTCTGTCTCTGTCTATACTGGATATGTATCCAGTAAAATGAGGTATATTCTTCTTCATTTCTGGATATGTACTGAAGGTAGACATGTAAGATAGAGATATACAAGTCCCTTCATATATCTCATTATACTGAATATATATCCTGTATATATAGAGATAGATAGAAATATATGAAGGGACTTATCAGAGCGATTTGACCGTACACAATTGTAGGAACTGTTTAAATAGTCTCTATAAGCTGTTGTCTTTGTATGTTATAATGAAGCTCAAAGTCCACAGGGCAGGCAGTTGGGAAGGAAAGAAGGATGCAGACTGGGGGAGAGCAAGAACAGCATATACTGGAATACATAAGCAATGTCAGTTCTTGATGCCTTTGACTTTGATGGTAAGGATCTCCTGAAGGAGCCAGGGCCCTTTGTCAGAGAGGTAAAAACACACACTTGGCCCTGGGATCAAAAAAGCTAAAGGATATTTCAGGAGAAAGTGGAGCAATTGCAGGTCTGACCTCTGCCTCACGCCAATGAGGAGAACCAGCAAATAATTGAAAATAGGTGGGAATTACAAAATTATTTCTGCTTTACTTTTGTCCTCCAAATCTTTTATGACAATTTCTTGAGACCCAACCTAATGAAAACCATATAGGAAAGGACTTCTGGGAAATGTAGTTTAGTCTAGCCGAGTCGTATGTGACAAAACCACCACACATAAATGTTCAATGTTCAATAGTTAGTTGGGTATGTGAGTTTGGAGTTTGGGAAAAATGAATGTGGGAGTTGTTAGTATATATATGGTTTTTAAAGGCTTGAGACTGAATGCAATCACCAAGGGAGTGAGAGTAGGAAGAGAAGGAGTAGGTCTAAGGACTTAGGTCCAGTGCTTTCCAATTTGGGGGAAATTGGGGAGAAGAGGAAGTATGAGAATAAGCACTGAGAAACATGATGAGTGGTGTAGTGGAAAATCAGGAGAGTAGGGTATCCTGGTAGCTTTGTGAAGAAAGTGTATCAAGGAGGGAGGAGAGACTAGTTGCATCAAATCCTGCTGATAGAATGATTATGATGGAGACTGAGCACTGATTTTCTGCTGATCCAAGGAGAGTATATAGAGACATCCAAGACTGATCAAGTGGATCCAAGTGGTTACTTCCACCTTAAGAGGTTGAGCAGAAGAGGAAGAAGCCTGAGAAGGTGTAGCAAGTGAGATAAGAGGAAAACCAGATGTGTGGTGTCAAACAAGTCAAGAGAAGAAAGTGATTCAAGAAGAAATGGCAGTGAAGAAATACACATAACTATGGTGTGCTGGTTTTGATTCCCCTGAAAACAGAGCCTAAGACAAGAACTTGGATGCAGGTTGTTTATTTTTAGGAGGTGGTCCCAAGAATATTGATGGAGTGAGGAGAAAGATAAGAAATGGGGAAGAATCTATAAAATGTGTTATTGAACTGGGTTATCATTCCAGGGCTCCATGTAGAAGGTTCTTTAGGATTTTCCCTCCAGAGAAATGGAGACTAGCTAGAATTTTGCCCTGGTTAGTTAAGAATTGTCACCAGATGGTGTATCACTTTGCTAGAGCTGCTCATAACAAAGTACCACAGACTAGGTGGCTTAACCAACAGAAATTTATTTTTTTGCGGTTCTGGAGGGTAGAAATCTGAGATCAAGGTGTTGGCAGCATTAATTCCTCTGGGGGCCATGAGGGAAGGATCTGTACAAGCCTCTCTCCTTGGTTTATAGATGGCCATCTTCTCCCTGTGTCCTCACTTTGTCTTCCCTTTGTACCTGTCTGTGTCTAAATTTTCTCTTTTTGTAAAGACACCGGTCATATTAGATTAGGGCCCATCCTAATGACTTCATTTTAACTTAGTTACCTTTGTAAAGATCTGGTTTCCAAATACAGTCACATTCTGAGGTACTGAGGGTTAGGACTTCAACATAAGAATTTTTGGGTGGACACAATTCAGCCCATAACCGGTGATGTTAACCTTCCCATCTTTCTAGGATACCTTATGCTAGGGCAGAGCAAATTTATGTGGATTAGTGAAAGCCCTCTTTAAGAATATCTGAGTGACTCAGTAGGGGCTTGAGGTAGAATTCTGTGAGGGTGTGTGAGAATTGTTCACCACAACTGCAGGTGAATAAAAGCAGGCCAAGGGGATATGGTGCAAGGTACCCAGAACATCTACAAGATGTACTGGCATTACTTTAAGTCATGATCACTAACCTGAAGTGGACTCTTACTGCCTGGCAAAGTTGGCTAAAAATTGTACATTTTGTCATCAAGTCACTTTCTACCTCTGCTGAGCATGTGTCTCATATCTTCTGTTCTCTCTTCTAACCTCCAACACTTCTTTCTCCAGCTTTAATGCCAATTGGTGAACACTGCTACCAATTTCACTGAGAAGATCAAGCAATCCAAGAAGAATTTCACAAGTTCCTCCACTCTTTGTCATGATGCCCACGTACTCTAACTTCTCTCCTGTTAAATGGATGTCTGTGCTGCTAGCTAAGGCCAGCCCATCCACCGTCTCCCATCACCTCTTCCTAGTCAAAGATATTTCTTTAGTCCCTCATACCCTCACCCTCACTTCTTTGACGTTAGTTTTTCCTTGACTATTTAACCTATCCCATCAGCATACAACAAGCTATTATTTCCCTTGAGTTCAACTTCCCCACCCTGCTATCATCTCATCTTTCTCTCTTTTTACAGCAAACCTGCTTGGAATTGTTGTCTAGACTTTCTGTGTCCAATTTCTCCCCAATAGGCTCTTTTGACTCTTTGCCAATCAGGCGTTCACCAGCCCATCTGTAGTCTCCAGTCCACCAGTGCGAGTTGCTGAATCCTTGTTCAGTGCTCACCCCTCGTTTCTCTTGATGTATCTGTAGTATCTGATGTACTCAGGACTCTCCTACCGAACACTTTCCTCTCTTTGATTTCAGGTGACCACACTCACCTGTTCTCCTCCAACCTGAGTGGCTGCTGTCTCTCAGTCTCCGTTGCTCATTCCTCATTATCTTCCCAAACTTACATTCAGCCTAATCCTTTCTCCCAAACTCCAGACTCATAATTGTATCTCCACTTGGATAAATAATACGCATCTCAAACTTATGTTTAAAATGGAGATTCAGATAATTCCCCACAAAACATTCTCTTTTGCAGTTTTTTCCATTTTAGTAAACCTTCTTAGTTTCTGATGTGGGAAACTTTAACTCTCACTTTCTCTCACACCCCACAATGCAATCTTTCAGCAAATCCTGTCAATTCTACCTCTAAAAATATGTCTAGAATCCTTACCACCACTTCTTACCATTTCCATAGTACCGTGCTTTCTATGCCGCCGTCATCTCTTTCGTGGATTATTGTAGTAGTACCCTTGTGATCTCCCTGCTTTTGCATTCACCCCTTTACAGCTTATTCACAACAAAGCAGATGGAGTGATTCTGTTGAATACAGACCAGATCCAATCTCTCTACTGCTTAAAGTCTTCCAGTGGCTTCTCATCTCACTTAGAATAAAAAGCAAGAAGTACTTACTATGGCCTGTCCCTCAGTTTCCTCACTGACCTCATCTCTTATATCCTCTTTCCATCTTGCTCCACCCTTTCCACAGTGGCATTCTTACTTTTGTTTAAACATATCAGTCACATTTAAGCCTCAGGGCCTTTGCACTTGCTTTTTTTTTTTTTAACTCCCCTCTGCCTGCAATTATTTTTCCCTATATAAGGGAAAATCTTCCTTCAGGCCTTTGCTCTAATGTCACCTTTCAGAAAGGCCTTTCCTGATTTTCCTGTCTAACATTTCAAGGCCCCTTCCCATACTTCTTATTCCTCTTTTCTACTTTATATTTCCTCTTAACTCTTATTGATACTGGCTCAAGACAAGGTTGACATGAGGGAATTCATATTGTAGAAAAGAAACCATATTGTAACTTTGGATGACCTCTGACTAACTCTGGACTTTTTGGCCCCTCCAAGCTGCTATAAGTTGATAACTTTGTTCTTTTGAGTTCCTTAGGAATGTGATGACCCCCGGGGCAGAGAGTCTATGCTGATAGCCATCATCAGTGACAGCTGAAAGATCAGGGTATAGGACATTGCTCCAGTCTCTGATGCATATCAAGTAAAACAAAGGACTGCCAGGAACAAAGACCAGATGGATGCCCCTACCCTGAGACCAGATGCCTCCACCCAGTAATCAGATGGGTGCCCACACCACTTGGAGACCAGCCTTCTATATAACTGGCCTGTAATCTTTGGTCTGGAAGATGGGTTTTTTTGGACATTAGTTGGCCATCTTCCCTCTTGCTAGCAAGCTGTAATAAGAAGTCCTTTCTTTCCTACCATCTTGCCTCTTGACTATTGGTATGTCTTATGACGGGCAGATGAACCCCCTTTTTGGGGGGTAACATTATCATTTTCTAGTACAACATATATTTTGCTTATTTATATTGCTTATTTTTGGTTTTCTATTAGAGTGCAAACTCCATGAGGGCAGGAGTATTTGTCTATTTTTTCATCTCTGCATCCCCAGCACTTAGACCAAGGCTTGCAGGTAGTGAATAATCTATATTTGTTAACAAATGTGTGAAGATGATGGTCACCTATGTCAAATACTGCTGAGAGGTAGAGTAATGTGAGGGCTTAGATTTTGTAAGATAATTGTTGTAGGTGACTTTGGCAAGATCATCTAGAGTGGTATGGTGGAGAAAATGCCAGTTGGAATGGGTTGAGGAAATAGAGGTCATGAATTACCAACTCTTTGATTATCTGTGCAGGGAAGAGAGAAATAGTGCTGTAGCTGTAGGAGGCATGGTTCAAGGAAGATAGACCATAGTAATGCATATTGGAATGCCACTGGGTATGTTTCCACAGATGGGGAGAAGTTGATGATGCAGCACGAAGAAGGCTGAAGTCTGTGTAGGCAAGAGAAGGCACAAGTATTGAGGAAACCTTTAGATAGAGAATGGAGACTTTATCAGTTGTAATAAAAGAGAGCAGGATATTTAGTAGACATGGCAGGAAAGTTGATAGATTTTTGTAGTGCCTTAGTAAAATAGTTCTCCTTCAATTGTCTCTTTTTCTCAATTTTGAGGAAAACTCATCAGAGCTGAGATGAGAGTTCTGGGCTGGATGTTTAGACCGCACTTGTGAGAGGACTTGGATTATGGAGAAAGAGAAGAGCTGTGTGGAAAGCAGGCTGATGGAATGATGTTGTGACTGTCCCCTTTAGCTAGTTCACAGATGTATATTGAGTGCCTGTTATTTGCAAGGCATCTCACTAGAAGGGTGGAGTAACTGGAGGGTACAGGCAAAGTAGTCATCACAAAACTGTTATTTGGACTTACCTTCTGTTTTCTCTGTATCTCAGTTAATTCAGTTGTAGGCAGCTACAATTATTTGAGGTTCTAAGTCCCTATTTATTTTATTTCCTAGATCATCAAAAGAAAAGTGGGTTAAGTTGGCCGAACATGCCTGCCATATCTACCATCTGTCTGCCAATCCCTGAATCCCAAGATAAATACCAGTCTCTCACTGTGCTTTCATGTGTATAGATCTGGCATTGTACTGAGCCTCAGAATCCTGGAGAAAATGGCAGGTAAATACAGAACAGAGAAGAGCATCTCATCCTCATGTTTTTGCAACATTTGCTTTAATTCTTTCATTAACTTTCTCATATTCTTTACAGGAAAATAAATAGAAAAGAGCAATTTCAAACCAAGGCTTCCAAAGTAACAGGACATAATATACATACATAAATGATTCCATTTTTGTGTAACTTACTGTCCTTTCACAGATTTTAACATGTGGTCATTTCAAATAGTTTGTTGATTTGGCGCATAGCTAGACACTGGGAACCAGGTTAATAAGGCAAATTCTACTGATGAAAATAATTATTTTTTTGCATTTTAAAATAGAAAAAAGAGAAATTTACGTGATTCAAGCCAAAAGTTCTCTTGTTCTGAGTGATACACTTTTCCTGACCTGTTGACTCATAAGTCAAGTCAATACGCTCAATTTTATTATTTTTACTGTGATGTGGGAAAAAAAAAGCCCAAATGGGAAAAGGAATGTCCTTAAGAATTTAATTAACACAAGTTCAGGGGACTGGGAGGCCAGATAAATAAATCAAGACATGGGCTTTGAACCATGCCAGTTGAGCATTTGCTGGGTCACTTAACGTGAATTAGCAACATTTTTAGGGTCAAATAATATATTTGGGAGTTAAAATTTATGGAATTTTAGATTGCTGCCTGGCCTTGGTTTCTTTTTGTGAAAAATGTGGAAATCCACAAATTAGAGAATAAATAGTAGATACCCTTTGCCAAATGGTAAGAGAAAATGATTGAGAGATTAGGTTTTATAAAGAAGGAAAAAAAGTAAGAGTTAAAAAGTAGAATGTAAGCAGGGAAAGGATTGCAATATCTTTGAAAGAACTTTCACAACAATTAAGAAAAAAGATATGCTAATAAAAAATTGGCAAGGAAAAAGAATAAACAATAAAGCTGAATTATCAATGGCTAATTTTGAAAAAATAATGATCATAATCTCTAATCTTACTATATGAACTGATTCTCCAGTTTAAAGTGCCTACCATTCTGTTCTTTCTCTCTAGTTGATCACTTTTGGGACCCCCAACCTGCCCTCATTGGTAGCAATCATTTTTTTCTTGAGACTTCTTTACCCCAAACTGTCCAAGAACTCTGAGGGTTTACTCAATCCCAAAGGCATAAATCCTGCTTTTAAAGGCCAGTGGGAAGGAATTGGTAATCTGCTCTGTCCATTGACACCATTCCTGCTCAGGCTGCCCTCTGAAGCTGCCTTTGGAGACTGGTTCTGCTCATTCTGATGGATACATCTGAGTTCCTGGCTGTTCTACATCTCTCACCAGCTTTATTATGCCCTTCACTTAGGCTGCATAGGAATATGTATTTCTGTTGTAATTCACAGGCTCAGCTTCTGATCTTGAATTAGATATCCTGCCTGGGCAACTGGACTTAGAGAAATGTCAGACTTCAATCACAAGTGAGGCCAGACCAGCTCTTTTCCTATTATCATCAATTTGTAGTACCTTGCATTGAGCTTGGATTTCCAGCCTAAACTCCTCTTCCCTTCTTTTAAATTCTAATTTGGGAATTTCTCCTTTGGTTTCCTTTCTCACTGCCTGATGTCAGATAGAGCAATTCTTGTCCATTCTAGCAGTTTTACCTTATTTTGAATCTTGGAAAACAGAGTTTGTGTTCTTGTGTTCTCTTTCCTCCTCTATGTCTCTTTGCTCCTCTGGAAACTGATCTGTAACTCCTCTTGGGATGTGGGGGTGGTGGGGTCCTGGGGTTGTGGTATGAGCCCAACTTTTTATATTAAGAGCTAAAGCAGACTTAGAAAATCAAATAAAAATTTATATCTCTTGGCCTTATCCTTGCATAACTAACATGGGTCACTCAGGTGATAACAATTCTGAACAAAGAAAATCTGTTTCAATATTCTGTACCTGCCTTATCTGTGATCAATTTAGTAATAAAAAAGAAACAATAAAACATGCGAAGTGGCAAATATCCTAGAAAATGATATTACCCAGAATTGGCAAGGATATAGGGCTGTAGATATTCTACTATGCTACTGGTGTAAGTGCAAATTGATACAAACGTTTGTGTAGGTATAAACAGTATATCACTTAGCTATTGCTGCATAACAAACTACCCCAAAATTCAATGGCTTAAAATAAGTCTTTATTATTCCTCACAAGTCTACAAGTCAGCTGGGACGTTCTGCTAGTTTTGGCTAGTCTTAGTCACATATCTGTGCTCAGCTGTGGGTCAGGTAGGTAGCTCTGTTGGTCTTGGCTGGGCTCTCTCACAAATCTGAGATCAGCTAACCACAGGCTTATCTAGGATGGCTTTGCCTGGGATAAATGGGCTCTCCTCTCTGTACTCAGCAGGCTAGAACAGACTTGTTCACAGGTGGTGGCAGGATTCTAATAGAGTGAGAAGAAGCATGCAAGGTCTCTTGAGACCTAGACTTGAAATTTGCAAAGTCTCTTCTGCCAAATTGTATTGGCCAAACAAGTCATAAGTTCGACCCAAATTCAAGGGGAGGAGAAATAGATTACACTTTTCAATGAGAGGAGCTGCATAGTCACATGCAAAAGCATGTGTAATAATAGTCTGACTCATTTTCTGATGTTGCATTGCTGGCAGCTTTTAAGCCTCAACTCTCCCCCTTCCCCTTCTGCCCCACCTTCTGGCCCTTCTAGGCTAGCTGGTAAGAAAGCCTGGGTACATCCTCCTTTGGAGCCGGTGGGAAATTCAAACCACTCAAGCCCCTGCCATACAGGAACCTCTTTACCTCTTCGCCATCATAAAAACTCCAAGCCAGATCCTTTCCCTGCTCTCTCAAGCCACGTTTGGCTCTGCATGGGAGACATAATGTGCTCTCCCCTAAAAGCCTCATTATCTAAGTATTACATCTTTTCATACCCTCTTCGTGTGTGTGTGACATCATTAGTCTTAACATCAAAATCAAATTTTGGGATTCATCCTGAGTGGCACAAGTGTGTGGATACAGGGTAACTGTGAAGAAATGCAACCGTTTGTGTAATCTATCACAATCAGCATTTGCTGTAGTATATTGGTCACAAACAACCCCACATCTCAGTAGCTTATAAAGACAAAGCGATAGTTCTTGCTCATGTTACATGTCTTTTTTTGTAGTGGACTTCCTTCTATTCCTGTTGGCTGTGGCTGTGGCTGCTGATGTCACTGTAATAGGCTGGTAGCTGCTATCCACACGGCTCTTTGTGTGGGTCCTTTTTATTGTCTAACCCAAGCTGATGAAACAGCCCTTATCTAGGACATGCAGTTCTAAGTTCAGAGGGAAAAGAGCAAAAGAGCGGGGGCAAAAATGCAGTGGCTCTTAAAGCTTCTACTTGGATGTGGTGTAGGTCACACCTTCTTATATACCCTTGGCCAAAGCAAGGCATATATCCACGCCCAATGGCAATGGGACAAGAATAAATTTTCCTTCCACAAAAGGCATTGTAAGTCATGTGGCAATAAATGAATAATCCTCTTGATGGAAGGGAGGAGGTTCATTGGGAACAATAATATAATCTACCCAGGAACTTTTACAAATTGGTCAAAAGCTTTAAATTTTTCCTTAGGTTTTCATCTAATAATTCTCTATCTAGGAATTTAACCTAAGCAAATAAGATGTTTGAAAACATGGAGCTATTAGGAGGATCATCGCAGCTTTGTGCAAGAGACACTCCTATTGATAGTGAATTTGTTAATATATTATGATACATTATTGTGATACACTATTTATACATTAAAATGATATAGAATAACAATAATATAGAAAAATGTTCACAATATTATTGTAATAAAATTTTATATAGAGAGTATATACCAAAACTTATTCATTTAAAAAAATTTTAATTGTGATAAGAAACATATAATTACCATCTTAATCATTTTTAAGTATATTAGCTTATTCATTTTTTAAGAAAAAAATTATTTATATAACTATGTATTGGGAAAATACCAGAAGGAAATGAACTTTTAATAGAGATCTCTGGGTGTTAAGTGATCTTTATTTTCTTCTTTTTATTTACTAAAATCTTAAAAAGAATGTGTGACTTTTGCAATATAAAAGAGTATATAAAGTAAGAAGTGGTGGAAACTTGGAGATCTTTGATGCAAAGAAATATGGAAATGTGAATTTTTATTTATGAACTCAAAGGGATGATAAATAGTAGAGTATGAAGCATCCAGTGTTCACGCAGTTTAAATATTTGACACCCAGGTTATGATCTTTTAAAAATGTTGTTAGTGGATTGGTGATTTTTTTCTCAGTTGGCAATGATTTGGATAACACTCATCAAAATGTCCCAAAGCATGCTGTTGGAATACCTCCAAATCAGAGTTTAGATTGTCAGCATCCTGTGATATGGGAAGGAATGTATAGCCATTTTCTGTCCTGGATTTTAATAATCTAGACTATTTTCCCAAAAAGTAGAAAAAAAAGAAATGTAAAAACACTTTTGCTTTATTGGCATTCGGCTGGATTTATAAAATCTATCTGATTAGAAAGCCCTACTTGGGTGCGTCAGCAGTTGGGAAGCAGGAGCTTTATCTTGCATGTACTGTGTCGGAAGCCCTGAATGGATCTGCATCCCTAAGTATGGATGCCGGTGACTGAAGGCCGGGAGCTCTGCAAGGTTATTGTAAAAGAGGCATCTACTGCCTTAAAAAATGTGTGTGTTGCAAAGAACTTACTTTCATTTTTCAACTGCTTTTTCAATAGTTAGGGACTTCTTAAAGTTAATTCACACATTCATTCCATATAACCGACATGGTTTGACTACATCTAATACCTGGGGCACAGAGTAATTAAGTGGAGTGTTGGACTGGAATTGCAGGGACTTTGCAAATTTTTCTCTCTCTCTTAATGCCAAATCAGTGTAGTTTTAAATTAGTAAACTAAATATATAGTAAATTTATAATAAATTAAATGATATATAATGCTATTCCACTAAAGTGACAGGAGGAAAAGGCAGAATATAGACACTAACTCATTGTTACGGATTATGCTGTTGTGGGTCTCTTTAGTGTAGGGGGCAGATGGCCTGCAATGTACAATGTTTCCTGGGGCATCAATATGTTGTATTTCATTCCAGTGATTCTAATTTTTAAAACTAGTTAAGGGTCTTCAGTAAGAAGAAAGGCATATAAAATGCATAATTTTAATTGGTCTATCAGTGATGACCTTATAAAAAAATGATTGCTAAAAGAAGAAACTTCTTTTACTGAGAAAATTCTTCATGTTCTTTTTATCTTTGATTCTTTTTGTTTTACAAAGATTAGGGTATTCTGTGAAGTGGTTTTGTTGTTTGCTGTGTTTTCCTTTAAGCCTCAGAATGGTTTCTTCAAACAAAAGCACGTATGGGAGTCTAGTTTATTACATGGAGCTGCAGTGGCTGGAGCAGTGGTGTAGGAAACAAGCCTGGAGTCCTGTTCAGTTGGCATCCTTGATCCGGTTCTTTTGTTGGCCCCTGGTGCAACTTAGAGATCTCCAGGAGAAGCCAGTTTTAACCACTAATTTGAAGTGTAAAGCGACACAGCTTTGCTTTCAGAAGTAAATCCATATATTGCTCCTCCCACCATCAACACTTTTAAAAATAGCTCCACTAAAACACTGCAAGCTTATAAACGGTGGTCAGCTTTCAAGGGTTTACAGTTTCTAACAAGGACATGTTTGAATTTCAACATTTCCATTAAAATGATTGAGCTATCACATATTCATAGGGAACATCTGTTGGAGCTAAACTTAACATGGTTTTACCTGTAATTAAGCCACAAAAGATTTATTCAGACACTTGCACTCAGAGTTCAGCATGCCACACACACACCAGCCTCTTATTTTAATATGAGGGAGGATAATCTGTGGCTTGGTAATGTGGAACCAGAGGTTACAGAGTCCAGGTAACATGAGGAATAGAGGACATAATTTTTTATATATGGAAAGAGGTAGATTACCTAAGTTTTAAGGCAAAACAAAGAAAGCTTTGAGACTTGGGTGATGCAGTTATTACAGGAAGCAGTGAACATTTAGAACTAAGCCGTGTTCAGGAGAGGACAGCAGAAATGTGGTTGAATTCCTTCAAGGTTTTGATCTTCGTGCAACCCAATTCTATATCAATTATCTTATGCTCAAACCAATCAGCTAATAGGTGTGCAGGGCCGTATACAATTTGTAGGGTCCAGTGCAAAATGAAATTGCGAGGTCCTTGTTCCAAAAGAAGGAAAAAAGTCCCGCTAAAGGTACTAACATATGAAGGTTTGTCCTTCCTTTTGTGATTTCTCTCTGACTTACCATGATGTATTTTATTTGCTATTTAATGTCATGCTAAGTAAAGAAAAATTAAAATTTTAAATCATTAGCGTGAAATTTACTGTTCATCTTTATCTCACGCAATACCAGTTTTAATGCAAATTTAAGACCATTTAATTCTTATGCAGAATCACCAAAATTACAGAATTCATGTTGGGACTTGGCTACATCCTCAGACACTTCATGATGGGTTTGTCCATGCCTTTGCTTTCTCCTCTGCTCAGCACTACCTGTTTTGTTCATCATGTCCAGTGTTTCTCATCCTGGCTGACTTTGTGGCCAAAGAAGAGAGCAGAATTGGTGGGAAGTGGTGGAACGCAGCTTGCCTGGAAATGCCATTCTCCAGCCTCCTCTCCTGGTTTTTGTTTTTGTGAATCTTGACACTTGGTCGTATTTAGGTCTTTTCATCCTGTTTAGAGATCTTCCATCACCTAGAGAACATGACTCTCTAGAAATGTGGCTCTAATAGTTGTGATTAAGTTTTTGTTTTCTCTGGATTTTAGATTTGAATATTCTTTGGATTAACCTCTTACAGTAGATTGGATAATGATCCTCACAAAGATGTCCATGTCCTAATCCCTGGAACCTGTGAATATGTTACCCTACATGGTAAAAGGAACTTGTTAGATGTGCACAAATTAAGACATGCAGAGATTATCCTGGATTATCTTGGTGGGCCCAATGTAATCACAAGGGTCCTCATCAGAGGGAGGCAGCAGTATCAGAGTGAGAGAGCGAGAAGATAAAAGATTGATGCAGAGATCAGAGGGGAGGGAAACGAAACACTGCTGCCTTTGAAAATGAAGGAAGGAGCCAAGGCATGTAGATTGCCTCTAGAAACTAGAAAGGCCAGTGAAAGAGATTCTCTCCTAGAGAATTCAAAAGGAACCAGCCCTGCTGATACCTTGATTTTAGCCAATGAAACAGATATTGGACTTCTGACCTCTAGAACTATAAGATAAATTTGTGTTGTTTTAAGCCACTAAGTTTGTGGTAATATGTTGCAGCAGCAATAGGAAACTGATACAACCTCGCTTCTTCTTAGATTTGATAATTAAAATATTTTGGTAATTAAAATATTTCCCCTCAATAGATGGATTATTCTACCTAATAAAATAAATCCTAATGTTATGATACTAATAGGAGAATTTTGATCTTGGTATAAGTTGAAGATCTCTAGAAGGGTCTGAAGATTTTGCTTTTATTAACCTGGTCTAATGGAATTATATGAAATAAGATCAGTTTCATTGAATACTTAAAAAATTTTCAGAACACAGTAATTGATGAAAGTAAGGAATTCATTTTAGTCTGTCACCTAATATTAACATATTTGATTATCAACTATGACCAAGAAGATGTGTATGATATAAAGAGGAATACTTGACATCATGGCGTTTATAATCTACTAGTGAAATAAAACAAATCCACAAATAACTGTCAAATACAAATCAAAATATAAGTGCCAGGAGAGAGATATAAAGTGATATTGGAGCTTAACGTAGGAAAATAAAATGTTCTGCATGACAGAATGGGAGGTCATCAGACTGGACACCATGATATAGTTGTCACTTGCGTTGAACTTTAGGTAACGGGCAGGAATTTATTAGGTGGAGATGGAAGGAGTAGTGAGAGAAAAGGATGTTTCAGTTGAGAGGAGTAATGTGGACTGAAAGATGGAAGCAAAGTAAAACAGATCTTAATTTAGGAACAGGGCAATAGACTAATTTGTTTGGAATATAGTATGTATAAAAGAGTCTAACAGGAGACAGGGTGGAGAGGCGGATCATACTGAGGTCAGAGAACACTGAATGCTGTGTTTAGAAGTTTTGAACTTGGGTCTACAGGCAAAGGAGGTTGATGAGTTTTCACAGCTGACAGGATTCATAAGTAGAGATTTTCCAGAGAAGAGTTAAACCTGTGCTTGAAGAGTAGGAGAAAAGTGAAATTAGAGTCAAAAACTAAATTTTATTTCTGATTATGCCCCTAACTTGGATAAATCGTGTCTTGGTTTGCTCATCTGTAAAGCTATTGTTTTGAAATGGATTGTGGATGGAATTAGCTATAGGTTTAATAGTCTGTGACTCTGTGATACCGGGATTAATTTTGGGTTATTTGCAGAGAGGTCATGTTTTAAATTATGGGACTAACTGAGACTGCAAAGGGAGTAGGTGTAGAAATTAAAGAGAAGAACACCAAGGATAGAACATCATGGAATATATAGATATATGGGAAGTACAGGAAATGAAACAGAGAAGGATACCAATGAGGTATCAGAGAGGCAAGAGAAGAACTCAGGGTCAGGGAGGCCATCAGAGAGGAGGATGCCAAAAAAGGGGCAAGGGTAGGGAATTTTTAGCTTGTTGATGGGCTGAAAGAAAGGTAAAGTTCACAATTAAAAAGAAAAAAAGACTGAGGGAAGATTTCAGATGGGGCAGGATTTTATAAATAGTTGGAAGAAATAAAACCAAGGATGGTGTGGTGAAGTTAGATGCAGAAAGAGGAGATGCTCTCCTTCTTATGGAAGAGGAGAAAGAGACGAGGTAAAGATTTAGAGACACCTTGAGGGAGCCTGGGAAGGTGAAGAATTTCAGGATGAACAACTTCCACATTCTTCATATGTTGAGGTGTTTGAACTTGCTGAGAGTGAAAAAGGTTGTTGAATGATAGAGGGTTTGAAGGAAGACGACAACTGAGTGATCACTGCTGCAAGTCCAAAAAGGAGTTAATAAAATTAAAACTAATTTTAATTAATTGAAATTAAAATAATAAAATCAAATAAATAATAAAAATTTAAAAAGTAGTTTGCAAAGAAGAATATTGGGGGTAAAATGTGCTTGATAAAATATTAAAACATATATCACAAGGTTGCAATAATTAAAGCATTGTGGATTTGCAACATGACCTGGCTGACTGATAGGTGGATCAAAATACATAGACCGGAAATAGATTTGAGTAAATATAGCAAATTAGTATATGATGAGGAAGATATTAAGCATTAGCAAAAGGAGGGGTGGATTTTTAAATATATAATGTTGGATCAACCTTGTAAAATTGTTAACATTTTATAATCGTTATTATAAAAGGTATATATATATTATATAAAAGGTAACCTTGAAAAAATAATAAAGTCCAATCTTCTCCTTACTCTACATACCAAAAATTGCAAATGACCCAGAGATTTAAGTGTAAAAACAAAATTATAAAAATGAAGGAAATAAAAATGGTGAGTATATTGATAACTCTTGGTGTAGATGGTTCTTTATCAGCTTGAAAACAAATTTAAAACTTAAAGGAAAAGATTGATAGATTTGATTCTCTCTAAAATGTTTTCTAAAAGTGAGAGAGATGGAAGGATGTCAACCAAAATGTTGATAATAATTCCCTCTGGAGACTGGGATTTTGAGTCACTTTTACTCTCATTTGTATAGTTTTCTGTATTTTTCTCAAGGAAAGGAATTCTTATGAGTAAGCTAATTTTTAATTTTGATAAAAGGTAAATTAAAAGGAGGTGTTAGGAATGTAAGAATTTGAGGTGAAATGATTCATTATTTGGCACTGCTTTGGCAGCCTATGAGTTAAAGTGGGAAAATAAATTGTGAAATATACTCAATATTAGGGGCTGAATAAAGTGGGTGGGTGGTGTATGGGCTTTTAAGATGCTGATGAGAAACTGGTTAAAGGGACTGTCTTTGGCTTCAGGGCAGACTGGGAGATAGAGCAGTGCAGAGAGACAGATTGACTAGGGGACCAGGGGGTGGAGGAAATGGAGCCTGCGAGGACAAAGGACAGTAGGTTCATTAGGATGAACCTGATGGCAGGACAGGGGAAATTCCGAATTCTGGATTTCAGAAATTTAAAAATTCAAAATGATAGTCAGGTTTAAGAAATAAATGTTTCTTGTAAGGAGTTGAAGCAGGTTGAAAATGAGTGTCATTTGAATTGTCCAGTTGTCCCCCAATATTTTTGTAGAAAGGATTCTTTGAAGAACAAACTTAAGAATGTTCTTAAAAGTGTAAAGAAATGCAATGCTATGTTGTATGTATTATTTGTTAATATTAACGATATTATTTTTAAAAGGTAATGACACGAATAAAATTTAAACCATCGCACAAACCCCGTATTTACACAATTTGTAAACTGTCCTTAATCTTGCATTGTACTGTACTATCTCCTCCCCATTTCCTATTTCTTAAATAGCATTTAACATTACTTCTGGACTCCTATTGGCAATATTGCTTTCTTTACAGAAACATCTGTGCAGTTTAAAAAAAATTTTAAAGTTATACAGCCTTGACATGTGTATAATGTGTTTTACATTGATTAGTTTTAATGTGATCAGTACTATCTCTTGTATTAGGTGACCTCTATGATTTATATTAGTTGAAATATAGTTCTATGATTTAATAGAAGATCCATTGAAAGAAATCTGAGTTGAATTATTGAATCCGTTTATGTATCTACAGTAGAGAAGAGTATAAATGAATCTTACAAAAAGTAACAACCTTTCTCTGTTGATGGTTCACCATCTCTGGCAAACCCTTATAAAACTTAACTTTTATATCTTAGAGATCTTTATCTTCTGAAGTTGGCTTTCATTACATTTTATATGATTGCCTATTTACAACCCACATTCAAATATTATCCTCTGTTAAAGGTGAAAATTCGGTCTTATTATCTTCTATGCACATAATGAAATTGAAGCTCGGTGAGGTTAACTGATTAGAATAAAGATACACAAAAAATTATAAATAGTTATGTGTTTAGAGTTAAAAGTGCAACATAGGTTCATTCCACAGAACCACATTTTGAAAATGCTTTGCACATATGTGTAAATATAGTTTTTCCTGATTTTGCTGAATCAAGATGCTTAATGAAAGGCCAGATGAAGAACAGGCCACAGACCTGTAAAGGCAAATAATTTTATTGACATAATTTCTCCAGTTTGATGAGGAGTAATTTCTAATTCTCAATATCAAATAGGTTTTCCTTGGAATTTTCCTCGCTTTTTAAATTTAATGATAATTGAGACAGCATACTCTGCAAAAACTTGAAACAGTGAATTGAAACAATATAGGCAGTGTTCTAAATTTCCTATTCAAAGTTTTCTATTAAAATCCCAAAATAAACTTGAGTTAAAGATTTTTCTATAGTTACACAATTTTCTCATACTTGAGACTCTTTAAGCGCCACGTGTAGGCTTTACAATATTGTTCAGCCTTACCTTTTGCTTGCAAATTATCTTTGACTGATAAATCTGAACTGCAAAGACACACTGATAGAACTGTGATGAGTCACCGTCACGGGCTGAATTGTGGGCCCCCACCCCCAAATTCATGTTGAAATCCTAACCTCCAGTACTTCAGAATGTAACTGTATTTGGAGATAGGACCTTTTAAAGAGGTAATTAAGGTTAAATGAGGTCATGTGGTTGGGTCCAAATATATGTGACTGTATTTGGAGATTGGGCCTTCAAAGAGGGGATTAAGTTAAAATGAGGTCAGTAGGGTGGAGCCCTAACCCATATGACTGGTGTCCTTTTGAGAAGAGAAAGAGACACTAGGGATGCATGTGCACAGAGAAAAGGCCATGTGAGGACACAGTGAAAAGGAGGCCATCTGTAAGCCAAGCAGAGAGGCTTCAGGAGAAACCAAACATACTGACACCTTGATATTGGACTTCCAGTCTTCAGAAATATGAGAAATAAATTTCTGTTGTTTAAGCCATGCAGTCTATGGTATTTTGTTATGGCAGCCCTAGCTGACTAATATAGTCATCAAAAAAAAGCGATGACTTTTTTTTTTAGAACATTCTATAAGATTGAAACTTAAGGTTCTGTAAGTGAATCAGTGTCTTACTATGTCACTGCTCTAAGGCAAGTGGAAGGTTGAATTTCCTGGACCTCTTGTGGATGGAGTGCCTGTGTTACTAGTTCTGGAGCATTTATTTGTTGGTGCAACAGTCTCCAGAATTTCCTCTGCCCAGATGATCGTAGAAACATGAGTAGGATTGCTTCCTGACTGACTATATACTTTTATATATAAACTTTTATTCTGAGAAAGCACTGAGATTGGGAAGGGAGGGGTCACTGTTTGTTACCCACAGATTTATCCTTTAATTTATCCTTTCTGATATAACTGTTATATTTGTTAAAAATGAGTGACAGCTAACTTTTTCCTGCAATTAAGGAAGACATACAAAAAAAGTATCAGTTTGTGGATACATGACCAGCAAAAACATTCCAATACCTTATTTATGCAAGTTGTTGTTGAATCCACAGAAAATGTGATCATTCCTATTCATCTCCGTGGAACAAGGTTAAAAATATTTTATCCATATCAGGGGAAGAATATTTGGGTGATTAAAGGCCTAGAGCTGGCAAATGTGACTCTTCACTGTATATAGAACAGTGTTGGCAAGATTCCTAAACATCACCATTTATAAAATCATAAAAACCCCTGTTCAACATGAAACAAAGCCAAAGTTCATTTGCACAGTTTTGCTGCTGTAATTGAAACCACTTAGGGCTGTTTATTGTTCTAAGACCAGAAACAATAAAGATAGCATAAACAAGAAACTGACCCAGTGTGGTGCTATCAGATGAATCAAAGAAAAACAACTAAGTTTTTATATACACAGTTGAGCTCATTCTCTTCCTGACTGTGGTTAACATGCCAACATGAAGCTTTATATTGTCTTTTTTGAAATTGGGGATGAGGGAAAGGGCAAGTCGGCAGTGATTATAAAGATAGCTCTTTCTCAGTATGTTTCTCTTACTTCCCTTCTTTTTAATGTATATGCTATAACATAAATTGGACTAGGGAGAAAATAAAGCTAATACTTTAGTGCATCCAGTCATTCTGTACTTCATGAAAAAAAGTCAAAACGTTTTTCTCTTTATTAAAAAAGTTTGGTTAAGGAATTGAATGTGCCTTACTTTATGTAGACTAGAAATATTGAGCAAACATAGCAAAGACCAAAAGTTAAAATATTAAGTGAACTAATTCCCAAATGTTCAAACTGTTAGGAAACACTAGCAAACTGGAACAGGCCTCATTAATTGAGAAGGCAGTGGCGGCAACTGAGTGGTTTTTAGTCTTTCAAAGAAGACATTGGGCCATTCTATTTGCTTTCTTTTCAATGTTTGTGTTGGTAGATTTGCAGATTCAACTCTCTTGATTTATGTGAATGAGACTGAGTTAAGAGAAATAGGATTGTGGCAGGAGACAGTGGTTTTAGGGTCACCTCCTCTAAGAGATTACAGAGAGTACACATCTAGACACTGAGATGCCACTGAATGTGCTGCGTGGATAGAGCCATCAGCTGAATTCATTGAGAACCAACGTTACACATTAGGTGTCAGGACACCTGTAGTTCGATTCAGGAGACAAGAAACCAGGGGCTCCACCAGCCAAGACTTCAGTTGGGGAGGTAGCCAGCTGGCCAGGGCCCTGACCAGAGCAGCCACCTAGTGTCAGACAGCAGTGAAGTCCTAGGGGACAGTGAGTGATGAGGGGCTCCTTCTCCATCTGGACGCACTGTTTGTTTGTGTTTTATTTGATGTTTGTAGAGTAAGGTGGGGGAAATTACTGAAAGCCTGGAATTTAGAGGCTGGGTTTACCTGAAAGGGAATGTTTTATAATGAAGAGAGTAAGACAATTACTTACACTTTTCCTTATTGTTCCTATTATTATGTCATTTTCCTCTGGTACCTGATGGAAGGTGGGCTCATGGATGATAGAGCAAATCAAAGAAGCAACAAACTTTTGCACAAGTGGAGTTGTATTGTGTACATTATTGCTCCTTCCACAAGTATTTATTGATATTTGCTGAAAGTAAGGTACTGGGCTTATATAAATCAAAGAAGCAACAAACTTTTGCACAAGTGGAGTTGTATTGTGTACATTATTGCTCCTTCCACAAGTATTTATTGATATTTGCTGAAAGTAAGGTACTGGGCTATTTCATTCATTAGTCATGCCAGCTAAGAAATTTTCATTGTTAACTTTTTTAGTACACAATTTACTATGGCTGTAAGTTGCTCTTTTTACTGCTCTAATTGTTGTAAGTACATATGTTTACTCAGGTTTAAGTTAAGATTAAAGGTATAACTTGCCATCTCTATTTGGGAATATGTCCCATTTATAGTGGTTTTATCAGTGTTATGTGTTTTCAATTCCTTTTTCATCTCCAATACTATGCTCCAGGGCAGGATACCTATTTATTTGACACCCCTTTCTCTTTCTTAAATATATCACACCTGTTTCAATGCCTACAGTATCATAGGTATCCCATAAAGATTTGGTGAATGAATGAGTGAATATATAATTTTTTAGACTGTGTTCAACTTGAAAAAAGGTTGCAGATACCATATAACCAGAACATGCTCTACAATTCAGAGTAATATGTTTAAAAATAAATAATTTTTGATGACATATTGATAAATATTAATTGTAGAAAATCAGAAAGTGGAAGTGTCCACTTTCAGACAAGCAAAATATATGTAAGTGTCCGATTTGTGTTGTCACCTAACTTTCACTTATTCTTTTTATGGTAATAAGATGTACATACAATGTTAGCTGATAATAGCTAAAACATAACTCTCCCCGGGAATACTTGTGTTGTAAAAGGCAGTTTTTGAAGTCAGAATATCTCCAAGAGCCCATGAAATGACAGTGGGAGAATGGCAGGCTGTTTGATTCATATTTTGAGTTCAGATTAAATAGTAAGAGAAGATGGAACGTATACAGAATTGTATTGTCATGGCATAAGAAAAAGTCATTTAAATGTACTCTCTCCCAACTCTGATTTAACTTTTGGTTTTCTGTAAATATGCTCATATTGTGAATAAAGGAAATAATAGTTCAAATTTAATCTAAAAGGCCAGCTGTTACTGAGAGACAATGTGGTATAGGTGTTAACACATAGGCTTTAGAACCGGAAGGCCTGAATTCCAATCCTAGTTCTGCTACTTACTAGATAAATAATCTTAGGTAAATTACTTAACTTTTCCATGATCATGAGTAAGATTGCTAAAATACTAGGCTCGGCTTCAACTTCATGGAGCTGTTGTGAGGATTAAATGGGTTAATAAATGTTAATAGTTCAGAATAGTGATGGCACAGGGTTAACTAATATTGGGACATCGAATCCCTTCGGATTTGGAAACAATCTTGGAGGAGAAGGATTCAAATAAGAGAAGTTGAAATAATATATGAAATAGAAGAGTTAATCTCATGAGAGAAAATAAAGCGTATAAAAAAATATGCATTGCCTGGCAAAAGGCCAAGGAGGGGGAGCATCATAACCACCTACGCATCTTTCAAGTGGCAAAGAGAATTATTTAACATAGTAAAAAGGACTAAACTATAATTAATAAGACTAAGTGTAGAAAGGAAGACATTTTGACTAAATATGAGGAAAGCGAAAAAGTACTTCTTCAAAATGAGAGTGATATAATTGTGGGAAGCCGCCCAAGAAATGTGAGTGAAGCCTTACTTGTGAAAGCATTTTTAACACTCCAGTGTGTCAGATACTGTAAAAGGTCACTGTCCTGTTCAATTTGGAAGGTGAACTACAGCAGCTTCCAGTATGCCAGATATAAAGCCAGTCTTCTTTCTTTCTCCTATGTCAGAGAGAAAATAGTTCATCAGTAGGAGTTTTAGACTTTTGTGGTATTTATTTTATCTGCAGGACCCAAACATTCAGTTCATGCTTATGTAAAGTAGAAAATTAAAAGACATTTTCTTCCTAGACAATATTATAGTAACTCCAATTTCATAGGCCAGAAGAAAGCCGGATCACCATCTTTTGTTCCTGAGTGGTGTTGTGGGTCTCACTCCTCTGGGCCAGCTGGTATCCTGACCTGCCTTCACACAGATAGAACATTTGTTGGCCTGCCTTCGTCTGGCCTGTCCTGTCCAAGTTTGTGTTGAATGTGTGTGATGGGAGAGACTGAGCTTTCTTCTTGGATACTTGCAATTCTTTTATATCATTAGAAAAAGTGAAGCCAAATTTCCATGCCACATGAGAAAATTCATGAAAACCAGAGACCCAAGTCAATATATATGATTTCTAGAAAATGAGAACAGTGGGAAGTATAGTTCCAATATACAGTGTATCAGGTGAAAAAGAAAAATAAAAAGCAACCTCAGAACTGAAAATGAAATAGAGCACATATTACTTGCTATAATAATTTTTTAAAGGTGGTTCGGTTACCTCTTTGGAAGTATCCATAAAAATTTGCCTCTAATATTCAGGGAGAAAAATATTTTGGATTTGTTTGCTCTTATTCTTAGAGTTGACTGTGTAGAGATTCTAACAAAGGCAATGTAAGCCAATAGTTACTCTGAAAAGAAAAAGTTGTTAATCTTCAGATGGTTTAGTTTAGTGCAGTCGAATAGTAACAATGTCTTACATACTTACAGCATTTTTTAATTTTCAGGTGGTTTCATGTATGTTTTCTCATTTGATCAGTTTTGATTTATCATTTAAAGAGATCAGTGAGGAGGGAGGTCCAATCCATGGTTAAGAAATATATAGCCTGCTTTATTTCTACATGACTTTAATGTACAAAGATTTCTGTGTTTTCATCAGAAATATTTCCAGAGAAGAATATTAGCAAATTCATTTCTTTTAATGCTTATATTCCCAAAGATAATTCAATGTTTTAGCCATTTGAAATTGGAGGCCAAAAGATACTATTTTATATTTATAAATCTTGACTTCACACTATAAGTCACAGTTCTCAGATTTTTTTTTTTTGGTGAGGAAGATCAGCCCTGAGCTAACATCCATGCTAATCCTCCTCTTTTTGCTGAGGAAGACCAGCTCTGAGCTAACATCTATTGCCAATCCTTCTCCTTTTTTTCCCCCAAAGTTCCAGTAGATAGTTGTATGTCATAGTTGCACATCCTTCTAGTTGCTGTATGTGGGACGCAGCCTTAGCACGGCCGGAGAAGCGGTGCGTTGGTGCGTGCGCGGGATCCGAACCCAAGCTGCCAGTAGCGGAGCACACGCACTTAACCGCTAAGCCACGGGGCCGGCCTCAGATATTTATATGTGCTAAAATCTGATGAGAGCCAAAGCCTTAATTATACATTATGATTAATAAAAACAATCCAGTGTCTTCGCAAAATAAAATCATTATTTTTTTTTTGAAATTGATTTTAGTTATACCATGGCTTTATGCATGAAAACAAAAGCAAAAACTCAATCCAAAAAGACTGAATCTAGTCTAGGTGGAATTATACTTGGTAAAGTTGCAAGATACTAAAAAGTGATTCTAGAGCATTAGAACACTTTTCCCGCCTCCCATGCTCGAGTTAACCTCTTAATTTTACCTCTTAAACAGAGGGATCCCTGGGCACTAAAATTGCCTGTTTGAACACAGGGCCATGATGCTTCACTGAAATAGCTTGTTCAAGTACTGTTAAACCAGAAAGTTTTGTTCCTTTTTTGCAAGCACTTCAGTGTTACAATTCCTCCTAAGACACAGATCTTGTCTCACTCTGCAGTAATTGAGGGCAATGGAAGGTGCGGCAGTAGTCTAAAGCAGGGGACGATTTATCCCTGTGATCTGGCCTGTGGTGAGAGTCAGAGAGGCTTTACGGGAGACTGACATTTGGTCCGTGTCTTGAAGGAAGAGGAGAACTTAGTTCTGCGGGAGGACAAAGAGGGAAAGGAATGCTAGTGTAAAGGCATAAAGATGTGGATATGGGAAAAAGCAGAGTGTTCATGGTCCTGCATTGCCAAATAAGTCATTTCATGAGCTCTAGGCACAAGTGGTAGGTCCATGTGGTATGTAGACTTGTGCAGGCTTGTTGGGTCACTGGGTCATAGCAGAGGGGCAGTCTATTGGAATTCAGAACTTAATTTAAATAAACATGTGTGTGTGTGTAGATATATGTATGTATATAATTTCTGTATGTAATAGGCATTTTACTGGGCACTGAGGACGCAGAGAATAAGAGAGCATTACCTTCAAGAATCCTGCAGTTTGCTAGCCACGAACTGCCTCCTGGCCACGTCACACCCCTTAGTGTCCTAACAGATTGAATGAGAGCATTCAGAGAAGAAAAGCGATAGGAGTTGGTTCAAAACCATCACAACTTTGGAAAAATCAAATAGCAAACATCTTATTTTGATGGCTGACTAGCAAAATCAACTTTTCATGTGAAGAACAGTTTGTTAAAGCTAAGTAACTAATTTATTAAATAACCATAAAGAAATTCCTTTAAGCCTGACCTGTGTCCATGTGTTTTTAATTTTTTTTCTGGAGCAGCTTCCACTCAGTCCATTGTGGTTCTTGTCCAACAAGTGTGGTAGAAGGACAGTGTACCAGGAGCCAAGGGCCCAGGGCCTGAATCCAGTTCTGGTACTTTCTAGACATTTGCACACAAGGTCACTGAGTTCCATTTTCCCATTGGTAAAAGCATTATCTCTGTTCTTTCCTGCCTCATAGGGTGGTGAGGATAAAATAAGATGATCGATGTAAAGGATTATGTAAACTTTAAAAACCTATTAGATACAATGAATTAGGGTGCAGCTCAGAGGTAGGGCATTTGCTGCAAAAAGTGGCAGTTAACTGCAGTCATTGCCTTCCTTGTAGTGGACATTTAAAAACCAGCCTAACAGTGACTTCTATAGCTCCATCAGATCATTGAGAAAACAGCCTGCACTATCCGAATACGAAAGTATCCAGATTATGAAGAAATACCATGTTTTAATAAGTTCTCTCTCTTCAAGTATTTAGATAACATTTTGAAGCTCTTCTGTTTTATTAACCTTCTCAGTGGGTAAAGAATTGAGAATTACATTTCTGTATTGTATGAGGAATTTCACTTTATCAACATCTGACGTGACTTTAGAAAATGCTTCTTGTTCTGAAACAGTTTGTTGCTCAGTATGTCTCCCATCACTGAAAGCATTAGATACCCTTATCAAATAAGAATTGATTAAACTTACGGCTTCCCAGAAAGGCTATTAATACAGATTAATGAGTTTCTGAGAGATTAGAGGTAGAGAGTTTTGATATAAAACATGTACCAAAATTAGTAGACTGCCGTGTCAGGGAAGAACAAAGGAAAAATGATATTCAGAACTTTCTCTGTGATCATCTAGTCTTTATTTAGTGTCCAGCTATAAGCGTGCATACTTTAAACAGTGATGATGTTCAAATATCATTGTTTTAAAAACTAATTTTCTGGTGAGCATAGACATACAATTTTATCCTTCAAGATGAAAAACTTTGGTTATTTCAAATAGGTTAAACTCCATATATTGAGAATTGCTACAATTTATACTAGGCTAAGAAACCACTGCCCCTAAATAGCAAACTTCAATTTGTTTCTACATCTACATATTATTGAAATTTTTAGAAGTTAGTAACCACTCAAAGAGTGTAGGGTAAGCGTCCCCAAATAATACTCCACTAAAAAACTTTAAAATCAGATTAACAAATTCCCCAAATACTGATGATTTTTAAAATTGGATTACTTAAAATTTATTGGTTACTCTAGGAAAGAATCAGTCATTCTTATAATATTAAGTAAATATATCTACAAATATAAAATATCTTTCCATTAATTTCAGGTTTTCTTTTAGGCCATTTAAGAGAGGTTAGCATTTTCTCCATTAAGTTCCTGCAAATGTCTGTTAGGTTAATCCCTAGATATTTTGTAGTCTGTATTGCTTTTGTGAATGGTACCTTATTTTTTATTATATTTTCTCACTGGTTATTTTGCTGTTGCAGCACAGGGTTTCTCAGCAGGCTTACTGTTGATGTTTTGGGCTGGGTAATACTTTAGGTGGGAGACTTTCCTGTGCATCATAGGATGTTGAGCAGCATCTCTGGTTTCTACCCACTAGATGCCAGTAGCACCTTTTTCTCAAGCCCCGCTATGGTGACAACCAAAATGTCTCCATATATGGCCAAAGGTCTGCTGGCAGGCACAATCACTTTCATTTGAGAACTACGGGTGTTGAGAAATACTTTTTTTTTGCTTGTTAATCTTATATTTAACAAACTTGATGAACACTCAGTAGTTCTAATGGTTTGAGGATTCCCTTGGTGGTTTTGTGTAAATTGCACATAAAATGTTTTTACTTCTTTCTTTCCAATCCTGGAAAAAATTTTTTTTTGTTTTATTGCCTTAACTAGGATTTCATGTTCCTTCTAGAACTGTAGCAGTAGTACTAAGCATCGTTGTCTAATTGCAGACTTGAAAGGGAATCGCCTGAAGCTGTTTCACTGAGCATGATCTTTGCTGCAGTTTATGATAGTCTTTATCAAAGCAGAGAAGTTGTCTGCTTTCAGTTTTCTACAAGTTTTCCTCTTTTTCTTATAATCATAAATAGACATTGACTGTTATATAACTTTTTTGCATTTATTCAGAAGATTGTGTATTTTTCTCCTTTATTTCATTTTTGTGGTAAATTACATTGCATATATGAAATTAAATCATCCTTGCATTATTGGAAGCATTTCTGCATGATCATCATCATATCTCTTTATGTATATCTATATCTCTGTACGTTAAATTTTGCGGATTTGGATTAATGTATTATATCTTGGTCCATATTGTTGAAGTTATCAAGATTATACGAACTTTTGTAAATGAGTTGGCGGATTTATTTTCCTATTTTCTTGAAAAAGTTTATTAAATATGTATTGTCTGTCTTATCCATTTATTTTGCTTTTAATGGTTTAATGTCTTTCTTGCTTAGTACTTGTACTCTGCAGATATCTTTTATCATCCATCCCTCAATGTTTTCTTTGAATTATCCACCACGTTCACTAGAAGAGTGTATTTGGTTGCGTGGGCGGAGGGATAACCAGGCCACACCTGTTCTCTTCCAGGTAGCTTTAGGGTATTTAGGGGCATGTTTATGACAAAGAGCATCCGGTATAGGCAGCTGGGCTCAACTAGACCTCATTTGCCCATCTAAGCACCTTTGGTGTTGAAAGCATGGTGGGGTTAACAGCTGAGCCAACCATGTCAGATCTACTGACTTTTTCCTTGGTGATGACTCTTTGAGGTTCGTGGCATGAGGATAATTCCCTTTCAGTATTTAATTTTATAAACATCTTACTATTTTTGGTTGACGGAGATTCCGGAATTCTGATTCATTTCAAAATTTGCTCAAAAGGCTTATTTTTTATTTATATTATTGTGGGGAGGGGCAGTTATCAGAAACATTTTCCTAATTCCTATAGGTCCTCCAGTGGTTTTTCCTGCCATCAGACTAGATCAGTGTCATGTCCAGACCCATCTTCTGAGTTCTGATTAATTTCTCAAAGTGATAAACAAGAAACTATGCAACATTAGATAAAACCATGCAACAATAAAAAATGTTTAATAGAAGTCAATTTTGTTATTAAATGTAGCATACAACCCCATTAATATGATGTATGTTTATACTATGCATGATGATTATTGTGCACATGAGAATTAACCAAAATGATAAGACAATAATCATTAATGGATGTCATTAATATAATTTTTGTAGCCAAACTAGATTTTGAGTATCTTTATTTCATTATTGATCACAGCACTTGAATGGTCAATTGTCTCTGCTGAAGAAAAAAGTCCAGGTCAAACTCTCCCATAGCCATGGTTCCCTGTTCTCCTGCCATACCCTCCCCAGCACCCTCCTTGTTACCTCTGCCAGATATAGGGCTAACTAGACTCCTTCATTGACTTTCAAAGGAGACTTTCATTCCATATTCTGTGCCATCTCTCTCTAAATGCCCTTCAGGCAGAATATCTAACTCTATATCCAGCACATGAAAGGACCAGGCACTGTGTCGTAGCCACTTTCGGTGACACGAGTTAGCAGAAACTTTAATACTAGGTTCGTGGATCCTGCCAAATGTTCAAAAGCACACTTAGAATCAAGTGAAGATTTTGCCTAGATAAAGTCAAAGTCCTGGCTACTGAGAGTTCCATGGCAAGATGCCCTTCCCTGGGGGGAAAAATATCTGACTTCCCAGTTTCCTCCAGGTTAGCGGTGGTGCTGAGTATACACCATAGTTTGTAAGTACTGATTTTTTTGGCACATGTTCTTACTTTCTGTTGACATGAATACTCTCTGGGATTGCTTTGGCACCAAAATAACATCTAAAGAAGAAGGAAAAACATTTGGTTCTGGTGGAAACCTGAAATGTTATGACTGCTCATTGTCCTCACTACACAGCCTCAGTCTTGCCTCTCCTTGCTCATGTTTGTTTCTTCCCTAATGCATGTTGGGAAGCTATTTCTTCTTTCTACCTCTCCAATCCTACCCACCTTCTTAATCTGTTTTCCTTAATCCATTGAACTTTCCCTGATTATTCCTGGCTAAATTAGTCTCTCTCTTCTCTAACTTTCTTAAAAGACTTTGAGTCCATGCTCTACATTTTAGAGTTAGTGCTATCTCTTTATGTTTAGATATTTTTTCATTTTTTTAAATTCTCACCTCCTCAAATAAAATGTTGATTCCTGAATACAGACTTTGCCTAAACTTTTTTTATAGCTCCTACAACACTTAATAGAAATAAATAAAGTAAATGTTCAATAAACACTCAGTGAGAGACATTACTAATAAATGGATTATTAGTTAAAAGATGATACTCATTTTCTTGACATTTTCCAAAGCAACAGATTTTGGGGAAAGCCTCTTAGGTCAGTCAGTTTTTCAATTCAAGAACAATTCAATTCAAAAGATATGCTAGTTGCTTTTTGTTTGCTTGTTGGTTTTGTTTTTCGTTTTTTTCTTTTTATTTATTTGAGATGTAATTGACATACAACTGTTAGTTGTTCTTTGAAGACAACTTGTTTCCCAAGTTATTAATTTTTGTTCTGTGATAGATGAGGTATTTACACACCTTCCTGTGTACTAATATGTTATCTTAGTACTCAGTTAACATCTTCAAATCTTCTCCTTGAGTTGACCTTCCTGTGTGTTAAAACAAGTGATGTGACTAAAATTCAGAGGAAACACAGGGATTTATTCTATCTCTATTTTATGGATAAATCCTATAGCAAACCTAAATTCATCCAGGAGAAGAAATTATTTACAAAATAAGTGTATTTTAAAAATACAACTACACAAGATGTCAATTCAACTTTACCATTTGATAGGAGTAGGAACTGTGTCCTAGAGAGGTTGTTATTTGTCTAAAATCATTGAGTTTGTTAGCGGCAGATTTGGGATTAGAGTCTCCTTTGATTACATCAGAAATAGTAGGCATTACATTTATGTGCTTCAGTATTTCATTTAATTGGTGTATATGTTGGGTAAAAATCTTTATATTGTAGTACAGAGAGTATATCACTAAAAGTGAAAATACTTTGACTCACGCTCATAACCATTCCTGCAATTGAAAACGTTTCCTTTGATGGCTTTAACCTTGACTTTCTCTTTTTTACACCTCTTCCCTAAGGGAAAAACAGGTAAATGAAAAAGCAGTATTTTTTTTTTTTTTAAATAACATTTCCAAGCCAAGGATGCTAGTATTTAAATATATTTGCTTTTTTTTTTAATAATTGAAGTATAAATGACATACAATATTATATTGATTTCACGTGTACAACATCATGATTCGACATTTGTATACATTGGGCAGTGATCACCACAATAAGTCTAGTTCCCCTCTGCCACCATACAGAGTTAATACGGTATTATTGACTATAGTCCTCATGCTGCACATTACATCCCCATGAACTTATTTATTTTATAACTGGAAGTTTCTACCTCTTAATCCTTTTCACCCATTTTTCCCACCCCCCAATCCCCCTCCCATCTGGCAACCACTAATCTGTTCTCTGTACCCATGAGTCTGGTTTTGTTTTGTTTCATTTATTTGTTTGTTTTGTTTCTTAGATTCCACATATAAGAGAAATCGTATGGTATTTATCTTTCTCTGTCTGGCTTATTTCACTTAGCAGAATATCCTCAAGGTCCATCTATATTGTCACAAATGGCAAGATTTCATTATTTTTTATGGCTGAGTAGTATTCCATTGTCTATATATACCCCATTCCATTGATGGGCACTTAAGTTGTTTCCATATCTTGGCTATCGTAAATAATGTGGCAGTGAACATAGGGGTGCATATATCTTTTCAAATTAGTGTTTTCATTTTCTTCAGATAAATACCCAGAAGCTGAATTGCTGGATTGTATGGTAGTTCTATTTTTAATTTTTAAAGGAAACTTGATACTATTTTCCATAGTGGTTGCACCAGTTTAAATTCCCACCAACAGTGCACAAGGATTCCCTTTTCTCCAGATTCTTGCCAACACTTGTTATTTCTTGTCTTTTTGATAATAGCCATTCTCACAGGTGTGAGGGAGTCTCTCACTGTGGTTTTGATTCGCATTTTCCTGATGATTAGTGATGCTGAGCTTCTTTTCATGTGCCAGTTGGCATTCTATGTGTCTTCTTTGGAAAAATGTCTTTTCAGATCTTCTGCCCATTTTTTAATCAGTTCGGTTTTTTTGGGTTGTTGAGTTGTATGAGTTCTTTATGTATTTTGGATATTAACCTCTTATCAGATATATGATTTGCAAATATCTTCTCCCATTCAGTAGGTTGCCTTTTTGTTTTGTCAATGGTTTCCTTTGCTGTGCAGAAGCCGTTTAGTTTGATATAGTCCCATTTGTTTATTTTTTCTTTTGTTTCTCTTGCCTTTGGAGTCAGATCCAAAAAAACATTGCTAAGACAGATGTCTGGGAGCTTACCACCTATATTTTCTTCTAGGAATTTTATGATTTCAGCTCTTACATACAAGTCTTTGATCCATTTTAAGTTAATTTTTGGATATGGTATGAGAGTGGTCCAGTTTTATTCTTTTGCATGTGGCTGTCCAGTTTTCCCAACACCACTTTTTGAAGAGACTGTCTTTTCCCCGTTGTATATTCTTGCCTCTTTTGTCATAAAGTAATTGATCCTATATGTGTGGGATTATTTCTGGGCTATCTATTCTGTTCCATTGAGCTGTGTGTCTGTTTTTATGTCCAGTACCATATTGTTTTGATTACTATAGTTTTGTAATACAGACGGTCCCTGACTTGTAATGGTTTGACTTATGATTTTTCAAATTTATTTACACATTCAGTAGAAACAGTACTTTGAATTTTGATCTTTTCCTGGGCTAGTGATAGCATCTCTTGATGGTGGACAGAAGCAGTGGGCCATAGCTCCCAGTCAGCCATGTGGTTGCAAGGGTAAACAACTGATACACTGACAAACATTCTGTTTTTCACTTTCAGTACAGTATTCAATAGATTACATGAGATATTCAACCCTTTACTGTAAAAATAGGCTTTGTGTTAGATGACTTTGCCCAGTTGGAGGCTACTGTAAATATTCTGAGCACGTTTAAGGTAGGCTAGGCTAAGCTATGATGTTTGGTAGGTTAGGTGTATTAAATGCACTTTCAGCTTATGATATTTTCAACTTAATGATGGGTTTATTGGGATATAACCCCATTGTAAGTCAAGGAATATCTGTATATTTTGAAATCAGGGAGCGTGATGCCTCCAGCTTTGTTCTTCTTTCTCAGGATTGCTTTGGCTATTCAGGATCTTTTGTGGTTCCATACAAAGTTTAGGATTGTCTGTTTCTGTGAAAAATGCCATTGGAATTTTGATAGGGATTGCATTGAATCTGTAGATTGCTTTGGGTAATATGAACATTTTAACAATATTAATTCTTCCAATTCATGAGCATGGAATAACTTTTCATTTATTTATGTCTTTTTAAATTTCTTTCATTAATGTCTTATAGTTTTCAGCATACAGGTCTTTCACCTCCTTGGTTAAATTTATTCCTAGGTATTTTATTCTTTTGATGCCGTTGTAAATATGATTGTTGTCTTAATTTCTCTTTCTGCTAGTTCGTTGTTGGTGTATAAAACTGATTTTTTTTAATATTGATTTCGTACCCTGCAACTTTACTGGATTTGTTTATTAGTTCTAACGGTTTTTTGGTGGAGTCTTTAGGGTTTTCTTTTCTTTTTTTTTTTCCGTGAGGGAGATCAGCTCTGAGCTAACATCTGTGCTAATCTTCCTCTTTTTGCTGAGGAAGACCAGCTCTGAGCTAACATCTATCACCAATCCTCCTCCTTTTTTTCTTTCCCAAAGCCCCAGTAGATAGTTGTATGTCATAGTTGCACATCCTTCTAGTTGCTGTATGTGGGACGTGGCCTCAGCATGGCCGGAGAAGCGGTGCGTCGGTGCGCGCTCGGGGTCCGAACCTGGGCTGCCAGTAGCGGAGCACGCGCACTTAACCGCTAAGCCACTGGGCCGGCCCTAGGGTTTTCTATATATAAAATCATGTCATCTCCAAATAGTGACAGTTTTACTTCTTCCCATTCAATTTATTTCTTTTTCCTGCCTAATTGCCCTAGCTAGGACTTCCAATACTGTGTTGAATAGAAGTGGCTAGAGTGGGCATTCTTGTCTTATTCTTGATCCTAAAGGAAAAGGTTTTAGCTTTTCATTGTTGAACATGATGTTAGCTGTGGGCTTGTCATATATGGCCTTTATTATATTGAGATATGTTCCATATATACCCACTCTATTGAGAGTTTTTATCATAAATGGATGTTGAATTTTGTCAAGTGCTTTTTTCTGCATCTATTGAGATGATCATGCAATCTTTATCCTCCATTTTGTTAATGTGGTGTATCACATTGATTCATTTGTGGATGTTGAACCATACTTGCATCCCTGGGATGAATCCCCAGGTTAGGGAAATTTTTGGCCATTATTTCTTTAAATAAGTTTTCTGCCCCTTTCTCAATCTCTCTCTCTCTCTCTCTGTCTCTCTCTCCCCCCACCTCTCCTCCTTCTGGGACCCCTGTGATGAGAATGTTATTCTGCTTGATGTTGTCCCATAGGTCCTTTAAGATATCTTCACTTTTTTAAATTTGATTTTCTTTTTGCTGCTCTATTTGGGTGAGTTCCATTTCTCTGTCTTCCAGATCACTGATTCTTTCTTCTGCTTTATCTAGTCTGCTGTTGAACCCCTCTAGTGATTTTTGAGTTCAGTTGTTGTATTCTTCAGCTCTGTGACTTCTCATTGGTACTTTCTTAAATTTTCTGTCTCTTTGTTGAAGTTCTATGTTCATCCATTCTTCTCCTGAGTTCAGTGAGCATGTTTATGACATTACATTTAACCTCTTTATTTAAATTACTTATCTCCATTTCATTGAGATTTTTTTTTCTGGGGTTTTATCTTGTTCTTTCGTTTGGAACTTATTCCTTTGTTTCCTCATTTTGCTTGACTCTCTGTGTTTGTTTCTATGTATTAGGTGAGACAGCTATCTCTTCCAGTCTTGAAGGAGTGGCTTTGTGTAGGAGATGAATCTTATTGTTTAACCTTGCCCTAGCTCTTGGTTGTCTCTCAACCTTTGTGATTGTTTAAACAGCCTGATTTTTTCTTGATAGGTCCCAGTTGTTGAGGTTGTGCCAAGATCTGTGAGTATTCCAGAGGGAGGGATCTCAGTCAGCACCCAGTTTCTCACTGATTGGAAGCTGGATTCTCAGGCAGCAGCTTTTAAGGGCTGCAAATATATACAATCCTGTGGGACTGCAGTCATAGACCCTGCTGGCCTCCAAACCAGACAATTTGGAGGTGTCCCCTTAGTGACTGTTGCAAAATTCGGGACTCCAGACGAGTGTATGAGTTCCTTTTTGGAAAGTACTGGAGAGCTGTGGTGAGGCCAAGGGAGAGCAAGCTGTAGAAGGGCCAAGGGAGAGTGCAAAGGTGGCATCCCGAAATCTACATTCCATAGCCTCTGGATATATGGTAAACCTGCAGTCTGCCCCTCAGGCTGGAGCTGCAGGACAGGTAAATAGGCCTTTTTCACAGGAAGGTTGGGGATGTGTTTCAGTCTGCTGTCTGTGCAGTGCCCTGGGGGTGGTAGCCTGCCAAGAACTGTCTCTTTGATTGTTACAGACCTGTGGGGCCTAGAAGCACAATTGCCCCTAACCACCAGAGCCAGGTGCTCAGTGGTCATCCCCTGTGTGGGCTATGCGTGCCTGCTGGCTTTGAGGACAGGGTGCTCAAGTGGCTGGCTCTGGTGGGGCTGTGGCAATGGTGTAGGCGTGCAGTGTGCACCCACCAGAACTAGCAGGTTAGAGGGAGAGTGCAAAAATGGTGCCCACCATTGCTGGCACTAGCCAAGGTAGGGGGATAGAGCAAAAATGATGCCTGCCAGTGTCTCTGTCCCCAGAAAGAGTCCCAGTAGATTTCTGCCCTTCTGGCAAATCTGGCTTTAAGATTGGCAAGTGGATCTCCTTCACTTCTAGGCCCTTTTCCAACTGCTGCTATTGTGCTGGGTCCCGGGGTGAGTCAGTATGTGTGTGGGCCCTTTAAAGGTGGAATCTCTGTTTTTTAGAGCCTTATGGTTTTCCTGGGCGTGAGCCCTGTTGGTTTTCAAAACCAGATGTTTAGGGGCTTATCTTTCGGTGCAGGTTCCAAGGGTTGGAGTGCTTGATGTAGTGCACAAACCCCTCACTTCTCAGGGAGAAGCACTGTATTTATGAGATCCCTCCCAATTATGGGTTGCCGCACCGGGGTGGGGTTTTTGGCGAGACCACATCTCTGCCTCTTCTACCTGTTTTGATGTGGCCCTTTTTTACTTTATTGTGGAGGAGATTTTCAGCTAGTTTTCAGGTCTTTTTTCAGAGAGAATTGTTCCATATGTAGCTATAGATTTGTTGTTCTGTGGGAAGAGGTGAGTTCAGGATCTTCCTATGCTCCCATCCTGAACTGTCATTATTTGCTTTTTTAACGTTGTTATTTTTATAACAATAGTTTTGATAGAATATTCTAAGACAATTCTACGCTTAGAGCTTAATTTTTTTTCTGGAAGTTTTTTTTTTTTTTTGTGAGGATGATTGGCCCTGAGCTAACACCTGTTGCCAATCTTCCTCTTTTTACTTGAGGAAGAGTGGCCCTAAGCTAACATCTGTGTCTATCTTCCTCTATTTTTGTATGTGGCACACTGCCACAGCATGGCTTGATGAGTAGTGTGTAGGTCTGCGCTTGGGATCTGAACCCGAGAACCCTGGGCCGCTGAAGCAGAGTGCACCGAACTTAACCACTGCGCCACTGGGCTGGGCCTTTCTAAGAAGTTTTAATTTGAATTCTAAACTGTTTCTTTTATTCTATTCAGCTCTTCAGCATTCAGCCATGTGATCAAACTTGTTCAAAACCTCATAGCAGTCTCTCTGTAAGCTGCTGCTTAGACTGAGTGGTACCCTAGTCTTGAAAGGATAATGTCCTGTGCATATTTTGAAAGGCACTATTTGTTAAGCATTTTAAAGCATAGATACATGCAAAGAGACAGTTATTATTTTAGTAGAGCAAAATACTCCTCAGAACGTAAGAATATAAGTAATCTGATACAAATTCGGTGGATTAGCACAACTTTCCCCTAAATCTTTGAGACTTATAACCTTATTTGTTCTCCTCTTTTAGTAGTTTAATCCTTTACTAAGTACTGATTATTCTTTCTCAGAGGTCTCTACTATGTATTGTAAAGCAATCCTGTCATAAAAACTGATTCCCTCCCAGCCCTGAAGTCATATTTCTTTCTCAAAGTTCTTGCCTTATTGATCTGTTCTACTTATTTGTATTAGAAAAATCTGCCTAATGTATTCTTTCAATCATGTCACATCCCTGATAAATAATTTGTAGTAGCTTTAAGTAAGTTGTCAATCAGTTCAACATCTTCAGTCTGCCCTTCAGGACCCTTAAGAAATTCTCTCTGATTTTTAAAAAATTTTTGCCAATATGAATTTTCTGTTCCACTCATGATCTCACATACAGCTTCCTTTTCCCTCCCTCTATGTTGTGTGCATGCTATTTATGCTCAGAAGGCTCATATTCAACCCCTAGCACATTTAACATTTTCTTTATTTTTGTAGTTAAAAAATGTTTCAGGAGATGAACTCTGCAGATTGCTCTTTAACTCTAGAAATATTTTCTGTTATTTTTATTTTTACTTATTTTTTGAGTCTTTTAAGATTATCTGTTTATATGTTGGTCCGTCATTCTATGCTTTCTAATTCTATAATTTTTTCATTTATATTTTCATCACTTTGTTTTATATTTTCGTATTTTGGAATAGCTTCACAGATTTTTATTGTCTGTAGCATTAGCTATGCTCTTACAGTGTCCAGTGGGAGAAGATCATTTTCTGGGGGCTTTTTCTGAAAATCTTTTGCATATTCCGTATATCATCTAGCTTGGTTTGACCTCATCTACTTAATTTCCATCTTTCCTTGTTCTTTCCTCTTGAGTTGGGGTATCTGATTCTCAAACAATATATTACTTTCGTTCTTTTTGGAATGACAATTTTCGGAAATTTTCTAGCTCCTTAATTGAATTGTTTTCAAGAAATGTACTTTTCCAAATCTAAATATTCTGAGTGCTGTTCCCTTTCTCTTATTCTGAAGTACCTCACTTGATAGTCCAAGTGTCCTTTTTACCTTTTGGTTTATCTTTAACGAAATTGAGTTCTGTTCCCACTCAGTGTTTGGCCTATGAATTGGATTGCATTTGAGCTTGATTGCTGTTTAATTATTCAGCAGTTGAACTGCGACCTCAAATATTCAGCGGAGTGCAGGTGGAGATACAGCATGCTCAGTACAATTTCTAATTTCCATTTAGCTTTTGAACTAAGCAGAGTTGTACTGCTTTGCTATTATTACAGTAGGACACCATTTAAAACTCCTCACAAAACCATAGTGGCATACAGCAATAAGCATTTCTTTCTCCTACAGGTAGTCTGAGCAATACCCAGTGTCATTTGGGTTTGCTCACGTCTGTTGTTGACTTGGAGTCAGCTCTGCTCCACGTATCTCTCGTCCCCTTTGGATCAGTGAGATAGTCAGGGGTTTTCTTCTCATGACAATGACAGAAGCTGAAGAGAGTGAGTAGAAAATGGACATCCTGACACATTCACCTCATTTGATTGGCTAAAGCAAGTCACTTGTCAAACCCAAAGTCAAGAAGCAGTAAAATATACTTCTCTCCTTTGGTAAGAGAAACTAAAAAGCCACATGACAAAGGGTGAGTATAAAGGAAGGGATAAATAATTAAGAATAATGCAATTTACCACAATTGTCTTTCTACTGCCTATTATATCAAGCCTTGCCTGGCTACACTAATGTAGTAAAAGAGTAAATACGGTTACCACAGTGGGCTTCTACCAGGAATACTGTTGTCTCTGCTAACACATACAGTGCTTAACCTAAACTAGTCATTTAAAGTATTTTCTTAAATTATTTCATTTAATATTCATAGAAATTCTAAGATGTAGGTATTATTATTTGGGGCAATTTTCCAGATGAGACATTCCATTCAATTTTTCAAATATTTAAGAATCACCTACTCTTTCCAGGCACTGTTTTGGGAATGGAGGTTACAGCAGCGACTAAAATAGACAAGGTCCCTCTTCACACCTTGAGGGTGAAATGGGAAGACATATAAACAAATTAAGAAGATAATTTTAGGAAAGGGTTTGTGTTCTGAAATATAAGCTGTCTTGGCTTGGTTGGTCAAAGAAAGCCTTTTAGGGAGTGGATTTTATCCCAGACTTGAATGATTCAAAAGAAATAAGTAGGCAGAAACATGGAGGCAACTATTTCCAAGGAGAGCTACTTGCTAGTGCAAAGGCCCTAGTTTCTACTGAAGCTCAGTAGAAACACAGAGATGACAAGGGTTACTAGATCATTGCAACGAAGGCAGAGATTAGTGCTAGATGAAGCTGAAAAGCCAAGCATTATCCAACTTACTTTAGATTTGAAATTCATGAACTTTGGCGGGGATACAGTTCATCCCGTAACAAACTCCCAAGCACAACGTAGTAAGAAAAGATAAATAAAGGAATCTTAAATCAGTTAAAGGAAATAAAACAGATATTCCATCAAAGAGCAATAGTTAATTTGACAACAGACTCCTCAGCAGGTAACAATGGAAGCAAGAAGCCAGTGGAATGATATCAAGTTGCGAACCACTTGAAATTGCCATTTTTGTACACTAAAAATTGTCAAATATCATCAATTTAATATGGGTTAACCAAATATCTTCAAAGTTCAGAAAAGAGATAACTGCCAAGCTAGAATTCTATAACTAATAACATGTCCTTCAAGAATTATGGTAAAATAAAGCCATTTTTAAACATCCACCAGTAAAATTCCTCAAGTTGAATGCAGTGATTCCAGATAAAATGTCTAATATGCAAAAAGGAGTGAAGAGCAAAGAAAGTGTTAGTGTGTGAGTAAAGGTAAATAAACAATGACTGTATACGTAGTAATATCAAACTGAGGTTTAAAAACAGATACAATTAAAATAATAGGGGCCAGCCCAGTGTCGTAGCAGTTAAGTGCACACGTTCCGCTTCGGCAGCCCAGGGTTTGCAGGTTCGGATCCCGGGTGTGCACTGACATACCACTTGTCAAGCAATGCTGTGGCAACGTCCCATATAAAGTAGAGGAAGATGGGCATGCGTGTTAGCCCAGGGCCAATCTTCCTCAGCAAAAAGAGGAGGATTGGCAACAGATGTTAGATCAGGGCTCATCTTCCTCACACACACACACACACACACAAAAACAAATTAAAATAATAGACAAAAATAATTCATTCAGATTTGAGAATAGAGTCAATAGAATTAAGATATTGTAAATTCTTTGTATTATTTAGGAAGAGAATAATGGTTTCAATTAACTTTAGACTTTGACAAAGTGTATAATTTGCATCTTTATTAGTAAGATTGAACACCTTCTCATATGTTTTTGCCAATTTGGATTTTCTCTGTGGTGATGTGCTGTTTAAAATCTCTTGCCCATTTTTAGGTTGGGACATCTGCCATTTTCTTTTCAATTTTTTAGCTGTCTTTATGTTTTATGCAATTTCTGTATGTATGTTATGTTTCAAAAAATGTCATACAAAAAGTGTAGGGAGGCAGGAACTAATGTTTTTGAGGATCTATTTACTTAGTTCTTTACTATTTCATGCAACCTGGTAAAATAGCTGTCATTGTTCCTTTTTATTAAGAGTGCAGTTGAGTCTCAGGGAGTGCCATTTAGTATCCAAGTTCACGCAATTTTTGAAGGCCAATAGGTGGTCTTCAGGTCTATCTGAATCCAGGTGTGTTCGTCTCTCTGTTCAAATCAAAGAATTAAAACTATCTCATCTGATTAAAATACATCTGGAATATTATGTATAATTCTAAGTGTTGCACATTAAAGAAAATTTGAGGATTCAGCATAATTTGTAAAATGATAGCAAATATTTTAATTTTAAAGCCTTTAAACTAAATTGTATAAGTTCTGAGTGCTTTTCATATAAGAAAAAGTAGAGGAATAGGGGCAGAGGGAGAGAGAGAAGACTGTTCTCCATGACGTTATCTTCAAAAATTTGGAGGACTATTATATGAAGGAAATAATGGATATATACTATATTATGCAAGAGCAGCTCACTGTATTTAGTAGGCAATATAAAATACAATGCCTAGTCTAGAACTGTGAGCTTTAAGGGCCTATGAATATGTTTGGATTTGGAAAAAAGTCCCAAAACATGAAAAGAAAATTTAAATATCAAAGTTAATGAATGTCAATTAAATAGAGATCCACAAAATCTAACATTATCAAGATCACAGATTGACAAAATTATATTATCATTAAAATTTTATATAGATAAATATAATTTAAATCAGGGAAGATCTAGGTTTATTTCATGTATGAACATGGTATTCGCTGTTTATATACCACAAGTTTGAGTCCTAAAACACAGACATTCTGATAAATTTTATTTTGTATTATTTCCATTGAAAAGCAAAAAATATGTAATTGGTGGATTTATGATGTTATATGCTGCCTTATCAAGTATGTTCCCAATAGAAGGGAAGTTCCATTTGACCAGGTATTGAAATAAGAATCGACGTCTATAAGAAAATTTTACATATCTGATGACTGGAAGAATTTTCTATACACCGGATTCTGGCTCCATAAGCCCAAGACTCATTTATCCTCCTCTACCACATACATCCAGTGCTGATCCTCATGACACATTCATTATCATTCTAGAGCCTCTGACCCTGATCACTCATAGACCAATGCTAGGTGAGTTTGCTTGTGAGATGCATGAGTTCTCCTAGAAGCTATCTGTGCAGTAGGGTTAACTCAATAGGCTTAGGGTGTTCAAACCCTGCACATTCCAAAAAAGGACTGTCTCTTGATCAGCTTCTGGGAGATAACCTCTAAGCCCTTGGAATATCCTGCCTGAAAAGAATGTCTTTGTATAGCTGGGGCTTGGGCCATACCAGATAGGTCATGCTAACACCGGATTTATGGTGGATGCCTGCTTTTGTTCACTTGGGCCCTGGGGTTGGATGTATCCCTTTCACCTCTGGAAAGGCTGGAGACTGAGTAGTTAAGGTCAGTCATGTGGACACCCCACATGTATGTGATTGTGCCCCAGTAATTACTCTGGATGCCAAGGCTTGGGCAAGTTTCACTAGTTGGCAGTATTTCATATGTGTTGTTAAATACCTTGAGAATGGGGACAGTAATTATATCTAGCTTACGGGTTGTTATAATGATTAAATGAGATAGTATGTGTCATATGCTTGGAATAGTGACTGACACTGTTCTAGTAATAAAAGCTATCTATATAAGGGCTTGTTAAATAAAACTAAGGAGTAGATATGAGACAGCCAGGGTTTAGAATCTGAAAACATGCAGCCAGCATCAGGTTTGGGGTGATGAAGTTAAAGCAAACAACTAAGAGGTCAAGAGGCAAAGAGATCTGGAACAAAAAATAAACTAAAAATTACACACACACACAGAGTATGAAGTTGATTGAGGGAAATTGGTTTGGTTCAGGACATAGATGCCAGCGTAAGCAAAAGTGCTAGAAGTCCATCTTGTTGGGTTCTGGCCTGTAAAGAAGTAGGATTACAAGTAGAGAGCTGGCAAATAAATTCCTCCTGCCTTTTTCTTACACTTTATTCTGCAGAAGATTTTTATGAAGCATGGCAGTACCAGTGATGGCTTTGGTGCAGGGAGAGTGTTGTCTTACCCAAAGCCATATTAAATACCTATAAAACCTATGTAAATACAATGATCTAGTTATTAGAAAGCAGCTTCAAAAGAAGCTCCATGTTTTTCTGCTCTCCAGTCATCTTTCCCACTCCAACCCCTCCTGTATATAAGTTCTGGAGCTGCCACCATTTTGGAACATAGTATGGTGACATATGATAGTCCCTAAATTTGTTGTGGAGTTTATTTCATCATTAAGTCTTATGCTGAAGCAGGAACAGTCTCAGAATTTAAGGAAAGCATGGTTTCTTTTGTAGATCAATTGAGAGAGGTAACTTTACAAGTCTCAAAGAAGTGTCTAAAAAATTGCTTGGTGTTAAAATTTTCCTCTGGTCCCTGGTTATCATTATATTATTGGGTATAAACTATGATCATTTTGCAGGGTAAGCCATGATCTAGTTGATCACTGGCTCCTTTCCTACATTATTGGATACATGTTCACCCTTTTTACTTGCTAAATATTTATTATAATATTATGTATTAGCTTCTGATTCCTCTAGTCTAAGCCTTCTGGTTTCTCATTTTGTCAGGGTGGTTAAATTACACTTTTTCGTTAATGCCTGGGGCTTTCCTGTGAGTAGGAGAGGAAAGAATAGAGGAAGTTCAAAGTAAAATTTACAGTTACCCCTATTCAGCTACCAAAAGTAGGGAAATGAGAGGATAATATTTGAACACTTCATCTCGTAGTAAGAGTGAGAACAGGGACTGTGTATGTCTTTTGGGTGTTCTGTTTGTGCCCTTCACAACCATTGAGTGATATGAAACTGTTTCTGCATGGAAAGTATTCACTCTCTCAAGACCAGGAAAGGGACACAAAGACCCACAGTCTAGTAAATTACAGGAACTGAACAGATGGAAATTTCTTTCATTTAATTGGATCCACAGGCTCTGAGGGAGGGAGAAAAAAGTAATTTGAAGGAGGTCTACCTGGGAGGAAGCAGTTTCATGGTTAATGGGAATGAATTTACCATGTAAGAAACATAATGAATATAAGAAATATACCCTAAGAAATACTTTCTAGTCAGTAATATCAGTTATGTCTCATAGCATTCTAAAGGAAGAAAAGAATCCCTTGAATTCAAGAAGTCTTCCTAGTTTGAGATTCTGCTCTTTAAATCTGAAATTATAGATCAGATGGGATCTGTGGTAGCCGTAAAGTGTGTACCACATAAGAAGACATCTACTTAAGGTAATAGATTATGATGTTGAACTTGAAGAGCATGGATTCTGCAACTCTATATCCAATCTCTCTCTTACAGATCTTGTTTGTGGAAATCAGATTATAGAAAAAAAAAAACTATATGTCTTTGAATGGAAGATGCAGAGTTATGAATTAGAGTTCTTTACAAATAAGTTACTCTGTGTCTTTGGACATGCTGTCTAATTGTTAATGCCCTCTACTTTCTCACCTATAAAATCTGAGATGCAAATTCATCCTACTTAGCAAATATTAGAAACCTAACAATAAAATGGTTCTTGCATTGCTATTGAGCTTTGGGATGAGAATCACTCACTCACTGTCATAGAAATCACTAAAAATTATAAAGAGGATAAATGAGAATAAAATCCCATCCTCTAAGTGTCCTAGTATGTAACACCTTCATTGGGTTACTTTTAGTGTTTCCCTTGAGAACAATTTTGGTTCTAGGTGGAAAAGAAACATATTTACCCAATTCATTTCTTTGGTATTTTAATTTTAAAAGTTGGATTTTCGAGCATCATGGCAGAGTGATCTTTCCCCCTTAGACTCTCCCCCACAAGATATAACAAAAAGGGCATTCATATACCAACAGAGGACATTCACACAACACAAAAGATGTCTGAGAGACCCATGCAGCCATACGTCTGAAGGTAGAGGTTCTGGATCTCCCGGAGGAAGTGGAAGGAGGTAAGGAGAACTCCCCTCCTTCCCCGATGACAGCGACCTTGGGACTGGGACTGCATGGCTCTCAGAGAGAGATTGGGAGGGGCATCCCTCCATGGGAGAACCATCATTCTCCAAGTTCTCTCACAGCCTGTGGGAAATTCCTATACAGAGGGGACTGACCTGTTGTGGGGGGTGCCTTCATCAAGCTTGCACCCCAGGAGAGCAGATAATGAGGGAAGAGCAAGAAGCCCCTGGGATCAGGCAGGTTAAAGAAAGAGCCCCTCCCCCCTGAGACCACACATCTCTCAGAGAAGAAAGGGGGTGGCCCTCCGTGGGAAAACCATCACTCTCCAAGTTCTCTCACAGCCTGTGGGAAATTCTCATATGGAGTGGACTGAACTGTTGCAGGGATGCCTTCATCAAGCTAGCACCCCAGCAGAGCAGATAGCGAGGGAAAAGCGAGAAGCCCTGGGGTCAGGCAGGTGAAAAGAAAGAGCCCCTCCCTTTGCCCAGTGCTCCAGCACAACCAGTCAGCCAGAGTACCTGCAGATCACGACGGGCTCAGAATACACAGCTCTTGATCCCCACCTAGTGGCGGCAGGTGGAAGCTGTGACCAGGTATTTTCAGCATGAGGAAAAATAAGTCCATGCCCTCCAGCAGTATGCAAAAATATGTTAAATCTCCAGACCAGAAGGAAAATAACAAGCACCCAGGGATCAATCCTGAAGGCACAGAAATTTATCACCTAAACGACAGAGAATTCAAAATAGCTATCATAAAAAAGCTCAATGAATTACAAGAAAATACAGATAGACAATTCGATGAAAACAGGAACTTCTTCACAAGAGATTGAAACCATAAAAAAAAACCAATCAGAAATGTTAGAGATGAAAAACACAATGGAGGAGATAAAGAAAAATCTGGAATATTTAAAGAACAGAGCTGACAATATGGAGGAAAGAATTAGCATTGTTGAGGATAGGAATACAGAAATGCTGCAGATGGAGGAGGAGACAGAACTAAGAAAAAAGAAATGAAGAAATTCTCCGAGAAATATCTGACTCAATTAGGAAATGCAACATAAGGATTATAGGTATTCCAGAGGGAGAAGAAAGGGAAAAAGGAGCAGAGAGCTTGTTCAAAGAAATAAGAGCAGAGAACTTCCCAAACCTGGGGAGGAAGCTGGAAATACAAGTGAATGAAGTCAATAGATCTCCTAACTATATCAACATAAAAAGACCCTGTCCCAGGCATATAGTAGTAAAGCTGGCAAAAGTCAACGACAAAGAAAAAAATTTTAAGGGCAGCGAGGCAAAACAAAAAGTAACGTACGGAGGAATTCCAATCAGGCTCTCAGCCAATTTATTGGCAGAAACTTACAGGCTAGGAAAGAGTGGAATGATATATTCAGAATTCTGAAAGACAAAAACTTTCAGCCAAGAATAGTTTATCCAGTGAAAATATCCTTCAGATATGGTAGAGAAGTAGTAACTATCCCAGATAAACAAAAGCTAAGGGAGTTCATTGCCACAAGACCCCCGCTACAAGAAATGCTCAAGAAGGCCCTCATGCCTGGGGAAAAAAAAAAAAAGAGAAAGGGGATACAAAGCTTTGAGCCAGGAGAAAAATAGGTAGACAAAATCAGAAAAATTGCAGCTCTCTATCAGAGTAGGTTAGCAAACACTTAATTATACCACCAAAGATTAAGAGAAGGAAAACACCAAAAATAAATATAACCTCAGCACTTTAAACACAAACTCATAAGATGAGATGGAATAAGGTGTGACAATAATAACTTAGAAAGGGATGGAATCAACATAGTCTAAGGAAATAAGAGGCCATCAGAAAATGGACTATCTCATCTATGAGATTTTTTATACAAACCTCATGGTAACCACTAAACAAATAATCAGAACAGAGACACATACAATAAATAAGAGAAAACTAAGAAAATCATCATACAGAACTACCAAACTGAATTGGTAGTCCAGTACACATGGGGCAAGTAACAAAGCAAATGCAAAAGAACTGGATAATGAGTGATAAAATAGTAACATTAAGCCCTCATATATCAATAATCACTCTAAATGTAAATGGCTTGAATTCTCCAATCAAAAAACACACAGTGGCAGGATGGATTAAAAAACAAGATCCAGAGGCCAGCCTGGTGGCGCAGGTGGTTAAGTGTGCGCGCTCCGCTGCGGTGACCCAGGGTTCACGGGTTCGGATCCCAGGCGCACACCGATGCACCGCTTGTTAAGCCATGCTGTGGTGGCGTCCCATATAAAGTAGAGGAAGATGGCCATGGATGTTAGCTCAGGGCCAATCTTCCTCAAGAAAAAAGGGGAGGATTGGCATCAGATGTTAGCTCAGGGCTAGTCCTCCTCACAAACAAAACAAAACAAAACAAGATCCAAAGATGCTGCCTCCAGGAAACATATCTCAGCTTTAAAGACAAACACAGGCTGAGAGTGAAAGGATGGAAGACAATACCCCAAGCTAATAACAAACGAAAGAAAGCAGGTGTTGCAATACTTATATCAAACAAAGTAGACTTCAGGATAAAACAGGTAATGAAAGACAAAGAGGGGCAATATATAATGATAAAAGGGACACTCCAGCAATTCGACATATCACTTATAAATATATATGCACCCAACACAGGAGCACCAAGGTACATAAAGCAACTATTAACAAACCTAAAAGGAGATAATAACAACACAATAATAGTAGGGGATCTTAACACCCCACTTACATCAATGGATAGATCATCCAGACAGAAAGTCAATAAGGAAATAGTGGACTTAAAAGAAAAACTAGATGAGATGGACTTAATAGATATATATAGAGCACTCCATCCAAACATAACAGGTTACACATTCTTCTCAAGCGTGCATGGAACATTCTCTAGGATAGACCATATGTTGGGGAACAAGGCAAGCCTCCATAAATTTAAGAAGTTTGAAATCATAACAAGCATCATTTCCAACCATAATGCTATGAAACTAGAAATCAACTACAAGAAAAAAACTGAGAAAGTGACAAAGATGTGGAGACTAAACAACATGCTACTGAACAGCCAATGGATCATTGAAGAACTTAAAGGAGAAATCAAAAAAAATCTGGTGACAAATGAAAATGAAAATACACCATACCAACTCATATAGGATGCAGCAAAAGTGGTCCTGAGAGGGAAACTAATAGCAATACAGGCCTACCTTACAAACAAGAAAAATACCAAATAAGCAACCTGGAACTACACCTAACAGAATTAGAGAAAGAAGAACAAACAATGCCCAAAGTCAGCAAAAAGAGGGAAATAATAAAAATCAGAGCAGAAACAAATGAAATTGAAACCAAAAAAAACAGTAGAAAGGATCAAGGACACAAAGAGTTGCTTCTTTGAGAAGATAAACAAGATTGACAAACTCTTAGCCAGACTCACCAAGAAAAAAAGAGAGAAGCCTCAAATAAATAAATTAGAAATGAAAGAGGAGAAATTACAATGGATACCACAGAAATACAAAGGATTTTAAGAGACTACTGTGAAAAACTATATGCCAACAAATTGGACAATCTAGAAGAAATGCATAAATTCTTAGACTCATACAACCTCCCAAAACTGAATAAAGAAGAAATAGAGAATTTAAACAGACCAATCACAAGTAAAGAGATTGAAACAGTAATCAAAACTTCCCCCAAAATAATAATTATCAGCCAGGACCTGATGGCTTCTCTGGAGAATTTTACCAAACATTCAAAGAAGATTTAATACCTATCCTTCTCAAACTATTCCAAAAAATAGAGGAAGGTGGAACACTTCCTAGCACATTCTACGAGGCCAACATCACCCTGATACCAAAGCCAGACAAGGACAATACAAAGAAGGAAAATTACAGGTCAATATCACTGATGAACATAGATGCAAAAATCCTCAACAAAATATTCGCAAACCGAATATGGCAATACATTAAAAAGATCATACACCACGATCAAGTGGTTCAACATCTGCAAATCAATCAATGTTATGCACCACATTAACAAAATGAGGAATAAAAACCACATGATCATTTCAATAGATGCAGAGAAAGCATTTGACAAGATCCAACATCCATTTATGATAAAAAGTCTCAACAAAATGGGTATAGAAGGAAAGTACCTCGACATAATAAAGGCCATATGTGACAGACCCACAGCCAACATCATACTAAACAGGGAAAAACTGAAAGCCATTCCTCTGAGAACAGGAGCAAGACAAGAAGGCCCACTCTCACCACTCCTATTCAACATAGTACTGGAGGTTTTGGCCAGAGCAATTAGGCAAGAAAAAGGAAGAAAAGGAATACAAGTAGACAGCAAAGAAGTGAATCTCTCGCTGTTTGCAGAGGACATGATTTTATATCTAGAAAACCTTAAAGAATCCATCAGAAAACTATTAGAAATAATCAACAACTACAGCAAAGTTGCAGGGTACAAAATCAACTTACAAAAATCAGTTGCATTTCTATACTCTAATAATGAACTAACAGAAAACTCAAGAAGGCAATCCCATTTACAATCTCAACAAAAAGAATAAAATATCTATGAATATGTTTAACCAAGGAGGTGAAAGACATATACAATGAAAACTGTAAGACAATAAATTATTGAAAGAAATTGATGACAACATAAAGAAATGGAAAGTCCTCCCATGCACATGGATTGGAAAAATAAACATAGTTAAAATGTCCATACTACCTAAAGCAATCTACAGATTGAGTGCAATCCCAATCAGAATCCCAGTGACGTTCTTCATGGAAATAGAACAAAGAATACTAAAATTCATATGGGGCAACAAGAGACCCCGAATAGCTAAAACAATCCTGAGAAAAAAGAACAAAGCTGGAGGCATCACAATCCCTGACTTCAAAACATACTACAAAGCTATAATAATTAAAACAGCATGGTACTGTTACAAAAACAGACACACAGATCAATGGAACAGAATTGAAAGCCCAGAAATAAAACCATACATCTATGGACAGCTAATCTTCAACAGAGGATCTGAGAATATACAATGGAGAAAGGAAAGTCTCTTCAATAAATGGTGCTGGGTAAACTGGACAACCCCATGCAAAAGAATGAAAGTAGACCATTATCTTTTGCCATACACAAAAATTAACTCAAAATGGATCAAAGACTTGAAAGTAAGACCTGAAACTATAAAACTCCTAGAAGAAAATATAGGCAGTACACTCTTTGACATCAGTCCTAGTGGGATCTTTTCGAATTCCAAGTCTACATGGACAAGGGAAACAAAAGAAAAAATAAATAAGTGGGACTACATCAGACTAAAGAGCTTCTGCAAGGCAAATGAAACCAAGATCAAAATGAAAAGACAACCCACCAGCTGGGAGAAAGTATTTGAAATCATATATCTGACAAGGGGTTAATCTCCATAATATATAAAGAACTCACACAACTGAACAACAAAAAAACAACCCAGTCAAAAAATGGGCAGAGGATATCAACAGACATTTTTCCAAAGAAGATACACAGATGGCCAATAGGCACATGAAAAGATGTTCAACATCACTAATCATCAGGGAAATGCAAATCAAAACTACACTAAGATATCACATTGCACCTTTTAGAATGGCTATAGTCGCCAAGACAAAAAATAACAAATGTTGGAGAGGTTGTGGAGAAAAGGGAACTGTCAGTCACTGCTGGTGGGAATGGAAACTGGTGCAGCCTCTATGGAAAACAGATGGAGATTCCTCAAAAAATTAAAAATAGAAATACCTTATGATCCAGCTATCCCACTACTGGGTATCTATCCAAAGAACCTGAAATCAACGATCCAAAGAGGCTTATGCACCCCTATGTTCATTGCAGCATTATTCGCTATATCCAAGAAGTGGAAGTAACCCAAGTGTCCCTCAACTGGTGAACGGATAAAGAAGATATGGTATGTATGTATATACGACGAGATACTACTCAGCCATGAGAAAAGACAAAATGGTTCCATTTGCAACAACATGGATGGACCTGGACGGTATTATGTTAAGTGAAATAAGCCAGACAGAGAAAGACAAACACCACATGATTTCACTCATGTGTGGAAGATAAACTAACACACGGACAGAGAGAGTTTGGTGGTTATCAGGGGGAAGGGGGTTCGGGGGTGGGCACAAGGGGTGAAGGGACACGTTTATATGGTGACTGACAAACAATAATGTACAACTAAAAGTTCACAATGTTATAAACTATTATGATATCAATAAAAAAAGTTGGATTTTCTAGTGAAAATACTTGACATAAAGTTTAAAAATGGTTTCTAAAGAATGTTTGAAATAACAGTTATCTGACAAAAGGAAGTGGATAGATGTTTAAAAGGCCAATTTAAGAGGTGGTTAAAAGTACAATAACAATCTTTAATCCATCATTGGTTAAAAATGGATTTTAGCTGGTTTTTAAGATAATTGAAACTATCATATTTAAATTTTTAAGTGCATCTCATTTTAATTATTTTAAAGCAAATTTGTGTGAAATGAATAGCATTTCCTGCATTCTATGCTGAATTACATTGGACATTATTTAATTTCATCATGATGACTCATAGTTACTGCTGTGATTCTGTTATTTTCATGCTCTAAAGCAGAGATGCTCTAAGACTTCTGGAAGGTTTCTCGATCGTATTTAAATGGCCAGGCTACTAAGCTTCTTGCTTAATAGCTCTTTGTCATTTTTTGTCTCTCCCCTTGCTCCTGGTCATCGTCATTAGATGTTACTGCTATAGAGTATCTTCTTGTATTCTCCATTCCTTCACAATTTATTGTTTCTAAACTTCTATAGGTCAGGAATCCCAAAGTGAATGAAACTAGTTGAATACGATCAACTTTTAAAATATTTTAGACTTAAAATTCAAGACGAGACAGGTAAACTAATAAGGAGTGTATGATGATGAAATGGATTCTGATACATAGAAATCAGAAATAGCATGCTGCACCGAAGTGGTGATGGCATAAATAAGAGGTAAAGAATCTTTCACAAGTGACATGCTAAGTTACCTGCTTTAGGGGCAGCATACGAATAACTAAAATGCAAAATGGTTTGTATTTGAGGAACATAGCAGTTGCACTCAGGGTGCATAGTTTCTGCAACTTGAGTTGTATAGTTTCTTGTTTATCACTTTTGGAAGTTAAAAGGATTACTAGTTCCTGTCTTGTGTAAGTAGCCTGGGGTCCTCTTCAAATATAAATAAATACAGAAGAGGTAGTGAGGAGGAGCTGGGGTGAATTCACCGTGAATTCATCAACTGTTGGATGAGTGTCTGCTGTGAGTGAGGCACTATGCTAAGCTTAGGATATAGCAGTGAACGAGGCAGACCTATTTCCTGCCCTCCTGCAACTTACTGCCCTCCTCGGCACTTTGAACATGTTTAAAAGTGTTAACATTAGGGGGAGCTAAGTGAGGAATATATGGGAACTCTCTCAACTTTGAAACTTTTATGGAAGTCTAAAATTTGTTCAAAAGAAAAAAATTAAAAAGTATAATGACATCTATAATATGGTAAGTTCAGGATGTATAGAAACATTTGATGAATGAAGAAGATCTGGTGGTCCGGGAGAGAATGGGGTTAATTAAATCCAGGCAGAGGAAGTAGTATATGGAATGGATCTGTGGTGGGAGACAGCACTGGTGTGTGGGTGAAAATGAATGACATTTAGCGTGGCCAAGCATTGGGAGTAAGAGGTGAAGGAATGCCAGTCCACTTGACCATCCCCATCATGGATCACTGTTCTGATGACAAGGATGCTGGTGAAAAGGTTTTTGGAAAACCAGAGCTGCTAATTCTTAACATGTAATTTTGGTTTCATCCTTTTTCCCTTCCACAGTATTGAGTTATTGGTACAAAGCAGCTGGCCAGTCAAGGTTTACATTACACATTACCTGCTTCCCTTCTCATATAACCAAGCAACTAGATTTTGCCAAGGGAATGTGAGGCTGTAGGGAATTGGAGCTATAAGGTAGAAGAAGCCTGAGTCTCTAAATTACCACGTGGAAGATACTCTCCTATCAACAAGGAAACTTGCATTAAACTTGCATTAAACTTGTACTGTGTTAAGTCACTAACATTTTGCTTTTATTTATTACAGTAGCTAGGGTTGCCTTAACCAACAGAGATATTAGCTTAAAAGTTTTTAGGGGGGCTGGCCTGGTGGCTTAGTGCTTACGTTCGTGCATTCTGCTTCAGCAGCCCTGGGTTCAGATCCTGGACGCGGACCTACTCACCACTCATCAAGCTATGCTGAGGCAACGTCCCTCATGGAGGAAGTAGAAGGACCTACAACTAGGATATACAGCTATGTACTGGGGCTTTGGGGAGAAAAAAAGAAAAGGGTGGAAGATTGGCAACAGATGTTAGCTCAGGGCCAATCTTCCTAAAAACAAAACAAAACAAAACTTTTTAGGGTTGGTGCTGAGAATCTTGAAGTTTCCAGATCATTAAACAACCCTACTATATGAATCTTGGTCCTTTCTCCTTCAGGTATGCCTTATCCTTTGTTTTAATTCAACAATTATTTGTTGAGTAACAGCTATATGGAAGAAAGGCAGCATAGTAAAGAAGAAAGAGCCTGGAAGTTGGGATGGGATGAGCAGCATTCAGGCCCTTTCACTCACTGCTGGCTGAGCGACAATAGATAGGATCTTATCCTGAACCCCAGTTTCTCCTGGTACATTGTCACTAGTAAGTAGTCTCAGTACAGTTCTTTAGGTTTTTCAAATATTTCTGTTTACATTATTTCATTTATTTCTTTAAAGAACTCTATTTGATATAAGTATTATCGCCCTACTCCCCTTTCACTGACACCAACATTTTATAAATAAGGAAGCTCAAATTGATGATGTAAAGCAATTTTGCCAAAGTTATAGTGCTGATAAATATTGTAGCCAGGATCCTCAGACAGGTTTTTTGACTCAAAAGCCTATGCTCATTCCCCTTCCCCATGGCATCTCATCACCTATGAAATGTGAGAATAACATCAGGAAAAAATAAAAAGAAATTCATGAAAATCGATCTGATATTCATTATCTGTTTTCCTTTCTGAGTTTTTAGCCTCAGTTTCTGCTGGCCTTCACCTCATATGATTATGCTTAAAGCTCTAGATGAAAAAACAAACGTGGGGGGCCAGCCCCACGGCCGAGTGGTTAAAGTTCCATGTACTCTGCTTCAGCGGCCCGGGTTCGCAGGTTTGGATCCCAGGTGCAGACCTACCCCACTCATCAGCCATGCTGTGGAGGCATCCAACATACAAAGTACAGGAAAATTGGGACAGATGTTAGCTCAGGGCTAATCTTCCTCAAGCAAAAAAAGAGGAAGATTGGCAACAGATGTTAGCTAACGGTGACTCTTCCTCACAAAAAACAAAACAAACATGTACTCAAGCCTCTTGATGTGCCTACAGTTTATAGGAAATGCAGTTGCATGGGAGAGAACAATTTGGGTGATGGGTACATGAGATTCATTATACTAGTCTCTACTTGTTGCATGATTGAGAACTTCATAACCATAAGTTAAGAAAAAAAATACGGAAAGCAGCAAAACCTTTATATATGCCACAGATCATCTCTCTTCTTTGCTTCTCAGTTAAATTTCTTGCAAGAACAACTGTATCACTTCCTTATTCTCCACTCACTATGCACACATCTGCAGTCTGTCTCCTACCTCCTCTAGACCTTTGAAACTGCAAAATGTCCCCAATAAACTCCATATTGACAGTTATACAAGATGAGTTAGTTCCAGAGATCTGCTGTACAACATAGTGCCTATAGTTAGCAATAAGGTAATTGTGCACTTAAAAATTTGTTGAGAGTAGATCTCACGTTAAATGTTCTTACCACCTAAACAAACAAATAAACTAAAAAGAAAACAATAAAGGGACGCAAGAAAACTTTTGGAAGTGATGGATATGTTTATTACTTTGATTATACTGATGGTAACAAAGTGTATCTATATGTCCAGACTCACTAGATTAGGTACATTAATTTTGTGCAGTTTTTTGTACACCTCAATAAAGCTGGGAAAAAAAGTGAAAGTGCATGAAGATTCAGCAAGGATAAAATATCTTAGAAGAAGAAGAGTCTAGAGGAGCTTTTCATTTTTGATTTTGAGGGAGGGAGAGAAAGAAAAGGAGAGATGGTAAACAGTTGCCATGAGATGTGAAACTTCAGGGAGATAAATGAATTAAGAGGAATTTTTTTGTATGTTGTGCAATGTAATTTCTCCTTTGCTGCCTTATCATGAGACAATCCGTAAAGACTTTTACTTAAAAATAAATTCAGGGATAACCCTAAATCCTTACTTCACTTGATATTTCCTTGGCATTTGTTATTGTTGCCTAATATTGAGGCACACAATATTTTCTGAATAAAAATTTTTTTTCTCTTGGATTTTATGATAGGAAATGAAAAATATTCTTTTTTTGTATTTTATTCTTAGCCCCATTGGCTGGCTCTTTCACTGCCTTTGCTTTTAAAGTAGATATCCCCCATATGTCCACATTTGACCCTCTTCTGTTCTAGCCTTCACACAGTGTGATCTCAATCTTTTCCACTATCTCCACCATTCACAGACTCCAGTTCCATAAACAGCTTATGATTCCCAAGTGAGTATTCTCATTTTTAGATCCTTATTCTGAACTTTAGACTAGCTACTGGATATCTCCATCTGTGTATCCCTTAGGAAACTCAAATTCAGCACGTCTGTGGTGGTTTTAAAATGTGTCCACACATTCTTTGATATTTCTCCCGTCGAGTTGGAGCTTCATTACCACTCTTTGAGTGTGGGCTGTACTTAGTAACTCACTTCTAATGAATAGGATATGGCAGAAAGGATTGTGTATGATTTCTGAGATTAGGTCATAATAGGCATAGCCACTTCCTCCTTGCTTTCTCTCATATCACTTGCTTTGGGACAAGCTAGCTGTCATGTTGTCAAGACACTCAAATAACCTGATAGGGAGGACCAGGAGTTGAGGAACTGAGGCCTCCTGCCCACAGCCGTGTGGGTGACTTTAGATACTGATGCTTCAGTCCCAGTCAGTCCTTCAGATGCCTCTAGCCCTGCCAACATCTTGATTGCAACCTAATGAGAGGCTCTGACCTAGATTCACCCTGGGAGGCATTCCTGAATTCCTGACCCACAGAAACCATGAGATAATAAATGTTTACTGTCTTAAGTCATTGTATTTTGAGGTAATTTGTTATGAAACAATAGACGTTTGAATATGGTGTCTGAAACTGAACTCATTGTTTTTACATCACATACCTGTCTCTTTTTCTTGATTCTTTACACCCCAAAGCCAGAAACATCCATTTTCCTTACTTGTCTTGGGCTGCCAGTAGGACTTGCTAATTTAACATCTGAAATATGGATGCTTCTCTGCTGCTGCTACTACTAAGTACCATATTACAGGCCTTCATCATCTGTCATTTGTCATCTAGACCTTTTCAATGTTGGTCTCTAACACTGGTCGCCTTCCTCCTTACCAAAATAGTCTACATGTTAGTCTCTGAGGATTCTTGCCTAAATGTGATGTAGGATTACCTCCTTGCTTAAAATTCTTCAATCTCTATCCCTATTTTTATCACTTACAATAATGTTTCCCAAACATTGTGAACAAATGACATGAGAAAATTTGGGATGTTCTGTAGAGTTTTATTCTCAATTGTAAATTCAGCATAAAGGACCACCTTTTAAAAGGATGTAATCTCAGAATATATTTTTACTTATTTGAAGAAGTGGAAGAGTAGTTGTTCATTGTTTTCATTGTTGTTGTTTTCAGTGTCCTTATGTGGCAATATGAAGGATAACTTCAATTTAAGAAAACATTTTTTTTGGTTCATGAAATCCAATAAAATTAAATTATGTACCTGATCTTCACCACTCCCACAAATGATCAGTATATAGTAGAAAACGAAAACAATTCCAGTCTTTAAACATATGGAGCTGTTCCATGCCTGTATGCCTTTGAATGCTTTAGTTCCTCTACCTGGAATGGGTTTCCCCTGGACTACTTGGAGAACTTCTACTCATTCTTCAACACCCAGCCCTGTTGACCTTTACTCTGTGAAACTCTTTCAGTTCTACTCAAGTGGAATTGATTACTCTCTGCATAATTGTACCTAGTGTATTCTATTACTATAATTACTTTGTTCTTTTAATATTTATTTATATATCTGCCTTTCACCCTAGACTGATAGCTCTTTAATTGGCAGAGCCATGTGCATGTGCAGCATTAAAACATTATGGGGAAGATAGGGTTGACTAAGACATGTCACTTTGTTCAGGGAAATATAACCTCTTAAGGAAGATAAAATATGTATTTAAATAGCTATAAAACAAGTGAATATCATGTCGGGGGAAGAAACCTACAATTTAGAGAAAGAGAATTTCCAGCTAAGATGATTGGGAAAGGCTTCATTCATGTAGGAGTTAGCTTATGAACTAGACATGGAAAGACATTTGAGATTTTTGAGATCAGGGAAGATACTCCATGGGCGAGGAAAGACCTAATGTGTCTTGGAGTTTAAAAGAATGTTGAGTCTTCCATTTTGACTGATGTACTGTTGGTGCTATAGAACAGTGAGAAACAATAGTTTAGAAATGTAAATGGGGCCAAGTGTGTAAAACTTTTAATGCTAGGCTGAGAAATTCAGGTGGGAATGGAGAGCTATAGAAACCTTTGTGCAAAAGGTAATGGAACTGAGTTTAGAAGAGTAAGCTGGAGTCAGTTGTGGGATTGTGAAGAGCAAACCTGAGTGTGATGAAACTATGGAGGGACATATTACAGTAGCCCAGGCAAGAAGCAAGTAGGGTCTGAGATATGGTGAAAGCAGTGGGACTAGAAATGGGGCAAGGATGCTGGAGATAGAACTTAGAAGAAATTGGCAACTAATCAGATATGGAAAGTGAAGACAAAAAAGAAAGAGAGAAATCATAACTGAAGGTTTTGAAACTGTGCTATTTGAAAAAATAAAGAGAAATGAGATGTTGGGAGATTAAAGGGTTCTATTAATCTGACTTTATATCTTGCATAATTAAAAAAAAAGCTATTTGAGGCAACAATGAGATGATCAAGATGGGATCAAATTAACCAGTGTTGAAATATCTCATTTAAAAATAAATTAATTTACGGGCCAGCCCTGGTGGCCTAGTGGTTAAGTTCAGTATGCTCTGCTTCAGTGGCCCAGGTTTGGTTCCTGGGTGCAGACCTACAGCACTCGTCAGTGGCCATGCTGTGGCGGCGGCTCCCATGCAAAAAGAGGAAGATTGGCAACAGATGTTAGCTCAGGACAAATCTTGCTCAGCAAAAAAAATAAATAAAATTAATTAATTTAACCATAGTTTATAATAGTGTAAGCTTTAAATCCATTCATATCCTCCCTACATCCTCCCTAACCACCCTAGTTTTGGCAGAAATTATTATTATTATTTGCCAAATGGCAAAACATGTAGATGAGGCTATCTGAGACTAGGCAGCCCATAGCTGACCTTCGAAATGCCACAGATGCATGGTTGAGCCCAGGCCAGATTAGCCAAGCCTGGCCCAGACCAGCAACTGCCCATCAGAATTGTGAACTAAATAACTGGTTGTTGTTTAAACTACTAAGTGTTTGGATAGGTAACTGATAACAGTCATCTTACTCCTTCTCGTATTATAAGATTTGCCTAATTTTACCCATAAGATTGCACTGAGGACAGGGAGAGTCTTTTCTTAGTTGTCTTTATACAGTGCCTATTGCAATACTTTCCAATAAATATTTGTTGAATTTAATCCTAATGTTATCAGAAAATGCTGGCATTTCCTCCCAAACTTGAATTAAATTAAAGAGAAGCATTTGAAAACTTCTAGGTTGTCGTGAGCTTGGTCCAGTCTTTGTCTAAATGTGACTGATGGTTGACAGACACTGACTGGCACTTCTTGTCGCCTGATTTTTTCTGAAAGATTCTCATTTGTCAGAATTTGAGTTAATATATTTTTCCATTTCAAAATCATATTTCCTAGCCCAGTTTTGTACAGATTTACCTTTTGGCTCTCATGTGAAGTAAAAGTTTTCTAGAAGGCACAACGCTATATTTAATAGCTAGTGCTAGGCAGACGCAACCAGAGTATTACAGAAATCTAATTAATTGGCCAGAAGGGACTGAGTCCAGAAGCATTTTGGATTAAAACTGTTCTCTTTGCTGCTGTCTGGGACAATATATTTCAAATAAAACTGCTTTACATAAAAGTTCTGTTGCAATGCAATCCTATAGAGATTTTTTTTCTTCTCACAAAACATCTAGTGTTTTTCCAATAAAAAACAGTGAGTTGGGATTCTGTTTTATCTTCTTTCACATTAACTTCATGTATTTCCCATGAGAACATTAAAAATAGCTCACCTGTTTTATGCATTGTGTTGGAGTGCCTTTATATAAATACATTATAAGGATTTATGAGTATATATGTGCATATATTTGAGTCTATAGCTACCAAGGTGTTTGTGAGATGAGAGAGAGCCTTAAATAGCAAAGAAAAATCTTAGAGGAATACATGTTAAAATTTACTTGAGTTCTATTGAAGTGTTATTGTTTCAGAAAATGCACTAGAGAAGACAAATCTTCACTTTTGAAATAGTTGAAAACCTGAAATTGAGAGGATGTTTCAAGGACTGCATACGTATCTAGGCAGTTTAAGCTTTATCAATATGTGTATGGTATTTTGACGTATTTTATCAGTAAGAGTTACAGTGAAGCCTGTAAATGTAGCAAATGAGAGACATTTTCCCTAAGTTCTGTACCATAGCTCTTTAAAAAGTGATAGCACAAAGGGTTACGACTTTTTAAACTAAGCGTTAAAGAGTTTCTTTAGGTCCTACTAGATATACTTTGAGACATGTTTATATTCTCAAATTCCGGTTTCTCCTAATTCTTCTGAAGAAGGCTAGTATAGAGAACTTTAATTTTACTTTTCGTGCTCTTCAAAAAACAGGTTTGATATGTGATTCTGATGGAATGAGGTAATGCAAAAGGAGAAAATAATGCTCAGACAAGGGAAGTTGAAGCAAAGCTTCTTTTTTTAGTGATTTTTTTTCCAAAGTAGTTAGAGTCTCCCGCTTCACCTTAGTCAGTGGAAATAGTCTCTTGAAACCTAAAAAATGTCAAAAGGAAACATTTAGTGAAAATTACTAGGGTCGAGATTTCACTTTGACAGTTGGAGGAATTTGTCAGGGTGAAAATAACTGTTAAAAAAAAAGACCTGGATGGGAGTCACGGAAATGTAGTTAAAATAAGTGTACATATTTTCTCCTAAAATCACTTTGCTTCTAATGCTAGAAAGAAAAGGTTGGTGTGAGAAAGGTCATAATCAGAATTCAAAACAGTTAAATTTCATGAACATAGACCTTATTAATAGGGGATTTGTGGAAATTAGATCAATCAGGACTTGGGTTAAACTAGAATTTCCTCCTATATTATTTTGAAAAAATTGAAACCAATAGAAAAATTAGAAGTATAATATTACAAATACCTATATAACTTGTACCTTGACTCACCAATTGTTAACATTTTGCCATATCTCTCTCTCCATGTTCTTTTTTAAAAAAATGTTCAAAAGTGCGTTGGTGTCGTCAAGACACTTGACCCTTAAGTATTTCAGCAGGTAATTCCAACATAATCACAATTGCATTATCACACTCAAGAAATATAATATTGGTACAATAATATTATCTAATACATAATCCATGCTCATATTTATCCAATTGAGCCCAAAATGGTCTTCTTAGCTTTTTTATTTTCAGTTCAGGATCTGATTAATGATCTTATTGCATATTTGTTTGTCATATTTCTTTAAACTCCTTTAATTTAGGACAGTCCCTTTATACTTTTTGTTTTTCATGATGGTAATTATGATTTTGTTTTTCATGATTTGTATTTTTGAAGAACCCAGGCTAGTGGTCTCATAAACTATCTCACAATCTGAATTTTTCCAGTTGCTTCTTTCTGATTAGATTCAAGTTAAACATTTTGTCAAGAATAATACATAGATGATGTTGTGTACTTCGTAATGCATCAAATCAAAAGGCTAGTGATGTCTGGTTTTTTTTTTTTCCCTCTTATTGGTGGTGTTAAATTTGATCACTTGGTTAAGGTGGTATCTATAAGATCTCCCCATTTTAAAGGGGCTTTTTCCTCTTGGTAATTAATGTGTATTCTATATTGTTGATATAGAGTTGATACTTTGATACTTTGAAATTATGTGAATATCCTGATCCTCAACAAGTTCTCAGCCAATTTAGTTTTAGCAACTATTGATAACTTAATTATTACATTGGTGTTTGAAAATGATCTTCTAATTTTTTTAATTATGTCATTCCACATTATATAACTGACATTATTCTACGAAGAAGAACTTCTACCCACTTACCTTTTTAATATAGCTATGGATTCCTGAATTCTTTTTCATTCAATGCCTTAAAACCTATCATCATCATTATTATTATTATTTTTGATATTTACATTAACCCCAAATTAGCTAATGTAATATCTTTCCACTTAGGTCTTGTGTTCTTTTGACATGTTCCCATCAATACTTAATCCTTCAGTAATGGACGCTAGCCTTCATCACACAGATCCCCACTTTGGGACTAAAGGATTTATTACCAGTTATTCCAAAGACTGAGGGCTGACACGTCAGCTGTCCACTCTCTCTGGGAATTGTCCTTGGCTGAAGATAGCTGCCTTATTCAAGGTCATACTCCTTTTTTGGGGTAGTGTGTGTGTGTTGGGGGGAAAGCTGGGAACCTGCTTCCAGTGACTAGTCAATGAAGGCATATAAAAGCCTTGTCCCCTCTCTTCAATTCAGGAAAGCTCTGAACAGCCATGCCAGCTTCAGAGCTCCCTGTGAATTGGGCTGAGGGCTTATTGTGACTCCAATGCAGGCCAAATTCTTCCTCCAGCCAAATTTGCTGTTGTTCCCTTCTCCCACAATTATTGATCCCAAGAGCATTTGTTAATGAACCTTCAGTTTGTAGATTTTCATCTCAGAGTCCACTTCCTGTAGAACCAAACCTGTGACATTTGGTCTGATAGTGGTCTGAGAAAACAGATGCCAAAATGGGATTTTGGAGCTGGATCACCCACTGTTTAATGAACAATGAGGTGGAGTAGGAAGAGCCCCTGGCACATGGTGGCAATTATAAAGCATTCACCATAGGTAAAATGCAGTGCTATATTGGTAAAAGAAAATGCAGTAGTGGGTGCAATATATTAAGAATTTGAGGGCCGGCTCCGTGGCTTAGCGGTTAAGTGCGCGCGCTCTGATGCTGGCGGCCCGGGTTCGGATCCCGGGCGCGCCCCGAGGCACCACTTCTCCGTCCAACGCGAGGCCGAGTCCCACGTACAGCAACTAGAAGGATGTGAACCTATGACATGCAACTATCTACTGGGGCTTTGGGGGGAAAAAAATGAATAAATAAAATCTTTAAAAAAAAAAAAAAAAGAATTTGAGATATGTGTGGGAAATAGTGATTATAAGGGCAATGGTATTGAATAGTGCATGCTGGGAGCAATTGATGCTTTGGGAAGAGAGAAAGAAAGACTGGAGAAGATTAACTATCAATAAAGGCTAAATGTGAAAGCCAGAGGGCCTCCTTGGAAACACATGAAGAGATTCTCATCTCTTGCAGTGTGAACGCAGAAAACGCTAAGGACCAGGCTCAGGACTTAAGGAGAGCAGAGCTTAAATTCCCTGAGAGAGTTAAATTCCCTGATGAGTTAGGTCTGCTACAAAAAGGCTAGGGCTCTGATTGGCAAAGAATAGGACCAAAAGATAGCAGGTGAGAACATTTATTTGATGCACTTGAAAATCTTGAATCCTCAGATTCCCCAGGCCCCTTCGAGCCTGCAGAAATAGCTCACCACTCTTATAGAGAAAAAGACATTTCCTCTAAAAATAGGATGTGGCTTATCAAGATTAAATTGAAAGCTAACTTTGAAATGTAAAAATTGGCTTTGATATAATTTAATAGATACGAAGGAAAATAGGCTTTGATGGGAGGAAATAAGTAACATATTATTGATTCAAACATTTAGAGCAATGTAAAAACAGAAAGTCTAAGTAGAGTTTCTATAATCCTCATGAGATAAAGACTTGCTTGGGGTAGGAAAGTGAAAATGTTGCAAAGCATTAAAGAATTTATTGGTATTGGGTTTTTCAGAGTATTTGTGGGGAAGGCTTGCTTTGACATTTAAGTTCAGACAGACACCTCCTATTTATTACTAAAGCAGACAAGTACTCTGGCCTATAGAAGAATCATAAAGGAAGTTGAAAATATTTTACCTAAAGGAAAGATGTACATGATGCTTACAAGTACATTTTTTGGAAATAATACTTGTATATTGATCATTTTGTAATGTTCAGCTTTCACTGGAAGGCATTTAGGCTTCACTGAAAAATAAGAAAAAGTCAAGTGAGAGGTTATATATCTGTCTCATTGCCTGGCCAGATTAAACCAGGCACAATACTATAAAGCTGCTGGCTCCAAACCAGAATTTTTCAAGATTAAGGTTGATGGTTGTTTAATATCGAGCCAAAATGTATTATCTCTAGAAACAACATGTGTGTCTTCTTCAATTATGGAAATTCAACATGATCCTGGATATGTTAACATCCTAGAAAGAACTAAATTCATTTGTTAATCATTACCCTGATGTGGCAAACTGATTAAGAAGAAAAGAGCTTCTCTACTGATTGAGAAAAGGCAACAGTTAGGCAGCTGACATCCTGTGCAAAAGCACAGAAACTTAAAAAAGCAAAGGTTTTGAGTTATGGCAAGAGCACTAATAGCCCACAGTTCTATCTAAGTGAGAGCCCCGCATTTAGAGTTTCCACTAAAAAACAGCCCCATGTAGAGACAGAACACTCCCCCAGCACATGCACGTGGCCATGCACGCCTCTCTTCTTTTCCTCCAAGCCAGTGCGGATGGGATCCAAAGCAGACACGTGGCCCTAGGCTGGCCAGCATCCTTCGCGTGGACTTGTATACACAATGAGCTGGGGTGATCATTTTCTCTCAGGAGTTTAAATCAAGAGGCAGAGAGAAAATCTGACTGTTATTTTCCATATTTCCTTGAAAGTAGTGCAAGATTTTGATTTGTGGAAAATGGAATAATTCTTCTCGGGGGAAATGGTGGAATCAAAGGTGTAGAGTTTGGAATGAGTATAGAAACTGAGGGCAAAGGGAAAGGGAAAGAAAAGAAGAATACAAAAGGGCTGAGTTGACTTGAGTAGAGAATTTTATATGAGGCTGAGTGAAAAAGAAGGCCTCGCAGAGTATATGGCATCAGGTGATGGCCCCCTGAGGAGGATGAATTCCACCCAGTAAGCAGTAATGCTTGGATTTCTCTGAACCATAAAGCAAGAGAGTGGCACCCGCAGAGCAGGATGCATGAAATCAAATGCAGCAGTGATGTACAGGAAAGCTGGGGGCAGTGGTCCCTGCAGGGAGACCATCTTGGGGGAGTGGTGAGCGTCTGGCCGGAAGAGCCACCCTGCAAAACAGAACCTTAGTTTGACACTGTTATTGTTACCTTCTCGTTATTACATTTCTGCATCCTTCTTCTTGACTTTATTCCACTCTTCCATGTTCCCTTCCTATCTCCTATCCTACTGTACTTCTTGCTGCTGTTACTCTGTGGTCATGTTTTAAGCAATGTCCACAGTTGCAAAATTTCCTAAATAATGATACTCCTCTTCTAAACTGCTGTCTTTCTAACCTTACTAGGTAGGTTTTTTGAAATATTTTTTTGCATCAGAATACATATTACTCTGAAAAGTGAGAGGTTGCTGCTTTTTACAGGATATAGAAGTTCCATCAATTTTCAAAAATCTTTAGGCTATAAAAAGTCAATTCAATTTTCCAAGATTGTTTTGGCCCTGCTTACATTTTCTCTTCCATAAACATGCTTATCAAATTTGCTGCTTCATATGTCATTAGATTGAAGACTATAGCATCTGCTTTTAATAAGTATAAACTAATACCAGAGAAGCCCAACCATAAAGATGATAATAAGATTAATAATAAAATAAAGACAAGAAAATAAAGATATGTCTAACTCTTAGAAAGCTCACTCTTTGATGTGTATATAAGTGAGTCTTAGCATTACAAAGGGGTTCATTTAATGATTCCTCTCCAGGTTCATTTAAGCATAAGGTGTCAAATGATTATTGTTTGACTAGATGGCTAAGAGAAGAAAACCAAAATGCTGGAGACCAACTGAAAAATAATAATAAATGAAGACAAAATCACTGATATTTTAGTGAAAGTAAACTGGAAATACAGAAATGATTTGCCAAAATTGTATCCACAACATTTTAGCACTTCTTTTCGATGAGTTCAGGAACAAACTTTGTGTTCATTTCATTTATCCGCTGGGTAGACCTGCTTCACTTCCTTGGTTACTGTGAATGTGGATGGGTTTCATTTTCATGGTGGGATGGGGAAAGGCGGGATTTTTCATGAGATTCAGGGAAAGTTACCGTTCTCAGTTCTTCAATATCCTACTTAGTAGATTGGAGCTTGCCTTTCTCAATGATCTCAGCGGTAAACTATAATTAAGGAACAAGAGTGTTGTTAGTTGGTGCCGCACCAGTAAGAAAGCTCTAGCCACTGTCATTTTGATGCCCACCACACCCTACTTCCTCCATATAACTCTGGAGACCTTCATTTCTCTTCCACATGGTTCTCTCCTTGAAACTGTGCATGAGTCTTTGATTTCAGGAGTGGTGGGGGAGGGATTGCATTTGGCATAGATATTACCAGATTCGTACCCACTGGGTCACTACAAAAACTTGAAACTATATCAACACATTGTGAGGTTGCACAAGGTTGACTTTATGCCCTTGACATTTTTTTCTTCTTTGTGCCCTATGATTTTGTCTTAGCACTTATAGACGTGCAGGTAATATTGAATTTGATTTTCTTGTCTGTGCATTTTTCCATTTTGTACACCAAGCATTATCCTTCATCTCTGTCAAAACTGATCTCAAAATTAATGTCTTACAAGGAGTTCTTCATGATTAGCCTGGCTTAATATCCATGATAACTTTATTGCTACAGTATTCAGAAATGAATTTTGAGCTATATTAAATTCACTTACATGTTATCTCCCCGTGTGTACTTCACATTGTTTTAGTGTAGGTTCCTGTGTGTATAAATAGTTTCATGAAGAGTCCCTGAATTCAGGAACTGTGTTATATATTTATTATACTTTTCTCCTCTGTCTCTGTAATGTCCTTTTCTCAATAAAGAAACATTGCTGGCTGATGACCAGGGACCAAAACATGTCTTTTAATAGCATGCAGGTGCTTTAGAGAATCTAGGGGCTTGCTGGGGATTCCCCTAGATGTCTCCCTCAGTCCTGCACTTGTTCCTCCTGAGTGCCACACTAGATGCTCACCTGACTTTGTCAGCTGCCAGCATTGAGGACATCCTGGAAATTCCAAGCTCTTGTTGGTTTGCTTTTGCTGCCTTTGCTTCAGTAGCAGAGCTCACACACTGCCAACGATTTCCATAATATGACAGTTTGTGAGTGTTAATATTACTCAAATTAAAATGCCTGTCTGTTTTCTTGTGTCTAATCCTCTCCGATCCCCTGTAGAGTCCTACGACTGGGCTGTGGAAAGTCCCCCAAATTGTGCAGCTGTTTAGTGGCTCTCACTTATTCACTGCAGCACTCATAAATGACAGATCACGGAAAATCAGAAACCTAAATGTCAAAACAGACATTGCAAATTCCATGAAAATCCAAAAGGCCAGAACTTTCCTGACTTTTGTTCTCTTAACTACATCATTAAAGAGACAGCATGTTTTACCTGGGCCACTACTAAAATGCAAATGAGCATGAACTTGAAAATCCTCACAAGAACTTTTCTGAAACTGGCTAATGCAAAAACTTAGGGGAGACTGTGAGCATGAATCACACACTTCTTGATTGTCTATTACTATGCACCAGGCACTGTAATAGGCACTTTCATAGAATTGTCTAATTTTATTAAATCAACTCTCTCTGTATCTGAAACTTGTTTTTTCCACTTCCTATCTGGGCCTCATCTTTTCCTGAGCAAGTAACCAGAGCAGTGTGTTGAGAAAAAAATGTCTGAGGATCCTCAGAGGATTTTACTTCACCACATGTGGGCCCTCAACTACAACTGAGAATGACAGTATCATAGCTTAAAATAACCCTCAAGATAAAGTTCCTTACTGACAATTGGTTAAGAGGAAAGATACCAGATATTGTACCAGATACCAGAGCCTTTTGAGAGATTCTTGCATCATAAGTGATATATTTTACATGTAAGATTTATTTTTTAAAATTCTCTTTATTACAAAAGTAAACAGTATATTTGTAAAGAATGTGAAGCAAAAACAAGAAAAAACATTTCAACACAGAGACAACCATGTTTAACAATGTATAGGCAGCTATTGCTACATAACAGCCACTCTAAAATTGGGAAGTTTAAATAAGAATCATTTAAATTCGCTCATCTGTCTACCAGCCAACTTGAGGTGAGATGATCTAGGCTGCACTTGGCCAGGTTTAATTCCAAACCTCAGGTCTGTGGTTGGGTGGGTGGCTCTCCTCTACATGTCTTTTGTTCTCCTTGGAGTAGTGGGAAAGTCAGGTCATGATCTTCTGGTAGAAGTGCAAGAGAGTAAGTAGCCAACAGGCAAGCACATTTCAAGTCTTCGCTTGCATCAGTTCTTCTAATATCCTATAGGTCAATGTTAATCATATGGCCAGTTCTAAAATCAATGGAACAGTGAAATAAACTATTTTCATCATGAGGAGGAGCAGGGAAGTGAAGATTTCCTGAACGTGAATCCAAGGTATTTCTTCTTAGAGGCTCTTCTGTATCTTACAGATAATACAAATATCCTAGTGCACACTATTTTCTTGGGTTTGGTAATTTAGCTAAATGCTCTTTCTAGTCTTCTGCCCTTTCCCACACAGTTCCCTCTGTCTGAAACATCCTCCAGCTCTCTGACTAAATTATACCTATATTTCAAAATTTCCTGAGTGTCATCTCCTTTGGGAAGAATGGGCTGTGTTCCCCTCCCCATTTTTAATGTAGCTTTTAGCATATTATTTTGAAATTCTCTAATTATATATTTGTCTCCCATAATTGACAGTAAGCTTCTCTAGGGCAAGTTTCAGGTCTCAGTTCTAGTTACTTAGTAAGTTTTTGGTGAATTGAAATGAAAGCACATAGCACATGTCCTATATATCTTCTTTCCTTGGCTGGTTGTCACTTACAACCATTTTCCAAGTAGTTTAAGGGGACATATACACAATATTCCAATAATAATAAAAACAATACCTCCTATCTGCATAGAGGTTTAGGGTTTATAAGGTGCATCTGTAGTCACATAATTTGAGATAAGAAACCTCCCTCTGCCTTCAGTTTGTGTATTTTTACTCATCTCTCTTATTATCCTCTATTAAATCTGTCCTTTGACTTCATTGTGTTTGCCATCCTAGTCTTTGATTTTAGTAGTGACAAGTGATGATCGAAAAATCACAAAACTGTGAGCACTCTTTAGATTTTTAATCTCAGTTGGATTCTGAAAGAAAGTGATTTGGCAATCTTGTATCTTGTCAGCAATCTCTTCTGGTCTTCTCAGCTGCTACTATATTTCTTTTTTTTTTTTTTTATTTTTTTTTTTTATTCTGTTTGTTTTTTGTTTTTTGTTTTTATTTTTTTTGTTTATTGCAGTAACATTGGTTTATAACATTGTAAAAATTTCAGGTGTACATCATTGTACCTCTATTTCTGCATAGATTACATCATGTTCACCACCAAAATACTAATTACAACCCATCACCACACACATGTACCCAATTATCCCTTTCACCCCTCCCTCCCCCTTCCTCTGGTAACCACCAATCCAATCTCTGTCCCTATGTGTTTGTTTATTGTTGTTATTATCTACTACTTACTGAAGGAAATCATACGGTATTTGACCTTCTCCCTCTGACTTATTTCACTTTGCATCATGCTCTCAATGTCCATCCATGTTGTCACAAATGGCTGGATTTCATCGTTCTTATGGCTGAGTAGTATTCCATTGTGTATATATACCACAGCTTTTTATCCATTCGTCCCTTGATGGGCACTTAGGTTGCTTCCAAGTCTTGGCTATTGTGAATAAGGCTGCAATGAACACAGGGGTGCATGTACCTTTGCAAATTGGTGTTTTCAAGTTCTTTGGATAAATACCCAACAGTGGAATAGCTGGATCATATGGTAGTTCTATCGTTGATTTTTGAGGATCCTCCTTACTGTTTTCCATAGTGGCTGCACCAGTTTGCACTCCCACCAGCAGTGTATGAGAGTTCCCTTCTCTCCACATCCTCTCCAACACATGTTGTTTCCTGTCTTGTTAATTATAGCCATTCTGACGGGCGTGAGGTGATATCTCATTGTAGTTTTGATTTGCATTTCCCTGATAGTTAGTGATTTTGAACATCTTTTCATGTGTCTGTTGGCCATCTGTATATCTTCTTTGGAGAAATGTCTGTTCAGGTCTTTTGCCCAGTTTTTAATTGGGTTGGGAGTTTTTTGTTGTTGAGATGCATGAGTTCTTTATATATTTTGGAGATTAAGCCCTTATCAGATGTATGGTTTGCAAATATCTTCTCCCAATTGTTAGGTTGTCTTTTCGTTTTGTTGATGGTTTCCTTTGCTGTGCAGAAGCTTTTTAGTTTGATGTAGTCCCATTTGTTTATTTTTTCTATTGTTTCTCTTGCCTGGTCAGACGTGTTGTTTGAAAAGATGTTGCTAAGACCGATGTGGAAGAGCGTACTGCCTATGTTTTCTTCTAGAAGTTTCACAGTTTCAGGTCTTACATTCAAGTCTTTAATCCATTTGGAGTTAATTTTTGTGCATGGTGTAAGGTAAGGGTCTACTTTCATTTTTTTGCAGGTGGCTATCCAGTTTTCCCAACACCATTTGTTGAAGAGACTTTCTTTTCCCCATTGTATGTTCTTGGCTCCTTTGTCAAAGATTAGCTGTCCATAGATGTGTGGGTTTATTTCTGGGCTTTCGATTCTATTCCATTGATCTGTGTGTCTGTTTTTGTGCCAGTACCATGCTGTTTTGGTTACTATAGCTTTGTAGTATATTTTGAAATCAGGGAGTGTGATACCTCCAGCTTTGTTCTTTTCTCAGGATTCCTTTAGCTATTCGGGTCTTTTGTTGTTCCATATAAATTTTAGGATTCTTTGTTCTATTTCTGTGAAAAATGTTGTTGGAACTTTGATAGGGATTGCATTGAATCTATAGATGGCTTTAGGAAGTATGGACATCTTAACTATGTTAATTCTTCCAATCCAAGAGCACGGAATATCTTTCCATTTCTTTGTGTCTTCTTCAAATTCTTTCAGAAATGTTTTATAGTTTCCCGTGTACAGGTCTTTTACCTCTTTGGTTAAGTTTATTCCTAGGTATTTTATTCTTTTTTGCTGCAATTGTAAATGGGATTGTATTCTTAATTTCTCTTTCTGCTACTTCTTTTTTAGTGTATAGAAATGCAACTTATTTTTGTACATTGATTTTGTATCCTGCAACTTTCCCATATTCATTTATTATTTCTAAAAGTTTTTTGGTGGAGTCTTTAGGCTTTTCTACATATAAAATCATGTCATCTGCAAATAGTGACAGTTTCACTTCTTCCTTTCCAATTTGGATCCCTTTTATTTCTTTCTCTTGCCTGATTGCTCTGGCTAGGACTTCCAATACTATGTTAAATGGAGTGGTGAGAGTGGGCATCCTTGTCTGGTTCCTGTTCTTAGAGGAATAGCTTTCAGTTTTTCACCATTGAGGATGATATTAGCTGTGGGTTTCTCATATATGGTCTTTATTATGTTGAGGTACTTTCCTTCTATACCCATTTTATTCAGAGTTTTTATCATAAATGGATGCTGGATCTTGTCAAATGCTTTCTCTGCATCTATTGAGATGATCATGTGATTTTTGTTCTTCATTTTATTAATGTGGTGTATTACGTTGATTGATTTGCGAATATTAAACCATCCCCTGCATACGTGGATTAATTCCGAGTTGATCATGGTGTATAATCTTTTTAACGTATTGTTGTATGCGATTTGCTAGTATTTTGTTGAGGATTTTCGCATCGATGTTCATCAGTGATATTGGCCTGTAATTTTCTTTTTTTGTGTTGTCCTTGTCTGGTTTTGGTATCAGGGTAATGTCAGCTTCGTAGAATGAGTTAGGAGCTTACCCCCTCCTCAATTTTTGGAAGAGTTTGAGAAGGATAGGTATTAAGTCTTCTTTGAATGTTTGGTAGAATTCACCAGGGAAGCCGTCTGGTCCTGGACTTTTATTTTTGGGGAGGTTTTGATTACTGTTTTGATCTCCTTACTGGTGATTGGTCTATTCAAATTCTCTACTTCTTCTTGATCCAGTTTTGGAAGATTGTATGATTCTAAGAATTTATCCATTTCTTCCAGATTGTCGAATTGGTTGGCATATAGTTTTTCATAGTATTCTCTTATAATCTTTTGTATTTCTGAGGTGTCTGTTGTAACCTCTCCTCTTCATTTCTGATTTTACTTATTTGTGCCTTCTCTCTTCTTTTCTTGGTGAGTCTAGCTAAAGGTTTGTCTATTTTGTTGATCTTTTCAAAGAACCAGCTCTTGGTTTTATTAATTTTTTCTATTGTTTTTTGGTCTCTATTTCATTTATTTCTGCTCTGATTTTTATTATTTCCCTTCTTCTACTGATTTTGGGCTTTGTTTGTTCTTCTTTTCCAGTTCATTTAGGTGCTTTGTTAGATTGTTTATTTGAGATTTTTCTTGTTTGTTGAGATACACCTGTATTGCTATAAACTTCCCTCTTAGAACCGCTTTTGCTGTATCCCATATAAATTCTGGTATGTCGTATTTTCATTTTCATTTGTCTCCAGGTATTTTTTGATTTCTTCTTTGATTTCTTCATTAACCCAGTCGTTGTTCAGTAGCATTTGTTTAATCTCCATGTATTTGTGGCTTTTCTGATTTTCTTCCTATAGTTGATTTCTAGTTTCATGCCTTTGTGGTCAGAAAAGATGCTTGGTATTATTTCAATCTTCTTAAATTTATGGAGACTTGTTTTGTGGCCTAATATGTGATCAATCCTGGAGAATGTTCCATGTGCATTTGAAAGAACGTGTATTCTTCGGTTTTTGGATGGAATGCTCTGTATATATCTACTAGGTCCATCTGTTCTAGTGTGTCGTTTAAGGCCAATGTTTCCTTATTGATCTTCTGTTTGGATGATCTATCCGTTGGTGTAAGTGGAGTGTTAAAGTCCCTACTATTATTGTGTTACTGTCTATTTCTGTTTTTATGTCTGTTAATAATTGCTTTATATATTTAGGTGCACCTACATTGGGTGCGTAGATATTTACAAGTGTTATATCCTCTTGTTGGATTGTTCCCTTGATCATTATGTAATGCCCTTCTTTGTCTCGTTTACAGTTTTGTTTCAAAGTCTATTTTGTCTGATATGAGTACTGCTACCCCAGCTTTCTTTCATTGCCATTTGCATGGAGTATCTTTTTCCATCCCTTCACTTTCAGTTTGTGAGTGTCTTTAGGTCTGAAGTGTGTCTCTTGTATGCAGCATATATGGGTCTTACTTTTTTATCCAGTCAGCCACCCTGCCTTTTAATTTGGAGCATTTAGTCCATTGACGTTAAAGTAGCTATTGATAAGTATGTACTTACTGCCATTTTTTTAACTTTTTTTTTTTTTTTTTTCCTCAGTGTATTATAGTAGTCCTTCTCTGTTCCTTTCTTCTTCTATACAGGATTGATGGGTCACTTTAGTTTAACCTCTGTCTGAAAGCTGTACTCTTTAACTACCCTCCTCCTCCTTTTATGTTTTTGATATCATATCCAACCTCTTTTTTTGTGCATTTGTATCCATTACGTTCTAATCGGAAATAGATAATTTTTCCTATTTGTGGTCTTCTCTTTTCCCCTTAAATCAGTCCCTTTAACATTTCTTGTAACACTGGTTTCTTGGTGACAAAACTCCTTTAATTTTTTGCTTATCTGGGAAAATTTTGATCTCTCCTTCCATTTTGAACGATAACCTTGCTGGGTAGAGTATTCTTGGCTGTAAGTTTTTTTCCTTTTAGCACTTTAAATATATCATGCCATTCTCTTCTAGCCTGTAAGGTTTCTGCTGAGAAGTCAGCTGATAGCCTTATGGGGTTTCCTTTGTATGTAACTTGACATTCTCTTGCGGCTTTTAGGATTCTCTCTTTATCTTTAATTCTGGACATTCTGATTATGATGTGTCTTGGTGTGGGCCTCTTTGGGTTTATCTTGTTTGGGAGCTCTCTGTGCCTCCTGTACCTGGATGTCTGTTTCCTTCCTTAGGTTAGGGAAGTTTTCATCTATTATTTCTGAAATAGATTCTCTGCCCCCTTGTCTCGCTCTTCTCCTTCCGGGACACCTATAACCACGGATGTTAGTGCGCTTGATGTTGTCCCAGAGGTCCCTTAGACTGTCCTCACTCTTTTTAATTCTTTTCTCTTTTACCTGTTCACCTTGGGTAATTTCTTCTAGTCTTTCTTCCAGCTCACAGATCCGTTCTTCTGTATCCTCTACTGCTCTTGAGTCCCTCTAATGAGTTTTTCATTTCCAGTATTGTATTCTTCATTTCTGCTTGGTTCTTTTTTTATATCTTCCATTTCTTTGTTGACATTCTCACTGAGTCCATCTATTCTTCTCCCTGAGATCAGTGAGCATCCTTAACACTCTTAGTTTGAACTCTCTGTCGGGTAGGTTGCTCATTTCTGTTTCACTAAGTTCCTTTTCTGGGGTTTTGTCCTGTTCCCTTACTTGGAATGTATTCTTTTGCCTCCTCATTTTGCCTCTTTCCCTGTGCTTGTGTCTCACGTATTAGGTAGGTCAGGCCACGTCTCCTGCTCTTGGATAGGTGACCTTATGTAAGTGATGGCTTAGGAGGCTTCAGTGTGCTTCCCTCAGTTCTCAATGTTCCAGGGATGACCCCTATGTGGGCTAGCATGTGTCCTTCTGTTGTGGCCTGTTTGCTCTCCCTGTAGGCGCCCAGGAGGCTGAGTTATGCTCTGGCCAGCTGTTGTAATGCTCAGCTGCTTGTAGTTGTTGTGGGCCCTTCAGTCTCTTTATCAGCTGTGGGAGCCCCAGCACAGTTGGCTGCAAGTTCTAATACCACATTTGTGTTGCAGTATTTCTTTTATGAGTAGGCCCCCACCGTGGCAGGTTGTTAGGCTCAGGGCCTTACAATTGCTGTAAGCCTCCTAGCCTATTAGGTCTCTTGTCAGCTCTCTGAGGTTGCAGCTGGGTGGGGCTGGCCTCAGGCACAGGAGCAATTGTTTCAGGTTTTGGAAGGTGGAGCAAACCTCCTATGTGGGTCTTTGAGAAGTACAAGTCTTCTGTGGCTGAGAAGCCCTGCCGCCCACAGGTCCACACACACAGTCAACACAGTCCTGCCCCGTGTGAGCGCTCCGACCTCCCAAGTGGACCCAGTCTCTCCACGGCGGAGCCCCACACACTCTGCCACCGCCCACCTCTCCACCCGCTCCGCTCCTTGTGCACACCCTGCCCCGCTCAAGTCAGCTCAGTTGCCAGGCTGCCCAGAGAATCCAGTCACCAATCTATGCAGGCCCACACGTTGCCTGAGGGCTTGTTGTTGGAGTGGGGCTAGTCTCTAGGGTGGGCTGCCTGCCCTGGCTGAGCTGGATTAAATCGGTGCTCTAGCGGGTGGGGCAGACCCTGGGCTAGCAGGTCTCAGGAGAACTCAATGGCGTCTGTGTCCTTGCGCCACACCCAGGCCACAACAATGGCGCGCCAATGTCCCAGTCCCTGGAGAGGTCTCACCCCTCACGAGATGCACTCAGGGCCTATTAGGTGAGTCTCTTGTCACCGAAGCACCGTGCACCTTTCTTTCTGGTGATTTTAGGATGCTTTCTGGAATGGGTGAGTTTGTGCGCGGGCCCTTTAAGAGCCAGTTTTAGTTTCTTTGTGAACCGGGTTTTCTGGGGGTGCTACCCAATGCTTTAGTAGCAGGCAAAGTCAGATATTATGCCACTGGTGTCGATTGTGCTGGGTCCACAAAATGCCCACAGCGAGGGCGCTCCCCGGCTCAGGACCCCGCGCCTCCAGGAGGCTGCGTGCCTGTGAGCTGCTCCCGGCCGTGAAGCTGGCGCTTGTGAAGGTGGCGTTTTCCTCTCAGAAGGAGTCTCTGCCTCTTCTACCCCAGTCAGGATTGTCCGCTGTTGCAGGAGTTCCTCTTATCCAGTTTTCAGTTCTGTCTCAGGGGTAATTTTTCCACGAGTAGTTGTAAATTGGCTGTGTCCACGGGAGGAGGTGAGTTCAGAGTCTGCCTACGCCGCCATCTTGACTCCCCGCTACTATATTTCTTTATAGCAATTTTAGTCCTCTAACTCATATGCTAACCCATTGTATTTTTCCAAATTATTAATAGTTTCTTGGAGAAAAAAAATTGTAGCAATCATCTATGTGTTCTTATCCAAAAAATGTATGCAGTTGCCCAGACACACCGTTTTCTTCTTTGCCCTGGTGCTTTGGCATTTTATTTTCCTTTTCCTCTAATCCCAATGCCTACCGTCCCTCCCAGATGCTCTTCATCCACAATTAGTTCACACACTCTTCTTTAAAACACTCATTTTGGCATCTGCAGTACCTGTTACACTATAGTTTTATGTCAGTCTCACAGCAGCCCAGTCACTATTGCCCCAACCAAGTTGTGGTATGGAGTGAGATGAAGTGGTATTCCTTTCCTCAGTGTTGGTGCATGGCCAGAGGATGAGATAGACAGCAAGGACAGAAATGGAGAAATGTGTTTGTTCAGTCTTTTAAGGCAGAGGTGCCTGTTCAGATCAAGGGATCAATAGTTGCAAAAGACAGGTACAAAGCTTGGTAGGGTAGGATGCACTGGATTATTAGGCCAGCTGTTGGGGAATATTTGAAGGCCATTGCCCATTTGTAGGGTACTAGGCATTTCTTTTATCAAAGTGTATACATGCATTGCTTTTATCCATTACAAGACAAGACTCATTTAATAGACACTTGACTGACTGACTGAGTGAATTGAGTATGACAGGTATTATTATTTCCACTTTTTAATGAATAGAATTAGTACTTTATTCAAAGACTCAAAACAAGGACATGGAAGGGCCCACACTCAAACCTAAGTCTTTATTCAAGGTAGTTTTTTCATATCATTTGGAACTAAGTTTTGAATTTATTCCAGAAAAAAACTCTGTCAGTTAGATGCGACTCGCTATCATCTTCCCTTCCCACTTTGTACTCTTTCCATAGACATTGTATCATCTTCTTAAATATACCATGGTAGGCACATCTCAAGAATGGCAAGATGTGTTTATGAAAAAATCCCAGAGTCTCACAAAAATTTCACAATAGACACATAAATATGTAGCCACACACTCTGACCTGGATCCATCTCTTGCTTTAGAATGAATTTTAGAACTTTCTCCCATTGGCAGATACAGGCATGTGATTTCAAAGCCAAGGTGCTTTTGTCTTATCTATTGATTTCTTCCAAGAGGACCTTTTCTTTTCTATCTACTTTATCTCCCTTTTGTTTTCCTGACTTTCTTTTTTATTTCTAAGTAACTCTACTAGGAGTTATTTTTAATTCACTCTACTCAATTTTCGGAAGAGATGTAGTGATATAATTTGACTTAGTTACATTTTAAGAAAGGGGAATTTAACTCCATGTTATTTGCTCTGACTTTTCCTTTTGCCTGAAATGCTGTGTCAGTCTGAGACATTTGACAAAATTTTATTCAATTTTTAAAATCAATTCAAATGATTTCTCCCCTTTCCCACTCAAGTAATCTCTACTCCTTTTGTTCAGACCATCAGTGCAGTACTCTTTATATTGCATTTGACTAAATCATATGTTTATCTGTTTCCCATGTAAACCATGTTTTCCTTTAAAATATCATGTTGTGGCTTTGTGTAGCCAGCACTTATTACATTCCTGTTAAATAAATTGATGGGGGCTGAAGTCTAAACGGAATTATTAAGAAAACAGGTGCAAGAGGGAGGAGTATTGATGAAATCCAGCTAATATCCATAGTGAGTTTGTTGGCCATATATGATCACAAGCCATCACTGTTAGGAGCCTGGGAAAAATAAAAAGAACTGGAATGAAGACATTGGTTTTCTTCCTGAAGTGATCACCTGCTGATTGCACCATCCTGGAAAAATGAGTAAAAAAATCAATTTTGAGTTAATGTGTTGAGGGTAGGGGTGGAGAACAATGCTCATTTCAGTCACCAAGGCTGATTGAGAGTGTGATCAGTGCTCAGGGCAGAAAATCACTCCGAATTATCTGAAAATTTATTATTATCCTAAGCCCCAAATAAAGCCTAGTCTAATGCAATAGGAAGTACATTTCCAATAGAGTCATTTATCTACACATCTGCCTCAATCTAATTTACAATTTGCAATGATAAGCATTTCATTAACCAGTTAACAAGGCATATTTATAAGGCTCAGTAATTCATAGGTTACAACAGTAAACTGACTTATTTTAAAGGCATCCTTGGTACTTTCACAAGGAAAAGCTAATGCTGTTTATTCCAGTGCTCGGTTTTATATTCAAGTGTTGCATTGAGCGTTAGGTTTAAGATGTAAATCAACCATTATGTTAATAAGTGCTTTGGTTTATTATTAATAGTTTAAAGAAGTGAATTGTTGATTGAGTCTGGTTGATATATGATAGATGCGCCGTGAATATCAATATTTAAAAATACACAGGCAATAGAAGAACATGATTAAAGAATTAATCTTTCATGTTAGCATTTGGCTTCCTGTCTTTGTCATCTCTGTAAAATGTGATCATAATATCTTGACTGTTTCTAAGAGTTAAGTTTTAAAACACATAATCAGGAGAAGTGATTCAATTTTTAAGTAAAGGCATTTATAGTCAACTATTCTATGATATTTAAGTTACTGAATGAGCATTTTGGAAAAGATAATGCCATTCTGGTTTCCTGCACCTGTGAATTATAGGTCTAAAGTGTGTGACTGAAGGTGAATAATTATCCCAAGCAAATGAGTACTTGAAAGTTTAATCACCTATAAGCTTTCTTTTCTCGGTCTGAAAGTCTGCTGATACCAGGATAATTTTGAATCTCTGAATTAGTATGTGAGTTTCCTCTTCAAGTTCTCATTCATTAAATTGAGCCAAAAGCCAGATCTTAGTCTCTTGGATGGCTTCTGTTCTTAAATTTTTCACCTTTCTCTGACTTTCTGAGCCAAAATAGAGTTCTCAGTTACTTTTTTACCTAACCTGACATTGACCATCTCATTAAGTGTGAAAAATATTATCAGAAGCATAATCAGTATTTGCTGAAACTCCCATGTCTGAACAGCTAATCCAAAACCTCATGATTCAATGGCAAATCTTACCTGATTATAACCCTACTACCATTTTAAAGGGGGCCAGAAACATGTAAATCTGATTTTATATTTTCTGTCCAGCAGTGTTGCATATGATTAGCTTCTAGTGCCTGGAGCTTTAGCAGAAAGTATTGATTAGCTTTCAGATAATGCTACGGGTAGTAAAATGTTGAATTTTGCTGCAGGTAAAATGTGTCCTGTCGAATAATAATCAACAGCCAATTCATGTGCGTATTTGAGGAGAGAATTCACAGCAGGTCATAAACCAATGTGGACATTAATATTGACTCGGATATTCTTACTGGTTTTGAACACATCACACACATTTTTAGAAATATCTTGGCTTTGGATATTTACTGATATTAATATTATTATATACATTCCTTCAATTAAAAGCTACCCTATGATCCAGCTATTCCACTGCTGGGTATTTATCCAAAGAACTTGAAAACACCAGTGCATAAAGATACATGCACTCCTGTGTTCATTGCAGCGTTAGTCACAATAGCCAAGACTTGGAAGCAACCTAAGTGTCCATCAAGGGACGAATGGATAAAGAAGATGTGGTATATATACACAATGGAATACTACTCAGCCATAAGAAACGATGAAATCCAGCCATTTGTGACAACATGGATGGACATTGAGGGTATTATGCAAAGTGAAATAAGTCAGAGGGAGAAGGTCAAATACTGTATGATTTCCTTCATTAAGTAGTAGATAATAACAACAATAAACAAACACATAGAGACAGAGATTGGATTGGTGGTTACCAGAGGGGATGAGGGGAGGGAGGAGGGCAAAAGGGATAATTCAGCACATGTGTGTGGTGATGGGTTGTAATTAGTATTTGGGTGGTGAACATGATGTAATCTATGCAGAAATAGAAGTATAATGATGTACACCTGAAATTTATACAATGTTATAAACCAATGTTACTGCAATAAACAAAAAATTAAAAAAAAAAAAAGCTACCCTAAAGACAATTATCATGTTCATACTGTTCAATTTCCCACCTATGAGGGAAAATGGCCAAGTTTTAAAACTGTACTGAACGTATTATCACGTCAAGTAGTATCCACTGAAGAATGTTAAGACATTGTCTCAGCGGCCACAGCTTCGGTGGGAGGTGACTGGGAAACGACCCTTGCCCAAGTTGGATTCAGGTGATGAACAGGCCTGGGACCACAGGCGTGTCGCTCTGCCTCTCTGGATTTCAGTCACTACAAAGTGAAGCGTCTGTACTTGATTATCTCCAAAGTCATTTCCAGTTATAGGAAAAAAATAATTTTCAAAATGCATAAATTCTAATTTTCAAGCTATTCAACTCCTCCTCACTTTTTCTCCTAAATTATTTGGTACCTGTAGGAATTACAATGCAGTAATTAGTCATTAAGGAGATTACTGATCTTCAGCCCTGGGTAACTTGATTTTGACAACTTACTTCTTTGAGACCTTTTCTTCCTAACGTAAGCAAAACATAACCAGATTTCATGTGTTACTTAAGGGAATGAGTATGTGAATAAATGAAACAAAAAATATCTGGTACTCATAATTAAGTCTTCCTCTTGGAAAGGCAGAGTTGTTCCTTAAAGCTCTGTTTTGATAATCTAGAAATGTGGAGAGTGATGGGTAGGAGCAAAGTATTCAGATAACTACATAATTAATTCACATACTACAACCACGCTGGAATCTTTATTTTTTCAAAAGCTTTTGAATAAAGGTCTGAATCACTACCATTTTACCTCTAGAGAACAGAACACTTTCTTAATATTATAAGCTATTTCATTAAATAGCACTTAATACCTACAATAAACTAGATTGCAAATGGCTAAGCAAAGAATATAGATTTAGGGCAGCTTATGACCTTGTCATTATCAGGTACAAAGGAAGAAGGCAATTTCTTTATGTATAATTGCATTTAAATTTTATGCCATAACAGTTGAAATGAGAATTGTTAGTCACTTAAAGAGGCACTTTAAAGATTAATTTAATGACATGTACTTGGGCTATTTAAAGAGGCCTAAAAAATAATAAAAGGGAGTTTTATTTAGGAAAATCCCTGACTTCTTTGCAGCCCATATCAGAATCTATTACTGCAGCTTTGTGCTGGATGAATAGATTTGTGTGGGTGGCAGGGAGGAGAGAAGGGGGCTGGCGTTTACCCAGAGGCCTTTCCATTTTCTAAAATTGAAAATCCTCTCAGTCACCTAAATTAAGTTTAATTTAAATCATTTGGTATCAAATATCTAAAAACAATAAGTTGAAAAGGGAAAAAAAGACAAAATGAGAGTAAGAAAAAGTGGCAAAGAGATGAAAATCTCTTCTAAAACAAATAAACAAAAAACCAAACTGAAATCATGAAGCTCTTAAGGCAGTGTGTTAGTAATTTAGGTTGTTACTCATGCACCAGCCGAGCTCCAAATTATAAGGTGCATTCGGACAGCACCCTGCCTCAGGGTTATGGAACTTTCCCCTTGGTTCTGCTGCTGACTTTCTGAAATACCTGGAGCAAACTTCAAGGAAATGTAAAAGGGAGACAATTGGTGGGGTTGGTAATTTGAGGAGGAAAAAGGCAGGATGGGAGATGCTGGAAGGTTGGGAGTAGGGGAAAATCTGCCTTGTACAAAGACCTGAAAGGAGAGAGAGAAAAATTGAGAGGCATGGCATAATTGGGAGAAGGAAAAGTGATTCAGATGCTTTTGGGTTCTTGACATCTGTATATTCCAGAAGATATAGAAAAGAAAGCAACAGTGGGAGCCTATATCTAAACTTGGAAATCAGGAAATTAGACTCACTTGGAGTCACAATTATTATTTTGCTGGCAATGTGAGTCCCTACTATGACTTGTTTATGGTCTATACATACTATTTTCAATGTCACAGGTTTTGACTCCTTCCGTTAAGTTAAAACTGTGTTATTGGGATGTTGTAAACTGTAAGAGATTTGAAATGAAATCATTTGTCATTTCAGTGGGAGTTTTAGTACTGTTAGTGTGTTACTAAATATCCAACTTCAGTATCTGAATTTAACACTCTGAATTAAGTATCATACTGTGTTTTAAAGCAAGGTAGTAATATAACATTCACACTTTACTGGCTTTGAATTGATAAAACATGGATGGTCTGGGCTCAAGCTTTGCAAAGCAAATTCTTTCTTTATGAGTATTATGAATTCAATGGGGCAAAAAATTTGGTAAGGAAAAATTTTACGTGCTAAGACAATTTTCTTCAAAAGCATTAAACACTTCAAAAGTATGCATTTCGGGGCTGGCCCGGTGGCGCAAACGGTAAGAGCGCGCGTTGCGCTCCAGCGGCCTGGGGTTCGCCGGTTTGGATCCCGGGCATGCGCCGATGCACCGCGTGGCAAGCCATGCTGTGGCGGTGCCCATATAAAGTGGAGGAAGATGAGGCACGGTTGTCAGCCCAGGGCCAGTCTTCCTCGGCAAAAATAAGAGGAGGATTGGCAGATGTTAGCACAGGGCTGATCTTCCTCACACACACACGCACACACAAAAGTATGCACTCCACTAAGAACAACCATTATGCTAATTGAGATCATTTAAATATATTCTTAAAATATGTTTGTAAGGGTCTTACTGGGTCCTGTTATTCTAGTTGAATTGGTGTATATGACAGTAGGGAATGCTTTTGCTGCCCTTTAAATAGGTTACTGTGGCAAATGCTGTTATTTGCTTACTCAATATCTGTTTTTCTGTTCTTACTGTTAGCAAAACGTGAATTTTGTTTGATGAAGCAATATCTCTAGGTATATATTCTCTTTCCTAGCTTCCTTTGCTGCTAGGCTTGGCCATGTACATAGTTCTAATGGTTTTAAAGGTTAAAATCTAACTAATGAGATCGAAGTGAATGTCTACAAGAGTTTCTGGGAAAGCTTTATCTTTCTTAATGAAAGGGTGAAGCAGCTGGTACTGCTGTTGATATTTCTATTTTCTTTCCTATTCTTTTCTTTTATAGTGTCGATATGATGTCTGGAGCTGCAGCATGAGCTGGGGCTTGTAACCATGAGGTGACAAGCAAAAAGATAAAAGTCAACACTGTTAAAATGGTGGAGAGGAGAAGAATGGAAAGAGCCTGGGTCCCTGATGGATTAGAACAGCTAAAGGAATGCTAGAAAATGCCTACCTTTGGATTTGTTTTTTTTTTTTTTTTTGTGAGGAAGATTGTCCTTGAGCTAACATCTGTGCCCATCTTCTTCTATTTAATGTGGGACACCTGCCACAGCATGGCTTCGTAAGTGGTGTGTAGGTCTGCACCCGGGATCCCAACCTGTGAACCCCAGGCCACTGAAGCGGAGTGTGCACACTTAACCACCACGCCACCAGGCTGGCCCCGACTTCTTGTTATTTAATAAAAATAAATTCTATCTAAGTAGTCAAATCCGTTTGACTTGTAGTCAAATCAGTTTTAAATACTGCATTAAATGTTGAGGTATGTTTTTGTGCATATGAAGGTATATGCATTTTAGCTTGTCCTCTTCCATTTATTATGATGATGAGGTTTATTTCAAAATATAAATGTAGATTTCTTCTCATGCCCAGCTCCTTTTGGAAGCTTTTAGGGAGAAAAATGGAGAAAGAAAAGGTGAAAACAAAAAACAAAAGATAGAAAAGAAGAGGTTGTGGGAAAGGAGAGTAGGAGGGGTTATCTTGAAAGAAAAATTAGAGGTAAATTTTAAAAAGAAACAAATTTAAAATACAATAGTGAACTTGAAATTGTAATATAAATATAATGTATATGCCTAATTATCTGCTTAGTCTCTTTGTACCTTAATTTATTCAAAAATATTTTTAAACTACTGTGATAACGTTGCTTTGCAAAGATGTGGATTTCAGGAAGACTTTGATGAAGCACAGAGGAATGTAGGCTCATCTGATGACCAGTGCATGCAGTTTTACACAAGATGGGTCTGCCCACTCTATTGAGGCTGTCTTTTGAGAATTCTCAGCCACATCATATTTTTCTCCAGCTTGTCAAAGTGAACTGTTTAAGTAAAAGAAAAGTAGTCCTAGGGGCCTGCCCAGTGGCATCGTGGTTAAGTTCATGCACTCCACTTTGGCCACCCGGGGTTCGCAGGTTCAGATCCTGGGTGCCAACCTACGCACCACTTATCAAGCCGTGCTGTGATAGTCGTCCCACATATAAAGTACAGGAAGATGGGCACAGATGTTAGCCCAGGGCCAATCTTCCTCAGCAAAAAGAGGAAGATTGGCAACAGATGTTAGCTCAGGGCTAATCTTCCTTACCAGGAAAAAAAAAAGAAAAGAAAAGTAGTCCTTGGGGTGAGCATGCTCATATGTGAGGCTTCAAAAACTCAGATGATACCAGCTTTAAAGATGGCGCTGTGTGGGACGTGCTGTGCAGACTCTCAGAGCAATGTCTTCCTTCCATGGTATAAGGATGGGACAGGCCTGGTGACCAATGTGCACCAACCTTTTTAAAAGAAAAGAGAACTGAATTGTGCCTTTGTCAGTGAAAATTAGTGTTATTCTTACAACATTTATAATTTGAAAAGAAGGGGTGAGATAAATTGTATTTGAAAAGGTGTTAACATAGTCAATCTTGGCACTTCCTTCAGAAATAATATGTATTCCTCTAATTCCTTCCTTCCCATATATCCTCACCCTTTCACCTCTAGAAGTGTACTCTGAAAATTCTTTCAATGGATGTACACGTAATATACATTTATTGCCAAAAACATCGAAACTTATTTTTAAAAATTTGCCCATCCTCTCACTACCCAGAGATGTACATTTTGGTGTATTTCCTTTCAGTCATGTGTCTGTGTCTATTCATCTCTCTTTTCTTATCCTCACAAAATTGGATCCTACTGTATATACTGATTTGTATCAGAGCTTTTTTCTTATAATTTTGTATCATGATTGTGTGCTTAGAGAATGATATTTCCATAGGTTCAGGGGCATTTTCTGGGAAACGAAATAATGAAGAGTCCATCACATTCCAGTAAATAAATGGAAGGGAGGAGGCAAGTAGATAGAGGGATGCATGTTAAATATAGAAATCACAAATAATTGAATGATGCTGGTAATAAACAAGGTTGGTAATAAACAAGTCATTAGTCTAGACTAGGGCTTGCAAACTGATGGCTTGTCAGCCACATCTGGCCTGCAGATGTTTTTGGTTTAGTTCATAGAGTGTTGGTTTTTTCCAAAATTGAATTGGTGGCCAAAATTTATAAATTGATAGATTTCACATATGAAACCTAATGTTACATTTTTGAAAAGCCAAAAGAATTGACAAATCAGGGGCCGCATTCCTATGTGGCAAATATTAGCAGAGGCAATAGTGGATACTCGGTGAGACGGAGCATGTGTTCTCTTGTCTATGCATTACGTTGTGGTCAACGTGGCTTCCACAGGCCTTTGCATTTGCAAAACTAGGGGCCAGTCTAGATGTAGTTTCTTCAAAATTATTTATTAATTATTATTATTATTTTTTGTGAGAGCATAACCTCTTCTTGAGCTCAGCTAGATAGGGCTGAGCAGGGATGAGTTTTTTTTCTATATGGCCATTGTGTCTCATTGACTTAGAGATTCTCAGTAAATATTTGAAAATTGGCCATACTCTTTGATGGACAGGAAGTTTTAGTCTAAAATATTTTAGCATTTAGGATATGATAAATCGAAAATATATTTTAAAATATCATATTCTCAAATGAGCAGCATAACAGCAGTAACAAGTTACAGCTTCCATCAAGTTTCTATATGCATTAATTGAACTGAGAGGTCCCATTGAAAATGATTTTGATTTGAACAAAAACTCTAGTGTTTTATATTCAACCTGCCAAAAGAACAGGTCTTCTTTTCATGCTAGGCAAATATGGGTGGTGGGGGTAAAAAGTAAGGCAGGAGGGCTATTAAAAATCGTAATTTGTAAGCAGTATAGCAGGGGTGACCTTTGTATCAAATGTTACATCTAGTCCTTCTGAGATGAAGATCCTATTTCCGAGTAAATAAAGGTATTCATCAGAATGAACTATAGAGTTCCTGTACTGCTTTATAACATCCAAACAAAGGAGGAGTACAGGATATATGACCAAAGAATGCCCCATGGAGCCTTAGAAATGAAAAACAATCTCATAGGAGTAATGGTTTTTAAAATTCACATATGGATAATGATTTGGAATAGTTGAAAACTTCCTCATGTCTTACGGCCCTCTTGACTCCTTCTAAAGTTTCATGCCCTCATTGTGGAAGAAGAGTGAACTGAGGGAGAAAGGGATTTTCTTTATATTCAAATCATTCATTTTAAATGCGCACAATATGTTTCCCATTTCCCGTTTCGTGAAATGTACTTTTTTTTCAGCTGCCTTATTCTTGTTAGGAGAAACACAAAGGGATCTCTTTGGGACCACTGACCTTGACTTATTGGTTATCTAGGTCTCTGCTGAGTATCATTTGTTTTTTACTCTCACCAGATGCAGATATCAGAATTTAATGGGAACAGAAAAATAAGGGTTGAGAGTACAGGAGACGAGAGGATGTGAGAGCAGTGTATAGGTGGTGTAATTAGGCTGGAGGTTGTGTCTTCTTAAGACAACATGGGCCTCAGAAATGAGCTTTTGCTTCTTTCATACATTGTCAAGAAAGGTTCGGATCTAAAGGCCAGACCTTCAGGAGTTTGATTTCTCTAAAGCACTTTGCCAAATTTAATGGCTTTCAACTAAATCAATAACCTTAGCAGTTTTGTATCCTGCCAGCACAGGGTATTGTGATGCGGCAAAACACAAACTATCCAGCATAATAGTCAGGTATTTTTGACAAAATACATAGAAATATTTATTAAAATTTGAATGGAGTACTTATTAACCTCAGATTATCTATATGTAGATATATATCTTAGAAGAAAATACCGTCATAAGCAAGATTTCAAGAAATATGCCATGTGGGCATGGATTGATGCTTTTCTCTATACAGTCTGTGTTTTAATTTGAGATTAATTTTGGTTCCATAAAGTTTACTTCCAAAGCTAAATTATGATGGCATTAAATCACCTTCAACTTTTGATATTCAGCAGCCTTCAGATTCTTACAATCATAAGTCTTCACCAGCATGTGTGCAACTCTAAGCAACTTTGGTACTTCTTCCAGCAAAAGAATAACTTGAAATGATGTCAAAATTAGTCTCTCAACCCACACTATTGCAACCAGCTGGCTTCAACCTTTAGCTAGCTGGGCAACAAACTTGTTAATCAATTAGCTTTATCAGAAAGAGAAGACTTTAACTTCTTCATCAGGAAGATATGTCTATCCTCTTGCCTTGTGGTAAGGTTCCAAACTTTAAAAATAATTGTTTTAAAAAAATCAGGACATAATTTCCTGGGTCTTATGTATTGTGCACCACAAATGTATATCAAAGTTTGGAAAATCACCAGATAACAGATGGCCTTCTCCACTCCAGCTTTAGTGCTGGTTAGGAGATGCAAGTTGGAGTATAGGTGGGAGGCAGGTAGCAGAAAGCAGTGAGAGAGAGAGCGAGAGAGAGAGAGCACAACAGAAAGATGAACTGGGAGGAAATTGGGAATCAAGGCCACCACTAGTGTTTGTGGTCCTTCAGGTAAATATTTTTGTAGTCACCTGTCTATATAAGCAATTTGGTTACAAATATATTACAAAAAATCATAGTCCCATTTGAAGAACAGTGATTATCAATGATTTAAAATGGAGTTGGGAAGTGGTACTTATTTGTTTATTGTCCAGTCAGTACATGTGAAGATTCGTTGTTGGGTCTAGCACCATCTCTTTATGTTCAGATCTACGAACCATCTCTTTATGCTCTTTGTTGTCAAATGCATCATTCTTGGCTAATTTTATTTCTCCCACCATGAGAAAAGGATAGCAATGCTGTTATTACTCACAATGTCATGGCTCTTTGGAACCTGTTTGCATTGAGGCAATACCCTCTTACCACTTATTTCCAGAGTACATCGTCACTTATAGTGTTGCATCATCCATCATGTTGCCCATAAATACCAACCTCTGTTGCCTCTCTCATAAGTTGTACTGTGCTTTGTTCATGATGACCACAAGTGCAGGTCTTACCCAGAGCATGCAGGGACCACTGTGAATGGTCATTTGTTTTCTGGTCATGTTATATTTGCCATTTGTAATTTAATAGTGTAATCATAGATCACTGTATCTTCCAGTCATATCTTCTCTTGAACTCTTTAGTCCATAATCACTACATTTCTAGACTGTAATCTCTTTCAATGTTGACTCCATCTCTGCTTTCTGCGTAGTGCCACCAGCAAAGGGGATAGGCAAAGAATCTCTGGTTAGAGTGATAAGAATGATCCCTTTTGTACAAGGAATGTCAAAGCAGATATTCTTTCTGGTCTGGGTTGAGTATACATAGATCTGGTAGATATCTTAAATTGGTTTGTGTAACTAAGAGAGAGATGTGAGGGATGGAATTAAGCAGCATCTACTGTGCTATTTCTCAAAATATGGTCTGTAGACCAACTTTGATTAAAAAACCTTGGTTGGTGATAGGAGCAGCCAGGCAAGGCAACGGCGCAGTTTAAAACAGTCAATTCCAGGGTCCCATCCTGGACCTTTTAATCAGAATCCCCTTGAGTATGGCCTTGGAGTATGCATTTTTGACAAGCTCTCTAGGTGATTCTTATGCATTTGAGAACCACTGATCCACAGTGGAAATGGAAAGCAAGATCTCAGAAACATGTTTAAAGTAAAGAGAAATAATAAATGTCTAAGCATTAGTCTTGTAATTGTGTCGACAATAAGGAACACAATTTAAAACCTATATTTTTATGTAATTTGAAGTGTACCATCTTTATTTCTTTGTGGTCTGTATTTTTTCATTCAAGAACAAATCTTTCCTGGCTAAAAAACTTTCAATGCCACAAAAGTCCAGATGACGTACTATGGGTACCTTAATTAGATTTAATTCCTCATCCAATGTTTCTATGTATTTTTTTAAAAAGAAAAAAAGGCTTCAAACATCTGCCTATGTTTTGATTACTGTGAGACAAACTACTCTCTGCCTTGGTGTTCTCTTAGTGTCACTCAAACTATGGAGCAAGGACTCCCAGGGGAGAGATGACCCAATTCAGTCCACTTTGTTTCTGGAAAAATCAAAGTTTACTTTGCAACATCAATGGATAGATAAAATCATTTAAAATTAATTTTAGTTATATGGCATTGCTTTATTTTTCTATTTCCTTTAAAAACTAAAACACGTCAGAAATAACTTGCTGATCTTCATGACTCTTCTCTCTCTGGACCAGATATTTTGTTATATTCTTTACCTTATCTTGCTAAAGACCTCCTATCCCGCTAAGTCTATTGCTATAACAGTCAGCCTTCCCCTCTGTTTTCACTGCTAGGTCTTCATTTTGTTCATTGGTTTGTAGCGCTCCTCCTCTATTGATGATTAACCAACACACATCTTTTTAAGTACCTACAGCAGCAACACTTGTACCTGACTAATAGCTCAGGTCCATTCAGTGTTAAATTAAAAACTGTCCAGTGATGGGTGCTCAGACGGTTTTGGAATCTAGTAAATGCTGAGAAATATGGTGTTCTTAATACTTTTACTGCTGTCAGGATGTTGCACCCAGTTGCCACGTGGCACACTTGTCGGTTCTGAATCCACCTGTCAGTCAGTAGTCAGAGGAAGGATTTCAGAGAAAAGGGACTGTGTGCCTGGAATTCAGTTATTGCTCGGGGAAGTCAGTGTAATTTATATTCATATGTTGCACAATCTAATTACCCATACGCTAGTGGTGTCTTCTTGAAAATATTCAAAGAAAGACGTATAATAAAAAACTCAGGAAATTCTCAAGGAGTAACTTTACGGGGAAGAAAAAAGAGTCTGAACTAAAACTTTATAAAATATATGAATGTTTAAATACTCTTCTTAATTTTCTGATCTATTTATCCTATTTTATTCTTTCTGTTCTCTTCTTTAGTTTCTAAAATGCTGGTTAAAATTAGTTTCATGATTCACCAATAATTTTTTACCTACAATATGAAATGCCCTGTTCTAGAGACTGAAGATTCCACAGAGAAGTGATGGAACATAATACTGGAGAACTCTTTAGAAAGAGATTGGGAAAGGCCTTAAAAGGCAGCTAAGGACTTATTTAAAAAGCAATCTAAGTTATTATTGGGCAGTTGCTAGGCAATAACTTCAGAGTCACTATAGTTTTTGAGTTGATGTAGCATTATCACAGCTAAGTTTTAGAAAGACAGGTCTGACAGCAAATGTGTAAGACAGTATTGGAGTTTATTAGCATACTTTGTCTACATAAGAAATCTCCATCAGAGTAGATATGGAGAGTAGGGAAAAGTGTCCTAGTAGAATTTATACAAAACCTATTTGAATGTAAAGAGGAAGAGAGAGGAAGGAGTCAGAAAGAATTTAAAGTTTTGGGTGAATTAGAATTTTTGGGTAGTTATGGGCTTGATTTTGTTTTCCCAAAATTCATATGTCAAGATCCTAACCTCCAGTATGTCAGAATGTGACTGTATTTGGAGACAGGGCCTTTAAAAATGTAATTAAATTAAACTGAGGCCATTAGGGTGAACCCTAATCCAATCTGACTAGTGTCCATATAAGAAGAGGAGATTAGAACAGAGGGAGAGAGAGAGAGACTTGGTGTGTGTGAGCACAGAGGGAAGACCGTGTGAAGAGACAGCAAGAGGGCAGCCATCTGCAAGCCAAGGAGAGAAGTCTCATAGGAAACCAGCCCTCTTGGCACCTTGATCTTGGACTTCCAGCCTCCAGAACTGTAAGAAAATAAATTTCTGTTTTTTAAGCCACTTAGTTTGTGGTATTTTGTTATGGCAACCATAGTAAACTAAGACAAATGTATTAACAGAAACAGAGACATCAGGAAGAGAGTTAAATTTGGGGTTTGGGACAGAGTAGACAAGGGAAACCTTTTCCTGATTTCTTTTTTCCCCCATGAATGTCATTTATTTATTGAAGTTAACATTATTATGAATTCATAATAATGCTTCTCAAAAGAGGTGATGGGGCCAGCCCGGTGGTGTACCAGTTAAGTGTGTGTGCTCTGCTGCGGTGGCCCAGGGTTCGTAGGTTTGGATCCCGAGCGCGCACCAATGCACTGCTTGTCAGGCCATGCTGTGGTGGTGTCTCATATAAAGTAGAGGAAGATGGGCACAGATGTTAGCCCAGGGCCAGTCTTCCTCAGCAAAAAGAGGAGGATTGGCATCAGATGTTAGCTCAGGGCTGATCTTTCTCACCAGAAAAAAAAAAAGGAAGGTGAATGTTGACCATCAATAGGACAAAGCTATCTTCAAAAGATAGAGATGTGGGAAATAGTTTCACCATATGTAAGTACACTAAAGACACTATTCATCTGTGTATGTGTATCTGCAGGTGCAAGAGTTTGGATGAGGAGGGTCAGGAATGTCTCCAGTTGCTTCCTTGATCTGCCTGCAATTAGTCCTCCCTTGTTGGCCCCCTGATCTACTCCAGTAGCGCTTTCCTTTCCCACATGGTACACCAACTGTGGCAAATCAAGCCCCGTTTCTGAATTTCTTTCCGAGCATTATTTTTTTTTAATTGAGATAAGACTGGTTTATAACATTATATAAATTTCAAGTATACATCATTATATTTCAATTTCTGGGTCAATTACATCATCCTCACCACCCAAAGACTAATTACCATCCATCACCACACATGTGTGCTCCTTTACCCCTTTTGCCTGCCTCCCTCCCCTCTCACCTCTGGTAACCACTAATCCAATCTCTGTCTCTATGTGTCTGTTTGGTTGTTGTTTCTGTCTTCTATTTATGAGTGAGATCATATGGTATTTGACTTTCTCCCTCTGACTTATTTCACTTAGCATAATAAGGTCCATCTATGTTGGTCCATCCATATTGTCACAAATGGCAAGATTTCATCCTTTTTTATGGCTGAATAGTATGCCATTGTGTATACATACCACATCTTCTTTATCTATTTGTCCCTTGACGGGCACCTAGGTTGCTTCCAAGTCTTGGTTATTGTGAAAAATGCCACAGTGAACATAGGGGTGCATATATCTTTACACATTCGGGTTTTCATGTTCTTTGGATAAATATCCAGCAGTGGAATAGCTGGATCGTATGGCAGTTCTATTCTTAATTTTTTTAGGAATCTCCATACTATTTTCCATAGTGGCTGCATCAGTTTGCACTCCCACCAGCAGTGTATGTGAGTTCCCTTTTCTCCACATCCTCTCCAACACTTGTTATTTCTAGTCTTGTTAATATCCATTCAGATGGGTGTGGGGTGATATCTCATTGTCGTTTTGATTTACATTTCCATAAAAATTAGTGATGTTGAACATCTTTTCAGGTGCCTGTTGGCCATCTGTATATCTTCTTTGGAGAAATGTCTGTTAGGTCTTTTGCTCATTTTTTAATTGGGTTCTTAGTTGTTTTGTTGTTGAGATGTATGAGTTCTTTATATATTTTAGATATTAACCCCTTATCAGATATATGGTTTGCAAATTTCTCCCAATGGTTAGGTTGTCTTTTTGTTTTGTTGATGGTTTCCTTTGCTGTGCAGAAGCTTTTTAGTTTGATGTAGTCCCATTTGTTTATTTTTTCTATTGTTTCCCTTGCCTGGTCAGACATGGTACTTGAAAATATGCTGCAAAGACTGATGTCAAAGAGTGTACTGCCTATATTTTCTTCTAGAAGTTTCATGGTTTCGGTTCTTACATTCAAGTATTTAATCCATTTTGAGTTAATTTTTGTGTATGGTGTAAGATAATGGTCTACTTTCATTCTTCTGCATGTGGCTGTCCAGTTTTCCCAACACCATTTATTGAAGAGACTCTGCTTTCTCCATTATGGTCTTGGCTCCTTTGTTCAAAATTAGCTGTCCGTAGATGTGTGGGTTTATTTCTGGGCTCTTGATTCTGTTCCATTGATCTGTATGTCTGTTTTTGTGCCAATACTACTATGCTGTTTTGGTTACTATAGCTTTGTAGTATGTTCTGAAATCAGAGAGTATGATACCTCCAACTTTCTTCTTTTTTCTCAGGATTCCTTTGGCTATTCGGGGTCTTTTCCTGCACCATAAAAATTTTAGGATAATTCTATTTCTGTGAAAACTGTTGTTGGAACTTTCATAGGGATTGCGTTGAATCTGTAGATTGCTTTAGGAAGTGTGGACATTTTAACTATGTTAATTCTTCCAATCCAAGAGCACGGAGTATCTTTCTATTTCTTTGTCTCTTATTCAATTTCTTCCTAAAATGTTTTATAGTTTTCAGTGTAAAGGTCTTTCACCTCTTTTGTTAAATTTATTCCTAGGTATTTTATTCTTTTTGTTGCAATTGTAAATGGGATTGTATTCTTAATTTCTCTTTCTGCTACTTTGTTGTTAGTGTATAGAAACAGAACTGATTTTTGTATGTTGATTTTGTATCCTGCAACTTTACTGTATTCATTTGTTATTTCTAAAAGTTTTTTGGTGGATTCTGTAGGGTTTTCTATACATAAAATCATGTCATCTGCAAACAGTGACAGTTTCACTTCTTCCTTTCCAATTTAGATCCCTTTTATTTCTTTTTCTTGTCTGATTGCTTTGGCTAGGACTTCCAATACTGTGTTCAATAAGAGTGATGAAAGTGGGCATCCTTGTCTGGTTCCTGTTCTTAGAGGGATAGCTTTCAGTTTTTCTCCATTGTGTATGATATTAGCTGTGGGTTTGTCATATATGGCCTTTATTATGTTGAGGTTCTTTCCTTCTATACCCATTTTATTCAGAGTTTTTATCATAAATGGATCCTGTATCTTGTCAGATGCTCTATTGTGATCATCATGTGATTTTTATTCTTCATTTTTTTAATGTGGTGTATCACGTTGATTGATTTGCAGATGTTGAATCATCCCTGCATCCATGGAATAAATCCCACTTGATCATGGTGTATGATCTTTTTTAATGTATTGTTGTACTCAATTTACGAGAATTTTGTTGAGGATTTTTGCATTGACGTTCATCAGTGACATTGGCCTGTAATTTTCTTTTTTTTGTTGTCCTTGTCTGATTTTGGTATCAAGGTAATGTTGGCCTCATAGAATGAGTTAGGAAGCTTCTCCTCCTCTTAAATTTTTTGTGACAGTTTGAGGAGGATAAGTATTAAGTCTTATTTGAATGTTTGGTAGAATTCACCGGGGAAGCATCTGGTCCTGGACTTTTGTTTTTGGGGAGGTTTTTGATTACTGTTTTGATCTCCTTAATAGTGATTGGTCTATTCAAATTCTCTGCTTTTTCTTGATTCAGTTTTAGAAAGTTGTATCATTCTGAGAATTTATTCATTTCTTCTAGATTATCCTATTTGTTGGTGTATAGCTTTTCGTAGCATTCTCTTATAATGTTTTGTATTTCTGAGGTGTCTGTTGTAATTTCCCCTTTTTCATTTATGATTTTATTTATTTGAGGCTTCTCTCTTTTTTTCTTGGTGAGTCTAGCTAAAGGTTTGTCAATTTTGTTTATCTTTTCAAAGACCGGCTCTTAGTTTCATTGATTTTTTTTCTTTTTTTTGATGAGGAAGATTAGCCTTGCACTAACATCTGTTGCCAATCCTCCTCTTTTTGCTGAGGAAGATTGGTGCTGGGCTAACATCTGTGCCCATCTTCTTCTACTTTATATGTGGGACGCCTGCCACAGCATGGCTTGCCAAGTGCTGCATAGGTCCGTCCCTGGGATCCGAACCCCCAAACCCTGGGCCACCGAAGCAGAGCACATAAACTTAATCATTACACCACCAGGCAGGCCCCTTTCTATTGTTTTTTTAGTCTCTATTTCATTTATTTCTGCTCTGATTTTTATTATTTCTTTCCTTCTACTGACTTTGGGCTGTGTTTGTTCTTCTTTTTCCAGTTCTTTTCGGTGCACTGTTAGATTGTTTGAGATTTTACTTATTTGTTGAGGTAGGCCTGTATTGCTATAAACTTCTCTCTTAGGTCAGCTTTTGCTGTATCCCATGAATTTTGGCATGTTGTATTTTCATTTTCATTTGACTCCAGGTATTTTTTGATTTCTCCTTTGATTTCTTCATTGACATAATCATTGTTCAGCAGCATTTTGTTTAATCTCCACATATTTGTGGCTTTTCCAATTTCTTCCTGTAGTTGATTTCTAGTTTTTTACCATTGTGGTCAGAAAACATGCTTGGTATTATTTCAATCTTCTTAAATTTATTGAGACTTGTTTTGTGGCCTAATATGTAGTCTATCCTGGAGAATGTTCCATATGCATTCTAAAAGGATGTGTATTCTTTGGTTTTTGGATGGAATGTTCTGTATATATCTACGAAGTCCATCTGGTCTAATGTGTCATTTAAGGCCAATGTTTCCTTATTGAATTCTGTTTGGATGATCTGTCATAAGTGGAATGTTCAAGTCCCCTACTATAATTGTGTTACTGTCTATTTCTCCTTTTATGTCTGTTAATAATTGCTTTATATACTTAGCTGCTTCTATGTTGGATGCATAGATATTTACAAGTGTTATATCCTCTTGTTGGAGTGTTCTCTTTATCATTATGTAGTGCCCTTCTTTGTCTCTTGTTACAGTTTTTGTTTTAAGGTCTATTTTGTCTGGGATAAGTACTGCTACCCTAGCTTTCTTTTCATTGCCATTGGCATGGAGTATCTTTCTCCATCCCTTCACTTTCAGTTTGTGAGTGTCTTTAGGTCTGAAGTGTGTCTCTTGTATGCAGTATATATCCGGGTCCTGTTTTTTATCCAGTCAGCCACCTTGTGCCTTTTGATTGGAGCATTTAGTCCATTGACATTTAAAGTAGCTATTGATTAGAATGTACTTATTGCCATTTTGTTACTTTTTTCTGAGTGTTTTAGTAGTTCTTCTCTGTTCCTTTCTTCTTCTCTTGCCCTTGTGGTTTGATGGCTTTCTTTAGTATTATGTTTGGGTTCCTTTCTCTTAGTTTTTTGTGTATTTATTGTAGGTTTCTGGTTTTTGATTACCATGAGGTTTTATTTATATAATAATCTACGTAAATAGCAATCTGTATTAAGTTGATGATCTCTTAAGTTTGACATCTTGTTATAAGCCCTACACTTTTACTCCCCTCCTCCCACATTTTATGTTTTTGATATCACATTTAACCTCTCTTGTGTGTGTGTTTATCCCTTAACCTCTTATCACGGAAATAGATAATTTTAGTACTTTTGTCTTTTGACCTTCACAGTAGCTTTATAGGTGGTTAATCTGCTACCTTTACTATATGTTTGCCTTTACTAGTGACTGTTTTTCTTTGATAATTTTCTGATTCCTATTTGTGGTCTTTTCTTTTCCACTTAAGTTCCTTTAACATTTCTTGTAAGGCTGGTTTATTGGTGATAAACTCCTTTAGTTTTTGTTTGTCTAGATGACTCTTTATCTCTTCTTCCATTCTAAATGATAACCTTGCCTGGTAGAGTATTCTTAGCTATAGGTTTTTTCCTTTCAGCACTTTAAGTATATCACGCCACTCCCTTCTAGCCTGTAAGGTGTCTGCTGAGAAGTCAGGTGATAGCCTCATGGGATTTCCTTTGTATATAACTTGTTGTCTTTCTCTTGCAGCTTTTAGAATTTTCTCTTTATCTTTAATTCTTGACATTTTAATTATGATGTGTCTTGGTGTGCGCCTCTTGCGTATATCTTGTTTGGTGCTGTCTGTACTTCCTGTACCTGAATGTCTTTTTCCTTCCTTAGGTTAGGAAAGTTTTCAGCTATTATTTCTTCAAATAGGTTCCCTGCCCCTTTATCTCTCTCTTCTCCTTCTGGGATACCTATAATACAGATGTTAGTGCACTTCATGTTGTCCCAGAGGTCCCTTAGACTGTCCTCATTTTTTTTAATTCCTTTTTCTTTTATCTGTTCAAGTTGGGTGATTTCCTCCAGTCTTTCGTCCAGCTCACTGATCCTTCTTCTGTATCATCTACTTTCCTATCGATTCTCCCTAGTGAATTTTTCATTTCCATTATTGTATTCTTCATTTCTGATTGATACTTTTTTATATTTTCCAATTCTTTTTTGAAGTTCTCACTGGTTTCATCAGTTCTTCTCCCAGATTAGTGAGCATCCTTATGACTATTAGTTTGTACTCTTTATCAGGTAGATTGTTTATCTTTGTTTTATTTAGTTCTTTTTTTGAGGATTTGTCCTGTTCCCTTATTTGAAACATATTTCTTTATCTCACTCATTTTACCTCTTTCTCTATGCCTAAATCTATGTATTAGGTAGAACAGCTATGTCTCCTGATCTTGGAGAGGTGGCCTTATGTAAGAGATGCTTTATGAGGCCCAGCAGTGTGCTTCCCTCGCATCACCAGTTCCAAATGTTCCAGGAGTGACTCCCATACAGGCTACATGTGTCCTTCAGTTGTGGCAGGATTGCTCTTGCTATAGGTGTATGGGGAGGATAGGCTGTCCCTCTGGCTGGCTGGTTGTAATGCTCAGCTGTGTGTGGCTGCTGTGGTCCCTTCGGTCACTTTATCAGGTGTCTGGAGCCCAGCACAGTTGGCTACAAGGTCTAATAGCACATTCCTCTTGCAGTTTTTCTGTTAAGTGAGTAGGCCCCAGCGTGGCTGGTTGCCAGGCTCAGGGGCTTACAATTTCTGTAGGCCTCTGGCCTGTAAGGCTGTTGTCAGCTCTCTCAGGAGTGCAACCGAATAGGGCTGGCCCCAGGCGTGGCAGCACACAATTGTTTCAGGCATTGGAAGGTGGAGCTGATCCCCTGTGTGGCTGTTTGAGAAGCACAAGTCTACTGAAACTGACAAGCCCCACCACCTGCAGGCCCACACACCCCATCAACACAGTCCTGCCCTGTGCATGCACCCCTCCCACTGAAGTGGACTCACTCGCTCTGCTTCAGAGGTCCCACACACCCTGCCTGTGGGGGCCCACAAGTTGCCCGGGGGCTTGCTGTTGGGTGGGGCCAGTCACTATGGCTGGCTGCCTCCCCTGGCTGAGCTGGATTAAATTGCTGCTCTGGTGGGTGGGGCAGACCCCTGCACTAACAGGCCAGGAAAAGAACCCCAATGGTGTCTGCCACTGTCTGTGTCAGCACGCCTATACTAGGTCACAATAATGGCTGCTGCCAATGTCTGAGTCCTTGGGGGAGTGGGCCTAGCCTGTGGAGGACTCAACTCTCACCAAGGTGCACCCAGAGCCTATCAAATGAGTCTCTTTTCACCAAAGTACTGTGTGCCTTTCTTTCTGGTGATTTTAAGTTGCTTTCCAAAATAGGTGAATTTGTGCGTGGGCCCCTTAAGAGCAGGCTTTTCTTTCCCTTTATGTCTGATAGCTTTTCTGGAGGTATTCCCCCTTGTTGTTAATAGCCAGCAAAGCCAGATATTATGACACTCATCTCGGTTGTCCTGAGTTGAAAAGCTGCTTATTGTGGCAAAGCTCTACCACTCAGATCCCTTACTCCTCTGGGAAAAGCTTCATACCTTAAGATTGCTCCTGGCCATGAAGTGCCACAGCTAGAAGGTGGCTTTTTCCTCTGCAGAAAGGTATTTCTGCCTCTTCCACCTCAGTCAGCACTGTCCCTTGTTGTGGGGGTTCTTTTTATCCGGTTTCTGGTTCTCTCTCAGGGTTAATTGTTCCAAGAGTAGTTGTAAATTTGTTGTGTCTATGGGAGGAGATAAGTTCTGAGTCTGCCTACGCTGCTATCTTTGTAGCAATCCAGTGAGCATTCTTTTGAGTCTAGCATTCCCCCACCCATGGCCCTCAGTATGGCATGAGAAGCACAAGAGGCCCACTTGAAGGTGGTATCTTCTGAAAAGATGTAAATGTCAGCAAGGCCTAGGACAACACAAAGGCTTTTGTAAGCAGCCCAGGCTGCCCATAATATGCTATCTCTACGTACATGTGGCAGTGTGGCTTTGATAGTCTCCTTTTCATTTATAAATAAATATTTACACATATAAAATAAAAGTAGATTTAGACTTTTTTCTAGAGAAAGATTGTAGAAAATTTTCCATATATTTTGGAGGTGTCAAAAAATGCCACCTTCTGGAATTTGAATTTATTATTTTGCATTTGGGGCTTAAAAATTATAATTCAATTTTACTGTATGCTTTCCTAAAAAATATTGGTTTGATTTAAAAAAATGTGATAATCTAATTTAAAGTAATATTTCACCATATTTCTTAGTTACTGCCAAATCCTTAGAAAGATAGCAGCAGACTGCTCATATATAGCATGTGTAAGGACTTGAAGGAGAAAATGAGATAATTGTTTAGAACCTGCAAAAGATATATAGCCTGCTTTGTAGGCAATTCCATGACTAATTTTAATTTTAGCCCAGTTTTCCTCTCTTACCTAAATCTTCTAACCTTGACAAAAAAAGATTCATATGAAATTTAACTATCTTTTCAAAAATGTTGCTGAAATTAAGTCATATTTTATGAAAATTACAAGTCCTTTATGTGTCTTTTATTCTACTTGAAATCTAGTCTTCTTAAAAAGAAAAATATGACCTTTATTTCCATTTTTGTTTTGTTTTCAGAGAAAAAATACCCCATAGCATAATATTGTATTACACTTCTATTCCTTGCTTTTTTCACTTAATAACAAGTCTTGGAGAGATCTCCGTATGGGAAAATAGAGCTCTTGGTCAATTTTTGCTTACAATTAAGTAATAATCCTTTGAATGAGGTTCCATAATTTATTTAATCAGCTCCCTTTGGTGTATATTTAAGTTATTCTCATTAATTTTTTACTATTGCAAACAATGCTACTGTAAATAGTTTTGAGTATATATTATTGTGGTAGGCAGAATTTTAATCCTCATAATCTTCTCCCTCTAGTGTTATGCCTCTGTATGTTGTGATATACGGCAAAAGGGACTTTGCAGATGGAATTATGATTACAGACCTTAAAATGGGAAGATAATTGGTGCCGACCTGGTGGCGTAGTGGTTAAGTTTGCGTGCTTTGCCTCAGTGGCCCAGGGTTCATGGGTTCGGATCCCAGGCGCTCACCTACACACTGCTCATCAAGCCATGGGCCGGCATCCCACATACAAAATAGAGGAAGATTGGCACAGATGTTAGCGCAGGGCCAATCTTCCTTAAAAAAAAGAAAGAGTATGTGTAATAATAATTTTGATAGATTTTTCAAAATTGCCCACAAACAAGGTTAGAGCAAGTCACCTTTCCGTCAGCAGTGAGAGTCCAGATTTTCCCATTGTTATCAAACTTTTGGATCTTTGTCAGATAGGTAGAAAATGGTGTCTCGGTTTTGCTTTAATTTATATTTATCTTATAAGTAAAGTTTTGCATCTTTCACATTTTTAAGAACCACTTTTGTTTTCATATCTGTGATCTTTTAGTTCATATCTTTTGCCTGTTTTTTCAATTGGATTGGCAGGTATATCTTGTTGATTTATAAAGTTGTTTATATACTATACAAATGTGTTCTTTGTGTATAAGTTGCATTTTTTCCCTCAAGTTGACATTTGCCTTTGGATTCTGTTCATGGTGGTATTTTATTTTAATTTTTATAGAGACAAATGTATTTGTCTTTTATTTATTGGCTTCCAGATCTCATGTCATGATTAAAAAGGTCCTTCCTAGGTATTTATTTATTTAATGGCTTCCAGATCTCATGTCATGATTAAAAAGGTCCTTCCTAGGTAAAAGTCTTAAACAAAAAATTCACAGAGGTGTTTTTAGTACCTTTGGTTTCATTTTTGACACTTAAATTTGATCTTCCTATATATTGAATAATTCTTTTTTTCTGCTAATTTGAAATGCTATTTTAATCATGTTTTAAATTTCCATTTGTATTTTATATATTTCTTACCCTAGTCTGTCCCTTTCTTGATTCTGCCTACTCATGCACTAATACCACACTGTAGATTATTGAAGCTTTAAATATGTTTTATTATCTGGTACTGTTATTTGCCACATTGCTCTTTCTTTGTTGTGTTTTTCTTCATAACCTTTAGAATTGCCTTGCTACTTAAAAAAAATCCAGCTAGTGAGTTTGCTGGGGTGCTAAGAAATTTATAGATTAGCTCAGGGAGAATATTCATGTTTGTGATATTAAGTCTTCCTATCCAAGAACAAGGCATATAATTTTATTGGCTGAAATTTTCACTTAAGTGCAATAACACTTTAGTCTCCTAAATATGTATTTTCATATTTATTCTTAAGTTTATTTCTAGATAGTCTATTTTTTCATTGCCATTATAAATAGGGTCTTCCATCATATCTTCTAACTGGTTGTTACTTGTGAGTGTGATATTGTATTTATGTATGTACATATATATAATATTTAAGTATTTGTTTTTCTGTATATTAACTTTATTCTCAGCCATTTAGTAAATTCTCTTACTGTTTTTCTATTGATTCTCTTTGTTTTTAAGTGTAAAATCTGAAAATAATGATAATTTTACCTCCTCTTTTCGAATTTTTAAATATATAATATTGTTTCTTCTCTAATTATATTCAAAAAGGTTAAATGGTTATAATAAGTCCCTGTGTTTTAGAGTCCTGCTCAGCTACAGGTACTGTCCTAAGAGCACCCTCTCCCTTTGAACACCAAGATTTAGACCAATTGCTGTGCCCTTTGTAGCTGATCCCACAGCCAGGTCCTCTCCCCAGGCCTGGTCCCAGTGGGCCTAGATTTTTTCCTTTTATTCCTTGTCAGAGTTTCCAGCTCCACGTTGACATCAAGACATAATTTATGACATAATTTAATGATTCTCAAACATGGTTATGCATCAGAATCACTCGAGGAACGCTCTGGTAACAAATTAGTAAGCTTCAAATGATGTCTACTGAACCAGAAATTGGAGAGTAGAGTCTTTTTTTACTATTCTTAAATTTTTTTTTTTTTTTTTTTTGTGAGGAGATCAGCCCTGTGCTAACATCTGCCAATCCGCCTCTTTTTTTGCTGAGGAAGACGGCCCTGGGCTAACATCTGTGCCCATCTTCCTCCACTTTATATGGGACGCCACCACAGCATGGCTTGCCAAGCAGTGCGTCGGTGCGTGCCCGGGATCCGAACCAGCGAACCCCGGGCCGCCGCAGCGGAGCGCGCGCACTTAACCGCTTGCGCCACTGGGCCGGCCCCTTAAATTTTTTTTTTTAATTTTAATTTTTTTATTTTTGTGAGGAAGATCGGCCCTGAGCTAACATCTGCCAATCCTCCTCTTTTTTTGCTTGGAAGACTGGCCCTGGGCTAACATCCATGCTCATCTTCCTCTACTTTATATAGGACTCCACCACAGCATGACTTGACAAGCGGTGTGTCAGTGTGCGCCCAGGATCCGAACCGGCGAACCCCAGGCCGCCGCAGCGGAGCGTGCGCACTTAACCGCTTGCGCCACCGGGCAGCCCCGAGAGTAGAGTCTTTTTTAAAAGATCCCCAGGTGATTCTCATATTCCTACAAAAACCTCCTCACTCCAAGGTAGTGATTCTCAACTGGGGACGATTTTGTTCCCCAGGAGACATGGGCAATGTCTAGAGATAGTTTTGATTGTCACAACTAGGAGTCGGGAGTGCCACTGGCTTCTAGTGTGCCGAGGCCAGGGCCGCTCTTAAACATCCTGCAATGTAGAAGACAGTCCCCTACAACAAAGAATTTTCTGACCCGAAGTGTTAAATAGTTCTGAGGTTGAGAACCCCGGCCCAAGACGTGCACCTGGGAACCATCAAAAGACTCGTCCTTACTGACTATTGCAAGTAACATGTTGCTTAATGATTTTATAGCAGGGGTGTGTCAGGTTATAAAACAATATGCCAGAACCGTATGGTTTGGTCCTTATTATGAACTAAAGAATAGATGAGTTTTCCCTGAAATTGTAAGAGCTAGAACTTCTACTGTGGCAGACACTATGACCTCATAGTCATGATTTTTTCTCACTAAAACTTTCCCTCAATTCTAGATGAGGGTAATAATGTGCCTCCCTTGAAGCTAGGGGTGCCCATGTGAAACAGATCGAGCAAATGAGATATAAGTGAAACTCCCTGGTGGTGCGTCTGTGAAATCTCTTTAAAAAGCAGACAGATTAAGTTGGCACATGCCTTCTGCCTTTTACCTCTCCATCTTCCTGCCTGGGACATTGATGTAATGCTCTGGATGAGGCACTCATCTTGTGACTATGGGGTAACAAGCATGTGTTAAAGAGATCTGAGTGGAAAGAAGATTCCTGGATACGTACAAATTTGCCATACCGGTCTAGCTCTGAACTGCCTTCAAGTGAAAAAAGAAAACACTCTGATTTGTCACCGTTTTTCAGCTAAATGCAATTTCTTACTATGCAATTATTTTCATAATGAAAATATATAATGTCAATAGGGTTACTTAATCATTATTTTGAAGACATTATAAAGTGTTAAAAATGTCACATTTAAGAATAAAAAATTATGATATTAATAGATGACACTATATTTTTTTGTAGGAAGGGAATTGTCTTTATAAGGAAAATAACATAAACTGCCTGGGGCTTGAAAGTGTGATTTTTAGGACATGGGTTAGCAAGAGGCAAAGATTTAAAAAATATTGCTAAACCCCTCTGCATAAGAAATTAACTTAGAATTATGGAAAATGGTGAGTGTGTATGGGGGCAGTATGCTCAGGTTATAGTGGTAAATGAGGCTGGACAAATGGCTGAAATATTTTAAGAGCAGGGATATGTAATATTTAATTTGAAGATTTTTGCATTACTTTGATGTAGAACTCTTTCTGACACCC